>NC_142031.1:93431825-94159950 GCF_982192425.1 Myodes glareolus
ATGATCATTTCATTGGATGCTGAAAAAGCATTTGACAAGATTCAACACCCATTTATGATAAAGGCGTTGGAGAGACTGGGGATGGAAGATTCATGCCTAAATATAATAAAAACACTATACAGCAAGCCTACAGCTAACATCAAATTGAATGGAGAGAAACTCAATGCCTTTCCACTTAAAATCAGGAACACGACAAGGCTGTTCACTCTCTCCATACCTCTTCAATATAGTGCTTGAAGTTCTAGCAATAGCAATAAGACAACATAAGGAGATCAAGGGGATTCGAATTGGAAAGGATGAAGTTAAACTTTCACTATTTGCTTACAATATGATAGTGTACATAAGCGACCCTAAAAACTCTACCAAAAAACTTCTACAGCTGATAAACACCTTTAGTAATGTGGCAGGATACAAGATCAACTCCAAAAAATCAGTTGCCCTCCTACACACAAAGAACAAAGAAGCAGAGAGGGAAATCAGAGAAACATCACCTTTCACGATAGCCACAAATAGCATAAAATATCTTGGGGTTACTCTAACCAAGGAAGTGAAAGACCTATTTGACAAGAACTTTAAGTCTTTGAAGAAAGAAATTGAGGAGGATACCAGAAAATGGAAAGACCTCCCCTGCTCTGGGATTGGGAGAATCAACATAGTAAAAATGGTAATTCTACCAAAAGCAATCTATAGATTCAATGCAATCCCCATCAAAATCCCATCAAACTTCTTCACAGACCTTGAGAGAACAATAATCAAGTTTATATGGCAAAACAAAAAACCCAGAATAGCCAAAATAATCTTATACAATAAAGGAACTTCTGGAGGCATTACCATCCCTGACTTCAAACTATATTACAGAGCTACAGTATTGAAAACAGCTTGGTATTGGCATAACAACAGAGAAGTCGACCTATGGAATCGAAAAGAAGACCCGGATATTAACCCACAAACCTATGAACACCTGATATTTGACAAGGGAGCTAAAGGTATACAATGGAAGAAGGAAAGCATCTTTAACAAATGGTGCTGGCATAACTGGATGTCAACCTGTAGAAGAATGAAAGTAGATCCATATCTATCACCATGCACAAAACTCAAGTCCAAATGGATTAAAGACATCAACATTAATCTGTCCACTTTGAACCTGATAGAAGAGAAAGTGGGAAGTAGTCTACAAGATATAGGCACAGGAGGTCACTTTCTAAGTAGAAATCCAGTAGCACAGACAATAAGAGAATCAATGAATAAATGGGACCTGCTGAAACTGAGAATCTTCTGTAAAGCAAAGGACACTGTCAGTAAGACAAAAAGGCTACCTTCGGACTGGGAAAAGATTTTCACCAACCCCTCAACAGACAAAGATCTGATCTCCAAAATATACAAAGAACTCAAGAAACTAGACACTAAATCTCTAATTAACCCAATTAAAAAATGGGGTACTGAATTGAACAGAGAATTCACAACAAATGAACTCCGAATGGCCAGAAGACATTTAAGGACATGCTCAACCTCCTTAGCGATCAGGGAAATGCAAATCAAAACCACTTTGAGAGACCATCTTACACCTGTCAGAATAGCTAAACTCAAAAACACCAATGATAGCCTATGCTGGAGAGGATGTGAAATGAGGGGAACACTCATTCATTGTTGGTGGGAATGCAATCTTGTACAGCCACTGTGGAAATCAGTGTGGCGGTTTTTCAGGAAACTGGGAGTCAACCTCCCTTAGAACCCAGCAATTCCACTCTTGGGAATATACCCAAGAGATGCCCTATCATACTACAAAAGTATTTGTTCAACTATGTTCATAGCTGCACTATTTGTAATAGCAAGAACATGGAAACAACTAGGTGCCCCTCAATAAAAGAATGGCTAAAAAAGGTGTGGAACATATACACATTAGAGTTCTACTCAGCGGTAGAAAAACAGTGACATCTTGAATTTTGCATGCAAATGGATGGAAATAGAAAACGCTTTACTGAGTGAGGTAACCCAGACCCAAAAAGAGGAATATGGTATGTACTCACTCATAAGTGGATTCTAGCCATAGTTAAAGGTCTTTGAGTCTATAATTTGTGATCCTAGAGAAGCTGAATCAGAATGTGAACCTGAAGAAAATGATATAGTTATCCTCCTGGATATTAGAACTAGGCAAGAGTGCCAGGCAAACTCGGGTGCATGGGGGGTGGGGGGATGGAAGTAGGGGATGATGGTTTGGGAGAGGGGAGAGGGGGAGGATTGGGGATGGCTTGGGGGAATGGGAGGGGGGAGGGAGGAAGGATGATTCTGGAACCAGGGAAGTTTATATCTCAACTAAGGGAGCCATTTTAGGGTTTGCAAGAGACTTGATTCTGGAGGGGTTCCCAGACCCAAGGAGAGGTCCCCAGATTGTACTCTGGGCAGCAGAGGAGAGGGTACCTGAACTGGCCTTGACCTATAACCATACTGACGAATATTTTGCATGTCACCACAGCACCTTCATATGGCGAGGATGGAGATAGAGACAGAGACACATATTGGAACACTGGACTTAACTCCCTAGGTCCAAATGAGAAGCAGAGGGAGGGAGATCGTGAGCAAGGGAAGCAAAATCAGAGGGGGCCTTCATCCGACGATGGATGGCGATAGAGACAGAGACCCACATTGGAGCACTGGAAGTCAGGACCACGAAGGGTGCGTTCACCCACTGATACAAGGGGACTGATCGAATGAGAGCTCACCAAGGCCAGCTGGACTGGGACTGAACAAGCATTTGATCAAACCGGATTCTCTGAATGTGGCTGACATGGGGGCTGACTGAGGCCCCAAGGTCCAAATGAAGACTGAGAAGCCATTGACAATGGCACTGGGTCTTGTTTCGTCTGCATGGACTGGCTTTTTGGGATCCTGGCCTGTTTGGATGCTCACCTTCCTGGACCCGGAGAGAGGGGGGAGGAACTTGGATTCCCCACCCACAGGATAGGAAACCCTGACTGCTCTTGGGAATGGTGAGCGAGGAGAAGAGGGAGTGCGGGGAGCGAGAGGGTATTGGGAGGAGGGGAGGAAATGGAAAGAATGTTTTCGGATACTTGAATAAACAAACAAAAAAAATTTAAGAATAAACTAAATCATAAAATAAATCAGGCAACAGGCACCCTAAGACTACTATGATTATTTTTTTCAAACAGTTCAATTTCTATCTAAAACATAAGAACTTACATAAATGGCCCATTCTAGACATTAAGGAATTATATTCTAAAGTTGAATCAATGTTATCAATTTTTGTGGGTAGGGTTTGGGTGGGAAGGCGAATGGAGTGTGTGTGTGTGTGTGTGTGTGTGTGTGTGTGTGTGTGTGTGTGTGCACATTCACATAAATTTGTTTTATGGAGGGATAGATATTGTTCAAACCAACTTGACTCAATGGACCAAGTTAGTTGTGTTTGTAATTATACATAATTTTGAAAATTAAAATCAGATCACATGGACAGATCAGATTATCCTAGTTTCTGAAACGAATGTTTACTCTGTAATTTTGTTTTAGAAAGGAAGAATATACTTACTTGTATATTACAGACAGAGGCATATGACATTTAGGTGTCAGTTCTGCTCCCTCCACCTGTTTTTTTTAGAAAGTTATGTCTCTCACTTTCCTGTGTTCTTTGTCCTCTTATCACAAAATATTAGTTATACAGGCAGAGTCATTCATGGATTATCTCTTAACAAAATGAACAGCTCTCAAGAACTGACTTCACACTGTCTGGTGTGTGTTCTATAATGGATACAAAACAGAAAGACAAAAATCATCATGAGGGAAGACAGAAGGAAATTTTCAAAAGAAGCCTGTATAGAAAAGACTACAGGAGAAATTTATGTTGGTTTCTGGGAAGATCAAAGAAAAAACATGGTCATCCAAATCATTGATACACAAAGATGCAATTGGGAAAATAATTGCCTATTACTCTTGAGCTTTTGATAAATTCCAATCTCTCAATTTCTAGGAAAAAAAATAATTATGGGGTCCCCACAGCCTCCTGACCTGGTCAGATTGCATTGGCTTCAGGAATTGCATGCTTCTGTCTGGTGAGAATCAGACACTAAAAGATGTGATAACCAGGGGAATTTTCTCATTCTTCTCCCTAGTACATGGGGAGAAAAACCAGGGCTCACAGAGTGCATAGGTGGACATAATGGGCTGAACAGGTGTGACTCAATTATCTGTATAGAGACACTGTTTTTGCCTTTGAGTAAGTTTGATGACATGACAATATTGAAGTGTTGTCTTTTTACAAACATCACATTTCTGAATATTTTTCCTTTACTCTCTTCAAAATATGTTCATGGACAATAAAAGCAGAACAACATCTGTAAGACCATGTAGTTTCTAAGGAATAAAAGAAACACTTCTTCATCATTATAAAATTCTGCAACCAGAATTAGGGTTGCCAATGAAACAATAAAGTTCTTAATATTACTATGTCTTCTATTTTTCCCACAGTGGCAGATTTATTTATTTATTTATTTATTTATTTATTTATTTATTTATTTATTTATTTTGCCTGGGAAGTTGAGTAGTAAGGTGACTGTGGCTTGCTTCTTCATCTCTCTCACCTCTCAACTTTTATTATTGACATCTGTTGGAACTGTCACCCAACATAAAGGCACGAATTTATGAAAAAGTTGCTGGCCTGTGTCTTTGCAGTAACCGGCATAGGCTGAAGCTGCATGCAGTTGCCACTGGAGTTGCACATGGTACTTCCACCGGAGTCACCATCCAGCTGTCAAGGTTGTTCTCTCTTTGTTGTAGGAGGCTGGTGTCCCACCTGGTCCAATAATAAACACACAGAAACTGTATTCTTTGCAATACTGTTTGGCCAATAGCTTAAGTATATTTCTGACAAACTCATATATATATATATATATATATACATATATATATATATATATATATATATAATTGCCTAATTACTCTTGAGCATTTGATAAATTCCAATCTCTCAAGTTCTAGGAAAAACAATAATTATGAGGTTCCCACAGCCTCCTGACCTGGTCAGATTGCATTGGCTTCAGGAATTGCATGCTTCTGTCTGGTGAGAATCAGACACTAAAAGATGTGATACACAGTGGCAGTTTTAAAAATGTCTCTCTGAGAACTGTCAAGGTTTAAAAAAATAATATTTTACTTCCTCCGGAGGGGTATTAATGATCCAAAACTAAATTAAACTGTAATTGTTCTGATTTCTTGAGGTTTTTCCACAGGATTCTGTTTGTGCTCATGGTATTTTGTTTGTTTGTTTGTTTCTTGTTTTGTTTTGTCTTTATGCATTGCAATTTCATTAGAGCGACAGGATTTGGAGAGCTGGAATAAATCTTAGACATTATTTAACTAATATCACAAGGAGTTAGTAAATGGACAGCAATGTTCTTTGAACACTTCTCACCCTACTGTTGCCACTGTTTTTCCCCTTCTTTTCTCTATCACGGTGATGTATCCCTTGAATCCCAGCTTCTTGATATCTCCTTTCCTCCAGATTAGGTTTGAATTGCCATGTAGTTTACAGTGTTTGAAAACAATTCTTGGTCTCCCTGAAATGTGTGCCTTCACAACCCAATGCAGCTGCCAAAAAAAAAAAAAATCACAATTTGGTGAGGAATGTGATTAATAGATTCTCGTTTATCACAAGTGTTCTTTGTCTAATACCTCCTCCTTTTTATCTGAGTGACAGCACACCCATTGAAGTCCTTATGTCCAAGCTGAGCTAAAGAATAAACGCGAGGCTTAAAATATTCACTATTTTTCCATCATCATCAGTAAATTATTTTAATCTTCTCTGCTTTTATAATCCACTCTTTTAAAAAATCACATCAAACAAAGTGATCAAAAATTATAACTAAGGGATTGCTAGCATTTTTCTATTTGAATAAGGCTTAGATATAGTTAAAGACATTTGATCATTAAGGAGTATAAAACATAATTTATCAAAATAAAGTTATTCTACCTAAATTTTCAGAGAACGTAATTAATGCTTTCAAGAATATAATTAAATCGATTTTCACTAGTTATTTAATGTATATCTGCCATATCATTGCACAAATTTTGTACATTTTGTCATATTATTTAAATTCATTTTAAAGAAAATGGAATTACATCTTTTTTCCTCATCCTTTTCCTCCCTTAAGCCCCTTTCAAATACCCTCTTCCAACAAGCCCTTCCCATTCTCAAACTTATAACTTCTTTTTTTATAATTATAATAAAGCATGCATTCATGTATATATACATACATATATGTATGTAAAGTAATATAAGTACAACCTTTTCCGTGTTTTTATTTGTTTTGTTTTGCCTTTTCTCACAGAAGAAAGGACAGAAATGATTGTATTATTTAAAGTGTAGTAATAAGAACAAATATTTTAAAATATGTTTTGTGCTTTCAGGTTCCTTTTGAAAGATTATCATTCAGTATGTTTTGATCATATTCTTTCTCTTTTCCCAGCTCTTCCCAGATTCCCATGAACCCAACTTCATGGTCTCTTGCTTTCTTAAAAACAAATAAACAAATATATACAAACACAAACAAAAGCAGAAGCGATCTGTTTCATGTCCAGCAATTGTTGCTGAGCCCTTTGTTCCAAAGTGCCTTTGATACAGCCAGGGTCACTCCATTGAAGAAAACAGATTTCCTCCTTCCTGGCAGTTAGCAATGGCAGATAGCTCTCTGGTTAGGGGTGAGACTTTGTTCCCACTTTCCCTTTTTCTTTCTGTGATTTTGTTTGTTCTTGACTAGTTATATAAAGCGATGTGAATACTGTAAAAAGAGTTGAATTTCCATTAAGTGGGAAATGCACACAATGCCTACCCTTCCCCTGCCCACTTTATTTCTTGTGGACTGAGATTCCTCTGGTATTATTCTGAATTCTCCTCAACTTAAGACCATGCACTACACATATAAAGATTAGTAGTACAAGATCAGTATTGGAATTGAGAGGAGGAAATTTTTCGTGAACAAATACACAGCTTTGAAGAAAAATGCATATTCTCCAGCTGTCTCGACAGCTCCTTAACTTCTTTTTTATTGATTTTATTGAGCTATACATTTTAACCTCTTGCTTAAACAGAGGGCCAGAAGAATGTTTTGCTTTGGGGTTCACTGAAGCAGACTACAATAGACATCAAAGCAGAGGATTTTCATCATTTTTTAATCATGCTCTATTTAGTATTATAGACTTATAATTTATAATGATTTATCAATTGAATGAAAGGAAATGAGGAGGTAAGTTTTCATTTGATGAAAATAGCCACACCCCATGTGCCTTATTAGATGGTTCATTCTATGGATTAATTTGTATTCAATTTTTAAGTGAAGGTAATTTGGAAAGACAGACTTTCTATACTCAAGAGCAGTTGCTCCCATGACATGAATGATTACTCACTTCCACAGACAGTTTCCCATTATCCATTTTCCTTATTTCTGTTCAAACCAGATCTGTACTCTATTCGAGTCTAATTTTACACTGTCTAATATCAGTAGGCCCCAGAAATTGAAATTTGGTTAATTTTGTCTACCAAATTGATTGTTTTATGCCTTTTCAATTTCTCAATATATTTGTTGGTACTTTCAGAGTCACATTTGATCCTCTCCTTCTTTGCTATTGTGATTTTTTTTATTCAGCAGCACACTATACCTACTTTGATATTGTTTGAGTATATGCATTTGATGTGCATGTGTGTGTGTGTGTGCGTGTGTGTGTGTGCACGCATGTGTGTGAGTGTGTTCAATGTATGAAGGTGAATGTTTTGGGACATGCAAGTGTGTGCATGTGCATCTGGGGCCCAAACTTGATGCAAAGTGTCTTCTTGCATCACAGTTCAACTTGTACATTGGGGCCAGATTCTCTACTTGAGCTCCCTATAGGTAGTCTAGGTAATTGACTTGTCCTGAGGATCCCCCAGCTCACCTTCCATATACTGCTAAAGTGAACAGGGGACCATACCCAGCTAGCACTCGCATGGATCCTGCAGATCAGAATCCTAGTCCCCATGTTTGCGTCATAAATACTCTACTTGCTAAGTCACCTCCTTAGGTCTTTATGTAATAGCTCCATTTTCAGCTTTTGTTTTATTTATTGTACAAATGTTACATTTATTCTGCTCCATTACACCCAATTTTCTCTAGCGGTACATTCTCACAATCAGTTTGCCTTCTCATAAAATATAGGCTAGATATCATGACCTTCTTCCTCAAAATTTTCCAATGTCAGTTCATTGACTACAGAATACAGTTTTAAGTACTCTGAAGATCCTCAATATCCTGTAATAGCTACAATAGCCTGTAATGAAACCTCTGGATTTAGATCTAAAAAACAAGCAAGCAAAATAGAAACTTTTCTTACAGTCTTCAAAATAATCTTGAATGAATTTTGTTTTTAATCTAACTTTAGCTAAAATCAAATTACATCACTTTCTCTCTTCTTTTTTCTTCCTTCTAGCCTTCCTAATTACCTTCCTTCCAACCTCACCTGTGCCCCAATCAAATAAATAACCTCTTTTTCATTGGTTATTATTGCTACATAAATATATATGTCTGTATGTATATATGTGCAAAATATGCAAAAATACAACTATCTGAGTCTGGTTTTGTTTACAGTGTATATATGGTTTCAGGGCTCACCACTCTGCATTGGAAATGCAATAGGGGATCTCAAACTTGGGAGAGGCTTATTCTCCAGAACTCATTGTCTGCCTCCAGTTCTTTATCTAGGATTTGGAACTGAAAATTTTTCCCTTTAATGTTAACATGTTCGTTGATACTGTCATTGCTTTTTTTTTCAAGTTTGTGCAACCATGACTAGGAAAAATTGCTTTACAGTGACTTAACAGTGTTCTGGCTTTTGTAGTTTTCCATGCACTCTGTCAGGATGTTCCCTGAGCCATGAATGCAGGTGTAATGATGCAGATATCTACTGAGACTGGGCTCCAATGATAACTTGATTTCTGCAGTATGTCCTGTTCTGTTCTCCCAAGGTTTTATGTGTTTGATATAAAGAGAGGTTTCTTTGATGATGGGTGGTAGCTACACTTGTACCTGAGCTAGGCATGTCAAAAGAGAAAGAAAATGTGACAGTTCTCTTTCTGAGTGTGAGTTACCTTACTTACTATAGTTTTTTCTAGGTCTACTCATTTACCTACACTTTTCATGATTTTATTTTTTTCTATAGTTGCATATTATTTCATTGTGCATACACACTGCATTTTCATTACCCATTTATCTGTTGAAGGACATTAACCTTGTAATATTTACAAACTCATTGCATTTGGTGACTTACATCTGCACGGATCCTCTCTACATCATCTTCATGACCTATTACAAAGTTTCTCCAATCTGACAGAATTGGTTGTCTATAAAAGTATAATATGGTTGATTTGTATTGTGTTACAGAGATAGAATGTTTATATGCATATTTATAAAGTGTTCTTTGAAGTTACTTTGGTGTGTTATTTCGTCTTCCACACTGACAAGTGCTGCATCTTCAAAGTACAAATTTTCTAACTGGAAGGCTTTGCATCCCTTCTCTGTCCGATTTACCTTCCACAACTGAACGTTGCTCAGACATGAGGACTGGTGTGCTGAAATCTGTACGAGATTCTGTTAGAACAAATGACCTAATTGTAGTTGGGGTTATTAAGATTTCTCCCCACAAAATATCATCTGGGATGAATTCATACATATTGATTAGAATTGTATACTGGGAAAGAGCCACAGTCTTAGAGCATAGAGCCACAGTTCTTTAAAAAAAGACCTATTTATTATTTATTTATTTATTTGCATGTGTGCTCACTTGCATGAGTTTAGTGCACCAAATGTGAAAGAGCCCTTGGAGGCCAGAAGAGGGCATTAGATTTCCTGGAATTGGATCCGCAGGTTATTGTAACTGGTCATGTGGATGATGAGAATCAAACCTGGATTCTGTGCAAAGCAATAAGCGCTCTTAACTGCTGAGCCATTTATCCAGCCACCTGAATTACAACCAGTCCTCTGAAACACATCCAAAGAATTCACAACCATCATTATTAATAAAGTTTTAAGCACATGAACACAATGTTCCTATGAGTGAACTAGAAGCCCAAAGAGTGTGCTCCATGAGAAGTTTTTCTGCATACTTCTTTTTTTTTTTTTAGAATATGCTATATTTCAGTTCCTGATATGGCTAGTAAATAGAAATATCCTTGAGTTCCAACAATAAACTTGCTCAGGTAGAGGAACTGGTGGCAGTCAGAAGCTGAAGGCTTTTTAAAATGCTGAATGAAGCAAATGTGAAGAACTAAAACGATTTAAGTTCTGAACAATGCAAATGAGATATGTTAGCCTGAGGCCTGGAGTACACAAAAGCATAGGCTTCATTTAAGGGTCAGTTGTGGAGGTTTCAAATAATTATATTAGCTGCAGAGCAAACCATTCCAAAAAAAAAAATCAGGAAAACCAAATAACTCTAAATGAGGCCCCATTCTGGAAAGGGTTTCAATGTAACACTGTAGAAAACGGAACCACTAAAGAAACAAACAAACCAAAAGCATATACAATTCAATTCTCTTTCAGAATCTTCAAAAGTAAAATTACAACAAATAGAAGTTGTTAACTCACATCACAGATTTAATGGTGCATAACATGGAAGTCACTGTCTGAAAAAGGATAGACTTAAAAGCTTGGAATGATGTCTGATGCTTACAAGGTCAGCAGAAACATTTAACAAGAGCATTCTAGGCCACTGAATACCCTACAGTACCAGATTTGTGGTGAATGTTTGCCTATACCTAAGTGTTCCTTCACCTATATGACTTCTTTACTACACCGCAGCTAATTCTACTCAGTTAGTTCTTGGCAAGAAGATATCTATGTGGATAGAAATAATATATTCATTTTTGGTAGTGGGTCCATTTATACTATAATCCCCATTGCTATCTGACCGTTGTTACCAACTGCATGTGATCATTATTAATAACAATTTGCAAAATGGTAACATTGATAAACATTAAAAATGCAAATATGGAATCTTATCAAGTTTATTCCACTAAAATTGTTCAACTTTTATAATCGGAAATTATAACAATTGTTTTTACAGCAAGTGAATAAAACTTCACTTTTCAACATTAATATGAATCAAATCTACACTTCTATTAAAATCTTGTCTTATGTAAGGAAAAGTATCAATTTCATATATATTAGATTCTTAGAAGGAGCAATTGGGAGGCATAGTCCTGCGAACAAGAAGGAATAAGTATTTTGATTGTAATTACTGTTTCTAGTATCTCTTTATCTTTATATGAATCTGACAGGTCTGTGTTGTCTCTGACTTTGTGGATTTTAATTTAGTCCTAGCCTTTGATGCTAGTGTGCAAGGATCAATTCTTTTGTTCCTACTATGGAAGCCCTACAGATTTGGGAACTCTTGGATATCAAAACAGAAAGGAACCATAAATTGTACTGTGGGCAGTGAAGTATCAAAAGTAAGTGTGACTCCAACATCAATTCTAACACTCTCCTTTTGAATTCCATTAGAAAGAAAGAACTGTTGCCCCATACTGGGAACGCAGGTGTTTAAGCAGACATTTGGATGCCCTATTCATGTAAATGAAGACTTTGAAAAGTAGTAGTTACCAAAACGATCATACAAACATGATTTTGTAGAAGAGGCTAGTTTGGGAAACCTTCATAGTGGTTGTTTGATTTAAATGGTAGCCAGAAAAAAAATACCATTTGATAAACAATGGGCAACTTAGATATGTAAAAGAAAACAAGAGCTTCACAAGGTGAATTATTTTATTTTGACTATGAATACATGAATGACTGAAAACTATGCATATAGTCCAATTTAACCACAGGAAATAACAGTGAGATGGTACTTCCTCTACAATTTTTTTTATTAATATTGCCATCTGTAGATTATTCTAAAGTCAGTAAGATTTTTATGGATGCAGTGATCCCAGTGGAATCTGAACAATAAGATAAAAGGATAATATTTACTTATTGCTTTCATGGTTTATCTAAGTGAAACAAGGGGGGAGAATACAGAAGAGATATGTAGTCAACAAAAGTAACACTTGTTACAAAAGTAACAATACCAGATAATACAGTTTTCCTATTCATTATCTAGGTTCATTTCCTTCCTACTATGGCAAGGATATGAACCTAGATAATGAAGTCAGAGAGAATCAAAATCAATAGTTTCCCAATTCTGTTTACTTTCATCTCTCTTTTTGGTTTAGACAGAACTGCAATTAATTATATAATTTGTCAAAGATTGCAATCAGTTTCTGATGATTTTTCTACCTGCTTTCGAAGTGTCTCCATAAACTTCACATTAGAATATAAATTGGCCTTCCAAGCACTACTATTTACTTTATAGACTTTTGCCTGAAGCTTCTTTAAATCTAAGTTTTCTGTCGAGCCAGGTCACTTGTGGAAATGCTATCTGCTTTAAAATGGCATTTAGCCTTTCTTCTCTAATGAAGACATTTCTCATTTACTATGCAGCTCTATACGCTGTTAAATTATCAGAATTGTGCAATGCTAAGGTGCATTATGATGAAAAGTCATTTTTGAAGCACTATTTTTCCCGAGTTCTGAGCTCTGTACATATTTCAAATATAATAGTTTACACAACCCACCACATGAGAATTGAAGCTAAGAAAGACTGAGAGGAAGCAAAACGATTTAATGTTTTGCAATTATGGTTGATGAAGAAATGTGTTCATCAGATTTAAAAAAAAAACAGACAGCTGCCTATTGGAAGAAAACGAAATCCAAGAAAGTAAAACAAAATTCTTTCTG
The DNA here is from genome assembly GCF_982192425.1 of Myodes glareolus. NCBI lineage: Eukaryota > Metazoa > Chordata > Mammalia > Rodentia > Cricetidae > Myodes > Myodes glareolus. The sequence continues at coordinate 93,444,632 of NC_142031.1, forward strand.
CAATTTGTTCTTTCCTGTGTTGACACAGCAGCAACTATAAGTTAAGAAAGACATCAGGAGAGAGGAATTCCATTCTAAGAGTGCCACAAGATCATAAAAATAATGTCATTATGAAAAGAACCAAACCAGGAGTAAGAGCATTGAGGGTGTTATGAACACTAACTATCCCACAGCTGCTCATGAAAACGGAAATGAAATGAATCCTTAAATTCAATGTATCAATTGGAACCGAAGAGAAAATCCTATCTCGGTAATTATCAGGAATGTGCCGTCTTGGATTATGAAGCGCCATAAAAGGATTGTTGTCAGGCTGTGAAATGAGAAGGTGTTGAAAATATAAAACACCATTGCATTGTGCAATTCCATTCTCACCACAATCTATGACCCGATTTCACAGTGTTGATGAAAAGGTGATACGTAATGCATATTTTCCTGAATTTGTATTTGGGTTAAATGTAGAGAGTTAAAGAATTTTTGACCTTGCATTGTGTTAGCATGCTGTCTTTGGGTGATAAATGAAAGTCATTCGTGAAGTAGTAAGGTGTCTGGAAAATGTATTAGCTCACATTCGTGAAAAGGTAAGAAATGGTTTTGTCATGAAATAAAAAGTACCTATGAAATGGGATAGAGATGATTTGGAGTTAATGAGGATTGTAAGGAGCCACTGAGCTGGACCAATGTAGAACATTTTATAAGCTGTCAAATTGACAATGAACTCTTGATCAAGAGAATAATGAAGAATTTAACATAGCTAAGAAATTAAGCTGCAGAAAGGTTTGTGCTTTATAGGTTGGATATAAAAGCTGATTTTGATGCAAATAGTAAGGCATTGAATTCTTTGGTTTACTAGCATAGGTGAACTTAAAGTAACAGTCAAGGTGACATTCAATGTCTTGTTGTACCAGGATTTTACTTGACCTATTATTCTAGCACTGAGACAGCAAATACTATTCTCATAAGGCTGTTCCTGGGTTTAAGTAGAAAATATTGCTGTCTCATGACAATGAAAATAGTCTGTTTAAATGGCAAGAACATGCACTGGGGACCTAGTTGTGGTCTCAGAATATCTACTAAAAATTTCCCTTCAACTTTTAACCTTCCAATTGGAAAAGTGTTTAATAACTCTTAAGCTTCCTCTACTTTTTCCTCATCAGTTTGTCTTCATTCTATTCCTAATTCCATGTTCACCTGTCCTATGTTGTTTATGAGAGCTGCACAATTAGTACATGTTGAATACAATGTTTATACACTGAAAAATGCATAGTATACTACAATACAGAACATTTTTTCAATTATTTTGTCTATAGAGTCCATGTTACACTTTTTATTATTATGAATGAAAGTTTTGTTTGGATTTGGTTTTATCATCAATTTAAGTCTAACTTTCCCAGAATACTTCAAATAAAATTCATAACAATATATTTCATTTTAATAAGTATGCATGACTTATTTTTCTTGTGCATTGCTGAAACAATGTCTGGATTGTGTTAGGTAGGCCCTATTCTCTGTAGTTCATGCACCTTCCCCACTAGTCTATGTACAGCCAATGAAGACATTGACATTATCTGTCTGGCATGGAAAGATATTAATTTGTATCAAATATATAGCATTTAAATTAGTAATTATACCCAAGCATAGGAAGAGAAGAAGGAGAAGAAGAAGAAGAAAAAGAAAAAGAAGAAGAAGAAGAAGAAGAAGAAGAAGAAGAAGAAGAAGAAGAAGAAGAAGAAGAAGAAGGCAATATTTTAGATTAGCTTTCATGAACCTTAAGAACCATGGAAATGACAATACTTTTACAGGTTTTTCTGCTTTGTTCTTTCTTCTATCATGTAATAATGCCATTTATCTTTTCCAAAATATCTGATTAAGATGTCATCACAAAACCCACAAAAAATCATACCTATCACTCTATTACCATGAAACTCAAGAATGATTTTATATAATAAATTATAAGTATAATTTTATTTCTATATTTTGTGTTAATTCTTAGCCTGCTACTTTTTAAATGGCCAAGGAAAGACTATAGGAAGGTAAAAAATATTTTCTTCCTCTGAATTTACACTTTTTCTTAACTTTTACCTACTCTCTCTTCTTTATATTTATCTTGGTTGCCCAGTGAATAAGTTAAAGATGAACTGGTGGTGTGTGACCAGAGGAAATAGGAAATATTAGTCTTCCTAGGGATGTGCATCTGGGACCCTCTAGAACAAAAGATGGCTACCACTCCTCAACTTCACCACCACTTGGATGGTCAGTGGGGTTCAGATGCAATGACAGGCATCCGATTCTTGTGCTCTGTTTTCTGTATTCAGTGCTTAAATTCATTCCTTTGTCACTGTATTCTTTCATTTGTTTTCACTCACTTCTACCACACAGATGCAAATGAACAAATCTTAGAGAGAAAACAGCATTTAAAAAGAATGGGGTAAAAAAGCACAGCCAGATTTTGAAGAACAACTCAATTATCATTTCTCCCCTTTGTTACTTTTTCACAGAACTGGTGAACTGAAATTCACTGTTTCCCAAAAAGCCTTTGAAATCCCATGTCCATCCCTGGACCAGTCGGGAAATGAGCCCAGGGACACCACTCATTCTAGCTAACTGGTTCACATCATGGTCACTGATGCAGCTCCCTGGATTTCATCTCTGAATAGAACCAGCCAATTCTTTGTTAGTTAAGCTCTCCTGGTTGACTGAATACCACAGTAATATTTCCCAAGGATGTTCAGAGAAGAATTGAAAGGGCTCAGAGTAGGAAAAAGCAAATAAAATCACTGAGCAGTGACAGATGAGTAATCCCAAGTCTGATTGCTTGCCCATATTTAAATGATGAAATGGAAAATTCTCAATTTTCTCACAATGCAGCTTCCTTCCTGAGGCCCACAAATCCAAAAGCAGCTTAAGAATCATGCTGTGGCTGCAAATCCGTAGGCCAAAGAGAGTTGTAGTTCTTTGAATACTTGATATCTCATTCTTTGTAATAAGTTGAGTTTTATTTTTGAAGCATGTACACTCTAAGTCAAATTGTATCCATATTTCTCAGTACATGATAGAAAAAGAGCAATGAATGGATAAATAAGATAATTTTTTAAATTCTTTACATCTTTGACAGGTATAACAGAACACCCTTATCCCAGTACTAAAATGCCAAGAAAGGAAAGTGTTTGAAGCTAGCCTGCATTACTAAATAAGACTGTTTCAAAATCCAAACACAGAGCAACAAACAAACAATGTCCAATCTGACATGTTTTTATGATAAATTCTCATAAACAGTTGGGATCTCAAAATAATTGTACCTAACTTGTCATCCAATTCTATTTCATTTTAAAGTCAACTTGCAAAAAAAATTAATCTTTGATTACTCCTTTCATATCAAGAAATTATCATAACCTGACAATCATTAACTATCCATTTCTTTAAGAATAGACAGATAATGTATAAATAATATAGTTGTGCATGTGCATGTATGCATTTGTTTGATTTTAGAAAGAATTGAATCAGCATAAAATATGGATAACACTGTTGTGCTAATCTCTCTCAGTCTGTCAAGGTAAACAGACTGTCATATTGGCCTTAATTAATTAGTTGCAAAAGAAACAATAAAATAAGTGGCATTCTTATATTTTTTTCTTCAAATTCCTTCCCAGAGTTGCTTCCCAGAAGAAAACATGAATATAAATTTGATGAATATAATTCATATATATAGTTCATATTTGTAGAAATAACACATGTGAAAACACAAAACTACAGTTTGTTTTGCTTTTTAATGTTAATTCTGTACCACTAGAGGAACAGATTCAGAATGATATATTTATCAATGTTGGCTCAAAAAAGGTTTACCTTATTTATTCCTTTGAATTGAATTTCTGAGTGATTGTATCATTGTCTACTTATTTCACAATCTCTATGCATTTGCATGGTTTCCATGAAGTTTCTAAACAATGGCAGTCTGAGTCTTGCTTGACAAGTCTGTACATTCAATTCTGTAGATATAGATGTTGAATTTCTTGGCTAAGAGTACTTTTGGTTTAACTCGATATTGTGAAAATCCTTCTAAAATACATGCCATAAAGAGTATTTCTCTTAACAGTATATAGAAATACTTATAATATCTTATTTTCTCCTATAATTAGCAATTTATAATTTTTTTCACTTATGTGGATGTGAGACAACATGTCTCTGTAATGTTTTATACTTAATACTAAAATGAACATTGTTCATATATTTATTTTCTATATGACTTTCTGCTTATGGAAAATGATTTACATATGCCAAATTTACATTTACCTGTGTAATCTTATTGATTTAAGGAGATTCAGTCACTATGTTTGGATATTAACCACTTCTCAGCGAAAGTGGTCCAAGTGACACTTTGCCATCTTTTGTAATACTTGCCTGGAAACTTAGTGTAGAGATTTTAGCAGTAAATTGACTTTATTTTTTATAGTTGAATCTACTCTTTTATATCTGTGTCTTGTTCCATGATTTTGTATTTCAAGAAATTGTTTTGTTCTACAATTCTAAATAAATGCACATATATTTTATTTATTATTGTTGAAAATTTTATTCCGCATACTTAACATGAAGTTTTAAAAATAATTATTATTTTTTCAGTTTTTATGTAGATAACAAAACTACCCTACACAAATATATCCATATGATAATAATTAATGATTAAAGTCTTAAGAGATGAGGAACCATTGAGCTGTGGACATACACATGCACATACACAAATACATACACCCTGAGCAAGTTGAAAGATCTCTTCTGCCTTTCAAATAACAGATAATTGTGATGCCAAATCCTTCTGTAAAAGACATTGAATAAAATAAATAGTTCAAATCTGCTTGTGACTATTTTTGGAGCCCTCTTTGGTAGGAGCAAGTCATAAAGCACTTTCTAGGTACCTGTTTTGATGCATAGCACGTTAGCCTCAACCTCATCCTTGTCCACTTCTTTCAAGGAGAAGAAAGAGGAGGACACTTATAAGTTCTCCAAAGTTGGCAGGACTGGAGAATAAAGGAGTGCCTGTGAAGCCTGATGCTGTGTCAGTCCCAGTAGACTCTCTGTTTTGCCAAACCCAAGAGCAAACCTTGGCATCTTCAGACCTAATTGGCATCTCACCCTCAGGGATTTTTATTAAATTTTCTACTTTGCTGACATATTTGAACAGTGTTGGCAGCGGTGTTTGAAAGGGAGCTTTAATCTCATGAAGCTGATGAAACACTGTCATGTTTAGACAAAGTGTCTGTCACAGCATTCAGAACAATACAACAGAAGAGTCAGGTGCCAGTGTGGGGCTGCCTCTAGGGTTTCCAACAGTAGTTCTTGCACGTTCTCATCTGCGTGCCCACAGAACTAGATGCTATTTATTTATACTTCGATATTTGAACTAAAGTATTCCATATAAATATTGTCTTTACTGAAATATTTAAACATTTCTACATATTTTACAACAATCATAAGAAGCTCTGATGTATTTCGGCACCAGTTTCTGTATTCTATAGTTTTATTACTGTCAGATCCAGACTTTCTTTGTCTGAATTTCAAAAGCCTCCTGAAATATGAGAATCATATCTGTCAAATACCTGGTTTCATTTAAGGATCAATGGCCTAACAGCTCATGCCTGGCATTTTGTTTCCAGTGTCCATGAGTGTTTAATTGCTAGCTATCAACTTTATTGAAGTCGCTAATACATAACATTGTTATTTAAAACATAAGACATATATATATATATGCAGATATGTGGCACTTGCTATAATTACCAACAGAAAATGTCATATTTGTTTACTTTCATAAAGGTTTGTCTTGCTTTGTTTTCACTTTGTAATGCATTTGCAGTAATAGAGAACCTTAAATGTCTCCAAAAATTTAACTAAATCTTATTGACAGAAGGCTACCACAGCGGCAAAATAGACTGAAGTATGTATGTATACCTGCATCCATATACTCATCCATCCATCCAACCATCCAGCCAGCCAGCCAGGTATTTAGTATGTATTTGTTAGGAATCAGTTAATCCGATAGTGTTACTGTGTAGCAAAAAGGTACAAAGATGTGTGTTATATTTTTTCTATGGCAAGATCAAATCTGCAATGTGAGGAAGCATAGGACATTTTTAGGAACTGCAGAGCTATTCAATTTCAGAAATGTAATTGAATTTATCTACAGGATGGGAAAATAGAGGCTTTACACATAAATGTATGAGGGTAGTTTTCAAATACTAGATTAAAGAATTCAAATTTTGTTGAAAGACTGATAGGAACTCTGCAGGGATTTGGAGTACAGATCTTATTCCTTAAAAGATCAAGTTGGCTACTTTGTGGGAACTTGATTATGGGGAAAAGCAGTAAAGAGAAAGAAATACAATAGGATTCATTGAAAAGAGCTCTGATAAACAAGTGTCATAGGAAGATCATTTCAGCAGAAGTTAAACCACAGATGTCACACAAATAGAGAAAGAATAATACAACAGGTAAAATTATAACAGTTTAGTGCTCAACCACTGACTGCTAGGCCCAGACTACTTACATTTAAAATTCCCTCCCTCTCTATATTATCCATGGAACAAGAAGCTATCTCTGCTGCAGTTAGTGTATTTTATCTCCATATTAGTAAATATGTAAAATAAGCATAATAATAAAGATAAGGAGAGTTAGCTATATTAAAGATCATTTATAGATAACAGCAGGATTAAATTAGTCCCTGCAATCAAGTTCCCTTACCTCACGTAAATTCAATGGTGTGGATATTTCTGTTCCTTGGTTAAGGGTGCTTGGTGCTCTCAGTCATAAGGACTAGAGTTCAGAATGCCCAATGATACAACAAGCAGTGGTCCCACAAACACCTGTAATTCTACCCTTTGGAATCTGAGGGCCTCTTCTGACCTCCATATGTAAAGAAGCACACAGACTCACATAGATACACAGAACCTTCAGCCCCCAGATACACAGGGAAAAAGGGAAAAAGAAAAATCTTTCAAAGAGAAGCAGAATAGTAAAAGAGTAGGTCAACTGCCTATGGTAGCACATTTAACACGGTAGCAAATGAACCTGAGTCACTCATGTGACTCTGAAAACCATCTCTTGAGCTGTAGATACAGAGAGCATCTCTAAGCCTGGAATCTTACAGAGCAGTTTTCAGATTTTGAGCCTTTAATTTTAGAGTTTCCGAATTGTTAAACAATTAGTATAAAGGCTGCACTCATAAGATTTGGCAGCAACTTCAACCTTTGACGGTCAATCCATATCATGTGATCACAATTGGTTGGGAATAGGATAAGATCATTGACTCTTGTACAGGCATATTGACACTGTTTTACTTGCAAAAGTTCTTTTATGCAGATAAACAAAGCGTGATATACACACAAGTAAAATTGTGACATGTTTTTTTTCTGTGTCTAATCTTTTCAAAACAATAACACAACTACAAAAAACTATTCTAATTTAGTTGCCCACCCCTTTGGTGCTCCCTCCCCCATACTTATGCAACCTCTTCACAACCTTGAATGCACAGTCTCAGTTATGTGAATCTTCTTGGAGAATTTGCTTTTCCAAATAAATTCAAGGGAGGATGAGGGTTACAGCAATACCTAAATAGAACACTTATCTTATCAAACAATAATTCAAAGTCAAAAAGCAGGGCATTACTTTCGGAGAAACTGATGTACCTAGGTGCTTTCTGAGAACTCGTAATCACAAAAGAGGCAGAACATATTTTCCGGTACTCCACTGCTATTCTGCACTGTAAATGGCCTGTGGTAAATTGGAAGGAGGAAGACACTCAAACCTGTAGATTCCTGGGGCCTGTACAGACACAGTCTCAGAGCCTGGCAGCCTTTCCTCCAATCTTTAGGATCAAACCAAGCTTATGTTCAAGGGATAATTAGCACCATCAGAAATGTTTCTCAGCGAAAAGCTGCACATTCATCTGCTGCTTTAATTTAACTTTCTTTGGGGCCTGGCTGACTGAATGACAAAGTTCTATTTTTATTATTTTTGACAGATCAGTCTTAAGGTTTGTTTCTCTGGGGAAATTTATATACCTATTTTAAGTTTAATTGCTTAGCTTTGTATTAAAGCTGCCAGACAGTGTGAAAGCAACACTACTGAAAATGTTCTATTATTTGGGCTTAAAAAGTGATGCTTTTAGCTACTCTTTCTTTGCCTCACCCCTCCGTGCTCTCCTTCCTCCCCTTCCTTTCTTCTCCATCCCTCTTAGCTCTTGTCTCTCTTATCCTTTATTACTCTACTTTTTTAAAATTACAAATCCCTCATTGTTTTACTCTTGTGACCTCTTTTCATCACTGAGATATATTATCGGTGTGTTTTATGTGTTATACTATGGGATTTCCGTACATGTATACAATGGGTAGTAAGCAAGTCAGGGTTATAACAGCAATTCCAACTCATTGAACATTAATCATTTTTATGTGTCGGGAATTTAATACTTTTATCATTATTTTGAGATATAACAAACCCTTTTTCAAGGTCTAAAGACACCAGTCATTTGCACCCATGCCTGTTTTATAACCATCTTACAAACTGACCTCAGGTACTTATTTTCTTAGTGATTTACTGAGCTTACATTTTAAAGAAGTGTAGATATTTTTTAATCTCCTTAAATGAGCATATAATTTTTCTCCTCTCCAGTTTCTGTGAAGTCATGCTGAGCAGTGTTTAGTGGTACACATTGTAATGGTCTTTTCTGTACCTTTATACTCTGTGCCTTTAAGAGACAAGCCACACCCACTCCTCCCCCCTCCATCTGTTCCTCTGCCAAGGCAAGCTAATATTCAGCTTCCAGCCTGAGTCTCTTCTCTTTTCTGTCTCCCTCTCACAAAGGCAGCTTTTGTCTCTCCCTTCTCCCCACTTCTCCCCTTCCCTTACTCCTTGCTTTCTGTTTTTCTCCCCTTCTCCCCTATTCTTCCATAATCCACTAAATAAATATCCAACTTTTCTCTGCACAGTGTACCTATCCATGTGTCTGCCTGTCACCTGCCTCATGGTTCCCTGTCCGGGACCAACTACCTTCGAAGACCTTTGGTATAGTCTTGTGGCGTGCCCATCTGTCTGTCTCTACTCATGGGACTGGCTGCACCATCAAGGTCTCTCATCCACCACGTGGCTTTATGCCTGGGACTCACTTCCCCTCATGGCCCACTGCAGCCACTTGGGAAACTACGCAGTCCCTGCCCGGGACTGGCTGCTCTCAGGACCCGCAACCTGCTGCCTTCCACCAGTTTGTGGACCTGTGAATTGGTCTCGGGACCCGCTGCCCACTGCTGCAACTCGGGGATCCACAGATTTTACTTTTACCATTACATACATTTCTAGTGTTTCAGAATTTATTCAAATTTTTCATGTATGCCTTATCTGTTTCTAAGTTTTATCTGATTCCATTACTTTTATCACCGCTAATATTGTTGCTAGCACACATTAGAAAATCACTTCATAATGTTACATAAGTGACAATGGAAGAGATGTGTTAGATGCTTAAGAACAATTGCTTTTAAAAGCTTTCTTACTTCATTTCATTTTAAGCCAAGAATAAAAGTTATAAAGATGGGCAATATTGGCCAATGTATTCCACAAACTTTGGGACTGAAGCAGAGTCCTTGCAATAAGTGAAGAGTTGGAATCTAGTCTCTGTCTTTGAGTGGCATAAATACTAAACATACAGAAGACAAAACAGATAGGCACATCCCTCATTGGAGCAGAGATTTAAAGGCAAGTCTCAGGTATAGGGAGGTCTGACAGCATACAGATGGTGGCCCAAAAGTGAAATATGTGCTTCTCTATATATGAACACTTGCAATGACTTCAAACATGGATTGAAATCCAAATACCAGGAACATAAGTTCAAATTGCCAGAGCCCATGGGAAAGCTGGGCATGATTACACATTCCTCATATACACACACAGGGAAAAGTATCTTTTAAATATAACCCTTTTCATCACAGTTGGTTTATATTTATTATTTCTCTAATCAAAGAAATCAAGTCACGTAAATCATGTTTCCTCCCCTTGTTATCAGCTGAGAGTTTTTAATCACATGGGTTATATTACATGTACCATTTTATTTACAAATTAATTGTTTTCATTGATTTTTGATTTCCTTAATGGAATCTCAGGCTAGCTTGCTATTTCTATCACAGATCATCAATGGTTTTCTTGTTATGAGAATGTGCTAATGCTGTTTTCTTCATTCTGCTCACCTTCCTCAATATATGTGATGGACAGGCATTGCAGTACTCTTTCTTAACTTGCCATACACCCTGATGTAGAGGAGCAAATATGAAGTTACATTTATATTTTCAGCTTTTAGTATATAATACAGTGAGTATTTTGTTTAAATGTTAGAATCTTAGTTACTCTTTATTTTCCAAATAAAATGTTTTCTGTAATACGATATTATACATGTCTTCCTCTTTCTGTCAAAAGATACAGCACATACAACCAGCATGGCTTTATTATACACACACACACACACATATGTATATGTGTATATATTCATATATATATATATATATATATAAGTTAAAGGGAGTTAAATTTTGGTTTTAGTCATAAAATGGGATTTTTAAAGATACTTTTCTTGTTTCATTTTAGAAACATGCGTAAAAGCCCTTTGTGGAGTCATACAGCGATGTTTCAAGTCTTAGCTTATAGTAATGTTTCTTCCCCCATCCCCTACTTGACTATTATTTCCTTTCTCATATCTTTCTGTTGTCTTCTGCAGCATTCCATTAAATGTTAATCTTGTTTTCTTTCCTTATTTGCATCGCTGGAGACATGAGTGCTATCTAGATAAGCATCTCTATGCCATAGCTATTCCAACATACAAGAAACTGGATGATTTTGTAAACTTGATTTTTTCTGTATGGATTACATTAGACACCCAGCAATGTATCAAAGCAAAAGTCCAAAGCACTGACTGCACTTGATTAACTGTATTTTGGCTTATTTTTGTCATTATTTCTTCTGCTGCATGTACACATCAGAGCGTTCTGTGAAAAACTGTTAAACACCCTTCAAATAGTTCTCTCAGTCTAGACTCTGCTCATCCACACAACAGACATTTTATCATCTAACAACAACAAATAAGGCATATGCATCTTTGTATAGGAACTTACATTCTATTGGAGACACAAAGGGGGGATAGCCTATTAATGAGAAACATGGTTCTGGAGAACCACATATGATATTAGGTAAAACAGAGAACAAAGAATAGAATGTGGATACTTAATTATTATAATCAGGGAATATCATCTGGGGCCATGATCTAGACAAGTAGAAAATGAAATTAAATGTTTTCTCATCATGGTATGAATTAAGCATAGTAAAGCATGATTTGTGGAAGATATAAGATCAAGTTTGCCTTCAGCCAGTCCCTTCCACATTTAATTGGGTTCTATTGCCTTTCATTTTCTACTGAGGTGGACTCATTTCTACAGGAGGCGGGGCTGTAATCACCTGTCACAAGTCACTAGTCACAAGTGTCCTGCCTAAAGAACTAATGATTTCTAATTTCTAGCCACAAAGAGTTAACGTGCACATACAGTTTCCTAAATGAGATAGATCCCCCTACAATTTACTCAGAAGCGGGCATGTGCTTACCTCAATTTTTTTATTTTGCTCTGCTATTTCTTCTTTATTTGTGTAATCAAGCTTATAATGTCTCCAGTGTCTGAATACAACTGGAAAAAAGAGAAGATATTGAGAGAGTCTCACTGACTTTCAAACTCCAGAAATGTATCTGTTTTCTCTGAACCAAGATAGTATCTGAAGTTTGAGTCTGTCTGTCTGTCTGTCTGTCTGTCTGTCTGTCTCTCTCTCTCTCTCTCTCTCTCTGTGTGTGTGTGTGTGTGTGTGTGTGTGTGTGTGTGTGTGTGCATGTCATTACTCTTTACCTTTTATTGAAAGTTTTCTTAATTAATCCAGTATGTCCTGATTGTAGTTTCCCCTCCTTCTACTCCTCCCATTTCCTCCTCATCTCATATGCCTTCTGGATCCACTCCCTTTCTTCTGTTTCTCATTAGAAAATAACAGTGCTTTATCTGGTCATCAGCAGTGAGATGTCCTTCTGTGACAGCAGTTGGAAACTTGTAGCAAGATTTCTTGTCAAACTATCTTTGGATCACCAGCCCCAAAATAATGACACAGAGACTTCTTATTAATTATAAAAGCTTGGCCTTTAACTTAGGCTTGTCTCCCACTAGCTCTCTAACTTAATAACCCACCTACATTCTGCCATGGGCTCAGTTACCTCTTCTTAGTACAACATGCCTGATTTGCTTCAAGTCTGCTGGTGAAATCTCCTCCCTGTTTTTTCTCTTTCTGCCTGGAATTCCCACCTATATGTCCTGCCTAGTTATTGACCATTTAGCTCTTCATTAAACAAATCATAGCAACACAGGAATACATATTCACACAATATGCAAATGTCCCACAGCAGAAACAAATGCAGAGACCCACAGCCAGACATTGCACTCACAGAGAATTTAAATCTGAGGTTTCCATCAAATCCTTCCCTTCAGAGCTCATGATATTCTGAGAAAGACAAGGCAAAAAGAATCCAAGAATCAGAGGGGATGGAGGACATCAGAACAATGCCCTCTAAATCAACTAAGTCAAAACACATAAGAGATCACAATATATTTATGAGAGTCTTGAGCTACATTTTCATCCATCGGGGCCTCAGCATTCTTGATCTTCTTTAAATAACCAGTGAATAAGTCAACAAAATGCTCTCTCCACTCCTATTTGCTGACGTTTTCTTCTCATGTTTGATACACTGAGATTTCAGGGGCTAAGATTCAGTGGTTTTTCACCAGCATTCTCTTTCTTATGCATGCACAGTTCTGTGAAACGCATATACCATTTTCTGTCATCAGAATAGTAGTCATAGAACAACTAAAGCAAACTCACCCCTCAACTCTTTTTTCTCTTCCAGCTTGAGCTCACTATCATTATTTATTCATTCATTCATTCATTCATTCATTCATTCATTCATATTTTCAGCCTGCTGTCAATCACTATTCCACCATTTTCCATAATGATTCAGAAAGAATACATTTAGTTCACAAGGTCTCTGTGAAGCCAGCATCTCAAAGATTAAGACAAAGACACTGTTGTTGAATATTGGCATGTTCCCTGGCAGACTCGCAGAGCAGCCGCTAGTCCGACAAGGACAGTTGTAGGTCCCTGCAAGATCTCCAGGGTGGCAGGCTGGTCCCGCCATGGGGCTGGGCGAGTCAGGCAGGCGGGTGCGGGGGATAAAAGGCTCACAGGACATAGTAAATTGATGTAAGGCTAAGCATAAGGGTAAACATTTATTACTTAAAGAAGAAGGAGAGGAAGAAAGGCAGAAATAGAAAAGAGGACAGAGAGAGGAAAAACACATGTGCACACGCCAGGAGAGAGGGATAGAAGAGAGAGAGTTAAGATGGCGACCAGGAAGTCAGAAGTGACTGGGAGTGGGCGTGGCTTGCCCTTAAAGGAACCAGAGCAGAAGAACAACAGACATGATGCCCTATTCTTTATGTTAAAAACGAAGTAAAGGTGAATGCATTTAGTATACGCATCATTGGCCTATAATCTCACATTATAATATATAATGTCTCTCTAAATGCTTACTTTGAGGAAGAAAGATGTTAAAAGTGGGCCATTAGACAAGAGATAATAGGAATAGACTTCAGTCTTTCCTTATTAACTTGTTCTTCCTATATAAAAAGCCACCTTATGAAAAAAATAATTGAAAAGGCAGAGCATTATTTATCAGGAAACAGCTTTCTTTCCTACTAGCCCATTGAGTAAAGTGTTTCTTTGGAACTCACAACTTGTGTGGAGACTGATTTAAAGGCCAGAGCAACAATTAGAATCCACTGTCCTTCTTCTTAATCCTTATTTGTCTACATTATTTTAACAAGAATAAAATAAAATAAAATGGAAAATGAGGCTTAACCAATAATTTCAGTGTATTTTAGGTCCCTCATGCTCAGTACTCTCGGACATTTCTATTCTGAATCAATGATCAAATTGTAAATGATTATATAATATTCCATGTGGTCTCTTCCTACCTGCAAGCTGATTTAAAGTTACAGGCTACAAAAATTAAGACCATTGTGCATAAGACATTAGTACTTGAGTAAAAAAATTAAATCAAGAGGACTATGAAAGAAGTTGGCAATACTACCCTAGTTGTTTTTTTATAATGATGAAATTAGTTGCATTAAAGTTAATATTTATGATTCATGAATATATGTGTACACATATAAATTTACATGCACATATATGCTATATATGAATTGATCTGCTGTATATATGCACTTATTTGTCTTAAAGTTTGTTAAAATACAAATTCTATATTTTAAAAAATCTATAAAGATGCTCCTCAAACTACTAATATTCAAGGTATCTGGGCATTTTTTCTTCTATCATTCTTTTGAAGAATTATAGAGAATATGCATCTTATCCAACAAACATATTCAATAATTTTCAAGAATCACATTCTATCATTTCATTATTCGCTATTAGTTTTATTATAACTGTTTATGCTTTCTGATTCCGAGACTAGAGACTGCAGTCTTCAGATTATGGATGCATTTTACTGTGTCATATCAATCCCTAGGATCCAAAACAGTAAGGGGCTCATTTCACATCTCAGTTCACACACGATCTTGTGTCCACATGCCATCACAGTTCCCTTTGATGCTTCACATTCATTAGGTGGTGTTCACAGGATCCATGATATTAAATGGATTCATTACAGAAACAAGTAAAGATAATCTTCTGTCATAGGTGCCTGCTCAAGATTTTCATATATTATAAATTAACTATGCTCTGGTTGCCACTCATCATCAAGGAAGATTGAGAAGACTCCATTCCCTGTCTGTGATCATATGGAAAACATTCTTTTTGACAGTCAAGTACATCTCTTTCTTCCTGATGTTACATGACTACTAAGAATAAAGGGAATTATTTGCATTTTTTTAAATTTTGGGACATTAATTTAATTACATTTCTCCATTCCCTTTCATAATTCCAATTCCACTAAAATTTTCCTGATATCCTTTAAATTAAATTATCTTTTAAATCCTTTATCACTAATTGTAACTGCATGCATATGAATATGCACATATATTTGCATACAAGTATGTATATATATACATATATATTAAATATAACTGTTTACCATATGGTTTTCAGGGTGGACCATTTTGCATTGGACAACCAATTAGCATTCTCTTCCCTAGGGAATATGCTATGGGACTTGTACCCTCTCATTTGTATTACTTTTAATAAAATGCTGATTGGTCAGTAGCCAGTCAGGAAGTATAGGCAAGATGACCAGGCAGGAAGTATAAGTGGGGCAACCAGAACAGAGAATTCTGGGAAGAGGAAAGGTTGAGTCTGCATTTGTCACACAGACCAAAGTGAAGCAAGATAAGAATGTCTCAATGATAAAAGGTACCAAGTCATGTAGCTGATACAGACAAGAAATATGGATTAATGTAGGATGTAAGAGTTAATGAAAAGCCTAAGCCAATAGGCTAACCAGTTGATGATTAATATCAGCCTCTGTGTGTTTCTTTGAGACTGAATGGCTATGGTACCAGGTGGAACAGAAATATTTGACAATAGAAGTCCACCTTTCCCACTCACAGCCTTTCTCAGATGCCTGTAGCTATTTGTGTAGAGTAGAAACCTCTTTTTTTCAATGTCCTGAAAATCTCATGGACTCTTAAAGTCTGATTGTGTGCTTGGTCATTCTCACAAAATTCACCTGTTCTTTATTCTTAGTTTGGTTTGTCAATTAAGAGGAGCAAAATAGTCATCACTTTGCAACTGAGTTGTCTAAGGTTTACTCATTCCTTAGAGGGAAACATGAACATATCTCTTGGTCACTTTATATTTCTTAGTGTTTTAGTGCCTCTTGCTGGCTCTGTCATTTCTCTGAATATTTTAAACACTGTATGCGTGAAAAATGATTTAGCATTTTTGAACTATACTGTGGGTCTTTATTACAGATTGTTCATGATAATATTAGAAAATTCTGTCAAGCTCAGGTAAAATTCCATAACCAGCTGTAGAATACTTGCCCCTTACTGTAGCATAATTCCTTTCCTAAATATAAGTATAGCTTCTAAATATGAATATTATTAAATCAAGAGCACAAAAAAGAGTCTCACTAGAATGCTGCAGTTTCTGTGTAGATTCTATACATGTACTCATGAGAAGATGGCCAAAGGAACAATAACCCATGCAAGGATTATGTAGATACTATAGAATCATACTATTTTTGCTCTGCTTCTGAGAGCCTTCTGAAAGCAAAAGATCCCAATAAAATATTTGACTTCCCTTTAAGGATATCTTTACTAAAAATAAATGAATAAAATAAATTAAAAATAAATTTAAGTGTTACATTAAACTACACTGACCAAAATTTTCTATTTAGTGATATAATCTGATCCATAACACTCAGTTCTATACAGAAAATGAGCACAGACCCACAATCTATCTCTCTTTACTATTACTTTGCAGTTCGTAAGTGAAGCTTTCATTTTAGTTTGAAAGAAACATTTAACCTATTTAAAAATAAGGCGAAATCAATAGAGTAGGTATCTTTATGCATTCAGCCATGCTTGTATATCCTAGTGGGTGCAATTATGTGTGAATTTGAATTTTAATTGTTTAATAAAAGTGTTCCTTAAATTCTCTTATTCTAGAGACTAAAATGATGTTGAATGGAAATAAAACCAAAAATGTCAAATGAAGCTGAGATATCCACTACATATCTTGTAGGACTCATCTTCATTTTAAAAGTATGAGAATTCATGTGGTAAATTCATCATTTACAGTTGTGCTTATTAAATTAATAAGCTGCATTTATATCTTGTTAGAGAGTATTAGTATCCTTGAATTTCTCTTACTAATTTTTTAGTAATTCACGAAAAGTTTAAAGTCAGAACTGGAAATGATATAGAAGAATCATTTGTTGTTATGGAAAGAGGAGGGGAGGGAACGACAGAGACAAAGACACAACCTGAGGGAGGCCATTGTTTGTAGGGACAAGGCAGGTCTGACTTGATGTTATGGCAGTTCTGTGGATATACCCATGTAAATATCTTATAGAATTAAATTTGATGATGACATATAACAAATAAATGATCAAATTTGAATAAAATATAACTTGAATTTTATAGAGGAGAGAACACTGTTACTGTGTAATGAAAATTTCAAAGTAAAAAATAAAATGGTCAAATATATGTACAACCAAGTAAATAGTATTCAATTAGCATACATTTGTTGGGAAATACTGATCAACATCTAAAAAGCTACCATTAACGCTCACCTCTTGTTAGCATTTACATTTCTCTGTTTCACCTACAAACCCAAACAAAAAGAAACATGAAGAGCAATCAATTTTAATAAAGTATGATTTGTAATATACAGATTTGGGATGATCATTATTATAATCTGTGAATATCCAGTTAACTGGGTTACCTAAGGAAGAGGATTTGAAAGATGTATTTATATTTCGATTTTTACAACAAAAAGAGACTTAATGAACATAAAAACAAATGAATTGAGTGCATATAGATCTTTTAGGAAAGCTGACAAGAAAGTGACTTTATCTCAGCATCAAATTTCCACTAGAGTTATCAACAATTATCATAGAGAAGCTTTGGAAAATTCAAAAGTAAATGCCTAAGAATAGAAAGTGCTTACTTTAGTCAACTATGCAGCGTGAAATTATAAACAAAATCTTAAAGCCAAGTGTTTTATAAGTAGAAATGCATTTCCATATATCATACATTACTGGTATATATATAGAACACATGAATTCAGAATTTAACATTTTAATAAAAATACAATAACTTAAAGTGTAGCTATACTATGGTATATGCAACATTTTTTAACATTCTTTAAATATGACTTTTCTTGTGATTTCTCTGCATGTTTCAAATTGAATGCAACAAACAGTATGTTTTGGTGCTTTTCAAATAAAGTAATCCCATTTTATATCTCATTCAAAATGAATAATTCATATTATTTACTAGTACAAAGGATAAAGGAATAACCATCACTTTAAAGGCTTGGCTTAAAATGTAAAATGGAATTCTCTGTGTAAATAAACCACGCACAGAGAAGCATCATCATTTCAGTTGGATTAGATAAGCAGATATACAGATATAACCAAACATTCCAAAGTTGTAACATTCAAGTTTCTTTAATACCAGCACAAATTTTGGTTTTATGGACAGTATTTGTGCTCACCTCCAGTATCATGCGGATGAAAAATATGATCTGTCCAAATGAAAAGCTAATGGAACCTCAGAAACATTCTCTGAGAAGGCAGAATTGGGAGTTAATAGGCCAGTAACTCAAGAAACTCTTGTGAATTTAGCAAAAATGCAGAGATATAAAGACAAATGCAAACTAAATTTCTAGGGACCACTGAGTGTCAATACAGAGAGAAAAATTCCATAGTCCAAGAACAGAAAAAAAGATAGTAATAAAATGCATTTGTTATCTAAAAACAATCAGAAATAAAATATATCAGTTTGCAGGCAAAAACTAAAATAATGCTTGAGGTAAAAAGTTCTTCACAATTTAAAACGAAAACTATTAGGTAAAGCATATTATTCTTTCACTAATAAAAAATACTATAAAAACATTCAAAATAAAAAATGATAAAAAAGAATCAAAGTGCTGAGAAAGCAAAGAAACATAAATCAACTAAATTAAAGGAGATGACAAAACCACCATAGAAAAAATAAAAAGGAGATCCACAGTATCTTTCATCCTGTCAGAATATTTTAAAGAAAATCTACTATGAGCAGAAAGAAACAAAATCCAGCCAGTTAATATTTAATAGTTGTATGTGGGGAGACTGGGGTGTTGTTAGGGCTAATATTTTCAGTAGTTTCAGCTAAAGAAAGAGTATCCATTGACCTTTAGAGTTTCCTCACAAGATTCTCACGTGTGTAAGACAGGTAGAGAAAGCAGAGTTGTGTTATAGGAAAGTTGAAAGATCTTGTGTCAAGAAAAATTTAGTTTCTCCCAGCAAGAAAAAAAGGACTTTGCAATGTGGAATTTAACACTGAAAATGGAGAATTTGAGTTACTGCTGACCTGGAGCCTTTCCTCCTATTGGCTAGTATTCTTGGTACCAGAAGGTACTCTATATGCTACCAAAAGAGAAAAGTAACAACCAGCCAAGCTATACATCATTTGATCTGCAGTGGCATGTCACCTGCAAGATATGCTCACTCAATGATGGCACAAAGCCTATGGGCATAATCAACACATAACTGTTTCGATTTAGGTACACTCCATGAGATAGAATCTATAGCCTACATTGCTTGGGGTACCAGATACCTGAGACTAGATAGACCAGGAACCTAGAAGAAAACCAATTACTGCTTTCCTATAAAAGTAATGTTAGAATTCACCTATCCCCCTGCAATCTCAGTGTAACTCTAAGCCTGCTATTACACAGAAAGGACCAAAAGGTGAGTAATGAGTCACCCAGGGAAACACCAAACTCTCGAGGTCCTCCATACTGGGGCAAAATCCTGGGCCCCTCCCCCACCTGGCTCAGTTTCTCTAGACAACCTCTAGGAGAGTTTCCTGCAGGTAGGCGGTTCCAATACTTTTATTCCATTCATTGAACCCTGCAAGCTACAATTCCCACCCTACCCTCAAACTTGCCTACCCCTCACCCCCACAGCCTCAGGGGAACTCTGAAATACAGCCTGCTACTACACAGAGAGGACACATAGTTGAGTAACTAGCCACCCAGAGAGACAAGCCACTCTCTAGCCCCTCCATTCTGGGGCAAAACTCCAGTCCCCTCCATCACCTGCCTTGGCTTCTGTAGCAAGGTAGCAGGTGAGTTTCCTGCAGGTCGACAACTCCAATACCCCCATCCCATCCATTGGACTCTGAAAGCTCCAAGTCCCACTTCACCCACAAACCCTCCAACCCCTCCTCCCTGCACCCTCAAAGGAATTCTGAAATACAAGCTGCAAATACACAGAAAAGACCAAGAAAGAGGACCAAGAGAAGAACTCTGTAACACAAGCTGTAACTGCACAGAGTGGATCAAGAGAACAAATCAAGTGAGCAGGCCAAGAGAGACCTCAGTGGCTCCCTGAGACCCAGACAATGAGAGTAAAGAGCAGACTAAGAAAAGTTACCAAGAATAACCCAGCCACTGAAAGGATTGGACAAAGATGCAAAGACACTGCTATCATCACTGAAAGAGGAGATGAATAGGTGACAAAGCAAACAACATGGTAACACTAGAATCTGGTGGTCATACAACAGGAAGACTTGATCATCCTAACCCAGAAGAAGCAGAAGATAACACATTCAAATGTAAATTTATGAAGATGATGGAGACCTATAAAGAGGATATGAAAAATTCCCTTAAAGAGATGGAGAAAAAGACAAACAAAAGAATTGGAAGAAATCAATAAATCTCTCAAAGAAACCCAAGAAAACCAAGAAAAAACAATTAAACAGGTGAAGCTAACAGTTCAAGACTTAAAGACTGAAATAGAGGCAATAAAGAAAACACAAACCAGGGAACTCCAGATATGGAAATCTTAGTAGAAACAGAAACTATGGAGGCAAACATAACCAATAGAATACAAGAGATGAATGAGAGATTCTCAGGTGTTGAAGATATTATAGAGGAATTAGACTACTTAGTCAAAGAAAACACTAAATCTAACAAATTCTTAACACAAATCATTAAGAAAATATGGGACATCATGAAAAGACCAATCCTCAGAATAATGGGGATAGTAGAAGGAAAAGTCAAGCTCAAAAGAACAGAAAATATATTCAACAAAATGATAGAAGTAAACTTTCCCAACTTAAAGAAGTATATTCCTATGAAAGTACATGAAACTTTCAGAACACCAAATAGACTGGATCAAAAAAGGAGGAAGTGCCCTTGCTATATAATTATCCAGATGTAAAACGTACAGAAGAAAGAATATTAAGAGCTGCAAAGAAAAAATAGTTCAGTAATATATAAAGGTAGGCCTATCTGTCACATGAGTTAGTTCTGTTTATATGTTGCTTTCATTGGTTAATAAATAAAGAAACTGCCTTGGCTTTTTGATAGGGCAGAACTTAGGTAGGCAGGAAAAGCAGAACTGAATGCTAGGAGGAAGATGGGTGGAGTCAGAGAAGCCATGGATCCTTCGCCTGAGACAGACACCAGGTAGAATCTCCGATAAGCCAGGTAGAATCTCCAATAAGCCACTGCCATGCGGCAATACACAGATTAATAGAGATGGGGTAAACTGACATGTAAGAGTTAGCCAATAACTCCTAGAAGTTAGAGCTAATGGCCAAGCAGTGTTTTAATTAATACAGTTTCTGTGTGGTTATTTCAGATGTAAGCTAGCTGTGCAGCTGGGACAAACAAGTGGCACCTCCTTGTAACTCCTATCAGAAATTACATCTGACTTCTCAATGGAAACCATGAAAGCCAGAAGATCCTGGGCAGATGTGCTCCAAACACTAAGAGACCACAGATGCAAGCCCAGACTACTATACCAAGCAAAGCTTTCTTTTTTCTTTTTCTTTTTTGAAGGGAGAAAGGATTTATTTATATATTTTTTACTTATAATTTTTTTATTACTTTTAAAAAATACAAATCCAAATTTCCACTCCCTCCCCTCCTCCCATTCCCTCCACACACCCTCCCACCCAACTCCCCTTCTAATCCTAAGAGAGGGTAAAGCACTTTGTCTTGTGGAAAGTCCAAGGTCATCAACACTAAGTACAGGCTGAGCAAAGTATACATCCATAGAGATTAGGGTCCCAGAAAGGCAGTACATGCAATAGAGACAAATTCCAGTGCCACTGTCAGTTGCCCCTCAGTCTGCCCCAACTGTCAACTGTATTCAGAGGAACTAGTTTGATCCTATGCTTGTTCATTCCCAGTCCAATTGGAGTTGGTGAGCTCCCATTGTCTTAGACAAACTGTCTCAGTGGGTGAACCCCTCGTGGTCTTAACCTCTTTGCTCATATTCTCACTCCTTCCACTCTTCAACTGGATCTTGGGAGCTCTGATATGGGTCTCTGCATCATTTTCCATCTGTTGTTGGATGAAGATTCTATGGTGATATTTAAGATAATCATCAGTCTGACTACAGGGAAATTCCAATTTGGGCATGCTCTCCTCTATTGTTTAGGGTCTTAGCTGGGGTCATCCTTGTGGATTCCTGGAAATTTTCTAGAGCCAGTTTTTTTTGCTAACATCATAATGGCTCCTTCAATCAAGATATCTCTTTCTTTGTTCTTCTATCTGTCCTTCCTCCATTTCAACTAGCCCATTTCCTCAAGTTCTCCTCAACCCTCCCCTTCTCACCTCCTCTTCTCTTTCTCCTCTTCCTTCTATCCTCTGTCCTCATGCTCCAAATTTTGTCATGCAGTCTTGTCTGTTTCCAATTTCCAGGTTGGTCTATACATGTTTTTCTTTGGGTATACCTAATTACTTAGCTTCTCTAGGATGATGAACTATAGGCTCAGTATCCTTTGTTTATGGCTAGTATCCACTAATGAGTGTGTGCATACCATATTTATTTTTTGAGGTCTGGTTTACCTCACTCAGGATAGTGTTTCCTAATTCCATCCATTTGCATTCAAAATTCAAGATGTCATTTTTTTTTTACCACTGAGTAGTACTCTAATGTAAAGATGTGCCATACTTTCTTTATCCATTCTTTAGTTGACAGGTATCTAGGTTGTTTCCAGGTTCTGGATATTACAAACAATGCTGCTAAGAACATAGTTGAACAAATGCTTAAAGTTTGAAACAATCCTACACCAGTTTGGATTCAAAGAGTTATTCATTTGAGGGGAAAAACTTACAAAACACCATCCTACATGACAGCCAGGAAAGGAGTGTGGTCGCTGGAGAAAGAGAGTGAGCAGAGGGCTGCTGCTGCTTTTTAAAGAGAAAGAGACCACACCCAAGTTGGCTGGTATTTCAATGGCTATTGGTTGAAGGAACAGAAGGAGCTCCCATAGCAAATGCTTTTGTAGTATGATTGAGCATCTTTTGGGTAAATGCCCAAGAGTGACATTGCTGGAACCTGAGATAAATTGAATCCCAATTTTCTGAGAAACCTCCATACTGATTTCCAAAGTGGTTGTACAAGTTTGTATTCCCACTCAACAATGGATGAGTGTTTCCCTTACTCCACATCCTCTCCAGCTTAAGTTAACATTAGTGTTTTTTATCTTAGCCATTCTGACAGGTATACGATGGTATCTCAGAGTTATTTTGATTTGCATTTCCCTGATAGCTATAGAAGTTGATTATTTCCTTAAGAATCTTTTGGTCATCTGAAATTCTTCTATTGAGAATTCTGTTTAGTTCAGTACCCTATTTTTTACTGGGTTATTTAGAAATTTACTGTCTAATTACTTGAGTAATTCTATATTTTGGAGATCAGGCCTTTGTCTGATGAGGGGTTGGTGAAGTTCTTTTTCCATTCATTAGTCTGCCTTTTTGTCTTATTGACTGTGTCCTTTGATATACAGAAGTTTTTCAGTTTTAGGTGGTCCCATTTATTAATTGTTGCTCTCAGTGTCTGTGCTACTGAGGTTATATTTAGGAAGTGGTCTCCTAGGTCCATGCATTGAAAGCTACTTCCCACTTTCTCTTCTATCAGGTTCAATGTGGTCAGATTTATATTGAGGTCATTAATTAATTTGGATTTGATTTTTATGCATGGTAATAGACATAGATCTATTTTCATTCTTCTACATGTTGACATCCAGTTATGCCAGCACCATTTGTTGAAGATGCTTTCTTTTTTTCCCATTGTTTAATTTTAACTTCTTTGTCAAAAATCAGGTGTTTATAGGTATGTGGATTAAAATCCAGGTCATCAATTCAATTTAATTGGTCAACATCTCTGTTTTTATGCAAATATCAAGCTGTTTTCATTACTGTACCTTTGTAATAGAGCTTAATGTCAGGGATGGTAATGCCTCCAAAAGTTCCTTTATTGTATAGGATTGTTTTGGCTATTATGATGTTTTTGTTTTTTCATATGAAGCTCATTATTGTTCTTTCAAGGTCTGTGAAAAAATTGTGTTGGGATTTTGATGAGGATTGTATTGAATCTATAGATAGCTTTTTGTAAGAATGGCCTCCCAGCAAAGTTTTCAATCACCATCGATGGAGAAAACAAGATAATCCATGACAATACCAAATTTAAACAATACCTATCCACAAATCCAGCCCTATGAAAGTACTAGAAGGAAAACTCCAAACCAAGGAAGCTATCAACACCCACAAAAACACAGGCAAGAGAAAACCTCACACCATCAAAACCCAAAGAAGGGAAACACAGATACACACGACCATTGAAAAACAACAGGAATTAACAATCACTGGTCATTAATATATTTTAATATCAATGGTCTCAATTCACCTATATAAAGACACAGGCTAAAAGAATGGATATTAAAGGAGGATCCAGCTTTCTGTTGTATACATGTAACATACATTACCCTCAAAGACAGACATTATCTCAGACTAAAGGGTTTGGAAAAGATTTTTCAATCAAATGAACCTAAAAAAATAAGAGGGTCTAGATATCCTAATATGTAACAAAATAGACTCAAACTAAAAGCAGTGAGAACAGATGGAGGAGGACACTTTATGCTCATCACAGGAACAATCCATCAAGATGAAGACTCAATCCTGAACTTCTATGCCCCAAATATGAGAATATTCACATATATATAAAAAACACTAAAGATTAAATCTCACATCAAACCCCATACATTAATAAAAGGAGACTTCAACACCCCACCCTCTCTAGTGATCAGGTCAATCAAACAAAAACTTAACAGAGAAATAAGGGAACTAGCATATATCATGACTTAAATGAACATGACAGATGTTACAGAATGTTCATCTGTAACAGAGGTACAGAATGTTCTGTAATATTCCACCCAAACACAAAAGAATATATCTCCTTCCCAGTACCCCATGGAGCCTTCTCTAAAACTTACCATACATTTGGTAACAAAACAAACCTCAACATATACAAAAAAATTAAGAAATCCCCCTGTATCTTATTGGAGAACCATGGTTTAAAATTAGAATTAAAATTAAAAGTAGACTTCAACAACAACACTAATTTTAGACAGTCCAGAAACACATGGATATTAAACAGTGTTCTATTGAGCTACCCCTTGGTCAAGGAAGAAATCAAGAAAGAAATTAAGGACCCCCTAGAATTTAATGAAAATGAAGGCACAACATACCCAAACCTATGGGAAACTTTGAAAGTAGTGCAAAGAAGAAAGTTCATAACACTAAGGGCCTACATAAAGAAAGTGGAGAAATTTTATACTAGTGACTTAACAGCACACCGGAAAACTCTAAAATGAAAAGATACAAACAAATCCAGGAATATGTAGAAAATAATTAAACTGAGG
Organism: Myodes glareolus; assembly: GCF_982192425.1. NCBI lineage: Eukaryota > Metazoa > Chordata > Mammalia > Rodentia > Cricetidae > Myodes > Myodes glareolus. The sequence continues at coordinate 93,470,122 of NC_142031.1, forward strand.
GCTGAAATCAACAAAATAGAAACAAAGAAACCAATATAAAGAATCAATGAAACAAAGAGTTGGCTCTTTGTCTATCAACAAGAAAAACAAACCCTTATTGAAACTAATCAAAAGGCAGAGAGAGAACATTCAAATTAACAAAATCAGAAATGAAAAGGGGGGAATAACAACAGACACTTAGAAAATTCAGAGAATCATTAGGTCGTACTTCAAAAAGCTGTATTCTACTAAATTGTAAAACTTAAAGAAAATTGACAATTTCCTGAGTTAAGTACCACATACCAAAAATTAAATCAAGGCTAGGAGGCCAATTTAAATAGCCCTATAACTTGCAAAGTAATAGAAGCTGTCATCGAAAGCCTCCCAAGCAAAAAAATGTTCAGGGCCCAGATGATTTTAGTGAAGGATTCTATCAGAATTTCAAAGAAGGGCTAATACTTCTACTCCTCAAAGTGTTCCACATTATAGAAACAGAAGGAACATTGCCATACACTTTTTATGAAGCTAAAGTTACCCTGATACCACAACCACACAAAGACTCAAACAAAAAAGAAAACTATAGGTCAATCTTACTCATGAATATAGATCCAAAAATAATCAATAAATTACAGGGAACCAAATCCAAGAACACATCAAAAATTTTATTCACCACCGGGTGGTGGTGGTGCATGACTTTAATCCCAGCCCTCAGGAGGGAGAGACAGGCAGATCTCTGAGAGTTTGCGATCAGCCTGGTCTGCAAGAGTTAGTTCCAGGACAGGTCCAAAGCTACAGAGAAACCCTGTCTCAAAAAACAAAACAAAACAAAACAAAAAAACATTCACCATGATCAAGTCCCCTTCAACCAAGAGATGCAGTGATGAATCAAAATCTGAAAATCTATCAATGTAATCCACCATATAAATGAGATGAAAGAAAAACACAATATGATCATCTCATTAGATGCTGAAAATCTAACATCCCTTCACAATAAAGGTCATGGAGAGATCAGGGATACAAGGAACATATCTAAACATAATTAAAAATATATACAGCAAGCTGATATCCAACATCAAATTAAATGGAGAAAATCTCAAGGCGATTCCACTAAAATCAGATACAAGATAAAGCTGTCTACTCTCTCCATAGATATTCAATATAGTTCTTGAAGTTCTGGCTAGAGAAATGAGATTTTTAAAAAAAACAAAAAAGGAGATCAAGGGGTTTCAAAAGAAAAATGTCAAACTTTTTGGGGATCACATAAGTGACCCAAAAACTCTACTAGGAAACTGTTATGGCTGATAAAAACCTTCAGTAATGTTGCAGGATACAAGATCAATGCCGAAAAATCAGTAGCCCTCCTATATAAAGAAGCTGAGAAAGAGATCATAGAAACATCGTCCTTCACAATACCCACAAAAAATATAAAATATCTTGGGGTTACACTAACCAAATAATTGAAAGACCTGTTTGACAAGATCTTTATCTCGTTGAAGAAATAAGCTGAAGAAGGTACCAGAAGATGGAAAGATGCTCTTGAATAGGTAGGATCCACATAATAAGAATGACAATCCTATCAAAAGCAAGCTATAATTCAATGCAATTCTCATCAAAATTCTAACCCAATTCTTCAAAGACATTGAAAGAACAATAATCTTATTCATATGAGAAAAGAAGCCCAGGATAGCAAAAAACAATCCTGTACAATAAAGGAACTTCCACAGGCAATGTCATCCCTGACATCAAGATCTACTCTAGACTGACTCCTATCGTTGTACATGTACATGGCTTCTCTCCGACTTCTTCTTTCTCTCAGCATTCAGGTTAATTTTCTCTGCCTACCTAACTTCTGCCCATTATAACTCCAAAACAGTTTCTTTATTCATTAATAGTAATCACAGCATACAGAAGGACATCCAGATCACCTCCTTTTTTCTGTTTAAATAAAAAGGGTTTTAACTTTAACATGGTAAAATTACATATAACAAAACAGATATTCAGCAAGAATTACAGTTACAATAGTTATATCTACTTTATCTTTTATCAGAACTAAGGAAAACTATAACTATAAATTCTTCAAAATCTTTAAAGACTCCAGAAGGATATAGTATTACCTAAGTAAACAGAAAGTACATAGTAAGCAACTTCCAAAATTCTAGAAATGACAGAGATGTCTTGCTGCTTGGACAGTCACCCAAAGTTCTTTTGTATCATTGGGGCATCCACCTTCAGTCTACAGGCCTATGGTACCCAACAGACTTTTCCATGAAGCAGGAAATTTCAAAGACATTTCTGCCTATATTTGCAGTTTGTCATTCACTTTCTTCTGTGTCCTGAAGAATGTCTATCCGACTCTTTCATGAAGCAGGAACCCAGAAGGATCGTCTCACCTTTAAGAAAATTTAGCAGACATTTCTCTACTGGTCCTACATGTCTGGAAGGAATCTACAGGTTCTCATTTTCTGTGAAAACAAAAGAAAAACCTCTTTTCCAAAGCAACATATCCTTAGACTCAAATTTTGGAATCAGAACATATATGCTGGTTTCGTTTAGCAGCCCATACAATGAAATGTTTCTCTGTACTTAGCCTCTTCACAGTCAAAAAATTCAAAGAAAATACAATAATATATATAATCCAGACTCTCTGTGAATTTTCCATCTTTACATGGCTTATTTTTCTTTACTTCTTTTAATCTATGATTATCTGTACTCTGTCTCTTTAAAGCCTTTACCCATTTTTTAAAGCATTAACTTTATTTTATGACTCTCTATACTTTTTTCTTCTCTCTTCCAAGCCTACGTACATTTATCCAACACTGTGACCCATTTAGAGGTCTTTTATGTCCAAATATGTCTTATTGACTATCTATAATTCTTTACTGTCCAGCAGCAGTACTTTTGAAAATAATAAGTGCAAAGCAGTTCGTTTATTAGCCAATGAAAGGAACACATAGGCAGAAGAACCTCCTACAGACAGAGGCATCACTGAACTTCAATAGTCTGTAACACAAACATGTAAACACACACACACACACACACACACTATATATATATATATATATATATATATATATATATTCTGTTGTGTATCAATCTTCAACAGTAATTATTTAGTAAAGCATACCAAAACAGAATATCAATAAATAGTAATTAGAAACATAAGGAAAACTTCCTAGGTTTTCTTCTTATTATTATTGTTTTAGTTGTTATTATTTACATCCCAGGTTTTTAAAATTATTATTGTTTTGTTATGGTTGTCAAATTGACAGACACATAAAGAGCAACCTCAGTTGTGGATATGTCACCATATGGCTGCCAGTAGACAAGTCTGTGGAATTTTCTTAATCAGTAACTGCTGTGGGAAGGCCCAGCTCACTTCTGCTGTTTCTACCCCAGATAGATTCTTCAAGTTCTATCAAAAAGTAGGTTTGTATTACTTACAAATCAGCAATGCTCCAATTTCTGCCTCCATATTTCTGCCATGCTTCAGTTCCTGCCATGATTTCCGTCAACAACGGACTATGATGTGCAACTATAAGGTAAAATAAACCTTTGTCTCTAGGTTGTTTTGTCGTACATCAATATAAGCCCTAACTAAAGCAGATAGTGAGCAAGTCTCTAAATATTTAATAACTAAGCCAACAAAACCAACCACTCACCAGAAAACAATTTGATAAGATTTATGCATAATAATACATTTTAGTTCACTAGTTCTTTAAACAATAATTAGAGGCAATAAGAATACTTCTCTTTTTGTTCATTTTAGAAGTTTTGTGTGGTTTACTCTTAGGAAGGATAATTTTGGATATAGGAGCTAAGAAGATGTACTTCTCCATTACTACATAAAATAGAATGTGTAGAATTGATGTTATTTTTCTGCCAGTGTTTGGTAAATTTAATGGTTTGATATTGGGGACATGAAAGCTTTCTTGGGAAGCTTTTAAAGCAATGTTTATTTTAAAAAATAAATAATAATCATGGAAAAATAGTATCACTTCTTTTCATGAGAAAAATCGCTTAGAATCAGCTTCTTAGTAATAAATATGTCAGAATAAAAGGGAACATGAACTGACTTGTCAATGTGTAGTGCTGGGTTTTCTTTTCAAATTGAACAATTCCTTGTTTGAGATTGCAAAAAACTCTCATATTATATATACATAGTATAAGATATAAATAGTGCACGATGTGTATGGTATTAGTCTAGTAAGGGTATGTTACCTTCATTTAATGTAGCAATAGAACCAGCAGATAATACTATAATTTATTTCGTATGTTAGTACCTAAAAATGTTAAACTATGAATTTGAATTCAAATATTTGGAATTGTGTGACCCTTGAATAGTTTAGTTGCTTAGTTTCTGGGAACTAAAAGAGAAAGTTACAGAGAAACCCTGTCTCAAAAAAAAAAAAAAAAAAGAATTGGGATAAAATCCAGGTGTTGCTTCAACTTGTACTGTTTTATTCTTAGAGTGGGTTGTAACATGAGGGCAGGGCTCATTGGGGTTTCTGTCCCACTTGGTACCCCACAGCTGGCAAGTCCCAAAGAAAATCACAAAGTCTCCATAAGTTATAAAACTGATTGGCCCATTAGCTCAGGCTTTTGTTAACTCTTGTAGTTTATATTAACCTATTATTCTGATCTATGTTGGCCATATGGCTTGGTACCTTTTTCATCTGTCAGCTCATATGTTGCTTCTTCGGTAGTCTGGGCAGGAATGGTGGAGGAAGCTTTCTGCTTCCCAGAATTCTCCTGTTTTCATTGCATCATCTCTACTTCCTGTCTGGTTTTCCCGCCTATTCTTCCTGCCTGGTCAATCAGCATTTATTTAAAATATGATTGACAGATTACAAACAATTCTCCGGCACCAGTGGGTGACAGCAAAATGTTCGAAAACCAAGTATATAATAAATATTGTCGAAGATACATCAGCCTTTGTATGAAAGGGGATAGCCAAGACCTAAAATATCCAGGCAAAATTGTGTCCTTTAAAGAAAGCTCTTACTGAATTTTCTTCTGTGTGAAATCTTAATTTTGTTGGAAGGGAATTGATATTCTAAACTGTACTAGTAAACTATAAATTTCTCAATGTGATTAGGTAATTTAGCTTGCTGTACTGATTTTCTTGGGCATGACTTTGAAATAGCAAAGGGTAAACACACAGTATTGACTTCAGCAGTAAGAAAAGCAGCAGGAAAACAGTACACTCCACACTGAACAGTTGGTATGAGGCGGATACAATAGTTACTGCTCACATGCATGAGCTCACTTAATCCTTCAGCAGTGCTAAGATATAAGACCTAATTATCCTCATTTTGTAGGGAAAAAGGAAAGCTTTAACTTGTTAATTAACATTTTTAAGTTCACAGAACTAGGAAGAGCCAATATTGGCAGCTGTTTATACATTCCTGAATTGTAATGCTCATACTCTTAACTGTTAAAGCAGTGCTTGAATACATATATTTACAAGGGTTTAATATTTGGTTGACAGACTTAACTTATTGATATTAAAAGGATATGTGTAACTGAATAGATAGGAAGAATTTATTGGTGTTTGTAGAGAGGAAATGCTGTCTGAATGACAATACCATGGAGTAAGAAATAAGACTATATCAGATGACAATTGCCTCCTTACTACTCAATGGTTAATACCTACAAACTATAACCCACAGAAATACCTAATTTAACATTTCTATGCACACCTTGCTACAAGACTGCAAATGTGCTTGGTAGGGTGTCACTGTCCTATATTTGTTTTTGTTTCATGCAACAAAAGATTGTCATTAGTTATCATATTCTAATTTTTACTTTTTGTTCTAAGCCCCTTGTTCTATATATGTCATCCTCCTTTACAAGTGAAAATAATGAACCTGAAGCTGCCAGCCTCGAGATTTTGAGGGATTTGAGCTAAGAATTTCTACAATATTTCAGGATGGCAAAATGCCTCAAAAGCCAACAAAATTTATATCTAACCCATCAACATTGAAACCAGACAGGGAACTATACTGCTGTACACTGAAACTCATTTTTTCAATCCAATTATCTACATTTCCTCTGACTATTATACCTGTCAACCATGTTCATACAAAATTGCTGAAGGTCAATGACTCTGATATTAGTTCTGTCACACAGAGTCTGAGTTAAGTGACTTCAGAAGAAGTTGACAGATTGTGAACAAGAATAGGTTTCTATTCTGCCAATAAGGATTGATATTGACAACTAAAGTAATGTCACTAGTCACCGCTGAAATAAGGTCATGTTATAATGACATTCCCCCTGTCAATCAAGATAGCCTTCTGGTGCAAGATATAATGCATATTAATCTAACTCAAGGGGATTGAAAACAATAGATATGTTTCTACTGTGTATCACCCATAAGTAATGATGGAAATACTTGTGGGCTTAAAGTGTCATATTTATCAGAAAGATAATAATCCCATATATGCTTCTATTTGTCAAAAAAGCTATTGTATTCAGTTAAGTGTGAGTTTCCAGCATAATTATTGCCGTTAATCTTCAAAATGGCATTTGCACAGGCCAGGCAAGCTTTCCCAATGGTTTTGACATTTTGAAAGACCCTTTTCATTTTTCCTCATGCTGTTAAACCTATGGCACAGATAGCAAGCTGATCTCTGCCCTAATTGAGAATGGTTTTTTAATAGGTTTTAAATACATTGGGTGCCTTTTGTGTTACATATACAAGATGGCTAACAATTTAACCTCTACTGTGTTCTATTTGAATGGACAATTCTATAACATGAAGCTCAGATTTATCCACAGGTTCTGTCACGTCCATAGAGATGTTCAGAGAAGGAAATTTTTTAATATCCCTCTTTTAGTCATGGGGATAGTCAAGTGAGGGGAACTAAATTTTTCATTAAAAGGAACACCTTCCATATGATAAGAACTTCTCCTGGATATGAGACCAAAGAGGGGTGTGTTTTCACACATAATCAGAGAAAACAAAAAAGGGAAGTAGGTATAATCAATATTTGGGCTTCCCAATTGACTGGACATATTTTTTCTGTATAGAAAAGTTGGACATGAGAAATTCTGAAATCTGCTTCCTCTTCTAAGACCTCTCATGTTAAACATTAGTTGTGTATAAACCCTATCTTAAAAAATCACCATAGATCCTGAAATCTGAGCTAGGAGCTATTAGTTCTTACCTGAATACAAACAATGAACTCTTCTTCCAACAACTGACTTGTTGACTCCAGTGTTCTCATCCCAAATCAAATTCAGCATTTGGAGGATCTGTATGTCTTAAGTTCTATAGCCAGTAATGTTTGAACTGACATAGGTTCCCTCTTTCTCAAGATGCCCTTTTCACTGAATACCTTTCATGATGCTAAGTGAAATATTTAGTACAGTTCAACTCTTTCATTGTCTGAAATCATTTTCTTTATTAAGTTAATCTTATTACTGGAGTAATTATTTTTAAAATGATGTGGCATAGATATATAGCTTTTCCATGCAGTTTAGTTTCTGTCTAAATAGTATATGGGTAGCAAATAACATTTTCCCCAACTTGCAAATGTTTTATCCTCTGAAAATTCATCTACGGCTGAGTTACCTTTAAGTTAAAATAAATTTTCCCTTGAATCACTGTAATAAATTTTAGGTTTTCAATTATAGTTTACTCATGTGTCTTAAATTCTTGATTCAATGTTGTCACAGTCAGGAAGACAATGGGAAAGACTACCATGTCCCAGAATCTGTTTAGTTAGAATGTCAAATACAGAGAAATGGTTTTTGTTAGTTTATTCTGTCTTCTTATTAGTAATTTTTCTATCATTGTGACAAAGCACCTGAGAGAAAAACTTTGCAATAGGAATAATTTATTTTTACCCTTAATTTTAGAAGTTTAAACCACACGTTGGTCTTGGTCTTTTGTGACGCCAGGATATCAATCAAAGCACATGGGAGAAAATTGCCCACCTGATTATGGTGAACAATCTAAATGAGATGGTAAGTAGCCAAGAGAAATATAAATCCTCTAGGAACATGCTCTCATTTACCCATTTATTCTGCCATCACTACCTTCCCAAAGTTTCAACCACTTTCCAAAAGTCTATTCAATCATGGCTGCACCACAAACCCCTATGATTCAATCATTTCTTGAAACTCCAACAGTAGACAAACAAGCACTGTGGCATATTTTCAAGGGACATGTCAGATCTAAACCCTGAAACTTGTTCTTAAAATTTTACATTCTTGTATCTTTAGAGTCATTTCTGCAAATCTCTAGCACTCTCAATTCTTCTTGGATTTGTTTTATACAATCCATCCCCATTGCAGGTGGTGTCATGTTAAATATAGCAAAGTCAAGCAGTGACTTCAGGAAAAATAGAGGAAGCATGTTGCAGAGTTTTGCTAGCCTTTATTGAATCTTAAGGTTCACTCAGAACTTAATCTGAAAGAGTTACAGGATATTGTCTTTACTTTTATCCTTCTGTCTAAAGTCTGTTGCTTTCCCAAGGCCATGGTCTCTGAGGTCATCGAAGGATCCACACATTTCTTCATCAACAAATGCAACTCTGTACCCATGTATTTACTATTACATTATATAAACTTTATTTTTTTTAAAAAAATCCCCTTTTTGTGTTTTTATTTAGGTTACAAGGCATCAGGCTTCTATGTGGGTTTTTTTCATACCCAGGCTAAAATATCAATATTTGATAGGCAGGTGTTTATGAAATCAAGAGGTTCTACACAGCCAAGTAAGCAATTACTAGAATCGGGGGACAGAATGTAGAATGAACAAGATGGTTTGCTATAGATTTTTCTGGTGGAAGATTACTCGAATATAGAAATACTGAACAGTCTAGGTACCAAGAAACCAAATAACTCACTCAATATGTAAGTTCATTAAATGAACATATATTCCTTAAAGGATAAAGAACAAATGATCAATAAACATGAAAAATATCAACATCACTAATCATCATATACAAATTAATTAATATTTAATTAATTAAAAACATATTGAAACTCCATTTCTTCCTAATTATAATGACAATGAATGAGTAAAATAAATTCTTGATAATAATTCAGAAGAATGCAGTCAAGGGAATCCTTATGTACTCTTAGTAAGATAGTCAACTAGTCTAACTACTATGGCAAGGGTTGACGTCAGCCAATGACTATCAGTAAGTCAAATGAACCTGGTGGAGTAGCTACACCACAAGACTTGATTATATTTCTTTTTAATGAATGAACATTTTTCAAAGCATGTAGAATACTTTCACTTCCTTGGGAAAAAAGGACTTCTTTGATATGATTTATCTGTTAGTATTCGTTAACACATATATTGTCTCTGACTTTGTTCTAAAATTGTATTTCCTTTAACTTGCATACTTATAAATACCACTTAAACCTTTCTCTACACCACAAAGCTGTGTCATTTACTAGTTAAAAATTCTACCAATCTGATCATCTGTTTTAAGAACGAGAAATGATGTGACTGACACATAGGCAATTTCTAAGCAGAGGAAGCTGAAGTCAAAATATTGGCAATGCCCTCATGATTTGCACAAAACTTGGTAGCGCAGACACATTTTTGTATTAATAAAATAAAGAATAAAAAGGTCTTGTCTAAAATTATATCTAGATCTGACTCTGAAAACATAGGCAGGAACATTACGGTTCTGAATTATATATGGGAATTACACACTTCACTTATCTTCATGGGGGATAATCTGAATGTACTGAGACAGCATCACTCAGTGGTATGGAGTCTCAGACAAGTGGAAAATTACACCAATAGCACTTGATTTCAATCTGATTATGCTCTCACAATGCTGAGGTCCCGCTTATAATGAGTGCATTAAAACGTGAGCTCAAAAAGTGAATTAAATTTCTGTGATTTAATTTGGCTGCTCACTGTATTTTAATTTTACCTGGGTGATTAACTTTTATTTACTATGGCGTTAGATTACAAACATTTTTACATTAGGATTATTGAGGTTCATCTGGTTTAAAGTGTGGAATTTGAATAAAACTATAAATCTCAAGAAATGACTAAGCTAAAAAGAGTGTTACCTATTATTGTTACTTTCTTTAACTTTTTTAAAAAAATTTATCCTCTGAAAAAGGCTTATAGTGACAACTTTCCACACAGTTCATCAATAAAATAAAAATAAAAAAGAATAAAAATTGCAGAATGCTGCAGATAGTATTTCTTTTTTTTAATATTTATTTATTTACTTATTATGTATACAATATTCTGTCTGTGTGTATGCCTGTAGGCCAGAAGAGGGCACCAGACCTCATTACAGATGGTTGTGAGCCACCATGTGGTTGCCGGGAGTTGAACTCAGGACCTTTGGAATAGCAGACAACGCTCTTAACCACTGTGCCATCTCTCCAGCCCCCCTGCAGATAGTATTTCATACATGAAAAACACAATTGGAGTTTCACTTTCCTTAACTTTTTAAGAGTGTTTCATTTTATCAGCTTAGACTGAATTATGTTACCCAATATCAAATAATTCTAAACAAAATGTATGTTCATAATATTGGAAACCGAATGGGTAATCAGATACACCCGACGAATAGGAATGTGGAGTGAAGTGGGAAAGGAATGCCATAGAAGGTGGGTTTTGTGGGATGGTGGCACGTCCTGGAAGGTGGGCTTCCTGGGAAGGTGTAGTGTGCTCAGTGATGATCAGCGATGACTACCACCCATTTCTTGCATTACATGCTTTTTGTTCTCCTGGAACATTGCACACATAGCCTGAGCTTGCTGACAGTAGTTCTAGAAGACTTCTGGATCAAAACGCACCATGTATAATATCTTTAATACACTATGATGTCTATTGTCAGCTGTCTTATTGCCTACACTGTGGAGCTAACATCAGTGACTGAACCTTAAAACATACTGGGCAGAGTTTAAAGAAAATATATTCAACCCATCTGAGTGCTCACTTATCTAGCTCTTCTGCTAGGAGAATGAAATTTGAGGATGATTGATAGCCCTTCTTAGTTTTCACAGTTTACTTTCCTAAACTAATGCAAAGAACATCCATTATGCCTCATCTTCATGTTTTCTGGAAAGATATATTGTTCCAGTGTTTCAGAAAATGTTGGAACATAAAACAAATTTTGTCACTGCTTTGCATTCTTTGTTCTTTTATTAATGGCCCGATACATGCTAATGTTTTCGAAAGCTATTTGTGGAAATACCATTGTATGAAGATTTCTCCATGTGTACATCTTAGATGTTCTGTCATTTTGTGTCATTGTTTAATAATTTTGCATTGTTACTTTTATTTGCATAATTACTTAATAACTGAAATCTGTGTCTTAAAAATTCTTCATTGTATTTTGGCTATGCTGAATTTCTCACTACAGTTTTGTGATTTTTGCTGTATTCCAGCTATTCAATATCATCATCATTATCATCAGATAACCTCTCTCTCTCTCTCTCTCTCTCTCTATATATATATATATATATATACATACACATATATATGTGTGTGTGTAAATATCTATGTATATATATATGTATATATATATACACATATACATTCTATTTCTCTGTTGTTGCCACATTGCTTATGCTATCAATATTGAGCAGGTCTAAAATCTCTAGTAATTTTTTTTTCAGCATAGTTTTCCTAGCTTCTCTTCCTGACTTTGAAAGAGTTAGAGGAAAAGTGAGAGTGGACTGCAGGTTGAATGTGGTCTCTCACATGGGTATTGGATATGGTTTCAACTCTAGGTGCTCCTTCCTCTTAAAAAAGATGCCAGTCTCAGGCTAGTCAGCTGCAACTGTTGTTCATGTCCCAGAGCACTCCCTGGAGGATTGTAGAGTCACAAATTCTGGTCTTATTAGTGGAAGACAATTCTCAGAGAGGGTATTAAATACTGGTCACACACCTGGGTGGTCTTTCCTGATGCTTGGAACCCTTGTCTATGCTCCAACATAGACACCATCTCCAATGAGATTCCTCTTTTGTTGAATACTGTGTATTCATTCCCTTCCCAATTATATAGATGTATTATGCTGGCCATATTTTAAGAGATTCGTCTTAAGACACTTTCTCTAAAGTTCCTGCGTGTGTGGGTCATGGGAGGTCCAGGGTCTGGAAGCCATAGATTTTGCAAAGGTCTTTCAAAAACTAACTTGTTGACAGTCTTGTCAAGTAATGAGACTAAAGTATTTTTCCCGAATTCCAACCCCTGCTGTCGCTGCTCCTTCGTGCAACTGTTATTTATTTTATTTTTTCCTTCTTTTTGAAATATATGCTACTGAAATTAAAATGCAGATTCTGAGAATCTCACTTCTAGTGTTCTGCTGTTATATTTCTTCTTATAGAAAAAGTTTCTTAAACCATGGTAGTCTGTTCCAATGGTCTCTGTACTTTTTACCCTTCTCTATAAAGATTCATATCTTCCGTTGAGATTGAAACTGAAGATTTCCAGCTATCCTCCAATACTCTTGGTGTCTGTTATTCAATGTCTCACTCTGTATTTCCGGAAAACTTTAATAGACCGTGTCTTTGCATCTACCTCCATCTGTGTGAAGTTTTCCAACTGTTGCTTCTTCTATCTTAGTAAAATTATTGATCATTTATAAATTCAAAGTTATTTACTCAAAAAAGTCACATGGCACGTTTTAGGTCTTTAGTAAATCAATTATTATTGTATGATTTAATATCACTTATTAATTTCTTTTAACTTTCAAGTAAGTCTAGTCCCCTTTGTTATTTGTTGGTGACAATATTTTTGCTCATGTGATCTTCAGTTGGACTGTTTAGTGCCAGTTACACATGGTTACTGGATTTACCTGTATTAATATCCTCTCTACTCAACCTCGTCCTCTATTATAAATTGTGGTTATGAGCATCTTATTGACATTTGAATACAATATTAAAAATAAATCACTTAAAAGCACTGTGCCCTAGCACTAAAAGCTCAAGTGTGCATTTGCTCTGCATTAACAGAAGTGGAGAGAAAAGAAAGCAGACTCACTATCTTTGTGTTTTGCACCAGTCAAATTCTCAACTAGTGTCATACTGAGTTGTGAGTGTCCCATTTTGAAAGAGGAATTGGCACAAAAATACAGAATGGGATGAAAGGAATCCAGAACCATGAATCAGTGGAAATGTTGCATAATGTATAAGTGGAATAAAGAAAGAGTAAGATGTGGGAAAAACAGAGACCTTCCCCCAGAAGGAAAAAAAAATTGTAGTTGAAACATGACAGATATCTTCAAATTTTTGAAGTGCTGTCAAGAGAAAGAGAGAAAGCATAGAATTATTCATTGTTACTCCTGAGGCCCAAATCAGGATTAATGTCAGATTTCAAATGACATGACACCCAACTCATTGTAAGATGTTGGTCAGAGTCACATTCATTTGAGTAAGGAACCACTTGCCTTGAGAAATAAATCCTGCTGGAGTTCCGACTTTAATAATATGACAGAGTAGTAGAAGGGATAAAGATGTAAGTAGCTACCGTTCAAATACCCTGACACATTTTAATATGTATATTCACATAAAATGGATGTTTCCTTGCTATAAATTTTAAAATTCTTTTAAAATGATACTGCATTTTAAAATATTTTATATATTTGATATCTTATCAGATATGCCGATCAAATAAATATACATATTTGTCAAGAATAGCATCTTAAATGTCTCTCTGCATTTAATTTTTCATATATTAGCTACAGTTTTTTCATTCCATACTTCACTCAGAGATATAATTGACCTCATTCTGTAGAATATAAAATGCCTTCCAATAAAATTCAAAGTAAAAGATACAATTTGTATTACTGGACTATCACTTGATATTGACGACTCTAACATAAATTACCTCAGTATAAACCTAAATATGTTCAAACCAAATCATGGAAAATATCTACGTAAAATTAATGAGTCTAAAAGTTTGTATGTCAGGTAAGTTGCCACACATGGTATTTATATTAATTTCTTTTAATTTTTCTGTAATAAAACGCAATTCAAGGCAGAATGGATTCATTCTGACTGAGTGGTCAAGTCATAGTCTGCCATGGCAGAAAAGTCATGTCAACAAGAACATGAAACAGCTGCTCACATCACAATATATCTAATTTCAGGAACAGAGAGCAGTGAATGGTTGTGCTTGGTTAATTTTCCCTTTTTCATCAAGCCTTAAATGTTTTGGACTATTATTCTGCTATGTGATACATGTGCTTTTGCTGTGAAATATTTGTTTAATTATGCAAAGATGTATTGTGTTCTTTTATATTGCATTTGCTTAATTCTATGAAATTATGTTCCTTTGCCTGTCTAAATCACTTGATTGGCCTAATAAAGAACTGAAGAGCCAACAGTAAAGCAGGAGCTTTACTATCTATCAGTAAATAGATACTGGGGCTATCAGGCACAGAATAAATAGGAGGAGAAATCAGGAAGAAAAGGTCAGGGATCAAAAAGAGAAGGAGAGGAAGACTCCAGGAGCCACCCATCTAGCTACACAGCAAGCCACAGAATAAGAAATAAAAAAGAAATACAGAGATACAGAACAGTAAAAACAAAGAGGCAAAAGATAGACCAAATAATTTAAGAGAAACTGGCTAGAAACAAGCCAATCTAAGGTCGTAAGTAAAAATAAGACTTTGTATTTATTTGTGAAGTAGGTGAAAGGGCCCCAAATGAGTCAAAAGAGTAAAGAGAAAGAAAAAGGAGAGCAAGAAAATAAGAAAGAAAGAGAGAAAGAAAGAAAGAAAGAACGAAGAAAAGAAAGAAAGGAAGACTATACCTGAATGCTAACTTGTTAACTCAGGGAATAACACTATACACACAAGGTGGTACTTCCAATTAACAAAAAATTAATAAATTTTGTTAAGGTAATAACCCACAAGTATGTCCAAAGGCCATCCCTAGGTGAGTCTATATCTCATCAAGTACACAATTAAGTTTAACCATTACAGTAAGTACTCAATTATGTTCTAAATGCCTGAACATTTATTTCAAATATGAATGTTATAAACAAACATAATTTTTAGATTTTATTCAGAATTCTAAACAATATGATGGTCTACATTGGTTTCTGAAATTATGATTTGTTAATATAAATATAAGTGGTCTACCCATCTATTTATATTTGAAACCTACTACGATACAATGCTTCTTCTAGAAGGCAGTATGGATCTTTTAACAGTGACTTTTTTGTCTGTTTTCTGTGTTCTTTAAGATCATCACAATCATATAGTTTTCTTATTCATAATAGATAATGGAAAAAAGGCTTAAAACTAAACACTTAATCCACTCCATCACACCCGTCACAGGAATGTCTGTTTTAAAAAAATAATTTATTCTTTTACAACATTCATCTCATGTCTTTATATATCTTACATAAAATTTTAATTTCGTTAAATCCAACATTTAATTATTTGATTTTTTAACTTTTGAATTTTATGTAAGAAAGTCTTGCATATCCTCAGATTAGAAATGTATTTGCTTTTTTCAAAGATTTTATGTGCTGAATTTTAACATCTCAAACTCTAATTCGAGTTACTGTTTTTTTTTGGGTTTTATAGTTAATGTCTGTTTTTAAAAATATGTCTATCTAATTGTTTCAATTATTTCTTGGGGGAAATAATCATCTGAGTTCTGTTCACAGGAACTACTTAAAAAACTAATTTCGTGACTACAATAGGGAAAGCTTCAATTAATATATGGCATCAGTGTCCTGTAGACTGCACAGGAATAAATAAAGATTTGTATATAAACATCATAAAACTGTCAGGCTGTTCAGAATTTTATCAGACTTTCTTAAATCCATTCTCCTTTCCCTTTTAGAAGACTTCAACAAGTTTGACAAAGAAAAAGTGGGCAGGCTTAGGAGATCTTGGAAGAATTCCATTATCAATGTAGCATAGGTTTTGAAATGTACCATAGTCAGAGGACCAATTCCTCTAGGAATTATCTTAAACAGCAGGGTTAACTTCAAACAGGGTTCACAGAGAATCCTTGGAGTCTGAAAACAGCTGTATTCTTTTTATAGTAGACTTAAAACCTGCGAGATTGTCACAAATCTTCTAAACTTTTCAGTATAGCTGATTAAAGGGTAAGTAAAGAATAACAAATCCCATGTACTCTTGTGATAATTGAACAATCTTAAAATTCTGAAATAATAATTCATAAAATTTTGGCAGGCTTTTTTTAAACATATATTAAAGTCAAAGGCTTAGCTTTGCTGAGAGTAATATGAAAGGGAAATGAACGATTGCTAATCCTAGAAGATTGAAGGATCAAACTACGAAGCCAAGTTTGGCACCTTTAGTAGGAGAAGGCCATTATGATGTCGAGGCTCTTGGTTAATTTTAGTCGCTTATTTCTTCAAGGCTAAGTGCAAATTGGTTCAATGTGGTTAATGTATTCTTCTTTACTGACTGGAATTTTTGTCATTGATATGATCCATGGTTGTCAACTTCTCAGGCAATCCACACTCTACTGAAGTTTTAAATAGTTACAAAGAAGTGACATACATTAAAATGTTGACAAAAAATATTTCTTCTCTATGATCAGTTTTTCAATTAACATGCTCCTATTGTTTTTTACAACAATAAAAACCTCAAATTCATATAACTCTATGTATAGCACTAACCAAGCCTATAAAGCTGATTAAGAGCACATCTGGGAAGGTGACGAGAAGGAGCACATCTGTTGGGTAAAGCCAATCTTCCCTTTAAATTTCTCTTTGGAGCAGGATGTGTCAGTGGAATTTGTCATTGTAGTGCCTGGATCAATGATAGTTCAAAATCGTCTCTCTCTTTGCCTAGTGATGGTTCAGTTTGATAGTTTCCCAAAGCATAAATCATCATATGCTAATATAAAAATCTGTAGATGTCTTTTAATTGCCTGGAATTTTTAAATAAATGATAATTTTCATAGTCTCAATTATTTGACTGAAGTAGAGGTGCCCAACACGGGGTCTGTAGGACCTGATGTGTGCTTCAGATACTTCTCAGATATAAACCATTTTTACGCACTTCAGAGCACCCCTTTAACTTTAGAAAAACCTGTCCTAAACAATGGATTGTGCTGAATTTGGAATTGATTGAGTGATTATAAATCCGCCTATATCGAAGAACATAAGAATTGGGGGTTAGAAACCATTGTAAATTCTGGAGGAAACCCTGATACTACCACTGAAAGCTGGGCATTAAAGCTAGTAAATAATTTGGCCTTTATCACAAAGTCCAAATTCCTTTATAAAGGTCATGCATTCTTCTGTGGGAATTGATGTCAATCTGTTGTTTTCACCCAGATGTTTTGTCGTCACATTACAGTAAAGGAGTCCCAATGACTCTTGATTCCTTTCCATAGATCAGGTACAGGTCAGCTTGCTGCAATGAGTGCCCCAGTATTAAAATACTCATATTAATAGATACTCATCTAACTGCAAATAACTATCTTCTTTTGTCTGGAAATGTTGTTCTAAAAATTGAGTGTTAAAAAAAAAGTCTGTCAACTTTAGAAATAGTATTGAGAATTTTGGGGCTAGAGTTCAGGCTCATATGTTAAAAGCCTTTGCTGTTCTTGCAGAGAACACCAATTCAAACTAGCACCCACACCAAGTGACTCACAACCACCCATAGCTCCAGTTCCAAAAGACCTGACAACTTATTCTGACCTTCAGAGGTATAGAACAAAAGTAGTGTGTGTGTGTGTGTGTGTGTGTGTATGTGTGTGTGTGTGTATGTTCATACACATAAAATAAAATAAATTGATTTAATCCCACTTTCTTTATATGATTAGAATCAATCCCAGTAAAAGGATGTCTGGTTTGGGTTTTCTCTAGGACTTGTGTCTGCATTTGGTAGTAGTCAATGGTATTGGCTTAAAATAAATATTCTAGGGGAATGGTCATCAATGTGAGGAGAACACAACGGAAAGAGAAAAGAATATTGGATTAGGCTGAAAGAAGAGGAACAAATTCTAAGGTGGAAATGGATATTGAAAGGCTAAGGCCACTGGTAAATGTGATAGGATAAACATGGAAGCAAACTTACACGACATCATGGATGTCTTACAAGCCTCTTTCTCAGGGGTGTGTGGAGAGAAATTTACTGAAGATCAGCTGTTAGACTCAGGGCTGCAAAGTCCCCAAATAAGAGTAAGACTCAGAGATTCTCAGCATGTGGTACTTAAGATGCCATTAGTAATATAAGAGCAACTCACTACAACAAAAGTGGGGCATAGGAAATGATAAGAATGTGTACGCATTTTGTGTCATTCTTGATATTAAGGTTGAGTATACATTTGTGTAAACAAAATATGAATAATTGTGGAAAACTTCGTACACTGTATGTTAAGTATTTTTAGGTTAGGGTAAAATCTTTGGACTCCTACTGACACTGTCTACACTCAGAAGCTTTTAATCTAGCAAGTAGTGATGTAAAATTTATAAATGTTCTCTCATTTTTTATCTTTTGACAACAGTCACCCTAATTATACACACATGCAGAAGCAACCCTTGTATGAGACATGGGGAAATCTTATAAAACCATAAAATTGCACAGTAGAGGAGGATCCTGAGTGAAACAAACAGACAAAAGTACTTTGCAACATTTTTATATTTTTACAGGGATTTCTTTATAAATCTGGCAGTTTTAATGATTTTTTGTCAAAATCTGTGGTGTAGTGAGTGTCCTTCTTTTAGTGAACATATACAAACAGTTATAGATATATGCCAGCGTGCACTGGTATTTGCAACATCAATGTCAAAATGCTCAACCTGCTCTTATCCTGTTGCTGTTTCTGAGACTTGTGGCGTGTCACTTTATGATAAACTTCATCAACATCAGAGGTGGGAGGAAAGAGACAAATGGATCCCAAGGGCTATCCCCCGCGGCTTTGCTTCTAGAAGACTGAGCTCATGCTTTTTCATGGAACGCGTGGATAAAATTGCAGATGATTGGGCCGTAGTCTAATTTACAGGGAGTCTGAAACAATTTTAGAAACTTAACATTGCAATAGCCCTTTAGGGTATTAGCTCTGTCAACTGGTTTGCAAATCAAGAAATTGATAGCTCTATTATAAAGGCATGTGAAATATCAAAGACAGAAGTGGATGGAAGGTTTAACTGCTTTATGAGGTGGCCAGAAACTGCTGACTGATTTGTTGGCTTAAATCCTGCTGAAAGGGCCCCTTTAATTGCCTTAAGAATATCCTACTAAATAATTCAAAAGACCTGGACCTATTGGAGTGTGTGTGTGTGTGTGTGTGTGTGTGTGTGTGTGTGTGTGTGTGGCATTTAAATTAGAACGTGGTTATTACATTGGATTTAACATAAAACAGCTGTGATTTCAACCAGAATAAAAGTATAAAACCTAAAAATTGACTAAAGTGAAGATAGAAGACAATTTTTCTCTTGTGTTCTCTCCCTTTTTTAAAAAATGCTTATTTATTATGTATACAATATTCTGTCTGTGTGTATGCCTGCAGGCCAGAAGAGGGCACCAGACCTCTTTACAGATGGTTGTGAGCCACCATGTGGTTGCTGGGAATTGAGCTCAGGACCTTTGGAAGAGCAGGCAATGCTCTTAACCTCTGAGCCATCTCTCCAGTCCCATGTTCTCTCCCTTTTGAGATAGAAATTTATTATGTTTGTAGTATATTTTTATTAAATCAATTAATTATTTTATATATTATATTATATAATTCTTGGAAAAACTAAACTACAAGAAAAAATTCAATATCTATCATATACCAAAAAATTTTTTATATTTAACTCTTCCACAATAATAAATAAATCTTGGACCCTAAGTTATACCACCTTGTTTATCTCATATAAAACACAGGTGTATTCATTTAAATTTTACTCTTAGGTAAAGATAGAATGTTATGTTCAAGGCCAGACTGGTCTACAAGATCTTGTGCCAGGACAGACTCCAAAGCTACAGTGAAACCCTATCTTGAAAAATCAAAAAAAAAAAAAAAACATAATTACTGTGTGGCCTGTCTTGTGTAAGGACTAGCATGCCTATAACACTGGTGTTATACCTCATGATTTCCATAATCAAATGCCATTGCTTCTTTTAAAAAAATAGATTTTCTGCTTTAGTAATTTATGTTTTTAAATCTAGCACTCAAAAGGCAGAAGCAGGCCGATTTCTGTTTGAGGCCAGCCTGATCTAAATAGTGAGTTTCAAGACAGTCAATGCACTTAGTGAGGCTGTATTCAAAATAAAATAAATTAAAGTCATATTTAAAAACAAAACAAGTCAGGCATTGTAGTTCTTTTCTTAATCCAAGATCTTAGTGAACTGAGCCAAGAGGATTGCCACACTTCGGGAAAGCCTTGGCAACACAGTCAATTCCAAGCAAGCCCAAGATACACAGTAAGGCACTGTCTTGTTGATGGTGATGATGATGAGAACATACCAACCAAATAAAATGTTACCATAACTCATTAAAATACCCTAAATAACTAGAAGTGATTGTAGCATTTCTAGTTATGAAAAAAATTGTGAGGCTATGTTTGTTATATGTCTTTATTCTCTTGTTCGGTTGCTTTTGATATAAAAGAGAAAATTCACATCAGAATAGAGTAAACATGAGACAGGTGCTGATTTTTCAGCATATACTTTTGTATGGGCCACTTTCATTGCACCCCTACCGTGACACTTCCAAGTTAAATATATATTATATAAAATATGCATATTCTTTCATACATATGAGTGTGAAGTTTACCTGTGAGTCTACTATATTAATAATTATATCAATGACTATAATTTTCAATTTATTAAAACTTATTTGATACCTTTTTGTCATCTATTTTCTCTGTCCTATATTCTGGACATTCTAGAATTTCTGGACTTATTCATTGGCTACTAAAGATATTATATTTCTAACTCTAAACTGATTTGTTTAAAATTCTCTAAAATTTACACATTCATCTTTTAGCCTGCAGTCTTTTTTATTCACTGATTTTAGGGATATTCTTAAACTATTTAGACAATAATTTACCCCTGATAACTCATTTTCATTTATTTTCATTTCACTACTGTTATTTTCTCTCCAGTATTGATATGTGCTCATGTGCAATTACTATCTGTTCTGAACTAAACAATATTCTAAATTTCTCAACGTAGACCCTTCACCATCCCCATGAATTACCTTTTGCAGATGATAAAATTGAGGGACAGAGGGCTAAATAACATGGATAAAACTGTGCAGAGTGAGCCATCTTCATGCCTAAGTATTGTACTTTATGGCTTTCCACTGTCTTATTTAGGTACACAGTAGCCCTTTTTCATTTTATAATCAATACTAATCCTTTTATAATTTTGTATATTTCAAATATTTATTTATATTAAAGCCCTTAGTGCATTACTTTAATACCTCTAATTCCCAGTCACAAGTACCTTTGCTTACTCAATTATTCTTGCCTTTCTTGGAATTGAACTTTCTCAGATTTCTGTTATTGATACAATATGAAATCTGAGTTCAGATTCCAAGGGGTTAAGTCCTAAGGAATCTCATCTGCACTGTACATTGGATATGCACGCACTCTAGTACCTGCTTATCCTGGGTCTTCTCTCTTCCTTACTGGTTAGAATTGGGTTTCTGTAGTGTACGATCAAAACAAAATTCAGCCTTTATACTTCCTATGTTACACTGCTAGTTTCATTTATTAATGATTTTATTTCTTCTCCTTTCAGGAACACATGTCTAAACAATCATTATATATTACTGTAATTTCTTAGAATTCTTCCTCTGATTAAACTTCTTATTGTGTGTGTATGTGGTGTGTCTACATACGTGTGGACATATGTGGAGGCTGAGGTTGTTAGGGTCCTAGAAAAGTTCTACAAAAGACCACAATCCATGTTTTCAATGTTCAGAATCATTTTTTATTCAAGCATGCTGGGGTTGGCCATCCTACACAAACACAAAATGGCGACACCCCAAAGGAGCTCACAGGTTCCTTTTAAGCATAGTCAAGGGGAATTGCTAGAGTAGTTAGGTTATTTAAGTTATGATTGGCTTAAGCAAATAGAAGTCATTTAATATGTTCTAATTGGCCAGTGCTAATAGGGGTTAGATAAGGTTACAGTTTTTCATATTGGGACCGGCCTGAACAAGTGCCAGACTTCATCCTTATTTGGTTATCTGCTAACTGTGACTCAGGCCTGACCTGGTACTGCATGTGCCAGGCCTAGGGAGTGTTTGAGAATGATTGTCCTTTATTTATGGCTCCTCATCTCTGAGAGAAAATGAACAGCCTATTATGACATTTACCCGACCCTCTCAGAGGTGGCACCAGTGTCTTCTTCAATAAATTCTCACTTTATTTGCTAAGCTGGGGACTCTTACTTAACCAGCGCAGCAACACTACTAGCCAAATTACTCTGTGGAATCCAGAGCTTACCCTGTGTTGGTATTATGTTCACTTGGCCTTTACCTGGATGCTAGAGATTTCAACTCTAGTCCTCATGATTGCACAGCAAATGCTGTATCTTCTACTGAGTCATAACCACAGTTTCTGAGGTTACTCTTTTATAGAGGTTTCATTTGCAATCATCAGTAAAGTATCTAACAGTGGCACAGAACATCTATATGGACTACCTTAGGGATGTCTTAGCTTCAATCACTAACCACCAAGATGATTATGGGATAATTTTCATTAATGATATTTTGTGTTTTTTTAAACACATACTTGTCTTTCTTGTCAGTGAGTTCAGGAATATTTATTTTAACACAAAACAATATTTTCTAAATTTGCATAAGAAAATCCTTTATATTTTCCTCAATATATGTTAATACATTAACAAAACCTTTTTTAGGTCTTTAGCTGTAGCTACACAGTGATTCAACACTTAACTTTTTCTTGATACCATAAGAAATTATATATGTAGAACAAAAAAGAAAATTGAAGTAAAATTTCTCTTTGATAATGTTTTAATTTGTTTTTAATAGCATATGTGTGTGAGCATGTGCATAAATGTGTAGTAATATCTTTAAGAACATCTGTTTACAGTGTAGGAAAGAAGATAGGTTATTGTATCAACTTTGAAATATTAAGATATTTCTTTATTGACTGCAATCTGGTATTAGTAACATGTTTCCAACTTCTAAGTCTGAAAACAGATCTGTAAATTATTGTGTGTACCTTAAATTCAAAATAGAACAGGCAGTGGTGGCCCACACCTTTAGTCCCAGCACTTGGGAGGCAGAGGCAAGTGGATCTCTCTGAGTTTGAGGCCAGGCTGGTTTACAAGAGCTAGTGCCAGGATGGGCTCTAAAGCTACAGAGAAACCCTGTCTTAAAAAAAACAAACAACGAACAACATTAGCAGAAAATTCAATAGAACTTTACATTACTAAAAGTCTTAAAGAACTGAGAATATTGGGAAAAAATCATTCATAAAACACTTACTTCAAAATATCCCTGCAAGAAAACAGAAGAGAATCTTCCAGACTTTGTATTTGCTCCTCCACTGTTATGGTAAGTACAGAGGAAACTCAGAGTGACTGAATTACCAACTTAATTTGATAAACATTTATAATAGGACCTCTGTTTCAATTGATTCTGGTACATTTTCTAAATGAGTAAGATGGAGTTTGCTTAACATAATTTGGATGAGTTCCCATACTTACATAATGACTTATATGTATAAGCAATTAACTTTAAAACAATGCACTAAGTGTAAAAGTAGCAGATTATAGAACAGTTATGAGAAAAGACCTGAGGGAGTAGTTAGGATTGCTTCAAGGAGAGCAAGGACTCTAAGTAAGAGGTACTTACTGGGATACTTATAGAGGGAACAGTTCAGAACAGTTCAATTATACTATGGTTGAATCCTTCTCTAGTGAGAAAGTGGGATGAAATGGTAAGGTTCTGGATCTTGCTAGGAAGATTCTCTCCCATGACTACACTGCTCTCTAGAAAATGATAGACACATACATATTCCTGCAAAGTTTATCCATATGGAAGAAGTAGACATCAGAAGAAAAATCAGTAAACCCCTGCAAAAAGCTCATAACACTTAAATGCACCTATCCCTCTAGTCCATTCATTTACTTAAATATTACGGTAATGATAATTTCCTGTTTCACCCGAATCTGTGGCTCCCTCTCCCAGTACCGGTTGCGTGCCTTCCGTACCCCCCCCCCCCACACACACAAGTTTCGGCCAATTCCTGGGAATTAAACAGAGACACACACAAAGAAACCTGGATCATTCGCCAGGAGTCAAATGCCAATTTTATTTAGCTTTCCGCAAGTAATATACTTTTGCCCCAGAAGAGGGATACTTCCTCCCAGCCAGGGGGGGGGGGGGGGGGAGGCGAGGGGAACTGGCGCCATGTGGGTATCTTCCCAGGCAGGGGGAGGAGCAGAGGGAGCAGTGACAGACAGTGAGAGAGACCTTGGCGCTGTGTGGTTCTCCCAGGCAGGTGGGAAATTGCCATTCCAAAGGTTTAACAAAGCCCACAGCTAGACCACTGGGCTAAAAGCAGAGCTAGCACAGGCATTAGCAGGAAGCTTGACTGGCTAACATAAACAGTCCTTGCAGTTTGCGCCTCTAGGAGCAGGGGGGAAACCCGGGATCCTACAATTTCCTGCTTTCAACCAAGCATAGTCACATGTAATTTGTTATTTGAAACAGTAGACTAGTACTCCTTATTACTACACTCTTATTTTTGGCACTGTATATGTACTAAGCATTTTCTCCTTGATTGTCAAGCACTTCTCTCATACTGGAATGCAAGATTCCTGAGGCTGGAAATGTTCTTTTGCTTTATTTCTAATGTCTTGTACATATTTCTATATAATAAGTCATCACTATAAATTTGGAAAAATGACTGAGTAAATCGCTGAATTAATTACCTTAAATGTACCCATTACATCCACCATTATGATAATATGAGGCCAAAGGACAGGATTTTCCCCAGTTATTAAAGAACTATTTGAGAGTGTGACTCTAGTGATAAGCAACTGGCATGTGAAATGACACAATAGAGAACATGCATAGGAAGTAATCTGAACACCTTGCCAAGGAAATGTAAGCCAAGGAAAAGTTTGAATATGACCTAAATAACAATTTGTTCTAAACTTGATCAATAAAGAATACCAGTATGTAAAGAAAAAAAAAGACATAAAGCACTGTAGCAGGAAAAGATCAGAATTTGGTAGTTCTTTTCAAAATTGGGTATCCCTCTTTAGGCTCACTAAATAAAAGTAAAAAGTACTTTGATGGGTAAGAGTGTTCGGGGATGATAAAGGAAAAATTTGTTGCAAATAAGCCTCAAACATTTGTACAGAAAATGTGGACCAAATATGAGGTTTTGCTGTAAGTTACCAACTATTATATATTTGATTTCCATTTTGGAATGTGAAACATTAGATATTAAAATGGAAAGAGTTGTCATCAAACTGTGATTTTCTTTTACCCTTTATATATTTCTAGTTCTTGTAGAAATATTTTATAGGAACATAGATATTCATTTGAATTCAATTCCCTTTTATTATATGTAATTGAGTAGTGATAATAGAGGAATGATGGCTTGAAAATACCATTTAGCACTTTGTCAAGAAGGTTTGGTGGCCAATAAAAATATTAAAGCTTTGGAGATAGCACTACAGTGTGTCTGGCAGGCATGGTGGTGGTGGTAACTGAGGGATATACACTTGAAAATTCATTGAATAATTGGTAATCATAATAAATAAAATGAAATGGGTTAGGAATGGATCTGCTATGGGTAAGAGGGAAGAAGGATTCAACAATGGCTGAGGATTTGAGGTAAAGTTTCCTGAATTCCTGGGAGAATAAAGGTGTCCCTGGAAGAGTCTATCATCACATATTCACTCTCTGCAGGTGGTGTGATTGCAACAAACATGCTTACTGTTAGTAAAGGTTGATTCATCAGTGGGAACCACTTTAATCCTCAGGAGGGTTCAAAAGCCATGTCTGTATTATTCTTTTGATGTCTTTTCTCTTTTGATGAAATTCTGACCTTGATTAAATTAGGAGTTTCATAAATCTATAGTTTAGGGGGATTCACAATTGTAGATACTGAAGGTGGGCAGATTCTCTTCTGCTAAAATGGCACCTTCATGCAGCTATCTAGCAGAACAAGAGATTTCACTGAAAGGACTAGAAACTTTATGTAGCTCACAAACACGTTTCAGGAGAGTCAGACAACTGCAATGACATTTTCACACACACTCTAAAACATTTGAAATGGTAAAGAATATATGACCATGAAAAACAATAATGAGCAACACAATTTTACAAGGTTTTTTTTTTTTAAATCACTATCCAAAAACAAATATAGAAATGATGTAGGGGGAGAGGGTCTGTTTGGTTGTCCAGACCACTTGGCTATCTTACACCTGAAATAACCACATAGAAACAGTAGTAATTAAAACACTACTTGGCTATTAGTTCTTATTGGCTAACCTTATATATTAGTTTGACCCATCTCCATTAATCTGTATATTGACACGTGGCAGTGGATTACCAGAGATTCTAACCAGTGTCCATTTCAGGCAGAGGACCCATAGCTTCTCTGACTCTGTGCTTCTTCCTCCCAGCACTGATTTCTGTTCCTCCCAGCCCCGTCTACCTAAGTTCTTCCCTATAAAAAGGCCAGGGAAGTTTCTTTATTCATTAACCAATAAAAGCAACACACAAACAAAAGGAACTCATACACCAATTCCCCTTTTCTGTTTAAACAAAAAGGAAGGCTTTAACTTTAACATAGTAAAATTACATATAACAAGACAGGTATAAAATAAAAATTACAGTTACAATATTTATATATACTTTGTCTCTTACAACTAAGAAAAATTTTATAATTACTATCTATTTCAACTCCATCAAAGACCTCAGAAGGATATAATATTACCTAATTAAGCAGGAAGTACATTGTAAGCAATTTCCAAAACTCTAGACTTGACAGAGACATCTTGCTGCCTGGACAGTCACTCAGAGTTCTTCTGTACCATTGGGGCATCCATCTTCAGGCTACAAGCCCATAGTATCCTGTAGAATGTCTTGTAAACTCTTTCATGAAGCAGGAACCCTGAAGTATCACCTCACCTTTAGGAAGGTTCAGCAGTCATCTCTGCTGGTTCTTCATTTCTGGTTTATGCAACAGTCCAGGCAAGAGCAGTTTCTTGCCCAAATAGTTAACCAGTCCATAAGGAGCCTCTTTGATGCCCATCTTCCTCTTGAAATAGCTTGGTGCTGCCAGGAGCAGATGTGTCTCATTGTCATGAAAAGTCCTAAATTTTTAAAACATTTAAATGTCATATTCTAAAAGTTCTGAAAGATTTGAAGAATACCTATCTAACTGAAATTTATCTCTATATATCTAGAAAATCTAACTAATGTTACTACAATTTTGACTATTATA
The DNA here is from genome assembly GCF_982192425.1 of Myodes glareolus. Taxonomy (NCBI): domain Eukaryota; kingdom Metazoa; phylum Chordata; class Mammalia; order Rodentia; family Cricetidae; genus Myodes; species Myodes glareolus. The sequence continues at coordinate 93,497,460 of NC_142031.1, forward strand.
GATGACTATCTATTAACCTATATTTCTTTTTATTTATTTATTTATTTATTTATTTATTTATTTATTTATATATAAGAATTTTCACTTCCTCCCCTCCTCCCAATACCCTCCCAATCCCCCCACTCCCAGTCCCAAGAGCAGTCCAGGTTTCCTGCCCTATGGGAAGTCCAAGTTCCTCCCCTCTCCCTCCAGGTCCAGGAAGGTGAGCATTCAAACAGACCAGGATCCCAAAAAGTCAGTCCATGCAGACGAAACAATACCCAGTGCCATTGTCAATGGTTTCTCAGTCAGCCCCCATGTCAGCCACATTCAGAGAATCCGGTTTGATCACATGCTCGTTCAGTCCCAGTCCAGCTGGCCTTGGTGAGCTCTCATTAGATCAGTCCCCTTGTATCAGTGGGTGAACGCACCCTTCGCGGTCCTGACTTCCTTTTTCATGTTCTTCCTCCTTCTGCTCCTCATTTGGACCTTGCGGGGCTCAGTCCGGTGCCCCAATGTGGGTCTCCCTCTGTATCGCCATCCATCGTCGGATGAAGGTTCCCTCTGATCCTGACTTCCTTGCGGATGGTTATGGGAGCAGGGAAGTATATATCTCAACTAAGGGAGCCATTTTAGGGTTTGCAAGGAGACTTGATTCTGGAGGGGTTTCCAGGCCCAAGGAGAGGTCCCCAGATTGTTCCCTGGGCAGCAGAGGAGAGGGTGCCTGAACTGGCCTTGGCCCATAACCATACTAATGAATATTTTGCATGTCATCATAGAACCTTCATCTGGCGATGGATGGGACACTGGACTGAGCTCCCTAGGTCCAAATGAGAAGCAGAAGAAGGGAGAATGTAACCTATATTTCTTAATTATACATTACTTTTTAAAAAATGAACTACACAATCACAGCACCTCAATCAAGAGCAGAAATATACTTATAACAAGACTGACCTTAAATTTGTACGAATAAACCAGGATCCATACCAATGCAGATTATTTATATCTATATCATATCCTCCTTTAAATGTAAAAAAAAATTATAAACAACATTTGGGAATATGGGTAAAGTTTTTTCTCTCCAAACTGCTTCCTGCTATATGGGGGCACTGTTAATCAGGTTTTTCAGGGTGTGTCCTTTGTGCTAGGTTCATTTCAATCAGCAGTTGGATGAAGAAATTTTTTGAGGGTGTTTATGGCAACCTTTCAGGAGGCCTTGGTCCATGAAACCATATTAACATGGAGGTAATCCGTAGGTTCTCATCTGTGAAAACAAAAGAAGAACCTATTTTTCAAAGCACCATGTTCTTAGACCGAAATTTGGAAGCCATGATACCTTTAGAACATGTGTGCTGGCTTAGCTTAGCAGCCCATACAATGAAATGTTTCTCTGTACTTAGCTCCTTCACAGTCAAAAAATTCAAAGAAAACACAATATACATAAACCAGACTCTCCATTTTTACGTGGCTTATTTTTCTTACTCCTTTTAATCTATGACTATCTTTATTCTGTCTCTTTAAAGACTTTACCTTTTTTTAAAAGCACTAACTTTATTTTATGACTCTCTATCTCTTTTCTCTCCCAAGCCTGCATACATTTATCCAACACTGTGATTCATTTAGAGGTCTTTTATGTCTGAATCTGTCCTATTGTGAATCTGTAATTCTTTACTGCCCAGGAGTACTTCTTAAAATGCTAAGCGCTTCTTAAAGACTTAAGCTGTGACATTTGCTCAAGTTAATACCTCAGTGCCTGTTTGCCCTGCCCTATTCAGCATGACAGAGCTGCTTGTGCCTCTGAGCCATGCACATCATCACAGTTCCAGGCACACAACCAGTCCAAGACATCAAGCAAGCTGTCACCCTTTACTCATGATACCCATCCAAATGCTTGGTCTCCTGAAGAGCCAAAGGTAACACTAGTAGCATAGCCTAGAAAGCTGGCATTTTAAAAACGCCACTTTTTTCTGCTGCAGCTGTTGAGTCAGAAAAATCTTTCTTAATGGAGCTATAGCATGCTGACAGAAAACAGCAAAAAGCTGTGCTAAACTCTGTATTTTTACGTTTAAAATTAAGCTCTCTCAGGTTTTACGTGGGTTGAGTTGACCATGTTGGAGTGCCAATTGGTGTAGGGAGAGAGGGCCTGCTTGTTTGTCCAGGCTTCCTGGCTAGCTTATACCCAAAATAACCACACAGAAACTGTATTATTTAAAACATTGCTTGGCCATTAGCTCTAACTTCTTATTGGCTAACTCTTAAATAGTTTTACCCATCTCCATTAATCTGTATCTAGCCATGTGGCAGTGGCTTACCAAAGATTCTAACCAGTATGTATCTCAGGCAGAGGATCCATGGCTTCTCTGACTCTGCCTTTTTTCCTCCCAGCATTGAGTTCTGTTTTCCCTGCCTACCTAACTTCTGCCCTATCAAAATGCCAGGGCTGTTTCTTTGTTCATTAACCAATGAAAGCAACACACAAACAGAAGCAACTCCTATACCACAGAAATTTCAATGAAAACAAAATGAATATTGTCAAGACTATTGTTTCTGTATGAAAATGGAACCAAAATTCTGAGATCAAGACAAGTACAGTTAAAACATTCAAATTTTTGTTCATAACAGAGTCACAGATTCTTTGTCACTAATAAGTAATAATTCTATTGTAATAGATAGATGCCATCCCAGTGTTCTTACCATGCTGAGATACTGGTATTTCTCAGAGATTTTAAAACATTTAGTTATATTCATCATGTGTGTGTGTGTGTTGAAAAAGGAGTGGCGGGCAGCGTTCCCGCCAGGATCCCAGCTCCCCGGCTAGTTTACACCCGAAATAATTACATGGAAACTCTATTCATTTAAACACAGCCTGGCCCATTATCTGTAGCCTCTTATTGGCTAATTCTCACACCTTGATTAACCCATTTCTAATAATCTGTGCAGCACCACAAGGTGGTGGCTTACCAGGAAAGATTCAGCATGTCTGACCTGACAGTTGGCTGAATGGCATCTGCCTGACTCTGTTTCTTTCTCCCAGAATCCTGTTCTGTCTACTCCACCTACTTAAGCTGCTGTCCTATCAAAAGTCAAGGCAGTTTCTTTATTAACCAATGAAAGTAAAACATAGACAGATGACCCTCCTACATTGTGTGTGTGTGTGTGTGTGTGTGTGTGTGTGTGTGTGTGTGTGTGTGTGATTGCATGCAGGTTCTCAGGCAGATGTGCCTGTTTTAGGTGCTAGGAACTAAGTACTGACCCTCTACAATAGAAAGTGGCCATAAATGATAAATCATCTATCTAGAACTTTCTCTGCTTTTTTGCCCCCTTACAAAGTCTGGTGAGATTATTCTATATTTCTTTTTTCATTACATTTATTTATTTATGTGTATGTGATTGAATGTGCATGAAAGTCTGTGTGCAGGGAGACTCCAATATATTTGTGGACACTAAAGGACAACTTGCGGGAGCTGGTTCTCTTAGTCTACTCTGTGGTGCCTGAGAATGTGACTCAGATGACATGGTTTGATGACAAATGCCTTTACCTGCAAAGTCATCTCACACGCCTTTATCAGCTTTGCCGAGAACAGAGTACAAAACTTTAGAATTAGAAACGACTACATTTAGAGCTTGGAGGAAGCTCATAGAATTCTATATTTAAAAAGAAAGAGGTTTGAAACATGGTGGATATTGTTGACATTGATTAACACATGTGAACATGTAAGCATGCATGCATTCTTGTAAGCATTCATGGCAGAAGTGCATGCAATGTGTCCATATACATAGATGGATAGACCCTAGGACAACCTTCTGTATATTTCCTCAGATACTACATATTTTTTTTTTGCTGTTATTTTGACAAGGTCTCTCACCAGGCTTGAAGCTCACTGAGTAGTGTAGGCTAACCTGCCAACCCCTTGGATCTCCCTGTCTCTAGTTCCCCAGTGCTGAGATTATGAGTGCACTAAAATGCTTGTTGATTTTGCTTGGGTTCTGCTGATCAGATTCAGGTTCTTGCTTTTCTAGAGCAATAACTTTATCTATTCACTCACCTGCCCAACTCTAGAGCAAGTTGTGCATGCTGCTTCACATGTCATTCAGTTTTTACTGCATGTTTCTCTTCCACTTGTAAATTGCATTTTGTGTGTGTGTACACACGAATGAAAATGTTCTGTGACCTGCCCCCTATTTGAAGGTCAGAGTTCAATTGGCTTGCACTTGTTCTCTTTTCCCACCCGGTGCATCCCAGAAATTGAACTCAGGTCATCAGGCCTTGTGGTAGTGGCCTTTCTTTTTCAGTAGGGGCATCATGCTGACCCTTCCACTTCTGTTTATAAAACCTGAATGAAAAGAGCTGTTTCCTTAGCTGGTATTTGTTTGTATACAGATCAATAAATCTAGGACCTGGCACAATTTGCCATAAGGAGCTGCTTTTATAAATTTGCTTCTAAATTTTGCTAACTTTTGGTTTTTGAACTCTAATATCCTCTCTGGGATTCATAATACTTTTTTATTTCAATTTTTCTCTATTTAAAATTTGTCTTTTACATTTCCTGTATATATTCTGGTTACTTACTCTTATTATACCAACTGTCTCATTACTGCTGACCCACTACCTTCATAGATGAATTTATATGTTATATGTGCTATGTATCTTCTGGCTTGACACTTCCAGATGGCTGTAAATCTTTGTGTATATTTCTCCCCAGGCTATTACAATCTTTCTGCTTATGGAAACACAAAGAATGTGTTATATCTGACTGTGGATAATCAGAGATCACAATGAATGCTGCTCATAATGATAGCCAGGTATCCATTGCTAGCCAAGACTCCCCCAAACCTGTATGCATGAGTTGAGTATTTCTCAGCAGAGTTACTGCTGCAGTTTCAATTTCCAAGTGCAGTATGCTGCTTTTCCTCATTGTGATCTATCATTCAAGAATTTGCAAATTGTTTCATTTTCTTAAAAGTGCTGAGTGGTGTGGTTTCGGGCTACTCAGATCAGTTTTATGTCATGAAATGGGTGCTGGCAGCGTGCCTCAAATGTTTGCAATAAAAGCTGCAGGTGACAATACCTACAGTAGAAAATCCAGAGGAAATACAAGACCAGGTAATCTCTAACTTTGAGTGTTACCAAATCCCATCGACCACTTAGACAATGTGGTTTTATAATGATTCATTTAGTCATCCAAACAAAGATTGATGCAGATGGCCAAAACTAAATCCCCCCAGTTTTGCTTATCAAAACAGAAGCAGTGCCAAAACCTGCGTGTGGCTGCAGCCATGATTAATATGAATCACCTACCAGAAAGCACTGGTCAGTAGAATTGATCCGTAAATGTACCAAATTTAATTAGTAATGACAAAGCAAAGATAAATAAATCAATAGTTTGTTGTCCTATATTTTTGTAAGGTGTGTATAATGCTGAGTACTAGCTTTGGCAGGAGTCACCAACAAATCCCTAAACAGCCTTTGAGCAGATGCTATAGGGCCAGTATTGTCTATATTTTATCTCTCTCTCTCTCTCTCTCTCTCTCTCTCTCTCTCTTTCTTCTCCATCTCTCCATATTTCTTTTTCTCCACCTCCCCATCTCATATACACACAGTTGTCTACAAGACATATGATAGATAGATAGATAGATAGATAGATAGATAGATAGATAGATAGATAGGATAGAAGATAGACAGATAGGTGAACAGATGGATAGATAACTTACTATGAGTGCTGCTTCATTATCACTAAGGTTTTTGGGGCACACATTTGGCTTCCAGTTCTTCCATACACACATGTAGACAGACTTTAATCCTTCTCTCTGGAGATAAGCATAGATTACTTATGTTGCTCTAGGAAAGGTTGGTGATATTTGATTACTTCTGAATACTAATAACGAACTGACTTTCTTGGCTGTTTTTTACAGGTACATTCCATCTAGGATTCTATAATGCTAGAAATAATGTCATTGCTTCAGACAGCTCCTCTAGCCCTCCTCACAGGGATGGGATGCTAATGATGACTGGAAGCTTAGTTCTTTCCTTTTCCTTCATGAAAACCCTGCCTTTCTGTGAACCAATGGGTTTTCTACGAATTTACGGCTTTGTTCTGTCCGAACTTGAGCACCCAGGTAACTGTACTGATGGACCTGATTTGTTCCATCCCCTCTGAGTTCTCATCCTTCCTGACATTTGTTGCTCTGTAACACTGTGAAATTGTCTCAGGGGCACATCACCTCCATCAGTTTACACACCAATTTCCTAGCTCTACTCAACAAATAATCACAAATTTGATAGCTTCAATCAATGGAAAATTTAACCTCTTACACATCTGGAGGTTAAAGTTCTGAAGCCAAGGGGTTGTCTGAGCTATATTTTTACCCAGGACTGTGTATAAAATCACTTCATTCTTCCTTGTGGCTCCTGGGAGGTGGGATAAATCTTAATTCTATAATTTGCAGCTAGCTGTCATTACCTCAGCTTCTGTGATCATGGAGTTCCTTCTGTCCATGTCTCTTCACAAAGCATTTTCTCTTCAGAGAGGGGCTCTAGCCACCTGACAAAAACTTTCCCTGGAGTCCTTATCTTAATTTGGTCATATCTTCAATCACTTTATATAAAAGAAGCTCTCAGCCACAGGGAGAACTTGGAGCTAGAGCTACAATGTATCTGGGAGCATTTAACCTGTAGGAGTCCAGGATAGCTGTACCTCCTGTTGGAGAGCAGGCTTTTTAGAGAAGCTGAATAACCAAATAAGGCAATCTCAGTGTAGAAAGTGTTCCCAGAGGCATGGTACCTTCCATTTACATATAGATCTTTTGCCATGACTTTAATGTAGTAACAGTCGCCTACTGACAGTTTCCTAATCCATAGGGAGGTCCTTAGAGGACAACATGATAAAGAAATAAAAAAAATGGGTTACAAAAGAGGTTTATCTTGAGTTTTAGTTTCCACACTATGTAGGTGGTAAGAGATACTGAGTAGGGATTGAGAACTTTGGCTATTTATTTATAGTACTTTTATCTTTAGCTCATGAGGAGAGATTAAAGACAGCACAGCTCCAAAACAAGGCAGTAACACAGACGCATGCACTAAACTGTGTGGAGAACTCACAGATAAGAACTCGGATGAAAAAGTAGAAATGTTAATACTAGTGTCTACCGTAGTGCTGGACCAGAGCAGTGGTTCAAAAGGCTAGGATGGTGAGCAAATGCCTCCTTTGGATGTAGATGATGTCTTCACTTCACTAAATGGCAAGAGGTTTTTAAGAAATGACAGAAAGGCAGTAGCTGAGCACTAAGTTGAGGAAGAAACATTTAATAAAATGCTGTCTGTTTTATTGTGTGATAATTTAAAAATACAGAGATAAATGCAGAGCATTTTCCTAGTAAACATGTTGGTATTTATAATACTGCTTGATATACAAATGGCATATGCTTGGGCTACATTCTTTACCTAGCAATTTTCTTAGTTGAGTATCCTTTGTTTAGGATAAATTGTAGTAAGCAGTCCTAGCATTTATGAATTATAGACATGTGGTATTTTGGTAAATGTCACTTAAGTTAAACACTTTTTTTAGGGCCCAAGTTCTCCCTGCTGCGAGAGATAATTTTCTTCTATTAGCCTGAAGCAAAGAGCATGTCCAGTGAACATTTAGAGGACTAAGAGTGAGGTCTTCACTGCTCCCTGCTTTTGCAATCTTATTATGTGCTTTATTGATAATATTAGTAAAACTTGATGCATGGAAAAACCTCTGGTTTCTGTTTTATCTGTAAATATAATCATTTCTATAAATTTTCCAGGTGATTTTCAGGAGAGCCTCTTTGAAGCTTCTGTATCTTAAGTAGGTACATAAAAACAAGAAAGCAAGGACAGAGGTAAAAGAGCCCATGCTTTGTTCATAAGGACAACATTTGGGATTCACTATGAAAACAAGAAATTTTGATGAATAGAAACGTAATAGATAGAAACAAGTGATTTGGAGAGCTTTAAAAGAAAGATTTTAGACAACAATTCCTCACATAATAATGCTATTTGCACTTACAAAATAATGAATGAAAATTAAGATGATAAAAATTATGAAATATATTATTGGAAATAGAAAAATGCTTTTGACTTTTTAATAATGTAGGCATTCTTATTCACAAAGTGAAGTTTCTGAAATATAAGGAAACTATCAAACACCAGCCTATTACTGTAAGTTATTTTTCTGTATTATTCAAAGCGTAGGAAACTATGAAAACTTGTATCAAAGTTGAAGAACAGTGAAGACATAGCTTCCTTTTGCCATATTTTGCTTTGCACAGTATCCTGACCTTTTGCAACTTGCTTAGTGAATTCCAGTTTCATCCAGGTTGTTGTAGATGATACCCACATGCTTTTGCTTAGCTATGATAATAATTCTGTTCTTTATGATGGTTAATATCTGAGGACTATACTCTGACTTTTATGAATACTTCCTTGAATAGTTTCATATTTTGTACAAGTCTTGGGATTTTAATGCAAATTCCAGTTTCTGTGCATAAGACATTGAAATGATACTTTGAAACTTTCACCTGTATTATATTTCTACAGAATTGCATTTGATCTGGAAGAAGATTGGATATAGGGTGTCATATTAATCAATGGAAGGTTAGATTGGTCAGGCACTAAAACCATTTCTTGATAGCTCGCATTTGCTCCTACAAGTAGTATGCCAGGAGGTGCAATTGAGATTCAGAAAGGCTGACAGTGTCTCCCCACTTTAACAGACTGATACCTTCTTTTGTCATTCTCTAAATCACGTAAGTCTTTGGGAAATCAGATGCTTTCTTGTAAACTGTAACGTGTAATCATTGAATTAGTAATGCTGAACAAGCCTATCGCTCCTCATCTCATTTTTATCCTGTTGGTCTCCTTTTTTCTGTTTTGTTTGTCAGGTACTGCTAAGTTTATATTGGTCTAGAGTGTTCTTTCGTGGTGTCTCTTTCCAGCTTGCTACCAGAGCTATGCTTCCTCGTGAAATTAATTGAGAATGTCTCCTCCACTTCTGTTTTTAAAGAATATTCTGGTATAGAGTTGATAGGATCTTCCCTGAAATATGTTAATGTTGCAATTTTGTTAAATATCACTTATTCATTAAACATTTTTAAAATATTTTTCACTACTGAAACTTCCCTAGCCTGTTATATAATTCTTTGCTTATTCTTAGAATGTAGTTAGTTATTAGTTCAAAGACTTTAGTATTTATATATTAATATCTTGTCATCTAGGTTATTTCCTTGAATGAGTTTTGGTATTTTATCGCTTTCAGTAAATTGGTTCATTGTAACTGTTATCAAATTGATGATTATAAAACTGATAATAATCATCTCATATTATCTCATGAATTTCAAAGGAATCAGTGTGGCATGCGCATTGCTGTACTTCTGTGGTTGATAATTATCCCCCTCCCTCGCTCCTCCATTTCTGTTCTAACCTCTTGGTTATAGTTTTGTAGCTTTTTATTTTTAAATAGCAAGTTTTTTTCTCACATCCTTTCCTCTCCTCTTTTGTTTTAAACCTCAACAGTTTCTTATTATTTTAAAGTTTAGACAGATTGCTCAGTATGTTCATTTTATTATATATTATCTTAATGTGTTTTATTTTGTATACAGTAATTTCTCAAGGTTGTCGATACTTTCATTGGCAAAGATCACTGTACTGTCAATACTACCCAGGGAAACTTTTCAACTCAAACATCATCATAGCTTGAAATTTTTGATTGATTTTAATTTTCTAGGACAGTTTTTATTCAATATGGATGTAGATCAGAAAACAGAAAGAGAAGAGAGGTGGCCGCTCCTAACCATTGAGATCCACTAAGGACATTTATTCTCCCATATTCTCTGTTGATTTAGAGTTCCTAATTATAATGGTGGATTAACTTCTATCAGATGGTGCAGCCATGTTTCCATCAAACTGAACTGTGAGAATCCAGCCAGCCAGGTAATCCGGGCTTTTCATGCCACAAATACCCGTTTTTTGTTTGTTTGTTTGCTTGTTTGTTTTAAAGAGGGTCAATTGTAGCACTAATTCTAATTGGTCTTAATAATAAAAACCCCATGTTAGATATAGAGGTAAATGCAAAAAGAACAAAGAAGCAGAGCAGCCAGCCACTAGTAGTCATCTCTCCTGAATCCTCAGACCAAACGGGCAATCCTGTCTCTAGGAATCCTTAGGCTGAATGCTGTCTCTATAAATCCTCAGACTAAATGCTGAGCTTCTATTTCCTCCTTCTATCTCTTCGCACAGCCATATCACTTCCCATCTCCATCTCCATGGTGCTGGGATTAAAGATGTGAGCAGCCACCACTTGCCTCTGTTTTTCTTTTAGACTGATTTAATCTCATGTAGCCCAGGGTGTCCTGAACTCACAGAGATCCACCTGTCTCTGTCTCTTGAGTGCTGGGATTAAAGGTGAATGCCTCCACTACCTGGCCTCTATGGCTAACTAGTGTGACTAGCTCTGCACTCTAATCTTCAACGAGCTTTATTTGTTAAAGCAGAAACAACATCACCACAGGCAATGGATTGAATGATTAGTTCTGCCTGAGCAGGAAAGTCAGCCCGACCTCAGATGATAGGGAAAGGAACAACACATCCAGCGTACAGGGAATTTTCTAAGGCCAAATATCAGTATCTTCTGTGATCGTCTCCAATGGGAAGTAATAGCTCAATTTGGGGGTGACTGCTGAAGAGTGACATCCTCATGTTCATTCTCAGACAGAGAAAGAAGCTACGGACAGAGCTGCTTTCTGAGAGTATAGTGAAAGAAAGGAGTGATAAGCACCACCTATACACATAAGAGCTGTTGCAGAAATATTTCTTTCCAAGTATCATCAGAAATTATTTTACCCACTAGTTCTCTAAAGTTATGTTTATTGATAAAAATTAAATTTACAATTTATGAGTGAGAACTTTGAAAATTTTCTTGGCCCATGGTGACTCCAATCAAACCCTTGTGGTAATAGATAGTTAATCATGAGATTTGTGAGAGAAATAGCAGTTCCACAATTTGAGCCAAATTTAAAGCAACCTCTCACTAAATACTGATCAGGATGGATTCTGTTCAGGATTACTCCCCCAGAATCTCTGTGAGTGGTCACAAGGCATCTGTGGTAGGGGCTTTTTGCCAGCAAAACCTTATGGCCACCTTATTTCCCACGCGGTTTTGTTATTTTCCAAGAACTACAATGCCCAGCATTCCTGAAATTTATGTGGTCCTTGGGTCAGTGGGGCATTCAAATTAAGTTCAGCTCTGACACAGACCTTAACAAACTTTAGTAAGACTTCAGGCATCTAAGGTTTATGCAGGAGAATTGTCTGTATTCTGTCAATCATGTTTTAAATAAATGCTGATTGGCCAGATAGGAAATATGGATGAGAAAACCAGACAGGAAGTAGAGGTGGAACAAAGAGAACAGGAGTATTCTGGGAAGCAGGAAGCTCCTTCCCATTCCTGCCCAGACCACAGAGAAGCAAGATGTAACCTGCCCAGCTGGGAAATGTACTGAGCCAAGTGACTTACAGAGATGAAAATAATGGGTTAATATAAGTTATAAGAGCTAATAAGAAGACTGAGCTAGTGGGGCAGTTTATAACCTAATGTAGACTCTGTGTGATTTTCTTTGGGGCTTGCCAGCTGTGGGGTATTGGGTGGGACAGAAACACCAACAAGCCTGCCCCCTCATGTTACATAAGGTAATTTTATTTCTAGGACAGTGGTTCTCAACCTTCCTCATGCTTCGACTCTTTAGTACCTCATGTTGTGGTAACCCCCCAACTATAAAATTAATTTTGCGGTTATTTCATGATTGTAATCTTGCTACTGTTATGAATTGCAATGAAAGTAACTGTTTTGAAATGCTCTGGAGGATCCCGGTGAAAAGGTCATTTGAGTCCCCCAAATAATCGAGACCCACAGGTTGAGAAACACTGTTCTAGAATGACCTTAGTGTAGTTCAATCCTGCTGATAAAGCTTCCTAATGTCAGTATTGAAGTTTATATAGCCAAAACCATCTGATAGGCAGATAAGCCAAACTCCTTTCTGACAGTATTTACTTTTGAGGGTTTCATGACTATTAGAGATAAATTCTACCACCTACTACAATCTCTTCCAGGGCTGAGAGCCATCTCTTTGAAATGAAATCATTCAGGAAGAAAACATTCTTAATTCTAGCCCATGAGCTACATAGAAGCTTAAATGGACTTTCAGGGCTCCAACAGGCCCTGACTACTGCCTTTTGTCATGAGAAAGAACCATATGCTATTCTCTGGATGAATGCCAGTTATCAAATACAGCCAACTCTGGCACATGGAAAACCCCTTATAAATGCTCATGCTTCCCTCTGGTGTATTCAGCTTTCAAAAGCCTCTTGCCTTTGGGTATCTCCTAATAACTATATCTGTAACTGATGAATTGTCTTATTGACAGCAAATGAGGTAATAGAAACCACTCACAGCATATTGTTAGCTCTTAGCAGATACTAAACCCTGGAGTTAAGGAAGAGAAATGCAAGCCAAAGATTTTAAAAATAAACTTTATTAATGTAAAATTCAAGTATTATGAAGTTTGCTGACATTAAGAATAAATAAGTATGGGAGAAAGATGGCTGATTCATAGAAAATCGATAGAAACTTTGCTTCTTTGGGCAAACATGGAGAGTGAGACCTTATCAGAAAAAAGAGATGGACAGAAGGAGATGACATTACTGGAGAAATATATAAGCCTGCAATTGTGACTCTTGTGGATAAAGAGGTTTTTTTGAAAATACTTGAACAGGAGAAATCCCTGATATGAGTCTAAATATTCACCAATTTTATAGCTTAGATTGTGACACAGACCTGGAATGCCACCAACTTGAAGACTGGGTTTGCAGATTGGGATTCAATGTTATTCCTGGACTCTTAAGGTTAGCCTGGGAGACTAATGAAACTTGGGTCAGTAATACAGTATTTAAAAGGTAGCAATATGTTTATTGATGGAGAACTTGTGTTAATGTGTCAGAGCTTAAGGTCAATACAGTGGCTAAAATCAATCAAATAATCAATCAATTAATTAATCAATCAATAATAAAAACATAAAATGCCAGTCCTTGAGCCAGCATCTCTTACCTCCTCTCAGATTCACCAGGGAAAAAGCCTGAGAATGTACATTAATTGTGCTTGGCCTCAGAAGCAGATTGGACTGGCATAGTTTATGCTAAATGACATAGCACACTGAAGTGATAACTTCATCTATTATGAAGAAGAACAAGGCAATAATTGACTCTCTTCATGGTTTTACTTTGTTTCCTCAGAAAAGATGTGTTTGTTTATTTAATATTTTGTCCTGATTCTCACCTTCTCCCCACTCTCATATGCACACAGACATCAGGCGTTGTATCTTTACTCCTTTTGCAAGGACTGTTCTTGGAATACACAAGGTTACTTAGTAGGTCAGCTGACATTTAGAAGGCCAACCCACCAGAGATTTCTACATCTGATGGAAGCTAAATTCAAGTAGGCATGGCCCATGAAAAATACTGCATTTTGAATAGCTGACTGTATCTAATTGCAAATTCTTTTATGTGATAGATAACCGGCTCCTCTTCTAACTCAGCTTTGGGACTCTTAAGCAGTATATTTCTTATATGCCAGGCACCATTTCCCTGTATCTGTTAGTAGGATGACTTTTTCCCCATTTGTGTAATTTTGGAAAATAAAATAAGACAGCCAAACTCTTTGCTACATGTTGGGCACATATATTTGTGAATGATCAGAAAGATGACTAATTTTTTCACATTATGGTGAGAAACTTAGATATCAGTTCTCTATAACTAAATCCCTGACAGGATGAATTAGGCAGATGGAAGTCCTTGCTGAAAGATCATAGGAGGAACTTTCAGGGAGAGGAATTGCAAGTGTCTGACCTTGCTAGATATAAGTCCTTCAAAGATTTAAGATGAATTGGGGTGGTATTGCAGGTGTCCTTGTTATATCCTTGCTATGTCCTTGTTATATCCTTGAAGAAATCAATAGCACCTATTCACCTAACAATGCCCAGATATTATTTATCACACTTAAGAAATGGAAAAATGTATACATACTCTTTGCCTCTACCTTAGATTTCTCATTGGCTTAGTTTTTTTCCTCTGTAACATTTGTAACAGCCCCTTTAGGAGATGGCTGGAACTTCATCACAGCTGCAGCTGAAGTTAGCTACAAAGTAGCTGATAAGTTTTGCTATCTATCTTCAAAGAATGCATGTGTCCCTGAGAATTTTCCTTGTGGTTATTATTTTATTACTAACAATTGTTAATGAATGGATATTGGGAATTTGTAGCAGCAGAAGAAATAAGATTGAAAGAGCAAAGAATGTAGAAAAATAAAGAAATTTAGGAGAATGGAGAAGAAAAAGAAGTGCATCATAATAAGGAACAAATATTGGTAACAGAGAATTGGAATTAGAGCTAAGAAATTATAGACTATAAGGGTAATAAAATTAGAATTAATGCAGAACAATAAAGAGACATGATTGGAGCTGCAAGTATGTGAGTTCATTTGGTAACCTCCCAGACTAGAAATTTTCTAAATCATTTTCACTAACCTGAGGCAACTTAACTGAACACTGGGAGGAAGTCAGCAGAACTGGACTCAGTTGGCTTTTGATAGATTGTCAAGCTCACGCTATTATTTGTTTGTGAAACTTAGGAAATATTTAAAATTGTCATGAGAAGATCTCTGTTTTTCTACTTCTATCATCACAAACGGACAAAACTGAAATATTAGAAAGTTATCCTCTATTCAAAGAAACACTGGAAAAAGGAAACAGGAAGTCTACAGGACATGGCATCTGAATTATGAGTCCCGAAGTAGTACAAACCATGTATCATTCCTTTGTGCAGCATTGATGATTCATACATTAACATATCCATATATTAAAAATGTGAACCACAAAATTGCCAACATGTTTTTCTTTTCTTACTAGAGCCTGTTACAGTTATTGTTGACATTTCTTCAAAAATTATAGTTTATAAATCTGTCACTTTTGCTTACTCAGTTGACTCTTTGATTGCCATGTCTATCTCTTTCTCTTCTTATTGATGCTCTTTGAAATATAGTTTTATTTTTATTTGAGAAAATCAACATTTGACATCAAATCATAGTTATTTTACTCCTATATATACTTTGAATATTTTTAAATAGTTTTTTTGTTTCTTTTTGACATTATATTGAAGATATTCTATTGAATTTAAATTAGGATTTAGAATTATTTTTTAACATTTTTTCATGTACAATACTGTAAATCTACTTTCAATAGGTTTCATATTTGTGATAATTTTTGTTGTACTTTATGAGTCAAGGGTGAAAAATTCTTGAGCTTCACAGGCAAAGTGAACCTTAAAGTTAAAGTTAAGCATATCATACCTGGGAAATATAGGTGGGTTTCATGTCAAGGAAGTAAAAACTAATGTTATAATTCAACCTACAAATGAAATATAGAAAAAGAAAAGAAGAAAAGCAATATGGCTAATATATAATCATCTCATGATTTAATAAACATGTTAATATTAGAAAAATAAAGAACATAAATGTAAGGCTGCAATAAGAAGAATAATAGAAGTAGACATCAAAAATAATTAACAAATATAATGGAGGAAGTAAAAAAAATAGTCAAAAGCTTCCTCTTTGAAAGCATGGATTAAATTCATACACTTGTAGACAAGATAACTAAGAAAAATGATACAGAAATAATTAATATTAGAATTAAGAGCTCATCTTTTATGGCTGATTTCATGGACGTTAAAGTTATGATAAAGTTTATTGTCAATAGTTGAATATCCAAGTTTTTTGGAATAAACCTTCACTTCCTTTTTTTAGGGGACTGTGGCTCTTGCAGTTTGAATTGATTCTCCTGTTATCAATAACTATGAGACTTGTAACTTATAGTGTTACAAGTCCCCAGATTTTAGTTTATTGCAATAGCAACCTTAGAAAATAGCTATAATGATCCATAAACATAACATTTTCCTATGGTGGTAACAAAACACTAATTTGGAAAAGCAACTAATTTGGAAAGAGTTTTGTGTTCATAATAAGACCATAGCTTTAATAAACCAAGAGCTGGATATGTACTCAGAGGTAATGTATTTGTTCAGCATACACAAGGATCTTGATTCAAGCTCCAATACAAAAATAGAAGAAAAAAGAGATAAAAAATATATAGTGAAAGAATAGATAATAATAGATGTTCCATCATCAGAATGGAATACAGATAAACTTCTGCATAAATATAAACTATGGTCTTTGATAAAGGAAAAATGCCATCTATTATAGATTGAATGAAAATTGGTGTCCTCACAGATTCTCGTAAATGACTTTTAAGTTATCGATGGTGGTTGTGTTTTGGGAAGTTTAAGAGTCTTTAAAACTCAAGTCCAAATGGATTAAAGACATCAACATTAATCTGTCCACTTTGAACCTGATAGAAGAGAAAGTGGGAAGTAGTCTACAGGATATAGGCACAGGAGGCCACTTCCTAAGTAGAACCCCAGTAGCACAGACAATAAGAGAAACAATGAATAAATGGGACCTACTGAAACTGAGAAGCTTCTGTAAAGCAAAAGACACTGTCAGTAAGACAAAAAGGCTACCTTCAGACTGGGAGAAGATCTTCACCAACCCCTCATCAGACAAAGGTCTGATCTCCAAAATATACAAAGAACTCAAGAAACTAGACACTAAAACTCTAATTAACCCAATTAAAAAATGGGGTACTGAACTGAAGAGAGAATTCACAACAGATGAACTTCGAATGGCCAGAAGACATTTAAGGAAATGCTCAACCTCCTTAGCGATCAGGGAAATGCAAATCAAAACCACTTTGAGATACCATCTTACACCTGTCAGAATAGCTAAAGTCAAAAACACCAATGATAGCCTATGCTGGAGAGGATGTGGAGTGAGGGGAACACTCATCCATTGTTGGTGGGAATGAAAACTTGTGCAGCCACTGTGGAAATCAGTGTGGCGGTTTCTCAGGAAACTGGGAGTCAACCTCCCTCAGGACCCAGCAATTCCACTCTTGGGAATATACCCAAGAGAAGTCCTATCATACTGCAAAAGTATTTGTTCAACTATGTTCATAGCTGCGCTATTTGTAATAGCCAGAACATGGAAACAACCTAGGTGCCCCTCAACAGAAGAATGGTTAAAAAAGGTGTGGAACATATACACATTAGAGTTTTACTCAGCGGTAAAAAACAATGACATCTTGAATTTTGCATACAAATGGATGGAAATAGAAAACGCTTTACTGAGTGAGGGAACCCAGACCCAAAAAGAGGAATATGGTATGTACTCACTCATAAGTGGATTCTAGCCATAGTTAAAGGTCTTTGAGTCTATAATTTGTGATCCTAGAGAAGCTAAATAAGAAGGTGAACCTGAAGAAAATCATATAGTTATCCTCCTGGATATTAGAAGTAGGCAAGATTGCCAGGCAAACTTCAGTGCACAGGGGGTGGGGGGTGGAAGTAAGGGGAGATGGCTAGGGAGAGGGGAGAGGGGGAGGATTGGGGATGGCTTGGGGGAATGGGAGGGGGGAGGGAGGAAGGATGGTTATGGGAGCAGGGAAGTTTATATCTCAACTAAGGGAGCCATTTTAGGGTTTGTAAGTGATTTGATTCTGGAGGGGTTCCCAGGCCCAATGAGAGGTCCCCAGATTGTACTCTGGGCAGCAGAGGAGAGGGTGCCTGAACTGGCCTTGGCCCATAACCATACTGATGAATATTTTGCATATCACCATAGAACCTTCATCTGGCGATGGATGGAGATAGAGACCGAGACACATATTGGAACACTGGACTTAACTCCCTAGGTCTAAATGAGAAACAGAGGGAGGGAGATCGTGAGCAAGGAAAGCAAAATCAGAGGGGGCCTTCATCCGACGATGGATGGAGATAGAGACGGAGACCCACATTGGAGCATTGGAAGTCAGGACCGCGAAGGCTGCGTTCATCCACTGATACAAGGGGACTGATCTAATGAGAGCTCACCAAGGCCAGCTGGACTGGGACTGAATGAGCATTTGATCAAACCGGATTCTCTGAATGTGACTGACATGGGGGCTGACTGATTCCCCCACGGTCTAAATGAAGACTGAGAAGCCATTGACAATGGCACTGGGTCTTGTTTCGTCTGCATGGACTGGCTTTTTGGGATCCTGGCCTGTTTGAATGCTCACCTTCCTGGATCTGGAGGGAGGGGGGAGGAACTTGGATTTCCCACAGGGCAGGAAACCCTGACTGCTCTTAGGGATGGAGAAGGAGGAGGAGAGGGAGTGGGGGGAGTAGGAGGGTGTTGGGAGGAGGGGCGGAAATGGAAACTTTTATAAATTAATAAACTTAAAAAAATAAATAAAGTCACGTAAAGATGGGGGAAAAAAAGGATTTATTAGAAGGGAAGAATCCAGGAGAGTGGCTGCCTCCACCAGAGTGGAAAAAGGGCAGCCACTAACTGATCAGGCACAAGTTTTATAAAGGGCATCTATAATTACTGTTAAAAAATGCATTCTAATTGCTATCTTTGTCCCACACCAAAAAAAAAATCACTATTTAAAGTAATTGCAGATCTAATGAAATAGATACAAGGAAGAAAACTCCATGCAAAATAAAATAAAGATGAAATGTCAATTTAAAAAAAGAGTCTTTGGAATATATGGTCTAACTAGGACAAGTGTCTTCCTAGAGAGGGCAATGTTTGATTTTGGACAATGCTCTCTGTTCCTTGACCTGCCAAGAAGAAAATAAATCACACAATTTTAGAATAAAATTTTATCAGTAGACTTAATTTCATATTAAAATATGCCTGTTAAGATACCTTCTTGTACACATATCATTTTATTACTCATTAGGATTATCTGGTAGATAAATGTGAGATTAATTCTTCTATATTAATTTCTGAGATGATTAAGAAAATAAACTCTAATATTAGTGAATATTTTAACTGTGAATTTAATATATAAATATATGAAAGCTATATATACAGGTTTGTTCACTGACAATATCTTAAAAATACAAGAAAAATAGAGAAGTAAGGTAATATAATTGATAGAAATTTAAAAGTACTCCCAACATAATAAACAAACAAAAATTCAAAATGAGAGGAATTTTCAGATTTTGTTTTATCTCAAGAAAACTAGTATATGATTTCTATATTGTATACACATACATACATATGTGTGTATACATGCTTATCAATTTTCATGTAATTAGCCTTTTAAAATCTGTTTCCCTGTATTGTGTGATTTAGAATAATTTTTTAAATAAATTCACAAAAAATTGAAGTGTAATTTACAGGAACTCTATAATACAAGCACTGAACAAACAGAATATCAAGCCATGATATGTCTGAGTCTCAATTTACAGATTTTTATGTGAGATTTCCCTGGAAAACTCCCTTTGCAACCTTTGTACATTCTGCAATGTTTCCCATCTGTGCAGAACTTTCAGATCGTTATGAGTACAGCTGTACAGCTAAGGCCTAAGACCTTTTAATATGTGACTGACTCTCTGCTAGAAAATTACCTTGTTGCCACGGTTCAGTTGCCAACATACCGCAGATCAGCAGGTCATGGTTTAAGGGCTGATGCCATAGTGGTAATTCATAACCAGTCTTCACTGCACTTCAGCATGACTCTGGGTCAAAAGCACCATTATCCTCCACTTCAAGTTCATATGTGTTTTGACCTCTTACTTTTAACTTTAAATTTTCTTTTGAGAGTAGAAAGTGCTGTTTTTCTTGGGAAAAGCATGTCTGAGGCTATAGACAGTAGTCATAAATAATATATTAAAACATACCTAAATATTAAATTTACTTCATTTTGTCTGGAGAGGGAGAGAGAGAGAGAGAGAGAGAGAGAGAGAGAGAGAGAGAGAGAGAGAGAGAGAGAGAGGAGGAGGAGGAGGAGGAGGAGGAGGAGGAGGAGGGAGAAAACTGAAAATAATGGCAGGTAATGAGGACAGTAATTCAGTTTTCATTACTCAAATAGCTACATGATCTCTCTTCTCCATTGAGTCCCACACTTACCCACCTTTCTCAGCTAATAACACTGTTTCCTATGTAATTGAGAAAATAAAGGTACTCCTTTATTTGCCATAACCATACACAAATGCTCCTTTATCATTTGCATGCCATGCCCCTTCGCTCTGAGTGTGTGTGTGCTTGTGTATGTGTTTCACTGAGGATAATACCAAAGGCTTCCCAAGAGGTAGGCAAATGCTCCATCTATGTGACATATCCTTATTCCTCATTTTATCACTCTTCTTTTATTTAGGAAAATATTCTGTTTCTTTTAGTGAATTCTGAAGGGAAAATAATAGCCAAATTTTTCAGAATAAATTTTAGGTGGGGAACATAAAATCAAATGGATGAATATTATGCTAAGTCACTATACTTCAGGAGAAGTGTTATTCACTGGATCTAAAAAAGTTTATTTTCATATAAATCTAATATATATTTTTTAATTTTTAAATGAAAAACATGTAACTAAACCCTGGAGACAAAGATGGCTTGATGGGATATCATCCAATAAACTTAAGAAACTTTTATTTGGGAAGGTCTGTGGATAAAATGGTTTGAAGGGTTTTCTGCTTTGAATATGTTTAATTTGAGATATTTGTTAAGTCTTGAAGTGACGGTGATGGAATACAGTGGGCTGATGTCTGAGTGAAAGGAGGGAATCTCTACATGAGATGTGACTTTAGACATCCACAGCCACATGTTATGTTACCACAGAAATCCTCTATAAAGTGACTATAAATAGGTAAAGAACTGCCTATAATTTAAGCATATAGATTACTCAAACTTTTAAGACCTAGGAATGAAAGAGAAAAAAAATGAGAAACCGATATGGAAAATCATGAAGGGGACAAGAGGACAATCAGGATGACCCCTGATATATGCTGTGCATGAGACAAGTAAAACTAGAACTGAATATTGACTGTGGTGTCAATAATGCAGGTTACTGATACATTTAAATAGTAAAACACCAGCGTG
This sequence comes from Myodes glareolus, assembly GCF_982192425.1. Taxonomy (NCBI): domain Eukaryota; kingdom Metazoa; phylum Chordata; class Mammalia; order Rodentia; family Cricetidae; genus Myodes; species Myodes glareolus. Next base: position 93,518,486 of record NC_142031.1, read on the forward strand.
ATGGGAGAAAATGCCTGGGTAAAGGTGATTGAGAGACGGAGAGAAAACTTGTTCACAAATATAAATATAAAGTAAATATTTGGAAGATTTTTTTGTAAAAAAATGAGAATTGAGGAGCTGAAGAACGAGGTGAGATTATGGAAGTCATTCCTAACACATATTTATTAGAGATGAGTCAATAAATCGAGCCTGAGTCTTGATAAAGATGGAGGTCCAGGGAAGATTTATTGCATAATAGACTTGTTGTGGAATACCACTTTAATTGTGTAAAGATGTGTTACATTTGTTTATGCTGCCTTTGATAATGATGCATTACATTTGTTTTGCCTTTTCTGCCTGATATTGGTCTAATAAAAATCTGAAAGGCCAATAGCTAGGCAGGAGAGAGATAAGTAGGGCTGGCCAGCAGAGAGAATAAGTAGTAGGAGAAATCTGGAAAGAGAAGAAGAAGAAGAAGAAGAAGAAGAAGAAGAAGAAGAAGAAGAAGAAGAAGAAGAAGAAGAAGAAGAAGAAGAAGAAGAAGAAGAAGAAGAAGAGAATGAGGGAGAAAGAAGGGACATGCCAAGAGCCCAGCCACTGTCAGCCAGACAGACACAAGAAGCAGTGAATATAGGACACATGAAAAGAAAGAAAGGTAAGAATACCAGAGGCAAATGTAGATTGTGAAAAATAAGTTGTTTTAAGAGCTAGCAAGAAATGTGTTTAAGTTAAGGCGAAGCATTCCTAACTAATAATAAATCTCTGTGTCATGATTTGGGAGTTGATTGGTGGCCTAAAAGAAAGCCTGCTCCATAGAAGATGTGAAGAAATGTCATGATGTTTCTTATCAGGAATTAGTGAGGAGTCCATGTTTATTGTCCTGTACTGACTGCACTTTTCATCAACTATCTGTTGTCTCATACCAGGTCATCTATGATTTGCTATACCTAACTCATCTTTCTGGGGTGCCTGACTGGTTTTCATAGTGGAAGCCAGGTTAAAGTTTCCAAGTTCACATGACCTTCTTTGCTTTAATCATCGTTATTGCCACAAAAGAAGCTGATTTTGCAGAACATTTCTCTGGGCCCATTGATGGAATAAAAAAGGTGATTCTGAAATGTTGCTTGTGTTTTGATTTGCTTGTAAAAAATACTAAACGGCTGGTTGGGTGACACATACCATTTTCCTCACAGTCCTGACAGGGTAGAAATCCAAGGTCCGTTTCACACAAGTGTTAGTCTATGCTGGGGTCTTTCTCTGTGGTTTGCTCTGAGCAGTCTTTCTCTTTGGTCCTGTTATAACTTTCTCTTAACCAGGAGAGGTATCAGTGTTCTGTCTTTCTGCTTTCATTTATTCTTAATTGCCTCCTGTTAGACCCTGACTTCAAATACAATGAAACGATGTTTTATTATTTAAATTTTGGCATGATGTGGACTCCAACGAATAGCTTCTAACTTGGAATTGTATTCTGAATGTACTTTCACACTATCCGTGAAATGGGAGGATATTCACTGCCAGTCATATGGAACTGCAGCAACTTAAATATAAGGATAGAACATCTGGAACATGTCTTACTCCATTTCTTCTTGTGTGACATTAGCAATTTGCCAGTCATCCTTGATGATTCTAATGACACCCTGTCTTGCTCCTCTGCAGTCCCCTCAAGAAATATCTTGGTAGAACAAATTTCTTTTTCCATAACACCATGACTGTTTTTGTTGTACTGGCAGGAGTGACTTCTCACACATTTCTTCTTTCCCAATACGTCATTAAGTTTTATGCATTCTGTCAAATGAGCTGATGTAAGCCATCTCTACAATGTGGCAGGTTAAAAAGAAGTGATAATATTAATTTTTCAGAATCAGTCTTATTGAAGGAATGCTGGCTTTCTTTCCTTCTTTCTTTCCTTCTTTCTTTCCTTCTTTCTTTCCTTCTTTCTTTCCTTCTTTCTTTCTTTCTTTCTTTCTATTCAGGTAGCGATTGTCTTCCTCTTTTGTTTCAAAATACTTTCCTTTTTTTCCATGGCAAATTCAATGATCTGCTACAACTTGATCACATACTCTCTTAATTTCCTATTTTATAGTGCAAGTAGATTCCACATTGTTTCCTTTAGGCCTTAGAGGAGTCTCTGCTTTCCATTTCATCCTATATCCTAGAATCCTCCTCCCATGCTGCACAGCCTACTCATTTAGAGTGGGGAAGATCTGGTAGAGATAGAGGAAACAGGACACTCTAACAAATTGTTCATTCAGGTTGCTACAAATAAATTCCTCATACTGGTAATTTATCAACAACAGAATATCACCTCTTGCACTTAGGAAAACTAGGAAGTCTATCTTTAGGGTGCTGACATTTGGGGTCTGGTAGGATTTTCACAGACAGTACCATCATGTTGTGTCTTTACATGTTGAAATATCTCAGGCAGTTTTCAATCTTCTTTATCACACTGATCACGAGTAATATCCTCATACATTCCCTACTGCTGTACCTTTACGACCATTAAATCAAACATTTGGCTCAAACTTAAGAAATGTGAGAAAAGAAACTTAAGAAATGAGAGAAAAGGAACAGAAGTTTAGAATTATACAAATTAGTTTACCATCTCTCTGAACCAAAATAATTGTTCCTGATTAGGTTAATGGTGACATTGTTCTCTAGAACCTCTTGGGTTGAACCTCTGGCTCCCAGCTCTTTTGTACCTCTGCTTAACAATTCCTTTGTGACTGTTAAATATATAAATTTATAATTGATCAGTTTATCACTTGGCTCAAGTTTTGACTTTTCTGCCAACTCTCATCTTTCCTGAATATACTTATTGACTAATTCAAGCCATTCCTAGCTGAATCAATAGGCAAAGAAACTATCCGTCCACTTTGGGATCTGCTAACATTGATTCTTTCTGTATCTACATCTGTCGAGAGCATAAAACTAAAACAAAGCATGACAGTAAGCCATCAGTGGAAGAACTTTTCGAAGTACTTGCATTTTTGAAAGGAAAGACTAATGGGTATTTCTTTGTAACTAAATACTCAGAGTAAGAAAGTCTTAGAAAACTCTCGAACTGACAATCTTTCACCCAGGAAGTATGATATAGCAGACTTATTAATTTACACTAGTAGCTGAAAAACTCACAGACATGAGATTTTACTGACTCATGAATGATCATCTGTGCGAACTGGAGCTCTTGGAGTACTTAAGCAGAAGAGTAAGTATTCAAGGCTGCATCTAGAATGTCATCAATCATTTCTAATGACTAATATTTCCTTTTCCCTTTTTTTATATTCTGGGTTCAAATGTGATACATTAAATGATGAGAATCGGGTGGTTACTGTTTGAGGGACTAATAAAATGTAAAACTTTCAGCAACATTCTGTAATCTGTGAAGGAGTGCCTGGGGGTTGAGTGGCTCACCGAGTAAGGGCACTGCCCAGCAAACCTGCTGGCCTGAGTTATCCCTAGAGGCTTCTTCTGACTGCCAAGTGAAGATGCTGGTGTATATACAGATACACATATACACACACACACACGCACACACACACACACACACACTCACACACAAGGTTGCATGCATGCACATACAGGAAAGAGGAAAAAATCAGAATTAGTCATGGTAAATAAGGAGATAGTACTATGTCTCTTTTGCTAGGGAATTTAGTCTTGTTTTGATCTTATTACTTTCCAAGTTCTTTGGATCTACATTTCACTATCTTTGTCAGACAATTAAATAAAATATCTTGAATTCAATTTTAACTAGTTATATAAAACTTTAACATATCAATTTATAAATACCCTGGATTCTGGTCTTTAATTTTCAAAGTACTTTATTAATAATTTAGTTTCTGAAATATAAGGGCACAATTCATCACATGGACTGTCATTTTTATTTTCTATATTACCTATGAAAATACATAAGTTTTGAAGATTTCAAGTTCCCTTTAAAAAAACTGGAAATAAGTGTAATTAAGAGAATGCTTGAATCAAGGTTTTGCTTATGGTATTTGAGCATTTCTACTATTTATTATATTGTGGCCCACTTGGTAAATCATCAAAAGCCATTTCTAAAAGTGACTGACAAAAAGATAACCATATTTTCTAGGTATCTTTAAAGTAAAGCACTTTTATTTATTTGAGTGAAATTCCTCCAGGAAACGCCACTCTTTGTGACCATTATATCTGGAAATAACATTTAAAAATTAAGACTTCTCAACTCATACCAGATTGAAGAGAAGGGGCTCGTGTGAGTCCTGAACAGTCAGCTTTAAGGACAGGCTGCATTCTGACACCACAGAGACATTCTCAGGAGAGGGAGAATGTCTGCTCTTTTACTATCTAAATTGTTTATTTTCACGGTGTTCGAACCAGTGAAACCACTCTGTGACAAAATGTCCTGAGGAATATCCTTGTGCACAATTGAGACAAATATGCCATTATATGAATGCCATTATTTAACAAAAATTGTTCCAGAAATTTTGTATCAGGAGAAAAATACTCCTAATACAAAAAAACAAAAACAAACAACAACAACAACAACAAACTCATGGGCATTTACATTCTCAGTATATTTTATATATTCTGAATGCAGTTTATTTTCTTTCTCATATTTTTTTATTCCCTTTGCTCAGTTAATTGAATCACTCTGAACTTCAAGTCTTGTGAAAAATGATTCACTGGGGAAAAAACATGAAAAATATAATGACTTTCTAACAGTTATAGTTTTGTTTTAATCTAATCTGGATCCATGATTTATAGTATAGGTTAAGCATTTGACAATGAATTAGAGTCATCTCTGCCTTGTCATCCTGTTACAGGTAACATTTGCTGTAAGAAAAGGGAACAACAATTGTTTATATTGTAGGATTATTTATTCTGAGAGTTAGTAACTTAAAAAAGAATCAGTGTGGAGGAGAAGAAACATTTATCTATCAGCCGTGTCTAGGCTTTTCATTTGGAGTTAAAAGGATATGCCTGCACTCTTCGGTAATAGAATCTATCTCTAACTGTCAGAATCAGGGAAAAATTCATATAAAACTCATAGAAAGAGCTTCTTGTCATAATGCTTTCAAGAATGTTGTCAAATGTCTCCAGGCCTTTAGTTTAAATGTCATTTCTAGTCAACTGAAAAGATTTTTTTAATGTTTTAGCCCTGGTTTTTCTCTAGGAATAAGCTGGGTTTTTCAGTGAATTTATGTTTTTTAATAAAAAAAAAACCCACACTACTGCCAATGTTTATAAAATACCCTTCCACAAAGTGTCATTTGCAAATGACTTGTAGGGGGATATGTGCAGGAATTTTAATGGGTTTTCAAGTGGTAGAAAATAGTTAAAGATTGTTAGGACAAGAGCTTTATGGATAATAATGTCAACCATATAGGAAAATAGTAGCGAGATGATCCCAGAATCCTACATACAGGGCACAGTAAATTTTGAGTTCAAAACCTGTTCTTTGTTTTTCTAAAAAGATCCCATCTCTGATGACTGAAAGTAACAATTGCCTTGTGTCTATATAAAGCCTATCTAGCAATTACATGTCTGGAAAAGATTCACATAAACACCTTAAAATCTTAGTCTCTTTATCAACTCTTCACAAAATAAATACTTATGTAAGCATGACACACTCCTCTGTAGCACAAATTCTAATTGGTCTTAATAAATAAAACCGGAGTCAGATATTAGGGAGTGAATGCTTAAGGGTCAGAGAAGCAGTGCAGCCAGCCAACTAGAGAGACCTTTTACCTCGCCCCAATCCTCAGACTGAAGGGGTAATCCTGTCTCTACTAATCAGACTGCAATGAGTGCCTCTCTTCTCTTGCCTTATATTCTTCTCTTCACCCAGCCATATCACTTTCGTCTCCACCTTCATAGTGCTGGGCTTAAAGACTTGTGAATCCATGTGCTAGGATCAGCTATATGTGAGCTCTGTTTCTCTTATAGACTTGGTAAATTTGTGTAGCCCAGTGTGACTTTGAACTGACAGAGTCGGCCTCTGTCTTTTTGAGTCCTGGGATTAAAGGTGTGTGCCACCACTGACTGGCCTCTAGTGGCTTGACTCTCCATTCTGATCTTCAGTCAAGCTTTATTTGTTAAAATACAACAAAATATCACTACATTTCCCTTCCCTTTATACAATTCATGCTTTTTAAAAGAACTTTTGTAGAGAAATGGTATAGAAATGTCTTTAGACCTTTGTAATTGGTTCTTTGTTGTTGGACATGATATTAGGTATGCTATGTTTTCAAATTGTATTAATACCATTTATTGAATCATTCATTTTTCCAACTACAAATTCAAGAGCAATGAAATTTAGCCTTTATCACTGCAAAATATCTGTAGTAGAATTATTCTCTACCCATGGTATGTCCAACCTTTGCATTTTAGATTACTACTTCATCACTATTATTTTTGTCAATCTTTCAATTCTTGTCCTCAATTACTAATTAGAAACCCAATGATATCCGGTATGTTGATATATATTGTATGAATTAATGTAAATGTTTTAAGTGAAATAAAATGGAGTTAATAATTCCACTATAAACAAATAGATAATTTGTAATTTGAAGACAGAAACAAGACAGAATTATATTATTGCATAATTCAAACACTAATATCCAATATAAATGATTATTAATCCATGATAGTGTAACTATAAATATACAAAGAGAAATGTAACACATTTTTATACCTGGGGATATATTCAAAAAGGAGCAGAATAGACAGAAAACTACTTTGAAACTGAATGTTGGTGAGCATTCATAAGAGGAATTAAGGATGTCACTGAAAACACAAAGACTAGAGTATGAGATGACTGTGTTGACAAGAACATGGAAAGATGGTTATAATATCACCAAGTCTTGACATGGACATGATTGAGTAGTGATGTCGCTGGATAGCTTTTTAAACCAAACCAGACGACAGGAATAAGAAAAGGACAGAATGAAGAATACAACCTTTCTTTTCATGAAGTATTCAGTCTTCACTCTTTGCTGACCAACCTTAATATTGTTCTTACTACAAAGAAGACAGGCTTACATTATCCAGTTTTAGCCTTGGTGCAGGTACTTAAGAGTTGTCTTTGAGCTGAGAGTTAACACACTGGTAATGGATGTGCTAAGGTAGTGAACCCTTTCATGGGTGTTCTTGAATAATGGAACTTTTTTACTCACATTATTAATAACACAAGTTACATCAGTTATATTGGTTTTTTGTATTGCCTTGATTGCCTTATTTAAAATTGGTGGAGAAATAAAACTGAAATGTTTTATAGCTCATTAGTTCAGAAACAAGTGGGGTATTTTGAGAATACAATGTGTAAAGATTTATATACAGAAACATGAAGAAATGTCTAACATTTCGCCATGTTAGCTCAAAGTGCCTAAGTCTAGGATTCTAATTTCCAATGCAACAATTTTTTATTTTATTAAGGCTTCACCTTCACTCAAAATAAAACTTATTTTAACCTGTAACTTTGAAATTAAATGTTTATAACCATAGCAATTTACTATGCATACTCAAACACCTACAGCATGAGGAATAACTAATTGAATAAAATTTTGCATATATTAAGTTAAAATAAATTAACATAAATAATGTAAAATCCCAAACCTTAGATGTATAAAACTGATATATAGATAATAGCATTGTTTTAGAATCTGGCATCTGATTTTGCATCCCAACTGTTGCAATATTTTTAGATATTATACTCAGGATGTGCTTTAATTTGATTTTTAATATTTGAAATTTGAAAAGTAAGTCACATGATTCACAAAGCTGTTAAATGTATAGTATATACCCTACCAAAGTATCTAGGAAATAACAGGTTGCTTTGATCAGTAAGATACCTTTACTATGTGTGGGAACTGTATACTCATTTTTTAAAATCCTTTAATTTGTAAAAAAATATAGAAAGTTGATTTTTAAATTTATTTCTCTTTTTTTCTGTTTTTTTGTTTTCTTTTTTATTGAATTTTATTGAGCTCATTTTTCTCTGCTCCCCTCCCTGACTCTCCCCTTCCCACTACAACCCTCCCCCAGGGTCTCCATGCTCCCAATTTACTCAGGAGATCTTGTCTTTTTCTACTTCCCATGTAGATTAGATCTATGTAAGTCTCTTTTAATGTCCTCATTGCTGACTAAGTTCTCTGGAATTATGCTTTGTAGGCCGGTTTTCTTTGCTTTATGTTTAAAAACCACCTATGAGTGAGTACATGTGATAATTGTCTTTCTGTGTCTGAGTTACCTCACTCAAAATAATGTTTTCCAGCTTCATCCATTTTCCTGCAAAATTCAAGATGTCATTATTTTTTTTCTGCTATGTAGTACTCCATTGTGTAAATGTACCACATTTTCCTTATCCGTTCTTCGGTCAAGGGGCACTAGGTGGTTTCTGTTTCTGGCTATGACAAACAATGCTGCTATGAACATAGTTGAGCACATGTCCTTGTGACACGATTGAGCATCCTTTGGATATAAACCCAAAAGTGGTATTACTGAGTCTTGAGGAAAGTTGTTTACTAATTTTCTGAGAAATCTCCACACTGGCATACAGAGGGGCTGTACCAGCTTGTATTTCCACCAGCAATGCAGACGTGTTCCCTTTTCCCCAGAACCTCTCCGACATAAGTTGTCATCAGTGTTTTTGATCGTGGCCATTCTTACAGGTGTAAGATGGAATCTCAGAATTGTTTTGATTTGCATTTCTCTGATGACTAAGGATGTTGAACATTTGCTTAAATGTTTTTCAGCCGTTTTAGATTCCTCTGTTGAGAGTTCTCTGTTTAGGTCTGTACTCCATTTTTTATTGGATTATTTGTTCTTTTGATGACCAATTTCTTGAGTTCTTTGTATATTTTGGAGATCAGACCTCTGTCTGATGTGGGGTTAGTGAAAATCTTTTCCCATTCTCTAGACTGCTGTTTTTTCTTGTTGACTATGTCCTTTGCTTTACAGAAGCTTTTCAGTTTCAGTAGGTACCATTTATTTATTGTTTCTCTCAGTGTCAGTGCTGCTAAGGTTATATTTAGGAAGGGGTCTCCTGTGCCAATGTGTTCAAGTGTACTTCCCACTTTATCTTCTATATGGTTCAGTGTGACTGGCTTCATGTTGAGGTCTTTGATCCATTTGGATTTGAGTTTTGTACATGGTGATAGATATGAGTCTATTTTCATTCTTCTATGTGTTGATTTCCAGTTATGACAGCATCATTTGTTAAATATGTTTTCTTTTTTTGTTTCATATTTTTTGCTTCTTTGTCAAAAATCAGGTGTTCAAAGGGGTGTGGATTAATATCTGGGTCTTCTATTTGTTTCTATTGGTCCTCCTGTCTGTTCTTATGTTAATACCAGGCTTTTTTCAGTACTGTAGCTCTGTAGTAGAGTTTGAAGTCAGGGATTGTGATGCCTCCAGAAGTTCTTTTCTTGTACAGGATTGTTTTGGCTAATCTGGGTTTTTGCTTTTCAATATGAAGTTGAATACCTTTCATTCGAGGTCTGTGAAGAATTTTGCTGTGATTTTGATGGGCATTGCATTAAATCTCTAGGTTGCTTTTGGTAAGATTGTCATTTCTACTATGTTAATTCTGTCTACCCAAGACATAGGAGATATTTTCACTTTTTGGTGTCTTCTTCAATTTCTTTCTTCAAAGATCTAAAGCTCTTATCATACATGTCTTAACTTGTTTGGATAGAGTTACTCTGAGTTATTTTATGCTATTTGTGGCTATTGTGAAGGGTGTCATTTCTCTGATTTCTTTTCCAGTATTTTAATCACCTGTGTAAAGGAGGGCTATTGATTATTTTGAGTTAATCTTGTATCCTGATACATTACTGAAAGTGTTTATGAGTCATAGAAGTCGCCTGGTAGAATTTTTGGGGATTGCTTATGTAAACTATCATATCATCAGTAAACAGTGAGACTTTGACTTCTTCTTTTCCATTTGTATTCCCTTGATTTCCCTTTGGTGTCTTATTGTTCTAGCTAAGACCTCAAAAAATATATTGAATAGATCTGGAGAGAATGGACAACCTTGTCTTATTCCTGATTTCAGTAGAATCCCTGGGAATTTCTCTCCATTTAGTTTGATGTTGGCTGTTGTCTTGCTGTATATTGCCTTTATTATGTTTAGGCATGTTCCTTGTATTCCTGCTCTCTCTAAGATGTTTATCATGAGGGATGTTGTATTTTGTCGAAAGCTTTTTTTTTAACATCTAATGAGATGATCTTGTGGTTTTTACTTTTCAGATTGTTTATATGGTGGATTATGTTGATTGATTTTCATATGTTAAACTATCCCAGCATCTTTGGGATGAAGCTGACTTGGTCATGGTGAATGATGGTTCTCATGCGTTCTTGGATTTGATTTGCCAGTATTTTATTTAGTATTTTTTGCATCAATGTTCATGAATGAGATTAGTCTGTAATTCTCTTTCTTAGTAATGTCTTTCTGTAGTTTGTGTATTAGGATAATTGTAGCCTCTTAAAAAGAGTTTGGCAATGTTCCTGCTGCTTCTATTGTATGCAATAATTTGAAAAATATTGGTATTAGTTCTTCTTTGAAAGTCTTGTAAAACTCTGAGTTGAAACCATCTGGTCCTTGAGATTTTTTTGTTGTTGTTGTTGGGAGACTTTTGATGGCTGTTTCTATTTCTTCAACAGGTCTTGGTCTGTTTAATTTGTTTATCTGGTCTTGATTTAATTTTGGTAAACGATATTTAACCAGCAAGTTGTCCAGTTCCTTTAAGATTTCCAATTTTGTGGAGTACAGGTTTTTGAAATACAGCCTGATGATTTTCTGTATTTCCTCCATGTCTATTGTTACGTCCTCCTTTTCATTTCTGATTTTGTTAATTTGGATATTCTCTCTCTGCCTTTTGGTTAATTTGGGTACAGGTTTGTCTATTTTGTCGATTTTCTCGAAGAAACATATCTAAATCTTTTGAATTATAATTTCAAAGGCTGTTTCAATTTATCTTCTTTAAAATATTTACATAGCATGAGTAGTTTCTGTGATCTTATCTTTATCACCCAGAAGACATGGTAAGTTTCATCTTTGTTATTGTGTGAGGAATGTTATTTCATTTTTTTAAGTTACATGTTTCATTAAGTAATGTGGATAAGCTGATAAGCTCTCTTATGCATAAGCATAGATGTTTTCAAGTCATCAATGAATATAATAATGCTCATTTGAATCTCTAACCAGTCTCCAACAAAGAGATTATACATATGCTATATGTAATTACCAGAGGAAGTACCCAATTTGAGGCTGTATATATCTTGAAATATCACTCATTATATTAATTTTATTTCCCTCAGTATGCTATAATTATTTAGAGTTAGTCTACATCTCCAAGTCCTCTATAATTTTGCTAATCTAATATATATGATAAACTTCAATAATAAGACTGCATTATTCTTCATTATAAATCTTTTCTGATTACCTATTCACATTCTTGTTACAATTATGATTTTTATTATGGTGAAATTTGTCTTATATTTCTGGTCAACTCTTCTACTTGTTTACTGATCAAATTTTATTTTTTGATATGATGTAAACTTTTTGGATTTTCATGGGCTCCTTAATAAAATTGCATTGTATTTTGGTTCATTAAGATGTTAAACTCAAATAGGCTAAAATTAAATCAACTCATAAATAACAACAGAATAAAATTTGAAATCAATAGCAATAAGACAACTAGAAGAAATCTAATTATTTGAGGATTCAAAGCACCATTTTAAAAAATGCACAGGCCCATAAGAGATCACAAGAAAATTAGAAACACTTTATAAAACAAAAATAAATCAAACCTGGAAGGGAAATTTACAATGCTAAATCTGTATGTTAGGATAAAAGGAAGATATAAACCTCAAGAATTTAATATAATTTCCTACCTCATTTTTAATGAGTGCAAATTAGACTCAATATTTGGAGGATGCCTGAGATGATGAACAGTAAGTAATCAATCAGCAGAGAGATATCAAAATACATGGAGTGGATTCAAATTGAATATTTGGAAAGAACAATAAAATGAATCAGTTTCTAACTAAATTTATTTTTTAAAAAATAAATACCAAAATGTAAATCAACCAGTGTTAGAAAATCCAGTTTGAGCTTTAACCAGTTTAAACAAACCCCATAGGTCATAGCCTGAGGTAAACTGTAACATCAAACTATAGACAACAATGACAATAGATTATTATTAATTTTGTGAATAAATTTGATAAGTTAGTTGAAAGTATTTGAAAGACAAACAGTTCCAAAGTCATTCAGGAACAGATACAGATTGAAGTCTCAATAGATTCACACACAATTTATATGAACTGAATTTATAATTAATAATCTCTTAAGTGGTCACAGACAAAATTCAACTTCAGGTAGAAATTGCTTCACTGGAGAATTCTGACAAACCTTTAAGAACAGATAATGTGAGATATGTAGTTGTTCAGAAAATAGACTTGTTCTGAATGTTCCCAAATTAATTTGTTAAGTCAGCCATTGAGTAACAGCAATGCCAAACAGCACTGACTGATTCTGATGTGAAACAAGTGAAAATTAACTTACCTCTAGCACAGAAACACAGATTTCTGTAAATTCTTAAATGTCAATTAAATAATTTTCAAAAGAAACATGACAGTTTATGGGCATGATAAAATTGGATGTGTCTTTTGTTTAGTGTCGATCTTTCATGTTGACGTGTCTTTCTTGTAAGCTTCAGTGCAGAAGTAGGATTCTGTTTTCACATCTATTCTGCTGATTTGTGTCTTTTTATTGGGGAGTTGAGTACATTGATATTTAAAAATATTAATGACCCACAAATGTGAATTCTTGTTTTTTGTGTTTTGTTTGCCTTTGTTTTCTGGATGTTGTTGATGGTGGTGGTGGTTGTGTGCACATTTACCTTCTTTTAATTTTAGTGTTGTGAGGCTATTTACTGTGTTTTCACAGGTATAGTTAACCTCCATGGGTTACAGCTGTCCTTCTAGTACCTCTGTAGTGCTTGATTTATGGACATACATTGTTTAAATTTCACTTTATCATAGAATATCTTGTTTTCTCCATCTATGGTGATAGGCAGTTATGATCATTATAGTAGGGTGGGCTTGCTTCTGTGGTCTCTGAGAGTCTTGATATTTGTCTTAGGCCCTTCTGGGTTTTACAGTCTCTGTTGAGAAGTAAAGTGTAATTATAATTACTGCCTTTATATGTTACTTGGTATTTTTTCTTGAATCTTTTAATAGTTTTTCATTGTTCTGTATGTTTACTGTTTTTATTATTATGTTGTCAGGAAACTTTATTTTCTGATTTGATGTTCTATAACTGTATTGTACTTTTATAGACTTCTCCTTTTTTGGTTAACAAAATTTTCTTCTATGATTTTGCTGAAAATATTTTCTGTAATTTTGAGCTGGGATTATTCTCTTTCTTTATTTCATATTGTTCTTAGATTTGGGCTTTTCATAGTATGCCAAATTTCCTAAATGCTTTGTGTCAGAAATTCCTAATTATCATCATAGAACCTACATCCAGTAACTCATGTAAGCAGATGAAGTGATCCACAGCCCAGCACAGAGCTGGGCTCCTTGAGTTCCCTTAAAGAGAGGGAGGTAAAATCATGCCAGCAAGAAGGTTCAAGATCATGGTTGGGAAAACCACAGAGACAGCTGGCGCAAGTTAGTGGTTGCTCAAGGACTCTGGACTGAAAGCTAGGGATGCTGATTGGGATGAAACTAAGACATCTGAGTGTAAGTGACAGTTATGTGACTCAATCTGTAGAGGGGGGACTGGTAGTAGGACCAATACTTATCCTCGGTACACTAAGACATCTGAGTGTAAGTGACAGTTATGTGACTCAATCTGTAGAGGGGGGACTGGTAGTAGGACTAATACTTATCCTCGGTACATGAACTGCCTTTTTGAAGTCTGTTTCCTATAATGGGATACCTTACTCAGTCTTGATACAGAGCAATGGAGCTTGATCCTTCCTCAAATTTGTATGCCAGAATTTGTTGAGTCCACAGAGAAGACCTTACCCTCTCTCTGAGGAATGGATGGGGATGGGATCACTTGAGGGGGAGGAGATGGAGGAGGAGAAATTGGAGCTGGTATGTAAAATGAAAAAAAAATTAAAGAAAAACAAAACAAAACAAATAAAAGAAACAGTTAATGGAAACAAATAAAACTCTTTGAGTACAGAAAATAGAAATAGAGGCAATAAAGAAAACACAAACTGAAGGAAACTAAAAATATAGGTAAATGAACAGGAAGTGCAATCATCACCAACAAAATATTAGAATATGGAAGAGAGATTCTCTGGCATTGAAGGAAGATGCAATAGAAGAAATAGACACATCAGATATACCTTACACACTCAAAATAATCTGTCTATATTATATATTAGGAAATTAAATGTTATATTAACCTCTTTCTGCAAAAAAGGATCTGAGTTCATGTTGAAGAAGTTGGTATCATGTAAAACAAACTAACAAAAAGTATCTCACAAAAGTAGAAATGAACAAGAACATGCCATGAAAGGAAAATTACAAAATTGCAAAAATTACCCATCAACTTATAGATGGGTATAGAAAAAAAAGTACTATTTAGCCTGAAAAAAGTAAGATATTCTAACCTTTGCAACAAGTACAACTTGAGATATTTATCTTCATGAAGTTAAATCAATCAAGTAAGGCAATGGAAATACTGTTGACAGAGGTTTCTATCCTGCGTGTTTCCACAACCATATGGCCCAAACTAAAACAAACATTAGTCTACATTAATTATAAGTTGGTTGGCCTAGTATCTCAGGTTTCTTATTAACACTTACATATTAAACTAGCCCATAATTCTTGTCTATGTTAGTCACGTGGCTTGGTACCTTTCACCAGTGAGGCAATCTCATCTTGTTTCCTCTGTGACGACTGTAGACTGACTCTTTCCTCTTCCCCAAATTCTCCTCTTCTGGTTGCCCCATCTATACTTCCTGCCTGGCTACTGGCCAGTCAGCATTTTATAAAACCAATACAACTGACAAATCAATAAAGGAAAAAAGACTATTGACCCACAGCACTTCCCCCTTGTTTAAAAAAATAAAAACTCTCACTCTAATCTCCTTTTTTTAGCTTTCTTCATGACCATTATACATAATAACTTGTAAACAGCACTCTAAAAAAAGAAAAACATTCATAATCCATTTTTTGAAAATGTAGACATAGTTTTCTAGGCTACTTCCTGCTGACTAGGGGTGCTGATCATCTAAAGAAAATTGAGAATTATTGTCAAGTCCTAACTGGAATATTCTGTGAGGCTTGATCATCTCAGCCAGCAGTCTTGAGGCTGTTCTGGATGTAGAACTCAGACATCTAGGGCATCTGCTTCTATCAGAGATTTGTCTGGGGGAGTCTTCCTTGAACAAACCTGATTTTTTCTTAGTCCAGAATAAATCCACAGTCTCTCATTTCTTGTGGAAACAAAAGCAAAACATCTTCTCGAAAGTAATATTTCTTTTGACTTAAGTTTTGAAGTCAAGACATTTTCTAAACATATATGTTAGATTAATCCAGCAGCATTTAAAATCAAATGCCTTTTAGCAGCTGTTCTTCATTAATCAGCCATCAAACAATTCAAAGACAACACAATAACAAATATTATCCATATTCTCCATGTAATTTGTATTTTTACAAGGCTTTATTTTAATCAATATTTCTTTTATTTTCATTTTTAATTTTTGATTTTGTGAGACAGCATTTCTCTGTGTATCTTTGGCAGTCCTGAAACTCACTCTGTAGACTAGCCTGTCTTTGAACTCACAGAAATCGTCCTGCTTCTGCCTCTCAAAAGCTGGGATTAAAGATGTTTGCCACTACACAAAACTACTCTCTTACCTTTTTTTTTCAGGACTTATCCTTTTACTTTTCTCTCCAAAGCCTACATATATTTTTAACACACTCTAAACTGTTTAGAGGTTTTCTTCATCTGAATCTCTCTTTACTGTATATATCTTTTTATGACCACATGAGTCTTTAATTTGCTAAATGACATGGCTAGGATTAAAGCTGTAGCTTTGACAACTAGGTCAACCCCATTCCTTAGCTTTCTGAGAATCTAGATTCTCAGATAGGCAGAGGTACTGGCGGAAGTCATGTTTATTGCCACAATTCTATGGAGTTTCAAGGTCCCTGCTACCATCAAGAAGCATGCTGTTAGTTATTCATAAATACCATTTAAATGTTTTGTGGCAAGGTCTCTTAAAAGAGCTGCAATGTTTTTGCAGCTAAAATTGGGTCAGGAATCCTCTCTTAAATGAGATATGCTTGCCTCTAGCAAAGAGAGCCCACCTGAGAAAATGTTGCTACCATGAAGTTGTGCTTAACTCTGTTCTTTTCATGTCTAGAATTTGTTCTCAAATTCTCTCAAGTTTTATGTGGGTTTAGTTGTCCACATTGGCACCATTTGTTGACAGAGGTTTTTGTCTTGCCCAATCCTGCAGGCATTCAACCCCAAATAAAAGCACACAGAGATCTATATTAATGATAAACTGATTGGCCAATTAGCTCAGGCTTCTTATTAACTCTTACATCTTAAATTAGGCCATAATTCTTGTCTATGTTAGCCACGTGGCTTGATACCTTTTATCAGTGAGGTGTTCTCATCTTGCTTCTTCTGTATCTTGCCTTTCCTGTGGCAACTACAGACTGATTCTTTCCTCTTCCCAGAATTCTTCTCATCTGGTTGTCCCGCCTCTATTTCCTGCCTGCTACTGGCCAGTCAGCATTTTATTAAACCAATACAACTGACAAATCAATAAAGGGTATAAAACTATTGTCTCACAGCAGATACAACATGATCTCACTCTTTCATAACATCTAATAGAAATGACCTTTTAAAACCTGAGGCAGAATGGTGATGGCCTGGTGTCACTCAGGATGAGGGACAAGAGACTAAAGGGAGGCTGACTAAGAAGAACTAAGTTAAAATTAGTAGTAGGAAATTCTGAAATGCTATTACAGAGTAGCCTAACTGTTAATAATAGTAAAATATGAGCATTTTAAGGAATTGAAAGAACAAATTATTTTTCCTCCTTGATTCTGCATATGTTCAACTAGAAGTAAGGATTTCAGAAGTTTTCGTCACCAAGAAAGGAAGATGATTGAGGAGGAATAGGTAAATATGTTTAGCCTGACATAAATGTACATCTATAGATGACATTACATAGTGACCCAGTAATGCACACAATTTTTATGTTCCAGTAAAAGTGTTCTCAAAGGCAGCTTTGCTGCAGGAGCTCCTTCTGCTCCTTCAGCCAATAGCAGCTGGGTTACCAACCCATTAGGGCATGGTCTCTCTCTCTGTAAAAAAGCAGTGGCTGTCCTCCACTCTCTCTCTGGCTTCCGGCTCCGCTTCCGGCTCCTAGACTCCTTTCCTGTTCGCGCAGAGGGGCTGGTATCTGGGACGGTAATTTGTAAGTTTTTTCCCCTTTGAATAAATAACCATTCTATTAATCATAATTCCAAACTGGTGTGGGATTGTTTGTGACTTACGCCTTCATCGCTTCATTTTTTTCACCAAATAAATGAAGCAAAACATTAGAATAAGTAATAAATTTATATTCTATGATTAAAATCTGAATCCTAAGAGTCAGGGTGAAATACAAGGATACCAGTATTTTCTATTGTTTTAACAGGCAGCATTTTAGTATCATCAAGTATCATACATTGACTTAGAGTATGTGAGTCTGTGTTACCATTGGGAGTAAATAAAATGCAGTATAGAGGCCTTGTCTCATTTCATTTGCATTTTTTGTGGATTCTATCAAGTTTGAGTCCAGACATGTGCCCATGTTCATGCATTTGCAGGTGTGCACACATGCCTTATTCTGAATTTTTGAAAATATATGTCCTTTATTTCAGAGGCATAGGTGTTTGGTCTGTATGTATTATATCTGTATACCACATGTGTGCCTATTGCCTGAGGAGAACAGAAGAGGGCATCAGATGTCCTGGAACTTGCCCTCCTCTTCATTTTTACTTACCATTTAATTATCATTATTAGCCACTATACTAAGGAGGGAAAAATTTTTATAATATAAATGGCAATATAGTTTTATTTACAGAAGATATATAGAATATAGCATTTCAAATCTACAAAATCTGATGAGATATGAATATGCAATTGTTGGGTTTCACAATACACAATAAGCATTTAAAGTTTTGTTGTTGTACTTTCTTTTGTTTTGTTTTAGCCTAAGTGTAGTGGTGAAAGAAAATACAACAAATGCTATTACTAAACATCACAAAACTGTATATTTTGTGACTACAAATATTTATTTGATAGAAGGAGATGAAAGGAGACTTAAGATGTAAAGAGAATTGATGGAATCAAATGCCAATAGAGTTAATACATCATGTGTAGAGACTGACAGAGTCAATGTTGTTGAAAATATCCATTCTTTCTAAAATCACCTCTGGAGAGAATTCACCCTACTGAGAGGCAACTTGGCTATTAAAATAAATTGTCTTGGTGAATTAAAAACTTATGCGTTAGCTAAGATCGAGGAAACTAAAAGAATCATCAAAGTGCAAAAGAACTTAAAGGAAATTTCTTAAAGTGCAGTGATCAAGACTTTCTAATCAAGATAATAAAATAGTGGAACAGGCAATTGGAAGAAAACGATGTCAAGAAAGAACATATTTACAAAAGTAATTAATTATACAGAAAATTGCCAAGGTATATGAATATGTTTTTGCAAAGTGTTTATTACAGAGTATTGTTGGGATCATTGAATATCTTATGGGTGGAAGAGTTAAAATTTCTCTAGCCATTTTCTTAAACTATTCTTTAAATAGTAAGTCAAAATTAGACAGAGTTCAATATGTATTTTAAGTCTATGATCCAATGGGTTAAAGATATTAAAATTAGTTAATTTTATATTAAAATTTGTCATATATTTTAATTAAAATAGCCAAGTAGCTTTTATAGAAAAATATGCTACATTAATAAATCAATTTCTCCAAGTTCAAAAATAATTTTCATATCATATAGCTGATGTAATGAAATGAAAAGATATCATTCAGATAAATTTCCAAAAATTATGTATATCACAAAGAACTCCTATATTGAGTATACAAAGAACATTTAAAGTCAATAATCTGAAAAAAATAGAAATAGATAATTTAAAAAGACAAATTGCAAATAAAACATACAAATAACTACTCAGAATGTGAAAAGGTGTTTAATTTCATTTCTCTCCTGTGATTTTGTGATTATGACAAAAAGAAATGACTACTCAAAGAATAATAATGAGTAAAACCTTGTAAACAACTAGGAAAGAAAAAGTAGTTCAGCCTGATAGGTGATCTTCATTAACATTGTTAGCCAACATCACTGCATGAGGAGAGGGATAATTATCAAGAGACTTGGAAATGAACAAAGGTGTTTGCTATGTAACTTTAGTATGTGAGCTTCTAGCCAGGAATAAGAACATAGAACATATACATGAGATACATAGAAATTATATATGAGATATATATAGATATATCTCTATATAGAGATATATAGAGATATATAGAGATATATGTATCTCTATATATGAGATACATAGAAATTAAAAAGGGAAATTAAAATAGGATGATTAAATGGAGAAGGGGAGGGCAGGGAAGAGGCGTATATAGGGATAACAGCTAATACTAAATGATTTTAAAAGTCACATGAAAATCTGCTTGTGTAGAAGCTTCATGAAATGCATACATATAAAATGAAAATTAAGTGAAGCTGTCATACATGAGGAAAACTATACCACAATTATCAAGTAAAACCACCACTACCAGGAATGGATTGTATCTTTCTAATTTGTTGGCCAGAACGCCCATAGACCCCACAAACATGAAAAACTATTAACATTTACAAGTTAACAGTACTTCTCTATTGTTGAAGACACCAAGTACTTACCCAGAACGTGGAAAAATCAACTCCTACTAAACAGCATTCATAGTCCTACAACATGACAACAAATTTCCTGAAAGAGAAGAGTAATTATTTATCTGAACTATCTATGAACCCTGAAAACTCTAACAATGACATGTTTGCAATGTGTGTCTACTAGTACAGTAGTGGCACAGTTGTTATTGGAGTAACCATTCACTTTGTGGTTGAACTGAAGGCCCACTTCATGAGATGAAACTCATATCTAGCATAGTTAAAAATATATATGAGAGATTAAAACTGGACTCTGAATTTAGTATGAACACAACTCAGCTCAAAGCACATACTAATTCTCTCTCTCTTTCTTTTCTTCCTTCCCTCCTTTCTTTTTATTTGTTTTGCTTTTCAAGACAGGATTTCTCTGTGTAGCCTTGGCTGTCCTGGAACTTGCTCTATAGACCAGACTGGCCTGGAAATGACATAGATGCACTTGCCTCTGCCTCCAGTGTGCCACCACTACCCTTCAGTCGGTTCTTTTTTCTTTTTTTTTAAATTTATTTTTATCTTTTATTATTTTTAATTTATTAATTTATTTCTTAAAAAGTTCCACCTCCTCCTCACCTCCCATTTCCCTCCCACTCTCCCCACTCCCCCTCCCGCCTCCAGTTCTAAGAGCAGTCAGGTTTCCCTGCCCCGTGGGAAGTTCAAGGTCCTCCCCGCTCCATCCAGTTCTAGGAAGGTGAACATCCAAACAAACCAGGCTCCCACAAAGTCAGTCCATGCAGTAGAATCAAAACCCAGTGCCTTTGTCCTTGACTTCTCAGTCAGCCCTCATTGACAGCCACATTTAGAGTTTTATCACATGCTCCAAAATTTAGAAGAATAAATCAAAGTCTTTTAACCTAAAATATTCTTAGATGTAAGAAGTTTGCTTAAAAAAACTTACTAGAGTGTGTGAATTTAACATTCATTTAGGTTAATATTTTATCAAATATAATTTATTATAAGAATTCTGTTTATTTAAATTGATTAATGTTCCAATGCTTCCGATTTTTATTAACATTCTGATTTTCTATTTTCAATTAAAACTACTTTTAGGAGACTACATTTGATACACAGCAAAGCTATAATTTTTTTAAATAGAAGGAAAAAAGGAAAAGACATATGTTGAAAAGTGAAGCGAGAGAAAGAAAAAGAAGAAAAGATTGGAGGGAGAAAGAGATGGAGGGAGGGAGTAGATGAAGAAAGAAATTCTGAAGGTTTGGTGGGTTCTGTGTGTGCAATGTCAAGCAGTGTTCACCGTGCCCTTATTGATACTCCATAGTGAAAAAAGTATTTGCTGGAGGTATTTAAGATCTAACAAAGATGATAGTTTGCTAATACAGATCAAAAGCTTTCAATTGAATTTTGTCCTTTCATCTGAATTCCAGTGAGACTAAGTAACAACAGGAAACATATTCAATTCAGACTTTTTGAATAATATCACAAAAGATTTTGATATGTTTCTGGTTTCTGTTCCTAACTCAGATAAATGGAAAGAACTGATGACTGGATCATTGTAGTAAATAAATCTTGGCATCTCCCTGTATCTTTAAACATGCAAGAGTGCATGCGTACACACACACACACACACACACACACACAAAACACACACACAAAAAAACACACACACAAAATGTTTCAGATTGTCAACTACTCAGATAAAATGAGAAGGATTTCTAAGCTTTACCTGAAAATCTTCATCCTGGTAAAGAAATGTTGAAATGTTAACTTTCCTTGATAATTTAGTAAACTATTGGAAAACAGTCCCAAAATCTAAGTCACATAATGGATCAATTATGTTATAACTAAACAGGTGTGTAGGATTATGTTTACAGGACTCTAGCACAATGTTTAAACCTTAGTTTCACATAAATTGTGTTATCCATGCTTTTTTCTGTGTCTTAATTTTCATTTTCGTTTTTAGGACAGTCATATACAGATAGCAATTTACCTTATTGAATTTCATCAAGGCAGTGTGTAATCCACAGGGAGAGATATTTCTTTGTATATGTTTTTTTTTCATCCTGTAGTATAAGGGCCAGCAAGGTTTAGGCATGTGACATTTTTCTCAAAGGTTTAAAAATGCATGAGTGATTGTGGCATTCCTTTTCTACATAAGAACATGTCATTTCCCAAGCATTTTCCCAACTCAAGAGTAGAGCTGACATGCAATGGGCTATTTTAGGTAAACATGAGAGTTATCCATTAGAGGCCAAAGGCTTGTCTGCCTGCTCTGAGACCTCCACTTGAGTCTGTGTGGTAATGATGGTCTTGCTAAACCTGTGTCAAGAGGAAGTTCCACTCTCCAGAGCAGTTTGAATTTATCTGTAGCCCCTGAAGGACCAGCAGAATGACACTGTAGACTCCTTCTCTATTTTCTTTTCATTTTTATTGCTTCTTTGAGAATTTCATACAATGAATTTTCATTATAATCACCCCTCTCTTAACTCCTCCCAAACTCACCTCCTTCAACAAACTTAGTCTTCTTTCTTTTTAGGAATCCATCCAGGCCAATTTGTTCTTCCAATATTGAACTGCGTCTGTGGCTTTACTGGAGGCTGCTCAGAAAGCTTGAAGTAGAGTCTATGTATGTTCTTGAAAAGTGAGTGCAATGTTCAGAGATGAGGGTAAATTAAGTCTCCAGACTCATGCACATTAACAATTTCTGCAAGACACTAGGCTAAAATCAGAATTAAAGGATAGAGAGGGATCGGGGAGGCATCCTTCTGAGAACTTCACCTCATATAAACAAGATAGGTGTGTGTGAGTATGTGTGTGTGTGTGTGTGTCTGTCTGTCAATCTGTCCATATACACAAATATATATGTAAATATATATTGGGATAAATTAGTAAATAAATGTAACAAAAATTAAAAGCTCAGTAAAACAGAAAATTCTTGTACATGGTAAATTCTCTGCAAATTTTATACATGACAACCCCAATGACATTTGACCAATCAACCTGTCTTACATAATGATGTCTTCTGCCAATTTTCACCATAGAATAGGGCCTCTGCTACTAGATTGAGCCCACCAGAATGATCTCAACTGTTTCAAACTTCTTAAAGCAAGCACATCTGCGAAGCAATTTTTTAAGTCTCACATTCCCAGGTTTCAGAAACTGAAATAAGCATTATTGAAACCATTACCCTGCCTATTTGATGGAGGAGGGCTATCTGTCTATTGTGTTATTTTCATTGGTCAATAAAGAGACTGCCTTGGCCCCTTGATAGGACAGAAAATTAGGTAGGCGGAGAAAACAGAACAGAATGCTGGGAAGAGGGCTATGAGGCAGACGCCATGGAGCCAGCCACCAGGTCAAACATGCTGAATCTTTCCCGGTAAGCCACACCTCATAGTGCTACCACGAGATTATTAGAAATGGGTTAATATCAAGATATGAGAGTTAGTCAGTAACTAACTCTCTAGAGATAATGGGCTAGGCAGTGCTTAAATGAATACAATTTGTGTGTTGTTATTTCTGGGACTAAGCTAGCCGTGCAGGAGCCGGGTGAGGCGAAAAGCAGGCCTGCCCGCAGCCCCTCACTACAGATGGCGCCCACGTGGATAACTGAATCCACAGAAAGCCTGAGAAAGCTTGGGAAAGAATAGAGTAAAGCATGTTTTCTTGGTAGCAGCAATTTCTTGGGTCTGCGCTGCCTGATAGAGGCAAGCAAGCACTCTCATCTAAGAGAGGCTTCCTGACTCAGCTTTAACTGCAAAACTTTGCAGCTCATTAAGAGGAAACACTTAAACTGTGTTGAGGAAAAGCCGAATGCATGCTTTTCGGTTTTCAGACGTGAGCAGGAAAAAAGCTGCACTGTTTTAAAATACCAGCCGTCCTGCCAGGGCAAACTCTGACTCTTTCAGGCAGGCAGTCTGACTGACTGTGGTCTGTGAGCAGAATGTTCCGGCTTGCTTGCTAGCAAGGACCTTGAAATGCCATAGAGTTGTGACAGTGAACACAGCTATGGCTGGTATCTCAGACATGAGGCTGAAAAGTTAAAAAATGAGATGGATCTAGCTGTCAAAGCCACGGCTCTCCATATTGCTTAGTAAATTAAAGGCTCATGTAGTCAGAAAAAGAGAGATATACAATAAAGAGAGATTCAAAGAGGAAGAAAACCTCTAAATGGTTTACAGTGTGTTAAAAATATATGCAGGCTAAAGGTTAAAGTCATTAAAAATAAAAAAGAAAAAAAGGAAGTAGCTAGGCGTGGTGGTACACACCTTTAATCCCAATGCCTGGGAGGCAGAGGTAGGTTGACCTCTGTGTCTTCAAGGTGCAGAGGTTGATTGACCTCTGTGACCTCAAGGTGTGGTAGTACACACCTTTAATCCCAATGCCTGGGAGGCAGAGACAGATCTCTGTGAGTTCAAGGTGTGGTAGTACATGCCTTTAATCCCAGCACTGGGGAGGCAGAGACAGGAGGATCTCTGTGAGTTCAAGGACAGCCTGGTCTACAGAGTTATTCTAGGATAAAGATATATACAGAGAACCTGTCTCAAAAAGCCAAAAGTTAAAAGTAAAAATAAAAGAAATAGAGGTTGAAATAAAGCCACATAAAGATGGAAAATACACAGAGAATCTTGATACTGTATGCTATTATGCTCTCTTTGAATTATTTGAATGCTGAGGAAGGAGCAACAGCTGCTAAAAGACTTTTGTTTACAAATGCTGCTGAACTAATCCAAGATAGGTATTTTGAAAATACCTTGACTTCAGAATTTGGGTCTAAGAATATGATGCTTTGGAAAGGAGATCCTTCTTTTGTTTTCACAGAGGATGAGACCCTGTGGATTGCTTCTATCCCAATATGGTATGATAGACCACGCCCTCCTGAAAGGTTTCTGTGAACACCCTCAAAAAATTTCTTCACTCAACTGCCGACTGAGATGAACCTGGCAGACAGGTTATACCATGAAAGACCTGATTAACTGCGCCCCTATACAGCAGGAAGAAGTTTGGAGAGAAATAACTACGTCCATATTCCCAAATATTGTTTATAAATGTTCTTTTACATTTAAAGGGGGATATAATATAGATAAAAATAATTTCATTGGTATGGATTTTAAGGTCAATTTTGTTATATGTATATATATTTCTGATCTTGACTGATGTATTGTGATTGTGTAGTTCATTTTAAAAATGTAATGTATAATTAAAAAATATAGGTTGTTAATGGATAATCATTGATAATAGTAAAGCTTGTAGTAATGTTAGTCTGATTTTCTAGAAGTGCATAGATATATTTCAGATAGACATTCATATCTTTCAAAGACTACAGAACATGGCATATAATGTTTTAATAACTTAGGACTTTCCATGACAATGAGACATGTCTGCTCCTGGCAGCACCAATCTACTTCAAGAGGAAGAAGGGCATCGAAGATGCTCCTTATGGAGTTGGTTAGCCATCTGGGCAAGAAACTGTTCTTGCCTGGACTGTTGTATAAACTTGGACACAGAGAACCCACAGAGAGAGGACTGCTGAACTTGCCTAAAGGTGAGATGATCTTTCGGGGTTCCTGATTCATGAAGGAGTCTGCGAGACATTCTGCAGGACACAGCATGTAGTGACTGAACTGTCTTTAAAAGTTCCTGCTTCATGAAAATATTTGCTGGATATTATGGGCCTGAAGGCCGAAAATGGATGCCCCAACGATACAGAGGAACTTTGGGTCACTGTCCAGGCAGCGAGATGTCTCTGTCATTTCTAGAGTTTTGGAAGTTGCTTACTTCTTGTTTACTTATGTAATATTATATCCTTCTGGAGTCTTTGATGAAGTTGAAGAATGGATAGTCATAGTTATAGTTTTCCATTATTATGATAAAGATATAGTTATAAATATTGTGACTGTAATTCTTGCTTGATAACTGTTTTGTTACATGTAATTTTACTATGTTAAAATGAAAGCCTTTCTTTTTTGTTTAAACAGAAAAAGGGGAAATGATGGAGGAGGGCTATCTGTCTATTGTGTTATTTTCATTGGTCAATAAAGAGACTGCCTTGGCCCCTTGATAGGACAGAAAATTAGGTAGGCGGAGAAAACAACAGAATGCTGGGAAGAGGGCTATGAGGCAGACGCCATGGAGCCAGCCACCAGGTCAAACATGCTGAATCTTTCCCGGTAAGCCACACCTCGTGGTGCTACCATGAGATTATTAGAAATGGGTTAATATCAAGATATGAGAGTTAGTCAGTAACTAACTCTCTAGAGATAATGGGCCAGGCAGTGCTTAAATGAATACAATTTGTGTGTTGTTATTTCTGGGACTAAGCTAGCCGTGCGGGAGCCGGGTGAGGCGAAAAGCAGGCCTGCCCGCAGCCCCTCACTACACCTATTATAGGCTGCCCTCTGACCCCCAACAATTCCTGAATTGTTTCTGTGGGTATAACATTAGCAAATTGGATTTCTAAAGTTCTAGGTCACCACAATATCAACTGAAATTCCACCACTGTGTCTCTGATAAACATTCCTACATATCACCATCAAAATCACCATAGCAAAGAATGCAAAGCCAGAATAAGGTTGTGTTATGCAAAGACTAGGGCAGCACCACGTAGAACTAGAGAAACAACATCCTGGGCCAGAAATACATAGGTAGGAAAATCTGAAGCATGCCATGAAAGGTCTTTCAGGCCAGAAAAAACCAGTTGATAGAAAAATAAATTGACCTTGAACTCAACATTGATGCTTGATTATTCTTCTGGTAGAGGACAATAGGAAGGGAAACTGTGGTTGGTATGTAAAATAAATGAAAAATATAATAAAAACTACTCATGATGTCACTCGTGCTGCTGATCAGTCAGGGATAAATGGGAGGTGTTTGGTTTATTTATTTTTTTTTTTTTTGTAATGGGCACATGTGGAACCCCTTTCCCCAGGATGATTGATGGCTGAGTAAAGTTTTAGCCAAGGACAACGCTCTCCAGAATGGGAGTCAGAGTGCTGTGACAAGCTCATCACCTTTGATTTTTCTCCTATTCTTCCTAGGATTTATTTTTGCCCCATTAGAGTTTCCAATAGGGCAATAAGAAGTGGAAAGTGGGGAAGATGCTGTTACATGCTGCTAACAGGATATTGAGAATTTGATTTAAAGATATCCTAGGTTCAATCCTGTCAGAGGCTGCCTCAAGAAATTGCTGCCTTTGTTTTCATGATCACTGTAGCAATCACGAGATCAATAAACCTTTAGGAGATGCATTGGGCCAGAGAACATTCTGTCTCCCTTGTTACTCTAGAATGCTGAAACGTTGCAGAGGTGTGACCAAGGTACATCAAACTGTAATATATTATTCTATGTTATGCCATGTGACAAATAAACATGCATGTGGAAAAGTATTTATTCTATAATATGTACTGCATTAAAGTTGACGTACAATCATATCTCACAAACTTGGTTTGCAGCCTGATAGATTTTTTTCCTCCATGAAATAGAATAGATAAAACAAGAATATCCTCAGCACTCTCTGTAAGTCTGGATGACCTTATTTGACAAAGTACTTGTAACTGTTAGAGTCACTAATACTGAAACAGCCTGGTCTCTCCCTTTGGCAGAGGAGGTATTCAGACAGCTCTCTCCAGGGATGTGGAAAGCCTTTCTTCCCAACTCACCTGACCCTAAGAGGTTTCTTCCTTTATCCTCAGAGTTTCCATTAACCAATTACTATGAAGTGTTTGAGAAAGTGCATTTTTCTTTGCTAGGCTGCAAGCTTCATGAATGCAGAGAAATTGCTACACCTCTTTGCTGAGGATCATTACGGCTTTCAGCCACAGGCTAACTACACTGGAAAGCTCCATAAGGCAATCCATGAATGTGTCTGGCAGAAATAAGTCCAACACTTAATCCTGATATTCTCTTCTGGCTTTCAGAAGCTATGTGTTTTCAATTCTTTCCCTTCCTCTTTTTAAACTAGCCTCTCCTTTCCTGTTGGATTTGATTGCTTCATTAGTTACAAATAAAAATTTTATTTCCGGTGCCTAATAGGAAATTTAAGCTTGAACGATGGCTATGAATAAATACAAATTAAAATATTTTCATCCAGACCATTTAAAGTCTGCCTAAGTTGCTAGACTTAACTAACACTGTGCAGGTATTAGATAAAATTCTAGTAAAGGCAATAAAGGCAACATCACTATGTGTTGTAGTGGAAGGTGCTGCCCTGCAGGAAATTCACTCCAATTTTCTGAAAACTCTGTCAAAAGAACCAGAGTTCAGTTGAAGTTGCTCGCTGTAATAGCATTCTAATAGACCAAGAGGTCCAACTTGATTTCCGAAGCGTTTCCTGCCTGTGCTAGTTTTCCTACTGATGCTGTCATCACTTTGATCTCCCAAACTAAGAGTCAAGTTGTTCTAAAGACAGATGCTGCTGTGAGTAGCAGGCAATTGCTTAATGGGTGTGTTTTTAAGTCTAACAGATTGTCACTTTTTCTCTGATAACTGATCCATTCTCATTAATTCCATTTCAATGAGTATCGCTGTAGTAGACATAGACAGTGCTGTGGTGTTCCTAGACAATGCTGTCGTGTTCCTCGAAAATGCTGTGGTGTTCTTAGACAACGCTGTGGTGTTCCTTGTGAGTTCCTCCTAGTTGACACAGATTCTGTCCCCATTCAATGAATCTTCTTTCCTTGGTGCAGTTACCTTAGCAAAATCTGTTGGCAGATCTGCTCATCTTGCCTCATATGACTCACTGTGGGAAAAGTACTGCTAAAAGAAAATAATAATTAAAACACATAAAACTATAAGCATAAAACATTACAGTAGAAGGAAATTTTAAGCCTTAAATCTGTACATATAAGTTATTCATACACATGTATATATATTTCAAGGAAAACTGGAGTCCAACAGATAATATAAAGTACAGCCAATACCCAGCAAGTTTAAGTATGTGTACATGTGCTATATTGTATATGAATGTGTATGTATCCATATTTGCATAAGTTCAGAGACATGTTTGTGTGTCAGAGACATGTTTGTGTGCATGCCAGTTCAGTCCTGAGATTGATGTAGGCTGTTTTTTTTTCAATAGTTCTCAACTTCATATTTTGACACATGATATTTCACTTGCTCTCAAAACTCAGGAATTTTGAGTAATCTATTAATCAGCGTGTTCTGGGATGTGGCACCTCCATCTTCCATGTGCAGCATTACAGGGGCAGCCAAAGACACTAGGATTTTTTAAACATTGATTGTATCATAGATATAGTGTGATTGAGCCATCCTCCAGTCCCGAGCCCACAACATTTATACCGAGTATACCAAGACTAAAAATGATGATTCTACTGCTAAAAAAAATTTTACAAATTATCAGAGTCATAGTTCTTTAAAATTATCAATCTTAAAAATTTAGATCATCACTCCAAATGAACTTTAGAATCAGGACATATTACTATATTCTTTTAAAACATTAGTCAATGGGGAGAGGGAGGAATATTATATAAAGTGTGATGGCATATGTGTGTACATGAAAATATTTTAAAGAAACATTACTGTTTTGCTACAAAATTAATGCTTCTAGCAATTAGATAATGAACAGTTTTTCTTTTCTTACTTCACAAAGATTTTTCCATCTACTCCTTCAATCCTAGGGCATAATAATAGAGGCAATGATTAAAGTCCAACATAAAAGATCCCAAAGGGAAACATTAGTTCAACCTTTTTATGATATGTTGATATTTGACATTGACATTGAGGTTTTTTATTGATTTTTATTGAGCTCTACATTTTTTTCTGGTCCCCTTCCTGTCTCTCCTCTCACCCCTTCAACCCTCCCTCAAGGTCCCCATGATCCCAATTTACTCAGGAGGTCTTGTCTTTTTCTACTTCCCATGGAGATTAGATCTATGTAAGTCTCTCTTAGTGTCCTCATTGTTGTCTAACTTCTCTAGGATTGTGATTTGTAGGCTGGTTTTCTTTGTTTATGTTTAAAAACCACATATGAATGAGTACATGTGATATTTGTCTTTCCGTGTCTGGGTTACCTCACTCAAAATAATGTTTTCCAGCTCCATTCACTTTCCTGCAAAATTCAAGATGTCTTTTTTTTTCTTGCTGCTTAGTACTCAACTGTGTAAATGTACCACATTTTCCTTATCCATTCATCGGTCGAGGGGTATTTAGGTTGTTTCCAAGTTCTGGCTATAACAAGCAATACTGCTATGAACATAGTTGAGCACATGTCCTTGTGGCACGATTGAGCATCCTTTGGATATACACCCAAAAGTCGTATTACTGGGTCTTGAGGAATGTTGATTCCTAATTTTCTGAAAAATCACCACACTGACATACAAAGGGGCTGTACCAGCTTGCATTTCCACCAGCATAAGTTGTTATCAGTGTTTTTGATCTTGGCCATTCTTACAGGTGTAAGATGGAATCTCAGAGTTGTTTTTATTTTGCATTTTTCTGATTTTAAGGATGTTGAACTTTTCCTTAAGTGTCTTTCAGCCATTACTTAGATTCCTCTGTTGAGAGTTCTCTGTTTAGGTTTGTATTCCATTTTTTATTGGATTATGTGTTCCTTTGATGACCAATTTCTTAAGTTCTTTGTATATTTTGGAGATCAGACCTCTGTCTGATGTGGAGGAGTTAGTGAAGATCTTTTCCCATTCTGAAGGCTGCTGTTTTGTCTTGTTGACTGTGTCTTTTGCTTTACAGACTTATCAGTTAAAGAAAACATTAAATCTAACAAAAGCTTAACCCAAAATATCCAGAAAATATAGGACACCATGACAAGGCCAAATCTAAGAATAATAGGTTTAGAAGAAGGAGAAGTTCAACTCAAATGCGCAGAAAATATATTTAACAAAATCATAGAATAAAACTTTCCCAACCTAAAGAATGATATGCCTATGAAGACACAAGAAGTTTACAGAACACCAAATAGTACTCTTGTCACATAATAATCAAAACACTAAGCATACAGACTAAAGAAACAATATTAAGAGAGGCAAAGGAAAAAGACAAAGTAACATATAAAAGTAGACTATAAGAATTACACCTGACTTCTCATTGGAGACAATGAAAACCAGAAGGTCATGGTCGAGTGTTATGCAGACATTAAAAGGTCACAGATGCCACTACTATACCCAGCAAAACTTTCAATCACCATATAAGGAAAAAACAAGATAATCCAATACAAAACTAGATTTCACCAAAACCTAGCCACAAATCCAGTCCTACACAAAATACTAGAAGGAAAACTCCAACCCAAGGAAGTTGGCTACATCCACAAAAACACAGACAATTGATGGTCTCATAGCAGCAAATCTCCCAAAAGTGAAAAATGCACAAATTTACATCACCAACAATGAGAACTAAATTAACAGGAGATAGCAATTACTGATCATTAAGATCCCTTAATATAAATTGACTCAACTCACCTATAAAAAGGCACAGGCTAACAGATTGGATAAAAAAAAGCAAAACAGAATCCATCCTTCTTTTGCACACAAGAAACATATCTCAACCCCAAAGACAGACATTGTCTCGGAGTAAAGGGTTGAGGGAAAATATACCAATCAAATGAACCTATGAACAAGTAGGTGTAACTATCCTAATATCTACCAAAATAGACTTCAAGCTAAAATTAGTCAAAAGATACAAAGAAGGCTATTTCATATTAGTCACAGGAAAAATCCATCAAGAGGAAATTTAAATAATGAACATATATGCCCCTAATACAAGGGTACCCTCATATGTAAAAGAAAAACTTCTAAAACTTTAATCATACATTAAACACCACAAACTAGTAGTGGGAGAATTCAACACTCCCTTCTCACCACTGGACAGGTCAGTCAGATGAAAAATGAACAGAGAAATAAGAGAACTAACAGATGTTATGACTCAAATGGATTTAACAGACTATCTATAAAATATTCTATTCAAATAGAAAAGAATATACCTTATTCTCAGCATTTCATGGAACCTTCTCAAAAATTGACCATATACTTGGTAACAAAACAAACCTCAAGAAATACAAAAAACTTCGAATAACTCAATGTATCTTATCAGATCATCATGGTTTAAAACCAGAAGTCAACAGCAATAGTAATTCCAGAAAACCCACAAACACATGGGAATTAAACAGTGCTCACCTGAATCATCAATGGGTCAAGGAAGAAATAAAGGAGAAAAATAAAGACTTCCTAAAATTCAGTGAAAATGACCACACAACATACGCAAACTTATGGGACACAATGAAGCAGTGTAAAGAAGAAAGTTTATAGCACTAAATACCTACATAAAGAAGCTGGAAAAATCCCACACTAGTGAATTAACAGAATATTTAAAAACTTTTGAATGATATTGAGTTTTATGAAGCTCAATTATATTTCATTGAAACCTCTATTCTGATTTTTATTAGAATTTTGTCAGGTCATATTAAAGAGGGTAATGACACTTAAATTGAGTATAATTAGCATCCAGTTTGGGAAGTTCACTATCACAGCAATTCTCAACCTATGGGTCATAATCCCCATAGGGGCCACATATAAGATATTCTTCATATCAGATATTTACATTATGCATCATAAGAGGAAAAAAATTATATGAAGTGGCAATAGAATATTTTTGGTTGCAGTCACCACAACGTGAGGAATTCTATTAAAGGGTATCAGCACTAGGAATGTTGACAACCACTGCTCTATTGCCGTTGGAATGATTATTTCACTGTTGAAAAATTGACTTTATGGTTTTTTATGGAAGAGTTAAAATATAACTAATATAATGTGGGAGCAAATCTCTCGAATGCCATGCTGTGATGCTGTAGAAGTTGATGGGACTTGCTTGGTAATGTGGCAGTAGGGGACATGAA
This sequence comes from Myodes glareolus, assembly GCF_982192425.1. Lineage (NCBI taxonomy): Eukaryota > Metazoa > Chordata > Mammalia > Rodentia > Cricetidae > Myodes > Myodes glareolus. The sequence continues at coordinate 93,551,233 of NC_142031.1, forward strand.
AATGGAATGTCAGTTCCAGTAGTAATTAACTAGACTTATTAAATATTTCTGAACAAATGCTCGTTGGAATTTACATGGATTTTACTTGAGCTTGACATAGAGTCATGAAGAGTTTGTCCTCTTTTGACCTCCAAATGTAACAGAATCCACCACAAGAGACAGATGCATGAGAGTTCTACTCAGCAATCATAACCCTTAATGGCACATACATTGACTGTATCAGGTATATCATCAGACACATGTAAAGACATCAGTGATTCGGTCACTTTTCACAGTGTACCATGATTACTCATTTGTTCAATGGTAGTATAACCTGGACTAGGATTCTGTGCTTTTACCAAGCTCAGCATTGTGTGGGTAGATCTTTTAAACCATTTATTTTTAATGGTGTTTCTTAAAATGACCATTTGAAAAATGGACATAAAATGGGTAACATGTATTCTTTTCTGTACTTTAATGATAGCAATTTCTTAATATCAAAAACTTCCTTTTACATTATAACCTAAGAGACTAGATGAGCTAAGACACAAGTTCTCATTCTTTTTAGTTTAAGAGAAGATATATGGTGACTCTATACGTTTTAGTGTTATTATTTATTAAATGTAGTGTGAGGAATTGAACCTATCACAACAAACTGAGTTTCATTCCCAGACAAATGACTTCATTCATAGCAAATAAATGGTAAAGTTAATACTTGAAATCAAGTTTTTTGTTTTTATTGCTCTTGATTCTGGAAAGTTCTCTGAAAATTTACTGTAAACTTTGCAGGAAAAAAATTAAATTGCTTTACTGGAATACTGTACAAAACTTACCCACTATTAGTATATATTCCCTGAGTATTGGTTAGTTTTGAAATATTTTTCACTTATTTCAAAATATTGTATATACATATGTATCCATACATATATATGCATATATACACATATATATGTGTGTATAAATTCATACACATGTATTTGTGTTCTAACTGCTGTCATACTCTCTGCTCATCTCCCTCCCACACTTTTCAACTGTTCCTTCCTCCCTATAAATCCTTATCCATTTATTTTTTATTTGCTTTTTGAGCTACTAAGTTTGAGCAGAACTGACTATACATATCCAAGGATACATAACAAACCATACAATATTGAGAAGCTCATAAATTGTAGGTGTGCATACAGCAAGACAGAGATTATCTGTAGTAAGAGGCCACTTGTTTGTTTCTGCTTGCTTAGATCAGAAATAACCACACAGAAACCATATTATTTGCAATACTGTTTGGCCAATAGCATAAGCATGTTTCTGGCTAACTCTTATAACCAAACCTAATCCATATCCATTAGTCTGTGTTTCATCATGTGGCTGTGGCTTACTGACAAAGTTTCAACATGTATGTCTCTGGTGATGGTTCCATGGATTCTCTCTGTCTGTACCTGCTTTTTTCCCAGCATTCAATTTAGTTTTCCTCACCTGGTTCTGTTCTACCCTATCAGACCAAGCCAGTTTCTTTATAAACCAATGGTTTTCACAAGATACAGAGGGCAATCCCACATCACCTCCCCTTTTCTGTGTAAATAAAAAGGATGATTTTAATTTTATCCCAAAAAATTACATATAACAAAACAGGTATCAAGCAAGAAACAGTTACAATATTTATATTTACTTTATATTTTATTATTATTATAGGAAAAGTATAATTATATCTATTCTAAAACTCCATCAAAGTCCCCAGAAAGATTTAATATTACCTAAGAGACATCTTGCTACCTGGACAGTTACCCAAAGTTCTTCCCACATCTGTAATTTACTATGTTAAAGTCAAATCCTTCCTTTTTCTTTAAACAGAAAAGGGGAAATGCATGTGGGATGTCCTTCTTTCTTTGTGCTGCTTTTATTGGTTAATGAATAAAGAAACTGCTTTGAGTCTATAGCAGAGCAGGGCAGAACAGAACTAGACAGGGAAAACAAAACCTAATGCTGGGAGAAAGAAGGCAGAGGCAGAGGGAAGACATGTAGCCCTCACGAAAACAGACGCCAGAACTTTACCTGGTAAGCCACAATCTTGTAACGATACACAAATTGATACAAATGGGCTAAATTAAGTAGTAAGAGTTAGCCAATGAGAAGCTAGAGCTAATGGTTCAAGCAGTTATTTAATTGATTCAGTTTCTGTGTGGTTATTTTGGGGCTGAACGGCCGGGAACAAATAAACATACTCTCACAGCAATTATCTTTCCCTTGGTGTCTATCAATGGTTAATTTTTTGGATGAGTTCTTCCTGTTTCTATGACTGACTACTGAAATACCCAGGCTTGTGCAGGTTCAGGATAGTGTCAAATTCTTTGAGCTTGAGTCACAAATGCTGTGAACCAACTGGTTAGAATGCTATGAACCAAATCCATGTTCCCTTTATGGAAAGTACCTGTTCTTAATGGTTTGGCTGTATATAAACCCAGTAAATACATTTAACTTGTCTTATGGCTCTTATTATAGAAAAGGAAGACATTTAACAAAAATATATACAATATATAAGAAAAGATTCTTAGTTTGTGTGTTCTCTCTCTCGCTCTCAGATATTATCCATTCCCTTCCTGTGCTAGGAACTGCAACATCCAAGTCTGTGATAAAATAATTGTTCACCTAACTCTGTTCTAATATATTATGTGTCTCTGTCTGTTCTCAAAATATCCTGTGATCCATAGAATCCTCTATGTATAATATTTTACTATCATGTAAAACAGTGAATTTTCCCAGAAAATGTTGTTTAAATTGGGTGAAAAATAAGACTGAATAAATGAAATCCCAAAGAATCTGAATATAGGGGCATTATCCATAAAATCAGTTTCCTGTAGGGAATACAATTATATTATGAATTTATTTGAAATTCAAAAATTTATTTACATATCTACTCTATAGAGAGTAGTTACTCGCCTAAATGGGGCACATATTAAATATGCTCATGATACAGTGTAGACACATAGATTTACAGTAAAAGATGAGAATTAGTTTATAATCTGGTATCAATACAAGCTTCCTTGGGGCATATAGGAATCAATCTGCACTTATAAACATTGCTAAGATTGACAAAAGGATAAATGGATGGGAACAAGAATCTACAACAAGAAGTAAATACAAGAACCACATTTATGGTATTTGTAAGAAAATGAGCATATTTTAGTTTGAGTTAAGAACTTGTTTAGTTGAATGAAGAAGATGCAGGGCCAGTAAGACCAGTTCTTTGGTATGGGCTCTTAAATTTAATTCTATATACAATGCTTGTAGACTTTAGAATACACAATTTAGAATTACCTGAGATTAATATAGGCTTAAAATAATTGATGCAAGTCCATAATGTTAAGCAGAATGTATATAAAATGCCTTTAGATATGTGGCATCTCTGTGTAAAAGACAACATTTATTTATAATAAATAAGTGAATACTTACTGCAAATATTTGAGATGATTTTGAGAGAATGAAAGAGCACATATACCACAAAAGTTTTGGCAAACCAAACATTTAAGTAAATAGATAGGGAAAAGTCTGTATAGGAAGATATCTAGTGGGTCACATAAAATGGTGAGATCTGGTCTTAAGGTTTTCCAGTAGCAATCAACCAGAGATGACAGGAGAAAACTTACTGTGAGCAACAATAGGAGAAGATGCTATGTTAAGAGATTACCTCAATCAATAGAGACTAAATTTCACATCCCAGTGAATACAAGAGAATGATAGCATTGGGGGGGGGAATCTATTCTGGGGTAATTAGGTTTCTTATTTATGTGACATCACTCTACTATATAATTTCATTATCATATTGCCAGTGAAAGTTATCTTCTAAGAAGTTTAATTACCCATACCTATCCTTACATGTCAGTTTCTTTTCAAATTCCTTATAGATCATTTACTCTTCTCCAAATAATATAAAACAAACAGATTAAATTGAATATATTCATCAATACATTATATCATAATAGAAATCAGCGTACTGGGTTAAAAATAAATTTTCATTGTGCTATACATAAACACATAGCAGTGTGATTTCCAACACTCTGGAAACATCTACTAAAAGAAATCCTTCCTGGTGCAAATAAGAAATGCATCACTCCTCCTTCTAAATTGGTCATCTTTCAATTTGGCCTTTCACTGACCTTAATTTCTCTTGGAAAGACTGTTGGGGAAATGGTTTATGTCATGTTTGCTCAAGAAAGGAAACAAGAGAAGGAAAATTATTTGTAATAAAGTTTTGGTAAGGATATAACTGACAGTAAAATAAAATACCCACTTTAGATACTTGTTTATTGGACAGAAAGCCCAGCACAATATTAAAAAATATGAAATTTGGTAATATGGAAATGAAATAGAAAATGTAAGATTATTTTTTATTATTTTATTCCTTTTTAAACTAAAAACCCAAATCAGCTGTAAGCAAGGAAGTATTTCATGAAGAAAATTATTTTTTAAAAAACTCAAGAGAAAATACAAATAAGCTAAGCTTTGACGAGAGCTTAAATATTGTTCATCCTTCTTATCTTTAAAGTCTATTTATTTGTCTGAATATTCATTGGACAATTTTGAAATTTTTCAACTTACTCAATAAGCATGAGATAATTCTGCCTTAGTGATTAAGAGATTTTCCATTTCACCCTACACTATTTTATGGAATATATCAAGATGAAAAGAGGCCTACAAAATATTCATATAACCAATATAAATATATATTGTGAAATATGTGAACATGAGAAAGACAATGATTATTATATGAGAAGTCACTGAATACATGAAAGAAGTTTTCCAAAAACTAGGAATAAAGTTCTCCAGTCTACCTTCTTTCATTCATATCTTGCTCTGCTTACATACCTATATTGTAATTCTGATATTCATAAATATTCGGACACTCTGAATCATTAACTTTAGGATTCTGCATATAGTTAGAAAATGGGATATTTTACCAAGTGTTCTGAAAAATATAAAAGAAGAGATAGAAAGACAGATATAAATTACCTATCAATATTTGTCTATATATCTAGATCTACCTATACTTTTCTATATTTATGTATATATAGACAAAGAGGGAAGAAAAGAGGAGAGGAGAGGAGAGGAGAGGAGAGGAGAGGAGAGGAGAGGAGAGGAGAGGAGAGGAGAGGAGAGAAGAGGAGACAGCTATAGCTCACTCTGCAATGTCAGAGCTTAGAATATTGACCTGGGACAGCATTTAAATGAGTAGGCATTCCACATTACTTTGCACTTTGGCATTTCATGTTTAGCTCTGCTAGAAATACCTGGAGATAGAAGGTCCGGAATAGCAAAGATCAAACTTTATTAGTCTCCAAGTCTCTCACCAGAAAATGGCTTAAAGTAGAGATTTGATATTGAAGTGTGAATTCAACATAAGTCAAAATTTATGAACCCTGCATCCAACCTGCTGATTAAGACAGGAACATGACCCAGGTGGTGAAAATATTCAATGTACGAATGTTACACTCATGATGGTTTTCATTAAAAAGAATGGAATCCCTGGGAGCTGAGAAACAGGACCCTGGTAAAATTAAAGTGGTCCTTGTTCCATGCAGTAAGCTGGTACAGGATAACATGTACCTTGAAAGCAGGTTATGAGATGCCAGAGGGCTAAAACATCTCAGTCTGTTTTATGTCCTTGGTGCCTGGGATGTAGCAGTGGCTGTCAAAATGTTTGAAAGAAAAAATAAATAATAAGGTAAAGACAGAAGTTAAGTCACGTACACCAGGCCCACATGTGACTGGTTTCAAGAAAAGGTGTATAATGCATATTCATTATTTTTATTCATACAGGTACAGTATGATTTAGAAACTATGCTTGGTGACCAAAATTAACAACACATGTTTAAAAACGTGCTGAATTTTGAGACATCACTTACGTTGATTACTGTAGTAGTCACTGTACAGAAGGGCTATCCTCAGCTGCACACAAAGGGATGCATATAGGAACACAGAGGGAGACATCATAGTTCAGGTCTTATTTCTCTATGTGTCTATCAATCAAGAAAAGCTTAAAGAATTTGTTAGAAATTACTCTATCATTGTAAATTACTAGGAAATCATTCTTATTCCATTCTTGTGACTATAAATCAAAGATAGTAATAATAATTTATTAGACAGTACCCTTTCTGTGTAAATTGCTAAGAAATACTGTTCTTGTCAAAGTTAAATTTCTGAAAACGAAAACTGCCTTTTGTTTGTCTTTGTAGAGACTGTCTTGTGATAGGACACCTTCTCTAGTGATTTATTTTGAACAAAATGTTTAGATAAGATCCATCAGGGTAGTTATTGCTACTCAGTATTTAGTTTTTGTGAGTCTAGTAGCAGTATTCTCTTGGAACTGATTGACTGGGAATGTAATGTCTCAGAACCAACGACACCTACAGGATGAAAATTTTCATTTTAACAGAATTCATAGTGGATTGCTCACATGTTAAACTTTAAGAAGTGATGGCCCATTAATCAGTTTTAGGCTGAATATATTTAGAGGTTTTCCAATTTAATCAAATAGGAGGTAAAGACATTTCAGATGTTATTATGATTTAGATCATAACTGTCCACCAAACCTCAATGCTCAAGTTAAAGCTGTTGGCAGCAATTTGGAGTGGAGGGCTCTCTAACATGTGGGGTCATAGATGGAAAAATGGAACATGTTTTTCATGGTGTTCTTTTGTTGTTTGTTTGCTGATTTTTTTTTAGATGAACTCACTCTGTAGCTCTGGCTGTCCTGAAACTATTTAGACTGTGCTGACCTTGAATTCACAAAGAAATGCCCGCCTCTGTGCCTCTGCCTTCCAAGAACTGGGATTAAAGGGATACACCACTATGTCTGGACATTTTTTTAAAAGTGAAATCTTGTGTTGTCTTTTACTCTAGTATACACTTCTGGTAATAGAATTCAGATCACTAAAGGCTCAAAGGGTTAGGTAGAACCAAGATGGGAAACCATGTTCCAAATAAGTATTTCTCTCCTTGTCTGTTATCTGTGTCAGGTAGTTTGTCATAGTGTTGGTATGATATCATAGAGATTGAGTTACTTTTCAATATTAGGGTATAGTTTGGTTAATACAAGACTTGGTTTTAGTTTCCAGGTATGAGAAGGTACATATGTTTTTCATCAATCTGGTGTGTAGAAAAATGGATAAGACTGATGATCTGAGCTTATTAGGAAATGTACACACTTGTTCAGTAGAGGACAGTTGATGACAAGTGGGAAAGCTCTTACTGATTGGACATGTGGAGTCTGCAATGCAATCTCAAGGTGTTACTGACAGAAAAATGTCAAAATCAAGCAAATGAAGAATACTGTGTTAAAAATGGACATTTTTACTGAACTCACTCATTCTAACTACCAGAAGACACCCTATCTCATACCCAACCATAGCTTAGAGCCCACATCTTTCTAAATATCTCTGAAAACTGAAGAATTTCAGGTTTCCTTGCCATCTGCAACTTTCTAAAAAGGAGAGTTCTCATTTCCGAAAAAAGAACACTTCAGTGAAAGTATGCCAGATAGTTGATGGAACTGCGTTGAGGCCACAAGGTGGAAGAAGAGCATCAACTCTCATGGATTGTCCTCTGACTTCCATAGATGCTAATGCACATGGCTGTCCACACACATACATACCCTAAATAAACATGAATAGGGTAGAAAGTCTGGTCAATCAGATTTAGAGAAAAAACCCTCATCTATGTGCCTGAAATCTAGTATGTAATGTTTTAGTCTTGTTTTGTTTTATTTTTTTCCGTGAGTGGGTGCACGTGAATGATTTGCATGTGTGTGTGTGCACACACATGTGTATGTATGTGTTTTCTCAATGTCTTTAGATTAAAAACCAAAACACTATTCTTGTGGACTTTTAGCAATGTATTTGCCTATGTGTTTGTGTATACATGCTAATAGTAAGAGAATAATTAAATGCAGGACATTTTGTTGGTTTTTAATACCTTCAGAATCAAATGCATTTTAATAACTTGGGCATCTCATTAAAATATATAAACTAAAATAATATAATTGCCTTGATGCGTTAAGAAGTTTATAATACTCATTTTAGCAGAACTATGTACTTCACTGAATCTTTCCACATGGTTGTGTCATTTAAGCATGTGTTCATATTTAATAAAACACAATGAATACAATATACATTTCAAGTTACCAGTGCAACTCTTTTTAGAATTTGTATTGTTTGGAGGCTAAAATGGCACTCTGAGAGGCCACCTGACATATGTGAAATAACAAAGAGATCACTGAGTAATTTAAACCATTTGTTTTTCAGTCTGTGCCTTCACCTCTCCTCTGAACCAGAAACAATATAACTGACACACAATTAGCCCTCTTTTATAGTCTCTTCCAAGTTACTCATCCAACTGAAATTTACCGTGACCTGTTTTACTTATAAACACAATTGTCAGCAGGGCATCAGATGCACTGTAATTCTGCAATACAAAAATGGTAACAGAATTCATAGTGGCAATCAGACTTTCACTTAGAGTACAGAAATGGGCACACTTTGTCATGTCTCTAAATAGACATTTCTGTCTGTCAATGAACATCAATTTCAATCCAATATTCTATCACTAATTCTAGTGCAATGTTTAAGAATTTTACAAAATAACAAGCACTGTGTGGTATTTTGGAGAATTAGACTAGTAACAGGCTATAATACTTATCTAATGCTTTTGAGAAAATAATAAATACATTCAACATGACATCACATCTAGTACTAGGCATTAAAAATCCTCTAAAGCTTTGGTAACAATGGGAGGGGTCATCAGGGCCCATCAGCCATGGTGCTTTTAAAATATGCTGGATTTAATAGCTCAGCTATTTTGCCTGCAAAGGAATGTGCTGGAAATATGTTCCTATCCAAACCTTTGATCATATTATAAACTAAGTTAAATAATACCTTCAGGTATTTCCTTCTTCCACCCATGTAAAGCTACATTAAAGAAAAAAATATCCCAGTTTTTTTTTTCTTTTTGAGTTAGAACTCATTACCAAAGAACAGGGAAGATTTTTTAAAAATTAGTATTAAAATAAAGAAAACCTGATTACTATACGTAATAATAATTTAATGTTTAATTTTTATTGAAGGACTGCTTTATTTCTAAAAGAGAAGGTAAATAGATTGTTCAAGATGAAAGAGAATGTCTGCGTATACTTGGAGAAAAGTAGCAGTTTTTTTTTTCTGGCAAGCATCATGTCTTACTGAGAAACAGAGAGATGCTAAAAATCCATTTAGAGATTGAAAGTGATATAAAGTGAGAGTCCTTATCAATATATTTCAATTAACATAGTACTCATTGACTCTATTAATTTACACTTTGCACAGAAACAGAAGCAATAAGATTTGTGTTTATACAGAAAGAGAGATTTGGTCTAAGTAATTTTCTCAGACAATTACGGAGGCTCAAAAATGCTTAGTTAGCAATATACAGAATAAATATGTAGAGATATTTTAAATATTTAAATGTGCTAAAGAGAAACAAAACATAAATAAATATGAATATTCAGATATGCTCACGCACATGTGTTTTAATGATTATATTCATATGTAATAATTATTTCTTATCACCTCCCTAGATAACAACTAAAAATACTAAGTATAATAAATACTGTTTTTTTATTAATTTGGTATTTAAAGTTATTGCATATATAATATCAGTATTATTAGGTATTTTCTTCACTCATTTAGAGTGTTTAGTCGTTTGAAAAAGAATTATATAATTCTAAGTAAGGAATATTTAGCACAACTTCATTTTAAAAGTACATAGAATTTTTGAAAATGTTGACATCATCATGCCATTAATATTTCGTATAATTATATTTGCCTGTATAGCTCTTTTCTTATTCTGTTGATTTTGAGAACTGAAGCATTTTTTGCTGTTATAAAATAGCAATACAGACTATTTAAGTGGATATATTTTATAAAGGAAACTTTAAATATTTGAATATTAATTAAAATATTTGCTATTTAAAATGATATATTGAAATTAAGTTGCTTACATTCTGACAAAGAAATCCAAAGTGCTCTGAGAAATTTAAGAAATTTAGAAATTCTTTTGAAAATTTGTTTCTTTTCATAATATTACTGATAGTATTATCATATTGTTTTAATTAGATACTATTAGCAACAATGAAATATTGAGCCACCTGTCTCTTGTTGCAAAATTTTTTAGGGTTTATGAACACAATTTGTGTGCACATATCCATGGAAGTGTTGTGAGCCCTGTGATGTTGGTTCTGTGAACAGAGCCTGGGACCTCTACAAGAGCAGTAAGTGCCCATAATATCTAAGCCATCCATCTAGCCCCCAATTTATTACTTCTTAAACATACTACAATCTTACGTAGTAAAGTAGTGGCATGTTAGTTACTATTTACGTCCATGGGAAAGGAGATAACCAGATTGATGGAATTTTGTCGAGTTTCTCTTTGCACCTCCTGTGGAGCAATTTTACCTCTGTGCTCACGTATGTCAGTAGAGCAGACATATTATTCCAGCATTCTTTGAACCAAAAAAACTTACCTCAATTGTAATCACTGTTCCAAAATCTTAATATATGAGCAAGGATGTTAAGAAAAATACTAGCATTTACTGTTAATCTTGAAAGAGTAAAAAGGGAGGATGTAGATATCGATTTTAAATACTAGAAATCTAATTCCTACATGCAACCAAAGTTAGTATCAGAAGCTTTCATTCCAGTTTTATAATTTAGTACCCACTTTGTTGGAATTTAATTGGTATTTTCATCATAAATCAACTCTGACTTATTGTCCAAACTCTCAAAGAGTTCTTCAAACACTGCTGTCGCTTTGCTGTGCTTGGTTACATTTTTGTTGATCAGCATTAGCTTTAATTGTTTTTGGTCCATCTTACAAACTTTAGACCCATCTTTAAATACTAAAGACTTACAATCACTGTAGGTAGCATTCCACCAAAGTACTCTCTGTATTTCATACATGATTGTGATTCTAAAGTTATACTAGAAGGTTACTTCCTACGTGTGGTGAATGCACAGCTTCAAACACACGTTAAAAAGACTTTCATTACTATAAAAAGGTAACTAATATGAAAATGGAGGATAAAGTAACATAGGTTTCACATAAATGAGTTCATGTCATAAAAGTCAGCAGCTAATTCTAAATTGCTGAGATTCAGTCTGGGTTGTGTTCATTTTTAATGTTATACACTTATTTTGAAATGGAAGTTTGAATACCAGCAGGGCTTATAAGATTTCAAGGGACATGCTTTACCATACACAGGAGAAATCATGTAGGACCTTAACAACATTATGACTAATTAAAAGCATTTTTAATCAAATGGTGAATAGTGACCTTACAGGATTTAGCAATTTCAAGAATATTTTATAAGTAACCTTTTAACATACAAATATGACATATGTATATGTGTTTGTATGTATGTTTGGTTTTTGAAATTTTGCTGAGTTTGAATCATAATTTCATGCACAATAAACATAGTTACAGAAAGAGATCAAGTGAACCCACTTAATAAGACTATAATTATTCCTTAAAGAGAAATATATGCATTTTCATAAGCAATGGATAGCCACCAGGGGAAGGAACAGAACTTCACAATGGAACAAAACAGGCAACGTAGGCATAGGTATGACAGCTTTGAAGAGCAATGACACACCGTTGTTGGATTGCATAAGATTGCTCCCATTCTTTTAAATACAGAGCTGAATAATCTATTAAGAACCAACACATACTGATACAGTGATACATTAAAGGATGCTTAAAAGTGCTTTTATTACTCTCACATGCCAAACTGTCATCAGCAAAGTTGCAGACAGAGACTGGAGACAGAGACTGGAGTAGTCAAGCATTTTCAGCTGAGAAAGATAAATATCAGTTTTTTTTAATTTTCCAGCTCTGAGACTAAGGAGAAATGCACAAAGGTCTAAAGCTCATGTAAAGACCCAAGACATCTTTTGTATAGAGTTGTATTAGTTACAAATGTGTTAAAATATTTAAAGACATTTAGGAATAATGGTCGACAAATTGCTGTCAATGCTTGGTACTGGATTATTAAAAAATATAATTTATTTGAGCCAGGCATGAACACAAGTCCTTATTCCCTAAACTCTGGAGGCAGAGACAGTCAAATCTCTGTAAGTTTTAGGTCAGTCTGGACTACATAATGATTTCTAGATCGACCGGACCTACATAGTGTGTCTCTGTTCCAAAAACAAAGTAGTGTCAGTATAGCAAGTACTTTCAGAGAGCTTGTGGTTTTTCTACTTTCAAGTTCTCCTTCATTGCTCAAACCTGCCATCATTTCTATTTTCTGTCCAATTACTACTCATGTACATTGATTTAACCCATATACATTTTGTATGCATCTTTCTTAGCATTCTTGATATCTTCACATGTTTCTCATAATTTTTTACTTGTATTTCTATACCATAATGGAGAAAATATTCTTTGAGTATTCACCTACTAATTCTAAAAGATATCAAGACAAATTCCACTCCCCTTTTTACATCCTATAGTATTTACTGTATTACTGCAATTGAAGTCAGTAAAAATGTTTTGAGGGAAAGTTGAGTCTTAAATCCTAGTATTTCAGGAATGGAAAGATGACTCAACAGGTGGACAGGTAAAAGTTACTCTTGCAAAGGACCCAAGTTTGGTTTCCAGAACCTATATTGTTGTTCACAACCATCCATAATTCGAGTTCCAGGATATCCAATAGTATACAGACACATAAGCCAAAAAAAAACCCCAAAAACACCTATATACATAATAAAATCAAATAAGTCTGAAAGAAATCTTTTCTTAGGAATAATCCAATTTAAATCTTTAAGATATTACAACAACCTCTACTTGGGTAGGAAGAAACATGGAGACATTGATAGTGTTCTACCCATACAACAGCCACCTTCAATAGGAAATGTGAATTTAAATATGACCCCAGCGAGACAAATATCTCTAATAGTGAGAATCCTCACTTTAACCTCAGCAGACAGCTATGTTCTTGGTGAAAGAAAACATCTCTATCATGGAATATTTGTTTTAATTGTGTGAAAATATTTTGAATTTGTCTACCTATGTAAAGATGTGTTACATTTATTTCCGTTGCAGAATTATTTGTTTAACTTTATAAATATGTGTTGCCTTTGTTTAACTATGTAAACATGTGTTGCTATTTTATCTTTTCTGCCTAAGGCACCTGCTTTATCTAATAAAAAGTTGAACGGCCAACAGCAAAGAAGGACATATAGGCAGTACTTCCAGGCAGGGTGAGTAAGTAAGATGAGGAATTTATTAATAGAGTAGAAAAAAGGAAATGACAGGGAGACACCAGGAGCCCGCCAGTCACACACAGAAAAAGCAGAAAGACATACAGAATGAAAGAATAGTAAAAACTCCCTAAGTAAAGTGTAACCAAACGAAAACAGATTAAGTTAAAAGAGCTAATAGAATAAGGTTAAGTTAAGGCCAATCATTCATAATTAGTAATAAGTTTTCTTGTCATCTTTATTTGGAAGCTGGTTGGCAACCCCCCTCCCTAATGCCAACTATACAGCCCCTGACTCCTAAAATCCTTTCTTTGATGTTTCCTATCACCTTCAAGAGGCCAATTAATGCAGACCAATTTGATTGAAATTTAGCAAAATTAAAATAGTGGTAGAAAATAAAAATCATAGTCAGCAAATGACTGCAGAGAGAAGAACAAAGAGTTTGACTCCTGAGTGATGAGTTAGTTATCCAGCGCAGAATATTCAGCCCAGAAACCACATACACACAAACAGGAAGACCTGACTCAGCAGGTTGTATTTATGTATCCATGTGCTCATGTGCACACATACACATTAATAATAATAATAATAATAATAATAATAATAATAGTAATAATAATAATAATGAGCATACTTTGAAAGGGAAAATGAACATAGGTGACATTGGAGGAAGCAGACATGGGGGAGGTTAGATCAAGGAATAGGGTAAAATGATGTAATTATGTTTTAATTAAATATATATTAAATAAAAAGGACCTCACACAAATTTAATTCTAGACTCTGAATTTATAAATGTACATGCCTAATTTGGCTTCTTGACTATTTCTGCTTCTTTAGTTAACAGTGAACTCTGCAAAAATACATTCATGATACTACTCTAAACACTGTAAACTCATTTGCTTTGGATTTGAATAGTCATAGCAACTTCAGCTAAAAGAACAACAGGTTTAGTGTCTTTTTCAGAATACATGCAGCAAATGTCTTTTAAATAATTAAATCTCTAATGTTTTTACTAATGATTTAAAATATGATTTATAAGTTATAAGAATTTATCATTTAAAAATATAAGTTTAATTATCAATATGAATGTTGGAAAGAATTTGGAGTAAGAGTTGAGTTTTAGTAATTGTTAATTTTAGTAACAATTAGAATATGTTTTAGCTTTATTCACTAGTCTTCTGCTTTTGCATCAGAAATAAGATATATTCAGTCCAGAACTGCTATAAGAATTACTTTGGCAAATGTCCATAAAAATAACTCAACATATGCTAACCTCTTTTCCACTAATATCTCATTTATAACTTCTGCTTTCTGGACTTTACATATGTCATTTGACAACAATACATTTTAATTTAATTTAGTTTTATTTCAACTGTAGTGTCACAACTATGTTTTAAGGCTTGGATATATAGCATAATACTTAATTGAGGTCATATTACTTGTCATACTTATTATTAATTAATTAATTCATTCATTCAGTTATTCATTCATTCAGGTATGTTTTCAGGTGTATGTGCATACATGTGTGCAGTTTGTGTGTATTTGTAGGCATTATTGTCCATGTATGTGTGTAAGTCAAATAGCATCATCATGAATCCTTCAATAACACAGCCCAGATTTCACTGTTTTTTAGATAGGTTAGCTGACTAGAAAGTCTAAGACACCCGTCTATCTCTATTTCCACTACTCAGTTCTGGAATTGTAGCATTTATCCTGATGTTGGAAATCCAAACTCAACTCATCACCCTATGTTCCAACATTTTCTTGTTAGTTACAACAACGTCAAAGTCCTTTTCTAGATTCATTGCAATATCTGTCACACAGCTATTACCTAAAATCAACCTGACTATATAGTAGGCTAGTTTGTCTTACTCGTATATAACTGAAAATTGATCTCCATGGGCCATCCTCCTCCCTTCTTTGCCTCTTACCTTCTCTTCCTTGTATTCAAGTACAATCATTGTTTGTGCACTACTCATATTTTATAGAGTTGTGAATTATTTGCACTTTTACCCGGTGTATTAATTTTTAATTTTCCTTACTATTTCAAACATTATTTGGAAGTGGGTTAATGCAATATATCAGCAAGTTCCCTTTTTTGAATTCTCAGTATCAATTATCCATCATTTAATATAACCAGTATATATAACTCAATACTTACAACATCTGTAAATTGCAATAATTATACACTGCCTACATCATGAGACTGTTATAAGAAATGATTTTCTGGCATGTAAAAATTACCTGAAACCTATTAAGAAAGGCAAAAAAAACATAATGTATATCGATCCCTTATTAAATTGGATGTTCTATGGTGCCTACTTTATTTTACACTCATGAATAAATCAAATGTTAATAGAGTTATTATTATAATATTATAAGTCGAGAGAGTCGCAGAAGTTCTATAAATGGTTATAACTCACATACTTTAATAGTTTAAGGACTATATCTCTAAATGCAAAAAAAATGTTAAATTAGAATATAGGACAATATGTTAAATTAATTTGCTATTAATTTCATCTCAATAGTGCCTTTGATGTGTACAGTATCATCTTCTACAAGTTTTGACTTGTAGGGGAAAATCTTCAGAAAGCTTTGAATCCAAGCTCTGCTCAGGCTTCTTCTCCCCAGTTGCTCTGTGGTCATTTGTGAACAATTTCACACAAGCTTTGTGAATGCATATGTCCACGCATGCTTTGCTCCTGCACAAGTTCATATATGTTTTACCAATGCACAGGTACATAATGATTTAATAATGCACAACTCCATGCATGCTTGGCCACTGAACAAGTCCATACATTCCTATTAATGCACAAGCCCACACATGATTTGCCAGTACACAAGTCCTCACTTGCTTTACCAATGCACAAGTTCACACATGCTTTGCCATTGCACACGTCAACACATGCCTTATCAAGTCACAAGCCCACACATGCTTTGACAGTTGATTCCCACTGATACTAGTTTCTACTTTTATAATCTTCAAAAAAATGTTAGACTATTAAAAAAGTATGAAGCTTTAAAACACATTTATCAGGATTATTAATTTTAATTGCTTTGAAAAGAATACTATATACGTATACATATATATATATATGAATAATATCTAACAATAAAAGGTAATCAACTGTTTATAGATAAAAGTTCATGCAAGATCTTTAATTGCATTAAGTGAAGTGGAGTCTTACTCATCCTGTCTACTGACTACTGTGTTTATTCTATAGTATGTGGGAAATGATACAAGTGAATGAGTCAGAGATTCTCAGTGGCTGCCAGAGATAAAAGGCCTTGATTATAGAAGTGTAAGGAGGTGGTGTGGAAGGTTATTCAGAGGGTAAGATCATTACCTTACTGTAGGCAGAGACTGCTCACTCATTTCCCAGCTTCCCAGATGCAAGTAATCACACAGAAACTATATTAATTACAATACTTTTCAGCCATTAACTTAGGCATATTTCTAGCTAACTCTTACAACTTAAATTAATCTTTTTCTATTAATCTGAGAATCACCATGAGACTATGACCTACTGGTAAGATTCTGATTGTTGGTTGGCATTTTCTCCTTCAACAACTACGTGGCATCTCTTTGACTCTGCCGACTTGCTATATAACTGTCCAGATTTTCTGCCCATCTTTACTCTACTAAACCTTTGGCAGAAAAGTTTCTTTAATAATCGATGGTAATAAAACATATTCATAGCATACAGAGGGGTATCCCACACCATTTCCTGTTTTCTGTCTAAATAAAAAGGAAGGTTTTAACTTTAATATAGTAAAATTACATATCACAAAATAGGTAACAAGAAAGAATTACAGTTACAATATCTATATTTACTTTATGTTTTATCATAACTAAGAAAAACTATAACTATATATCTTCAACTCCATCTGTAAGTCTTTTAAAGGTTTGAAGAATACATATCTATCTGAGATATATCTCTGTAAATCTAGAAAACCTAACTAATATGATACAAACTTGACTATTATCGATGACATCTATTAACCTACATTTCTTAATTATATATTACATTTTTAAATGAGTAGCACAAACACAATACCTTAATCAAGAACAGAATATACATATAACAAAACTGATGTTAAATTTGTATCAATAAACCAATCTACATACCAATGAAAAGTATTCATTTCTAGAAAATATCTTGCTTTAAATATAAACAAACATTTATAAACAATCATTTAGGGAATTTGAACATTGTTCTCTAGTCTGCTTCTTGCTGATTTGTGATACTGCTAAGCAGGTCTTTTATGGGGTGTTCTGTGTGGTAGGTTCATCTTAGCCAGCATTTCTGAAGCTACCATAGATCTTTGACCATCTGGGCCATTGCTTCACGGGGTCTCATTTGACCAAATCATATTAGCCAGTAAAGAACGCATAGCTTTCTGTCCTCTGTATAAACAAAAGCATAGCCTTGTCCCAAAGGAACATATCCTTAGAACCAAATTCTGAAGTCAAGATACTTTTAAAATAAATATGTTGGCTTAGCTTAGCAGTCTGCAATGAAAAATGTCTCTTTGCACTTAGCTCATTTACAGGCAAAAAATTCAAAGAAAACACAATAACATATATAATCCAGACCTGTATATAGTCCATCTCTACATAACTTCGTTTTTCTCCTCTAATCTATAACTATCTGTAAATCTATTTCTTTTTAAAACTGTCTATACTCTGTTTCTTCTGTCTCCCAAGCCTACATATATTTATTCAACACTGTGGCCCATTTAGAGATCTTTTTCATCCGAATCTGTGTTTATTGCACATCTTTAATCATTTTCTGACGAGGATCACCCTCTTTATTTTAATACTGTGTAGGCGTGCTTAGGACCAGCTCTATGGCCCTGTCTGTTTGCTCCACCCAGTCCAACATCATGAAGACATGTTCACCTCCAGCTCTGCGAGCCATACTCACTGTTCCAATTACAGGGCAGAGTGTGTCTATGTTGTCATTGTAGCACTCTGCTCACAACCCCCTTTCAAATGCAGGACCTCCCCCAAAGAGCCAGAGTTCATGCTGCCAGCACAAATCAGGAAGCTGTCATCTTTTTTTTTAAGGAAGCCAAGCAGATTTTACTGCTAATGCTGAGTCAGGAAACCTCTTAGAGGAGTCATGCTGCTAATTCCTGCCAGCACACAAAGACTATCTGAAAAAAAAAAGGTGGCTAATAATAGGCTGTGCTTACTTCTGTCTTTGTGTGTGTGTGTGCATGTGTGTGTCTATGTCTATAATTCCTTCCCAGACTCTTGTAGTTTTTATGTGGATGTCATCAGCTCCATGTTTGTGTGCCATTTTGTAGATGGAGAAAGTTCTTTTCCTGGCTTCCCAGAAGTGAATAATTACACAGAATCTATGTTAATTACAATACTGTTTGACCATTCGCTAACTCTTTATCTTAAATTAACCCATTTTTATTAATTTGTGAATCACCATGAGGCTCTGGCCTACCAGTAAATTTGTGGCTGGCAACTGGCATCTTTCTCCTTCGGCAGTTGCATGGTATCTCCTTGACTCTGCCTACTTTCTCTCTATATATCTGTTCAATTTTCTCACCTGGTTTTACGCTACTAAGCCATTCCAAACAAGTTTTTAAATAACCAATGTTAAGAAAACATATTCATGGCATACAAAAAGAAATCCCACATCATGTACTTAAATATTTTTATACAAAATATGTGAATTTTGCTATATAAAAATTACGCATCTGGATACCTGATTTTGATGCTCCTAATTTCAGCATTGTTTTATATTAATTCCCATTTTATATAAGTCATATTGCTGAACATTTTACAATAGTGGTTGTCCAATTTTTAACATTTTATACAATTTCTCAAACAAAGCTGTATCATCTTAATTCTTTATTATTTAACAGTAAAAGTAAAAGCATGACACACACAGTGGTTCTGTTTTGAAATGAAGCTTTTGAGAGTTTGAAATTATTAACTGTATTTTTTCAGCCATGTTGTTATTCAGATGTGAGTATATTGCTAAGGGCTTACCTCTCAACTCTATCATGATATGGGACAGTCCATCGTCAATGATGTTGTGAAATTTGCTTCAGTCTTTGATGTAAACACAATTTCACATAATCTGGCTCTGCTGCAATGTTCAGCATTAATTAAATTTCCAGTCCTCTAACGTGTCAATGAGAAAAATGAAATTGTTTATTATATGTATCCCACATCACACCCAGCAGTTTAAACGGAATCTTTCCTTCCACAGAAAATATCGATAACACTTCTTTTAATCCCTTCTGTGGGAACAGAAGTGACATCATACTTCAATGAAAAGAATAGACTTATGGGACCCAACTTCAAAAGTGGATAAGTATTGCATTGGGCAAGTTGTAACCAGTCATATTGGAAAGAAAGAGTGCATGTAAAATGTATTTTCTAATAATTGCTGGCCATGGCCATGCTCAGATGTGGTTAACTCTTAACACAGTGGATTTCAATTTGCACATGCATAAAACACTTTGTAGAATAAATTTCTATTTTCATGGAACATCTTTTTCTCTAATACTGCTTCTACAATATGATTTGAATTAGTGAAATAATACCAATAATCTGATAAGTCTCTGATATCCAAGGATTCAAATGGAGCAGAAAAGATATTAAGGTTTTTGTAACAGTTCTGTTTTATGATGCTTCACAAAATTATATATACATATATATATATATATACATACATATATACACACATATTCAAAAGTGCTTTTATATGAAAAGAAATTAGCCTCCTAAAACACTGGACAATTAACTCTGTAAATAAATCATTTTAATGTCTGTTATTATTTCCCACACTTCGTTGAGGAGTGTAAGTGCTTTTAAACTAACTTCCTGGAGATCTGAAATGAACAGTTTCTCAGAGAATGGCTTCTTATATAAACAGGCTTTATTACCCAGCTCAAGAACAGAGTAAGGATGTTTGGTCAGAAGGCCAGAAGTTATCTCCAAAGAAATCTAACCCTGCTAATCTTGTATGTGGTATCCAAACTTACTCTCTTCTTGTGGGTGAGACACCACAAAGTGAGAAAGGAAACTTTGATACTGTACCAGTGCAAACAGTGTAGTGATTCAAAAACACTGTTAATTCTTCCCTGAGAAACTTACCCAAAGAGAACACAATGAATGTTAAGGAATGGAGGGTTTGCAGGAAAAAGTCACTTGTGAGAATAATCACAAGTTGAAATCTAGAATAAGAATCCTATATCAGTAAAAAGAAGAAAATGTATAAAAGATGCTTTCAACACAGTACAATTTGACTCTAGTTAACTATTTATAGGTGAGTATTGATAATGATTTGGAAAATAGACATTAATAAAATATTTACACTATAGCACAATGATAGATGAAAGTGTAATTAAGAGGCAGGAAAAAGGAATGTTAGTTCTAAAAGACAGCAGAAAAAGGTTGGAAATTTAGCCCAGTTTTTCCCTACCACCCAAACCACCCACAACACTTACAATGGAGATACTGAAAAGGTGACAGGAGATTTCATCTATTTATTTTTCCCAAGGCAATCCGTGTTTCCCTCTTAGGGTCTTTCTTGTTACCTAACTTCTCTGGGACAGTATATTGTGGCCTGTTTATTCTTTATTTTACAGATCTCCTCTCCTTGGTAAACTGAGGATAAGGATAGGGAAGAGGGGAGGTGATGGGAGATGGGAACTTGAGGTATCCGGAAGACCTAGTTGGGGGAGGGTTGAAGAGATAACAATGAAAGTGATATCTTGATAGGGGGAGCCATTATGGGGTTAGAGAGAAATCTGGTGCCAGGGTAACTCTCAGCAAACCACAATGATGACCCCACCTAAGACTCCTAGATATAGAGGAGAGGGTGACTGAACTGGCCCTCTTCTGTTATCAGGTTGGTGACTACCCTTATTGTCATCATAGAACCTTCTTCCAGTAACTGATAGAAGCAGACACAGTGATCCACAGTTAAGCACTGAGACAAGCTCTTGCTGTCCAATTGAAGAGAGAGAAGAGAGGCTCTATGGGCAAGGCTGGTTATGATCATGATGGGGAAACCCACAGAGACAGCAGACCCAAGCTAGTGGGAGTTCAGAGACTCTAGACTAGGGACAGCTAGGGAGTCTGCATGAGATTGACCTAGGCCCTCTGTATCTGGGAAACAGTGTGTAATTTGGTCTTTATTGGGGTCACTAGAAGTAGGACCAGGATCTGTACCTTGTATGCATGAGACGACATTTTGGAATGTATTCCCTATAGTGGAATGTCGTGCTCAGCCCTGGTACAGTGGGAAGAGTTTGGTCTTGCCGCAACTTGATATGCCATGCTTTGTTGACTACCATGGGAGGCTTTACCCTTTCTGAGGAGTGGATGAGGGGTAAAGATTAGGTGTGGGGAGGGAATGGAAGGGAAGGAGAGGAGGAAAACAGGGTTGGTGTGTAAAATAATTTAAATTTTTTAAATAAAATTAAAATAAACAAAAATGTTGACAGGAGCCACAAAATGTCATAAAAATTTAATGAAGGTTAATGAAGGCATGTTTACAATAATAATGCTAAATTATCTCTAAAAACCGAAGAGAATGTATACCTCTACATGACAGATATTCAAATGAGATATAAATCATTAGATAAAAGAATGATCTTAAACTTGATCAGGAAGAAAGGTAATATATCACAGTACTAATTAAATAGCCATGAGGTTTTCAATAACATATTCAAAACCAAATGAAAATAACATAGTGTAACATGAGGGCCGGCTTGTTGGGGTTTCTGTCCCGCCCGGTACCCCTCAACAGGCATGCCCCAAAGAGAAATCATACACAGGACTCCATAAGATTATAAACTGATTGGCCCATCAGGTCAGGCTTCTTGTTAACTCTTATAATTTATGTTACCCCATTATCCTTATCTACTTTAGCACATGGCTCCGTACCTTTCTCAGCTGGGCAAGTTACATGCTACCTCTTCAGTGATCTGCGCAGGAGTGGCTGAGGGAGCTCTCTCCTCCCTAGCCTTATTCTATTCTCATTGCCCCGCCTCTACTTCCTGTCTGGTTGACCCGCCTATACTTCCTGCCTGGCCAATCAGCGCTTTATTAAAATATGATTGACAGAATACAGACAATTCTCCCGCACCAACATAATACTCATTTAATATGTGCCAATTATTACTAGATACAATTTGAAATC
The DNA here is from genome assembly GCF_982192425.1 of Myodes glareolus. NCBI lineage: Eukaryota > Metazoa > Chordata > Mammalia > Rodentia > Cricetidae > Myodes > Myodes glareolus. Next base: position 93,573,671 of record NC_142031.1, read on the forward strand.
ATCATTATAAAGGCAAATAAACATAATGCATATATTGAAGGAGAAGAAACATTTAGATGATTATTTTTTAAAAATAAGAAATCAAATAAGTTTAATGTATATGGTATAATACTGTCTGACCATTAAACATCCATGTTAAATGAGTGTTAAATGAGTGATTATTTATGGAGCTAATGTTTACATGCTACATAAGAAGTATGGCACTTGGTTTGGAATTTCTAGTTTCCAGTATTATTTGAAAATCAGACGTGAAATGTAACTTTGAACATTCATAAGTCAACTGCTATTAACACCAAATTATAATTTTTTTGTAGTAGGAACCAGTCAACAGAAAGAAAAAAAAGAAGAGTAAAGAAAGGAATAAAATATAAGAGTAGCTAGTGGAAGAAGAGAGACAGCATGTGTTTTGCACTAAGCTTTCAAATATAAATAACACAGTATCCTAGTCTAAGGGCAATTGGAATGCAAAATATAAAGCCTGAGAATTTGTTTTATAACATGTTTCATATGTCATGTGATACATGGGTTATTTAATTATTTAATTATGGAGCACCAAGGTAGCTTAAAATTTTGTTTTGGAAATAGCCATGGATTGTAAATGTTGACTTGGGTAGGCATAGCATATAGTTCCTAAAAATAGAATTCTTGGTTAAATAGACACTAGTTGTAAACCCAAATATTTTCTTGAATTTAAGGATCAGATTTGAGCAGTATCTTATTTTATACCTTAATGCACCATCTTGGATGCAAAAACAACATGAATAATACTAAGTATAGTACTCTGTACATTTATTGTTTTGGATGTGGTGTGTAGAGAAAATTGTCTTATTTAGGAAATCAAGCACTTTTCAAAATGGCTGGTTAATTGGAGAAAAGATGAATTACCTCTCAAAAATTGGCACATTGAAGATTATTGCAATTAGAACGAGAGTGGAGGCTGACTCAAACCTGTTCCATAATTATTAAGAACACTCAGGTGGCTTATTACCATATATAGAGTTGAACTCTGGGAAGAATGACATTAATGTGATGTGAAGCTTTTCAATCTAGATGAAGAAATAGATTATTCGTTGCATCTGACACTCCATTTTCAAGTATGACATTCATTATTTTATTAAAGCTTTTTTGTTGGATTCCTAATACTGTCATTGTCAGTACTAGACAATATTACACTGTAACCATAACATAAATTGTTTTACATTGGTTGCAAAATAACTGCCAGAGAAAATGACTGCATTTTAATATATAATATTTAGGAGTCAGATAGAAGTCACACAGTAGGGAATTCTAAGTCATATGCAGGGCTAGACTGTGGAGGGAGGGAGAGAGGAATTCCTTAGCATTCACAGAACTGTGTCCTTATACTTTTAAGGGTGGGGTATCTAAAATGATTGCTTAAAAAGATCATTGTGTGCCTATTTTTCTAAATGCTATTTTGTTATTTATTTATTTGCCATATTGTTCGTGTGTATGTGTGTGTATGTGTTTGTATGTGTGTATATGTGTGTACACATTGGTGTGTATGAAGTGTGCATGAGGTCAATACTTTCTGCCCATCATTTGAGCCCTGGGATAAACTCAGGTTTTCAGTAACTACCTTCACCTACGAAACCATTGCTCTGGCCTTGGATGCCTATATTTTCCTTTTATCCTACTGTACTTGAAAAATAGCACGCACGCGCGCGCGCATGTGTGTGTGTGTGTGTGTATGATAATTTTTGTGTATATGTGTGTATATATATATATATATTTATACACACATGTGTATTTTAGATATACTGTGTGTGTAATATTTGGGGGATAATAATTGGAAATGCTCATACAGTGTGAAATATTTATTTGGAGATAGCTAGTACATTTCATCCCTATTGGAATTTCACTACTTCAACTCACATTGCTACTGGAGAATATGGTCTCCTAGAAATTAAGGAATACTACTTTTAGAACATGTTGGAGATAGGCAGTCCCTCTCCTTAATATCTTTCTTCGGGTATTGTCCAAATATTAACTACCAAATGCATGCTAGAAACAATTCTAGCATTTAGAAAGCACATGGGTTCAGATCATTGGCATTAGACCAACTGAAGGACACATTCTCCATTGCAATTAAATGCGGGTCCTGCATTTTCTGTTTACTACTACACCAATAGATTATTTTATTTACTTATGTAGTTATTCAAAATGGAAATAAATCAGATTATCTTGCTAGATGTGATTGCCAGATTCTGGAAATACACAGTCAATTAAAAAGAGGCCATTCCCAGCCAGGTGGTGGTGGTGCAGCCTTTAACCCTAGCACTCGGAAGGTAGAGGCAGGCAAATTTCTGAGTTTGAGGCCAGCCTGACCCTGGTCTACAAGAGCTAGTTCCAGGACAGACCCCAAAATGTACAAAGAAGCCCTGCTTTGAAAAAAGAAAAAAAAAGAGGCCATTCCCTGTGTGTTGTATATTAGAGTTCTATGTGATTGGATATATAGTAGAGAATGTGGTAGCAAGACCTGAGGAGGGGTAATAGGTTTGTGCCAATATTTTTCCTTCACACAGAGCTGTATAGTAAAGAATCCAATTAAAAATGGACAGGACACTTCTGTAGAGGAACTTAGAGCCCCCCAAAAACATTGAATTGCTTTGATAGAACATGATTCATATGCTGAAATAATCAAGTTATTGCAGTATGCTAGCAAGTCCAACACCAAAAACTCATTCTTTGCACTCAGTACCTTTTCTAATGCCATCTAGAAAGGTAATTTTCTTCTCTTAATGAAGCCAGTAGAGAGGAAAGCAGCTTCCTAACCATATACCATTTGGTTCTAGCCTTCACACCGTATATTGAAAAGGAAATTCTCAGTTTCTCTAGGGCAACTGCTTTGCAATGTTGCTTCACCTGGCTTTTGCTATAAGGCTAATTAAGGCTTAATCATAGAGGTCTCTGCTATATGTACTGAGTACCCTGCTAATTTTTCCTTTCACAGCATGCTTTTTTATAAAATGAAAACAGTAGTTATTCTTCTTAAAATTAATTTTGCATTGAGCCGTATAGTACACATATGGCATTTAACATGTTACCTGATTTTGAACATGCTCTCAGAAAATGTCTGCTGTTGACAACTGACATTCAAATGACTGTCACTTGGCTTCTCTTGCTATGCAACCAGTTCTGCTATACGTCAGCATATTTTGCCATTGAGATTTTGCAATGAGAAGCAAACCATTTGGTGTCACTGTTGTCTATGCAACTAATATAAATCTATAGTTCACTAATATGTATATCCAGAGTTTAAAGACAAAATTTTATTTAGGAAAACAAGATCTGCTTTATGGACGCTGTCACAGATATGATAAACCGTTCTGTATTGTTTCCCTAGAAATCTGTGATCAGCAATAGCCCTTTAGAGAACAGATAACAAATTGGGTCAAAGGACATGTAATCAGCATACAAAAGGGTTGTCCCACAGCACACTTCTTCCAATAGCCATGGAAAACCATCTGCTTGATGGATCATGAATGGAACCTATGCAAGGCAGTTGAATATAGCCCACATGTCAGCTGCTTCAGCAGTAGACCTTGAGCAAGGATGGATGGTAATTGAGGAGTGAATAACTTGCTTTCTTGTCTCAGACAGATTCTCTGAGCAACATCTAATGCCTTCTTTTAGAAATGCTTGTGCTAACTCAGTATCCATTCTCCAGAAAAGAAATTGGTTTATGAATCCATCAATTAGGAGCCACCATTTCCTATCACACTTGTCCATTCACTTAGCAATGTCTCCTGGATTTATGCTTTAAAGACGCTACTTAATTACTTTTAAGTCTCATGTGAAGAAAGAGGGCATTAAATGTAGGTTTTAGAGCTTGACGATTGCATTAAAGCAAAATAAGCTTATAAGAAAGCTTTTAATATGCCAGTGTTTTTCTAGAAACTACATTTCTATCTATCATCTATATCTCTATTTATGTGTGTTGATAGGTAGAATATTTATATACCAGCTTCGCTGAAGATATGAATTTATATGCATATATAGAGAAGAGTGATAATCAAAATAAATCTTTCATCCAGAAACGAATGATGAAAGAACATAATAGGCCAGTATTAAATTTTGATATATCAATTTACAGGAACAATTTAATCCAAAATCTTCTTTTAACTAATGATATTAGCCTAGTAGGTTTGCTACCCATAAACATTCAACTGTTTATAGTGGACTATATCTATTACTTGTTTGCTATCACATAATCATTCATGAATATTTCTATAGTTTTAAATAGCTATAGTTTTACAGGAATTTATAAAATTTCTGAATTTTCTTGTCTTTGTCTCATATTTCTCATTTTTATAAAAACTATTGTTACTGCCACAATTTGGTGGAAGTTATAGATCAAAGTGTTAATTAATTTATGTGTGTTTACCAACATGGTGGTTTGGGAAAAAAAATTGTCCAGAAAGGGAAGTGTGTCTTTATTTGAACAGGTGTGGTCTTGTTGAAGGAAATGTACTCTGGAGGCAGGTTTTGTGGTCTCTCATATGTTCAAGCTATGCCCAGTAAGACAGACCATATCTTTCTTTTTAATATATTTATTTTAAATATGAGCCACAATTTCCCTCCCTCTTCTCCTCCACCCCACCTCTCTTCTTTCCCCAACTCCAATCCATCCCTCCTTCTTCTCCATTCAGAAGTGTCAAGGCCTCCTATGGGAGTCAACAAAACATGACATATGAAGTTGAAGCAGGACCAAGCTCCTCTCCCTTGCGTTAAGGCTGGGCAAGGCATCCCATCATAAGGCGTAGATTCCCTAGAGCCAGCTCATGCATCAGGGACAGTTTCTTGTCCCATTTCTAGGGACCCCATGAATGACCAAGCTACACAACTGTCACTTATATACAGAGGGCCTAGGTTGGTTCCATGCCAAAATCCCAAGCTGAATTTCCAGAGTTTGTGAGCTCCACAAGATCAGGTCAGCTAGACAGACCACCTCTTATTGCTGGTGAGTCAAGATTAAAGAAATCATGGCTCTTTCTCTAGCACCATGTACGCCTGAAAGCTGCCTTACTTCCCAACATGAGGATAATAGACTAAACCTGTGAACTGTAATCAAGCTATCCCAGTTCATATTTTACTTTAGAAGAGTTGCTGTGGTCATGATGTCTCTTCACAGCAACCATGATAACCAACTTCTGTTGACTTTTCTTTTCTTAACTACAAAGTAAGTAAGTAAGTAAGTAAGTAAGTAAGTAAGTAAGTGGGTTTTTTCAAACCTCTGTAAAAATGTGGTCTTATGGAATCCATAAATTCAACTGGAAATGTGTTATAAGAAATAATCCATGTGCAAACTATTGCATATAAAAACATCACATTATATATATATACGATTAGACACATCAATAAATTCTCTAATAATCATACCAATTTCCTTATTATTAAGCTTTAAATATAAATCTAAACTGATCATGCTTTTTAAATATCTCAAATATTTAGGAAGGTTTCCATATAATCCAGAAGAAACAAAAGAGCAGAATAGGCATTTTGGAATTAACCTTTGAACACATAGATATTTCTTTTCATATTGACATAAAAATTAAAGTGGGGACATTCAATTCCTGTAACTTTCAAATTCTATATCGGTTTTGCAATTGTGAAGAAGTCACCCAGAAAATCACAAATGCTACCTAAAAAGCAATATCAGCTTTCTTTAAATTGCTGAACTAAGAAGTTTTAAAACCAATACAAAAAAGAGATTTTCTTGTAACTATGTAAACATCCCAACATATTTAGTGATACAAAATAATTACAATAATGATGTAATAACTATTTACATGTAATTGGTTTTTTTATGTTCTGTGTTTGTTTGAAAACCTTTAGCATTCATTTTTATTTCAAAATGTTGACTAGCTCCATGTATTATTGCCTTAAATATGATAGATACAGTTTTACTTAAAATGTTTCATAAACTTAATTCTATTAATAGTTTCCTTAAGTCTCAAATAGAATATTTTTGCAAGATCTTTCTCATTGAACCTAATGTTTCCAAGTACATTGTGAATATTCATCTCCTAAAGTACCTCTGTCTAATTCAGCATAAAGATGGTGCCACATGAGAACTTACTTTCAGTAAAATAGTGAGCTTAATAAAAAGATTTCTGATATACATTTCTGCTTGAAACTGTAATTTCACAAATTCTTTTCATCCATCATTCAGTTATCAGAAAACATATTTTAAATGAACTTCAAGACAAAGCAGTTGTGCTATCTATTCTTGTTAATGAACTGTAAAGTTAAGCACCGCTCAACAATTCACTTGATTTATTCCTTGAACTTTCTGTCTTACATGCATTTCACATTTGCTATTCTTAATCATTCTCTTCTGGTATAGAATTTAGGAAGGATTTAGAATATTCTTGCCTTGTTTTAGGCACTAGTGTGATTTTTATACCCTAATCCCTTAACATAGAACCCCTGTTAGAAGAGGCATTGTCTTTGCTGCCTTTAGCTTATATTTTAGAAACAATATACTTTCATTTTCATTACAAAATCATTAATTACTGCATCATATAGTCATATGTATATACCTTGCTTTAGGTGACCAAATCCCAACCAGTGTATATTTAGAATGTTCTCTTTTTCAATTTTTCAATTTTTAAATTTTTTAAAATTTAAACTGAAAATGAATTGTCCTATTAATATAACTCTTAGTTGTATCCTTATGGAAGTTTCTTTACGACATACTTTGTCTATATCAGGACTCTCTTTTCATAAAGCCTTTCCCAGGATAGTTATAGAAAAGCATAACCACAGACATAAAACATAAGTTACACAATTAAACAATGTAAGTGTTAACATTTATTTATCCAAGACTTTTCAGATTATTCATATTAAATATACTACTGCTGAATGATACTGTGAATGAGGATTGTTTTAATATTTTAATATCTTACATATCCTATTGACCATCCATCAGCACTGTTCCTCCTTGTTTGAGACAGGCTGTCTTATAGTCCATTATTTTGCCAACTCTCCACTCTAATTGACTGCTGAGGACACCAACCTGCGAACTTGCAAATGTCTAGGGATTTCTCTCTCTATCTCAGCTCTTTCAGTAGAAGCAATGTGGTTAAAAACCCCTGCTAATACACCTACCTTTTTGTCAGTTATTTTTCAAACCAACTAGTTTCGACATTCCTCCTCCTGTCTATCCCCCCAACCACTCTTCCTCTTTCTTCATTCAGAAAGGAACAGACCTCCCATAGGGGTCAACAAAGCATTCCATAACATGTTGAGGCAGTACCAAGCTCTTCCCCCTGTCTCAAGGCTGGTTAAGGTATCCCTGCATGGGGAATAGGTTCCAAAAAACCAGCTTATGTGCCACAGACAGGTCCTGATTTTACTATTAGGTACTCCACAAACAAACCAAGCTACACAGCTGTAATTCACATGCAGAGGTCCTAGGTTGGTCTCATGCAGGTTCCCTAACTGTTAGTCCAGAGTCTTTGAGTCCCCATGAGCTCAGCTTACATGGGTAAAAGGGATGCAAACTCCTGTTCTCATGCTTACTTGGCAAACATTTTACTCAATGAGCCATTTCCTATTATGTTCCATTTTTGCAAGGAACTATGTTTAGAAATTTTAATTTAAAAGCAATTTTATATGCTAAGTAATGGACTAACTGTTTCTCAAAAAAACCTATTGCTTTATTTCATTAACAGCTTGATTTATTTAATTTAATTAATTGATTTTCTAATAGAAAATAAGAGAACAGCAAATGCATGAGCCTCAAATAAAATGACTTGGGAAAAATAAAGAATCAGCTGGAAGGAGATAAGGGACATTAGGTTATTATTGGAGATGGCAAGATTAGTATGGAAATCAAAGAAGAGATAAGTTATAGGTTATCCCTTAACATGGACTCACAAGCAGCACCATATTTTGATACCTTTCACAAAGTGGTCTTCATAGGAGAACACAGGTTACATAACTATTTCACCAATCATACTTATTCAATGTATTATATACTATTCTGGCTAATATGAGAAATAGTACAGAATAATTACATAATTCTACAGAATAAATTCTGGGTACTGCTTTATATTAAAACTTGACTAGACTTCTTACATATGTGTTTCTTTAGTGAGCTGTTACTATAACATATGAGTAAAGCAACAAGTTGTCATCCAAAGTCCCTGGATAAAAGAATGTGGAAAGAAGGATCCGACTCTGCAAGTCTACTGCAAAGTTTTCATCTCTTTTCCACAAACGGAGATAAGGTAACTGTCTGAAAGGTAGTGGATTTCCACTTAGCATGTTGCACACTTTTGATTCCTATCTCCTTCCACAAACAACACGCCCCAGACATGTGGCATGCTTAGTGTACAAAGTGGTGAATTGCTGAAAGTCTACAAAAGGTAGAGTTAAAGGCTAGTCGGAAGGTAGAGATTGACTCAGACTTGCCAAGATCATCTGAAAAAATGTGTTTTTAGCCTGCAGGAGACAGCATCTATCTGGCATGTCCTTTGGGTGGGAGAAAGCATAATAGTGGGCAGAGGAGCAAATCTATGTCTGGGGAGTTGTTCTGTCACTTGTGGTTCAGATTCTGTCTGCTTTAGATGAAAGAAGCATTTAGAGGCCATAGAATCAGGAAGAGAATCTATCTCTGAGAAAACAGCATAGAGTGAAAGGATTGCAGAAGTGTATTGCCAATTCTCCAGGTACACTGAGACAATTTAAAGATTCCTTGAGCTCTGAGAAGATGTTTCAGAATTGGGAAAGCTTGGTGCTCAGTATCTATCTAGCTTATTTCCAGCCTCGGGTTCAGCTACTCCTCCACTGAGTCTGTAACACTACAGAAGCTCTGGTCAGCTGAGACGAGCAATATGGCTAGACTTGACTAATATGACACTGTGTACTTTTTAAAGCAAAACCCCACATTATATTTTACATTGTACAAAAATATAATAAATTTACTGTTGATTCCAATTATATAGTGAATAATCAGAAGAGTGATTTAAAATACAAACCCCACAAAGGAAGTCTATAGAAACACAACTGAAGTTGTTTGAATGAGCAATGTCTCCCATAGGAGCATTCTTTTGAACCCACAACCCTCAGTTGGTGAGGCTGTTTGGGAAGTTATGTGACTTTATGAGGTGTAGTTTTAATGGAAGTAGTATGTCATTAGGGGCAGGGTTGAAAGTTTGTTACCCATTGTCGCTCTGCTTCCTGTGTGGCCGAAACTGTAATTAGTCAGCATCCTGCTTCTTTGCCCATGCTACACCTTCCCCATCTTTACAGATTCTATCCCTCTGGAAACACAAACTCTAAAACGGGTTATTTTTAGGTTATGTTTTCGTCATTGTATTTCACCACAGCCACAGAAAAATAATTAATCCAAACAACAACAGCCACAAGAGCATAAGAAGAGCATATATACCAGATTGAAGCTTTCTTTTTCTTTTTCTCTCTTTCTTTCTTTTTGATGGAGATACTTTATTTACTTTTTTAATGCATGGAATACATGTTTAGTATTGTGACTCGTGCATGTATTTCATCTCAGTCAGAAATAGCCAGTAGATATGAATATGTACCAATAGTCACAATTAACTTGCACTTGCTTCTTTTCTGATATCTTTTCTTTATTGTTTTCCTTGTTTTTGAACTTTTACTAATTTTTAATATTATATTTTTGTTACACTTACAAAATTTTTTTTGAGAGAGGGTTTATCTGTGTAGCTTTAGAACCTATCCTAGAACTCACTCTGTATACCACACTGGCCTTGAACTCATAGAGATTCACCTGTCTCTGCCTACTGCGTACTGGGATAAAGGCAAGTGCCACCACACTGGACTTCCTTTCAGAATTTTACACGATGCATTTTGATAATAGTCATTCCCACTCCACCTCTGAACCCCTCCAAGATCTTCTCTTTATCTCACCCTTCCATCATTTTTGATCTCTTATTTGTTTATTTTTGTTAGAAGACACTCTCTCCAAATAGGTAACCTGCTCTTCTGTCTCTTGCAAGCATTCTTTTGTCACTTCTGTTTGTTTTTCTTCAGGCCTTAGCTGTAGGAGCTCTTTCACAGATGCTTCAGTAGAGAATGTACACCAAAAAACAATTTCTTCTTCTTGTATTTTGACTAGTTGTGGTTTTTCTATAAGAGTCTCCATCTGCTCCAAATAGAGACTTTTCAATGAAAATAGTTTTATTTTGGAGTCTAAGGATAAATATTTAGAGTGAAGTTAAAAAATATACTGGTTTAGGTCAATGGCAGTAGTAGGTTCTCCTTTAGGTTTCGTGGCCTCACAAGTCAGAGGTTAACAGTACCAGAAGCTTTTTCTCCCATTGAGTGGAATTAAGACCATTGGTTAAGGCATAGATGCCAGTATCACAGCCTTTAGAATATCTTACTGTCTGGCTATTGTTATGGGTATTAGGAGTTGCTACTTAATAGGAATATTGACTACTTATTCTCCCACCCTTTGTCTTGCATCACACCTTCTGACAGTAGCCCTCAGGAAAGAGTTTTCCCAGTCAGATCCAATTTGTTTCCTCCAAGTCCTGTGTCTGAGGAATGTGGTGTTTTCAGCAATAAGGTATTATGTTCTTTATTTGGAAACAATGACAATAACTAAAGACAACGACAATAATCATATTGTTTGGGATTCTGTTGGACTACCCAAACTGAAAGTGGAAAGTATTCCTGTGCCTGTAACAGGGTTTTATTAGATAATTTTCAGCATTTATTTGTTTTATTTGTGGGGGGGGCATTGTTACTCTAAGGGGCATAACTTCAATCTCTCTCTCTCTCTCTCTCTCTCACAAACACACACACACACACACACACACACACACATATTCCCCCTTTCCTCTCCTTCTGTATTACCTTTCTTCCCTGCTCTTCAAGAGTCTCTCCCTAATGAGTTTCCTTCCCACTTCCCTGTTCATGTTTCAAATTGGATTTTATGATCTATTTCATGTTCACTTGGAAGAAGAAAATATTACATAGAATATGATAGAATTTTGATAGGTCCTTTGCTTATTTGGTATCTATCAGTACCTTCATTTCTCCATTGAATCATACCACACACAGGTATTCATGTTTCCAGCATTATCACTACAAATACACTTTTATAAACACAGGATCATCCTTTTATTGCTTTTCTTGTGACTATAGAATCATTTCTTATTCATTATAGCATATCTGTTTTCTAAATGGGCCCTCTAGTAAATCAGTAGTATGGTTTTATTTTTTTCAATGTAGGCTTAAGGTTCTTATTGATTACTTCAGTAAAAGCAAGAATCTACAAATTGCATTTGCTGAAAAGATCAATGACCCATTAGACTGCCATTTTATAAAGACCTACACAAGATGCTTCAGTGGAAGGCCAGAAAAAGAATACCTTTCATAAAGCACCTGTCCAATTCCTCGATATTACACCACAGGGGAAAATTTTTTCCCTAACTCCAGCTGCTTATCATTTTATGCTATGAAGCACAAGGATTGATGACCCTTGTAATTTAAGCCTGGCTTGTAAAGCTGAACATAGGTTATTATTTATATTCACATAAATGCCCATTCTATTGTTTTACTCTTCCTAAGACACTAAGATACTAGCCACTATAATTTTCAAGAGCAGCAGGCTTCAAAAATACTTTAAAATCATTTTTGAGAGTAAACAGCAGTTTTGAGATTAACTGAAGCAAAGTATAGCAAGAATCTATCTGGCAATGTGCTTGCTTTAAAGTACTGTCTAAATATGAGAGGTTAAAAAGAGGATGCTGGGTAAAAGGAAGTCATGGTAACAGCCTTATTATGACTACTAAGCCTGCTAATGTATTGGAGGTAAAGTCCACGTTACAGCACATACTGTACATGTACTCTACTACTAAAGTACGTTCCCAGACACTATGTCCTGTCTTGTATTTGTACTTTTATATAAGAAAAACATGACCTGATTATTTAATCTGATTTGTTCTCTATCTAATATTTGTATTTTCTTGTCCAACATGCTGAGAAGAACACAGAGATATCATTTAGTACTCAGAGGCCTGCAATTTTAAAGATTTACTATTGGTCCAATTTGGTAGGCTTAGAGAATAAATTCACATAAACTTTGCCATCCTCACTGTCTACACACAGTGATGCTTTGTTAATTCTGGCTATCGCCTTGCTTGTAATAGAAGTTGTCTAAATTGGGAATTCATATTTCAGTGCTTGTGTGGGTATATCCTTCTATAGGACACTATCTAAGGGAGAAATGCCATCCTGAATTAGTGGTATTATGGAATAGTTTGCCAGTCTGGATGAAATAAAAGAAAGAAGGAGGAAGCTTGCTAGAGCTCACTTCCTCATTGCTCGATTCCTTTCTCTTTTTCTCTCCCTTCATCTTTACCCTCCCTCCTAACTTTCTCCTTCATTTTCCCTTCCTCTCTACTCATGTCTTGGTCACCATGAGGTCAATAACTTAACTTTACTATGTTCTACTGCCATGATGATTTTCTTCAACTTAGGTCCAGAAATACTATGAACCACAATAAACTTATTGCTGCCTTAAACTGTTCAGTAAGTATTTCTACACACGATGTAAGTATACTTGAAGTACTGTATCTTCACTATTGGGGTGATACTTAAGAAGAATCAGAAGTCAACAAAAGAACCAAGAATAGAAAATAAGCATGCAAGGGGAAATGTACATTAAGGTAAATGTGAACAATAGTATATTTAACCCTGGAATGTGTGAACTTCAAGAAGTTTGCTGAAGAAAATGATGTAAAGAATAAAAAGAAATATCAAAGTAATTACTTAAAGATATGGATATTTTTTATGAGAATCAAAATCAATATTTTTGACTGTATCAAATGATTATTTGTGTTGTACTAGAGTTCTGAAGTTTCCTTTCAGTCTACTTGAATCATAGCTTTTTTTTAGTTAAATCACAGCATTTCTTATTTCTAAAATTTAGCATCCCAAATAAGATTTAAAAAATTATAGATAGATTTTCTTTATTTTAAACACTTTTATTTTTAACTACATATCCTATTTTAATCAAGAGAACTCATAAGAAGATGAGAGCTTTCTCTTTCAGTCCAATTCAATACCAAATGCAATCTTCTAAATTACTTATCAGAGTGGATGCAAAATTCAAGTAGAATTTGTAAAAACAGCTGCCGCACAGTCTTAAGAAAGAAGAGCGCTTCTCTGGTGCATGATACAACTAATTTAATACAAATTTTGTAAAGTGTTCAGACGTCGGAGGTGCTCACTGTATCACTTTGGCTGTTATAATCACTTTTCATTATAAGTTTGAATTAAACAGTTATAAAACAAGCACAATTTTATGGCTAACCACCCAAGATCTTGAAAGAGTGAAAGTAATATAAAATCTTAGAGATAATGTTATTTTTGAATGCACATGAGTTTCAACTTTCTTACCCCTAGGGAAAAGAAATGTCCAGAGAATTATGTTGTTAGCAAGAAGAGTCAAATGGCATCAATACAAAATTTTGTTTCTAACATGATTCACACTAATTAAAAAAGAGCCTAGGTAATCCAGTGCAATAAATTGCATGTGTGTGAGTAACATATGGTGCCTAGGCACTTTACCTTCCTCCAGTTATTAATAACTCCTTTGTTTTTCACTCCTCTGAAATGTACCTTCATTCCCAATCCTCCAAATTTTTGTTCCCAATTTTTAAAACATTCGAGTCCAATTAGTGTTTTCTATGTATTCTTAAATGTACGCACATCCACTGAAATGTGGACTATGTTTCAAGCTCCACACCCTTAGAGGAAATTGACTCATTTCCTTCCAGAAGCTATCAATTAACAATAGGTTTTCAGCTAAGAGTGGGATTTCATGCCTGTCTATCCTGTTTGAGCTGGAATTTTGTCTAGCTTGAGCTTGAAAAGGGCTTATAGATGCTGTGAACATCACTGCGTTTCTATGTGCAGCTGCTCTTTTGTATCTGGAAAGCAAGCCTCTATCTTTTAACGTCTTTCTGCCTTTTCATTTAGAGTGAGGATGAATGGCAATCTAGATGTCTTGTTTAGAATTAAATATTCCACAGTTTCTTATTCTCTTAATCTTGCTCGGTTGCGGGTCTTTGTGTTAATTAAAATCTACTGTGAAAAGAAATATCTATGATGAAGGTTAGGAGATACATTAGTCTATGGGTATCCTGATAAGTGATAGAAGTTGGTTTAAATCCATGCCCTGTTAGCAGAATGAAAGTAGTAACCTTTTACCTAGGGCTAATGGCCTGTTTAGCCATAAATTGTTGGCAGTGCCATCTTGTGGAGCTGTATTTAAATGTGTTAAGAAAGTGTGTGGTTCCTCCCATTATATTTATGTCACTACTACCCCCATAGGTATACTTTGTCAAAGTGGTCATTCCTGTAGCTTGCAGGATTTATACACTTTTATCATCTGGTAGCATGCACAGTAGCTTCGAAAACAGTCAAAGCCAGCCAGAGAACATGATTTCTCCATGTTACTGGAGAAATCTGTAATATTGCCTTAATGTCAACTTCTGGAGGGGTCAAAAACATTAGCGACAGCCTGCAATGTTTACAGGTCAATGAGACCTCCAAGGGGAAGAACTCCATTAAAGGTAATTCATTCCTGGCACTGGAATTGCTCCCTGAGGTGTCTAGAAGGGACATTGTCTCTCCATTTTAGTTCCACTCCATTTTAGCTCTTTTTATATGTGCATGTATAGAATTTATGTAACTGTTAATAATAGGCTTACATATTACTCTTTGAACTGTTTTTATTTTAGTTATCCTTTTCCCAATACCTTCCTATGCTATGCTTTCCATTCCCTGTAACATGGAACCCTTCTGGTACCCTTATCCCCCTTTGCAATCTTTGTTCTACCACCCTTGAACCTTTCCCCACAGCCACAGCTCCATCTTACTTTTCTGACCTTTATAGGTTCTTTATAAATTATATAATTATATTATATGTTATTTATAATATAATACAGATTATATGAATATAATAGGTGAAAAGCTCACATCTGAAGATTCCTCACTAATAACCAGAAATGAAAGGATATGTATATCATGTTTGTCTTTCTGAGTTTGGCAGTGCACAATTTTAGTTTCTTCACTATAAAAATTTTCAAAATGCTTAATACTTTATGAGCAGCAAGATTCTTGTGGGAGGGAAATGAACTATGTGATGTTTACTAAACTAACATAAAAACAGATTTCTTTTCTGAATGGGGTAATTTTTCCATGCATTATTATTTTGTGTACTGTCTACTCTGGTCATTCATAATGCTGTGGACTAATTACTGATTATATTCATTTATAGCTTGCATAGGTTTTTAGAAATGAATATCTACTGAGAAAGTAGTCAAGTGATTAGAATAAAAAGCAAAGTAAGCACACACTGGACATTTTTCCAGAGTTTGTTTCCCTTCCCTGTCTTGCCTTCTGTACATGTCTGTAATAGGGAACATGAGATGTCTGTACCCTTGCAATTCCTGCAGGCTGAAATCTCAGTGCCTCTGAGAGAACTGAGCCATACTCAGTGACAATGTAGACTGTTGCTTTGCTGTCAGCATGGAAGGCTCTTTTGTGCCTTGAACAGTTCGTCTGTGCCTTTCATTTTTAGCTGAATTCACACTGAAATTTCTTTGATATGAATCCTTGCTTTGTCTTAGACATGAACTGTGCATTTCCTTCCAAATTAATACGATCTCTGTAATCTGCAGTGTGCTGAATTAAGATGTAGCCTTTAGGAGTCAATTGGATTGTGATTACAGATCCATGACTGGGGCTAGTGCTGCGATAAAAGAGGCTCCTAGCAACAACATGTTCTGTAGGTTCTGTACAAACACAGATAAAAGGCAGCCACTGATGAACATGAAATGAGCCCTCTCTAGAAACAACCCATGCTGGCACATTGATAGTGGATTTCTCAAACACCAGGACTGTTAAAAAAAGTTTCAGGGATTTGTTTAGGTGTGTGTGTGTGTGTGTGTGTGTGTGTGTGTGTGTGTTCTGTGTGTCTGTGTATATGTCAGTATTGGTATGTGTGTATTTGTGTTGTGTTTACATATACACTAAGTGCATGTTATTTATGTCTGTTTATAGACAAGAAGCCAGTCTGAGGAGTCTTCGGTTACTGTTCGCCTATATTTTGGACGTGGTGTGTCACTGACCTTGGAACTCATAGATGGGACTAAACTGGCCAATGAGCTCTGTCTGTCCACATATCACTGTATTTTTCCTTCTTTTTATGAAGAAAATTTTAATATAATCTTTATTCACTTTATATAGCTACCGTCCCTGTTTCCAACCACTCCCATCCACTCCTAAGAAAGGGTAAGGCTTCCCATGGGGTGTCAACAAAGTCTAACACTGAACTTTAAGGTAAGACCAAGGCACTCCTCACTATATCTAGGCTGAATGAGGTATCCCTCAAGAGAATGTGCTTCTAGATGCCAGTTCAAGCACTAACGGTACATCCTGGTCTACTGCCAGTGACCCCATAGACTGCCCAAGGCTCACAATTGCCCCCCACATTCAGTGGGCCTAGTTTGGTCCTAGGCAGGTTCCTCAGCTATCAGTTCAGAGTCAGTGAGTTCTTACTTGCTCAAGTCAGCTGTTTCTGCGAGTATCACTATTAGGACTTGACTCATTTGCTTATGTTATCATTTCTCCATCTCTTGGACTGGTGTCCAGTAGCTCAGCCCCGTAATTTGCTGTATCCCTATCACTGTTGTTGAAGATGTTCACCCAGGTAATCTCATGTCATTATGTATGTGTGACAAGAAGTGTACGAACTCAGTCATAAATTTCTGTTTTTATAAGCTTGTCACATGTCTTTAGTTATAAAAGCCCAAATAGAATGATGCATTGATCATATATGATTTAAAATTTTAAATTAGATTAAAATACTCGATGAATAAATATAAGAAAAAAATCTCAGCGTTTTGGCTAATATCAAGTGTAGTATCTATTCATATCATTTTGATAACTGATATGTCCCCTAAGGACAATATATTAAATGGATTTTTGGAAGTAGGATTGGAATAGGAGCTTGCTCCATCCACTCCACGCATTGACCTGGTATTGCAGTACCTCCAGGAATGGTGCAACTCCTTGGGAGATTTTTTTTAAAAAAGGAAATTATAATATACAGTACTAATAATTGACATTTAAAGAGAAATATACATTTAATACATCATTTTAGCAGCATAAATCAGGAAATTCAAATGAATTTGAAATCACAAAATAAAATGTCATATGAGAATAGATCAAAAATTACCTAAAGTCATTATTAGTTTACCTTTGCTGAAATTATAAAATAATGGAAAGTCATAATGAATTCATAATTTTTCACAAGTCCATATCATATGGAAGATTGTTCAGTACTTAAGGAACTTATAAATTAATGACATGGGAAGTGTTTATAAAACTGTGTTAAATGTAAAGCAGAAATGATTATATCTAGATTTTATTGATTTGTACCTATATGTAAGACAATTTCTGAGAATTTTTCTAACAACCTATGGTATAGAATACTGATGTATATTTTTTGAATGAACTAATTTCCCATAAATTGTATAAGTCACAGATGATAAAAGAATTTTAGCACCTATACTTTTGACAGAAAGTTCTTAGAATCTAGAAAATACTAATAACTTAAAATCTAATTATGTCAATTAGCATGAGATTAAACAGAGTTCCCTAGAGAATAAATATATATGTCCAAGAATATTTGCTTTAATGTTCAACAGCCATAGCTATCGGAGAAGTGAAAATGAAATGCCCTTTGACATTTTAACCCACTCCAATCTAAAGACTAAGACAAAGAGAATGGCTTAAAATGTTGGTGTGGATCCGGAAAGAGGTGAACACTGATCTTTTTGGGGGAAAGTGCAAACTGTGTTACCACTGTGGAAATCAGTGTGTTAGCACCTCAAAAACCTGGAAGTAACTGTCATGTGACACAGTTACACCACTATAACATTTTTCACAAGGAATTTCCTGCTATAGAGAAACTTGCACATCTTTCTTTCATTCCTGTTCTAGAAAAACAGAGAAAGGTAATTGAATAATTATTTCTGTAATGCTTTGATTAATCCTACTTATTAATCTGAAATCAAATGGTTCACATTTCTCCCACATGAATGTAGGAAATCCTTTACTATAGTGGTTTGATTTTATTCTCGAAAGTTGATTTTAGATAAAAGCTATTAAATGTTGACATGATTTTGGTAAATATTTCTTTTAAAATGATTTCTTTGAATGTTTTTTCCTAAACATATGTCCTTGAAAAAAATGAAAATAAGTTATACTTGAGCATATCAAATAAAATTCAAATTCTCTCAGTTCTCAGTTATATAAAAAGCACAATAAGTCCCCGAGGAGCCTTGTATGTCTCTATCTAACCTCACAGCTCACAGACAGGACAGCTTTGGAATCTCATCTCCCATGTCTACCTTGGCTCTGTCTCATTCATTCTTACATTCATTACCCTGCAACTTAAAGACTTCTAATTTCTTCCATAGTGATCTTGAATTTTATTTATAGGTTCTTACTTTTTCCACATGATGTTGTTCTCCTCTAAAAACAGGAGTCAGACTTTCTACATTTTGTGAATTTTTTTCTTCTTTCTGCAGTAGGATCTACTCACAATGTTTAGTCAGACTTGGAAGAGAGAAATTTTTCAAGTAGTGAGAAGTGACTCACTCAGGAACTACTCCAGTTCTGGAAGTCTCTTTTGAACAAGGAAGAACTTAAACTCCCACTTGTAACAGTTCCTATTTACATACAATATATGCAGAGATTCTCTTCTATTGACAGCCTCTTTCTTGCAAGAATATTTGAATTGGGTTTTTAAACTAGCTATTTGAAGCAAGTACCACCTCGGTACCATTCAGACAAGTGATTCAATTTCTTGGTTCACCAGTTAGCCCAGGAATCACAGTCTTATTATATTTCAAGGAATTTATGATAAGAGAGTCATGCTTTAAAACACTCAAACAGCCTGAGCCTTGCAGGTTTCCAGGAATTTCAGACAGGCACTACAACTGTTCATTTTCATTTTGCCACAATAAAATCAACATTTTGGAAGGAAGTTCATAGGATAATGGCAGTGCAAAGCTTGAGATGATAAATTTTCCGTAATAAGACTGCAAGAATGACATATCATGGCAAACAAGAAAAAAAAGATATTTGATGATCATGGATATTTAAAAATATAATTTTATAGCTTAATTGACATTTTCTTGTTATGTGTACCTGATATGAACTGAATATAATGAATATTGATTCTCACACTAACTTTTTTAAACCTAACCTAGGCCATAGAAGACATTAAATGCTCATCTGAGCTGTTTAAGTGCAGAGACATTTTAAAACTAATGGATCTGTTCAAAGTACCATATTCCAAATCCCTGGGCTGGAATTACAATTAAGAAATCCAAATTCCTTTTGTGTCTATCGACAGCAAGCCTAATAAGTATTTGGCAAGATTATCAGCATTTGACATTGCATTAACTAAATAGGCGATTATTTCAATATCGCTGTTGAAATTTCATCAATTATTTGACCAAATACTAATATAATTCTGATTATAAATAAAATGAATATACATATATATGAATATATATTCATCTATAATTATAAATTACTTTGAATTCTATATCACTTAATCTTTAAACATATAACAATACTTAAAAATAAATTACGAACAGAATTAAAGATTTTAGGCAAAGTTCAAATTTTAACTCTATTGTAAACTAATTGCTGAGAGTCAATCAGACCCTTCTGAGTGGACATCTGAATGGAATTGCTCATTTCTGCTCCCATCATGCTTTAGTAAATTCACGTGTAGAACAGAAGCCAGAAGGAAACCACACCCTACTGCATAGCAATGATACAGCCATTTAGAATTAGTTGATTTTTTTTTCTGAAAAGCTCAATTAAGAGATATATAATGTATCCCATGTTAGGATTTATACCTGAAATTCCATCCGTCAGAATCTAAGACAGGGGATTATGAATTGTATGCTATCATATTACCAATAGTGACAATCTGTCTAAAAGCAGACGGCAAAGAAGAGGAAAAAGTAGAATAGGAAGAGAGGAAGAGGAATAGATGGAGGGGGATGAGGAGATAATTATAGATTTCACATCAGAGTCTAACCTCAAGTCCTAGTTGAGAATAAAATATCATAGCTGCAGACCTGAGTTTGAGTCCAATCACACACAAAAATACTAGGCATGGTGGTTCACAATTGGAATCCAAGAGATTTCTGCAGAAGGAGACAGTATCCCTGGTGCTCACAGGCCAGGCTTCCTAGAGTAGTCAATGCTAGTGGAAGACATTGTCTCATGGAACAAAGTGGGCCCCTTATATAAAGAGTTGAAATGACTTCCACATACATGTACAATGTGTTCACATGCACCACTCCCACATGTAAACACACCCCTATACATAGGAACATGTTTACATGACTACAACAATTTGTAAACAGAAATAATAGTCTTAAACTACTTAATGACAGATTTTATTATGCATACTTATTGATAATAATATGGAGTTTTGAAAATGTATATATAACAGACAATTTACATCTAACCAAACAATATATGTAATACTTTAAATAATGTTTATAAACTGAAAACTTTGTATATGCAGAATTCCACCAGAACTCCCAAGAAGAGCTAATACCTATACTCCTTAATGTATTTCACAATATAGAAACAGAAGAGTCATTGCCAAATTCTTTTTATGAAGCTACAATTATCCTGATACCAAAACCACACAAAGACACAACCAAGAAAGAGAACTACAGACCAATCTCACTCATGAACATCGACACAAAAATTCTCAATAAAATACTGGCAAACTGAATCCAAGAACACATTAGAAAAATTATCCATTATGATTAAGTAGGCTTCATCCCAGAGATGCAGGGCTGGTTCAACATACACAAATCTATCAATGTAATCCACCATATAAATAAACTGAAGGGAAAAAAAAGTCATGATCATTTCATTAGATGCTGAATAAGCATTTGACAAAATTCAACACCCCTTTATGATAAAAGTGTTGGAGAGATTAGGGATACAAGGATCATTATAATAGTCAGAACCTGGAAACAACCTAGATGTCCCCCAACCAAAGAATGAATGAAGAAATGTAATATATTTTCACACTGGCTCACTATTTTTCAAGAATAAAATACTTGGTTAAACGCGCATGTTGTATCATGGTTCTGTTCAATATATGTATTTCATTTGTTTGTAGTTCTATAGCTATTGACCAAAATCTCCTTATCATAATGTGCTCAGTACCCTGTTAATAAATAGACAAATTTTTATATATCTGAGATCAAAGCTATTAGATTTCAAATGTGAAGTTTTTGCCCACTGTCTTTGGGTCATATCACTTAAGATAAAATTTTTGTTGATGATTTCATTCATGCTAAATTCATTTTCTTCCTCTCTCCCTAGCCCTCACACTATTTCCCTCTTTATAAGATGATTTTAACAATTTAGAGTCTTTTGTAGTTCCATGCTCTCTTAGTTATGTTTATTTTGCTGTGACAAGAAACTGACCAAAACAATTTATAGAAGAAAAGGATTATGGGAGAGTTACTCTTCCAGATTGTGGGTCAATGACAACAATGAGCGGAAAACGTGGGAGCAGGCAGTCAGGCATGGTGCAGGAGCAGTGGTTGAGAGCATAGATCTTTACCTACAATTAGGAAACAGTGACATCTAACTGGTAATGAAACCTCAAAACCCACCCCCAGGGACAAATCTCCTTCAACAAGACAATATCTCATAACCATCTTGACCAACTGAGGACCAGTTATTCAAACCTATGCACCTATTGTACCATTCTCATTTAAACCACCACAGACTACTCCCTAGACAATATAGAATTATGGTTATACCATTATTCAAATGTATTTAATTCAATCTCAACTGTCACCACAGTCTTTCCCAGTCTCAACAGTTTAAAATCTGATATCTCTTCTCATAACCAAATCAGTCTCTTACTTATCCCTCCTCCCTGTTAAATTAAAAAAAAAATGGATTACATAATTCCAACATACAATGATGCAGAACACATATTACCATTCCAAAATGAATGAATAGTCATGGGCACTGTGATGAAATACTGGACTAAAGCAAGCCCAAATCACAGCAAGGTAACTCAAAATCCTGTAGTTCTTTCTGATGCCAAAGGACAAAATGGCCTTTTAATTCCAACTTGACTGACTACAACACACTTCTCTATCTTGGGTTGGCCCAACTCCTAGAATAAAGGTGTCTGTGGCAGACGTCCCACAGCTCTGGCATCTCCAACATCTTAGGGTTATCAATGCCTTCTAGATTTCACTTTTTTTTAGCATTTTAGAATTTTATTTGTTTTTCAAAGTTTATTAAATTATAAAAGTTTCCATTTCCGCCCCCCTCCCAACACCCTCCCACTCCCCCCACTCCCTCTCCTCCTCCCTCTCCATCCCTAAGAGCAGTCAGGGTTTCCTGCCCTGTGGGAAGTTCAAGTTCCTCCCCACTCCCTCCAGGTCCAGGAAGGTGAGTATCCAAACAGACTGGATTCCAAAAAATCCAGTATATGCAGAGGAAACAAGTCCCAGTGTCATTGTCAATGGCTTTTCAGAAAGACTCCGGGCCAGCCACATTCAGAGAATCCGGCCACATTCAGAGAATCTGGTTGGATCACATGCTCTATCAGTCCCAGACCTTCAAAAAGAGCCTCTCTTGTCCTCCACAAGGGAACTCACCTGCAACACACCGAAACTCAATGACTTCCATTACATAGTAAGGAAGAGTTCAAAACACTTTACAGCTCTATTCTTCATGACTTCAAAGTTTTCCACTTGGCTGATTCTTCTGAGATCCATTCCTACTTGTGATAGAGACTGGTCCTCACCTTTAATTCCATTTTATAAACTTTTCTTTGTAGTTGATTTTTATATGGAGAAAATCCTCAAGCATTTTTCTTTAACAAGTTGCAGGTTTAGCTGGATGAAGTCTTTCTCTGTGGTTACCTACCACTCTTTTGATTCCATTTTGCATCAGGTCTCTCCTATCTCTTTGTGCACAAGCCTTATCTCCAGCATAAAATTTACTAGTGCTCTTTCTTTCCTCAAAAATGTCAATTTTTTTATTTCTTTTGCCACCCTTGCTTTTTAATAATAGACCTTCAGAGAGTGATTACTAATAACTACTCAACAGAACCAACATCAGGCTATCTCAAAATATCTGTAAAGAAAGAAATTATCCCAAACTCTTCAATTCAGCCTCAAGCAGGTGCTATCACAAGAGCAAAATGCAGTCACATTCCTTAGTGATAGATCAAAAGATTGATCTCTAGTTCAGTTGAGAATGTTGTTTCCCTCTGAATCTTTTTGAACTAGGTCTCCATAGTCCACTTGCTTTCATCACTATTATCTTCCAGACTCCTATTTGGTGGTTCATTAAGTCCTTTTTCTAGTCCAAAGTTTCAAAGTATTCCACATTCATCGAGAGAACCCAGTATGATTAGACCTGGTACAGTAATAGCCCACTACCTGGTTAAAACGTACTGTGTTCGTTACTTTTCTATTTCTGTGAAAAGATACCATTATCTGTTAATAGAGGTTTCTGTTCCACCAGGTTCCACAGCCATTCAGTCCCAAAGAAACACAAAGAGGCTTGCATGAATTATAAATCGTTTGGCCTAGTAGTTCAGGTTCCTTATTAACTCTTTTAACTTATATTAACCCAAAATTCCTGTTTGTGTTAGTCGTGTGACTTAGTAACTTTTATCAGCGAGGCATTCTCATCTTGCTTCTTCTGTGTCTTCGTGATCACTGCAGACTCAGTTTTTCCTTTTCCCAGACAAGAAGAATTCTTCTCTTCTTGTCACCCTGCCTATATTTCCTGCCTGGTCACCCTGCCTGTACTTCCTGCCTGCCTACTGACAAATCAACATTTTATTAAAACAATACAAGTGACAAATCTTTATAGGGTACAAGACCAATGTCCCACAGCAATTTCCAAGCCATTTTTAAATTTTATTTATTTTTTTTTAAAGTAAATTTTATTAAATTATAAAAGTTTCCATTTCCGCCCCTCTTCCCAACACCCTCCCACTCCCCCCACTCCCTCTCTTCCTCCCTCTTCGTCCCTTAGGGCAGTCAGGGTTTCCTGCCCTGTGGGAAGTTCAAGTTCCTCCCCCCTCCCTCCAGGTCCAGGAAGGTGAGTGTCCAAACAGACTTGATCCCCAAAATCCAGTATATGCAGAGGAAACAGGTCCCAGTATCATAGTCAATGGCTTTTCAGAAAGACTTCAGGCCAGCCACATTCAGAGAATCCAGCCAAATTCCGAGAATCTCGTTAGATCACTTCCTCATTCAGTCCCAGTCCAACTGGCCTTGGTAAACTCTCATTAGATCCGTTCCATTGTATCAGTAGGTGATAGCATCCCTCGCAGTACTGATTTCGTTTTTCATGTTCTTCCTCCTTCTGTTCCTCATTTGGACCTCGGGGGGCTCAGTCCGGTGCTCCAATGTGGGTTTCCGACTGTATCGCCGTCCTTCGCCAGATGAAGGATCTATGGTGATAAGTACTATCTATTTTCATTTTATTTATCAATCCAAGCTCCCACTCCCTCCTCTCTTCCCATTCTCTTCACATACCCCCCCCACAACAGTATATTTCATCCACTCCTCAGAGAGGATAAGGCACATTGCTTTGGGGAAGGTCCAAAGCCCTCCCTACTATATCTAAGCTGAGCAAGGTATCCATCCAAAGAAAATAGGCCCCAAAGAAGCCAGTATAAGCAATAGAGATAAATCCTTGTGCCACTGCCTATGGCCCTGCAGTCTGCTCCAGCTTTACAACTGTCAACCACATTCATAGGCAATAGTTTGTACCTAGGCTGTTTCCATCCCTGGCTGGCTGGCGTTGGTGAGCGCCTATTAGCTCAGGTAGACTGTTTCAGGGGGTGTAGCCATCATGTTTTCGACCTCTGTGCTCATAGTCTAATTCCTCCCACTTTTCAACTAGATTTTGGAAGTTCAGCCCAGTGCTCTGATGCAGGTGTCTGCCTCTGTTTCCTTCAGTTGCTGGATGACGGTTTTATGGTGATATTTAAGATATTCATCAGTCTGACTACAGGACATGGCCAATTTAAGCACCCTCTTCTATTGCTTAGTGTCTTAGTTGGCGTCATCCTTGTGAATTCCAGGGAATTTTATAAAGATTATACTCTTTCATATGAGTGAATGGCCACCATGATGTGGGGCATGCCATCAGGCTGACGGATAGGCATTGGTTGGAGTAGAAGCTCAGCAATTTTATCATTACCCACAAGGATGAGTCAAAGAGAGTTAATTAGGGATACTATTGGCTTTTAGATCTTTCAGGCTCATTCCCAGAGATACACCTCCTTCAAGATCAAGACTCCTAATACTCCCAAAACGTTCAGCAAAATGGGGATCAAGGAAACATTCAAATATCTGAGTCAATGGGGATATAAAAGTTGTAGATGTCATTTTTCAGTAAGAACAATACTAGGACTA
Organism: Myodes glareolus; assembly: GCF_982192425.1. Lineage (NCBI taxonomy): Eukaryota > Metazoa > Chordata > Mammalia > Rodentia > Cricetidae > Myodes > Myodes glareolus. The sequence continues at coordinate 93,599,224 of NC_142031.1, forward strand.
TTAATTTTTCCAGTCAACAAATACAATATTTGTGTGTGTGTGTGTGTGTGTGTGTGTGAGAGAGAGAGAGAGAGAGAGAGAGTTTGTGTGTGTGCAGGCATGTACACATGTGTGTACACTGTCCTCATTTTCATTTCATTGGATGATTCTCAATATAATGAGTCTTAAATTATATTCATTCCTTAGTACTTTTGTTTTGTCTTTGACTATACATTCATTTGCATGAAAATTTTTTATTGACTTATTCATTCTTTCACTAAATATATGCTTCTGTGCTTGAGTTCATGTGTATGGGTACATGTATGTGTGATGAGACACATGTATGTGTGCATATTCTAGGAGCCAACAGGTCAGCCTCATATGTCATTACTCAGGCAGTTTCTACATTGTGTTTATTTGCTTTTGAGATAGAGTCTTTCTCTGTCTCTTGGACTGGTACAACCTAGACTAAGCTGGCTGTTCAGCAAGTCTCTGGCATAAGCTGACTTTCCCTTGTCAGAGTTGGAATAACATACTTGTATCACTACATTTAGCTTATTTTTACATGGGTACTTGAAAGTGAACACATTTCTTCATGCTTGCATCACATGCAGTTTGTTGACTGAGGGATCACTCTATGTTGACTGAGGGATCACTCTATTCCATTTTTGTTTCACTTTATGTTTCTAGGTATGATAAGTATGGTTTCTGTAGATCATAGTACTCCTTCTTATGAAAAATCCAAAGAGGTTTGGTTGATAAGTTAAAAGAAAATATTGACACTTAAAATGCCTTTGATTCTCATTGCATCTTTGTCGTCTAAGTAACAACACCTGGCAACAGAAGAAACTGTTTTCATGAATCCTTAAGAAAATTAAAGTAGCACCATGAAAAAATATATTTGGTGCCTTAAATTTAAATAATTTGATCATAGAAACTGAACACTTTTGTGATCATTTGCTTTCTATTATTTCAACAAAAAATAAGAAAATCACTCATTTTCTTCTTGTAATGAGTTAAGAATTTTTAATCACCACCCTAAAACTCAAAAAGGAATTATTAAATTGCAGTATACAGTAATGGATAACGCCTAGTAATGAGATATAAAGAGATTTTGATGCTCAAATCTAGCCATTGCTCTTATAAAAATATGGTTACAGAATATTAATCTTTGAGATAAACACCCTTTATCTTTCAATTGTTAAGAATAGTTTTTGTGATATTTTTCCTTTTATTTATTTATTTTTTTAAAAGAAAACAAACTACTTCTTTTCATATACATAACAATCCAAGTTCCCTCTCCCTTCCCTCCTCCCATTCTCTCCACACACCCTCCCACCTCACCCTCATCAATACCTCAGAGAGGGTAAGGCACATTGCTCTGGGGAAGGTCCAAGGCCCTCCCTACTATATCTAGACTGAGCAAGGTATCCATCCAAAGAGAACAGGTTCCATAAAAGCCAGTACTTGCAGCAGGTATAAGTTCTGATGCCACGGCCAGTGGCCCTTCAGTCAGCCCCAGTCATGCAACTATCAACCACAATCAGAGGGACTAGTTTGGTCTTATGTTTGTTCCTTTCCAGTCTGGCTGGAGTTTGGGAACTCCCATTTGCTCAGGTAGACTGTTTCAGTGGGTGAACCCGTCATGGTCTTGACCTCTTTGCTCAAATTCTTACTCCTTTCACTTTTCAGTTGAACTTAGGGAGCTCAGTCTAGTGCTTCCATGTGGGTCTCTGACTCTGTTTCCATCAGTTGCTGGATGAAGGTTCTATGATGTTATTTAAGATATTCATCAGTCTAAATACAGGCCAAGTCAAGATCAGGCCCCCTCTTCTCTATTGCTTAAGGACTTAGCTGGGGTCATCCTTGTGGATTCCTGGGAATTTCTCTAGAGCCAGTTTTCCTGTTAACCCTTTAATGACTCCCTCCATCAAGATATCTCTTCCTTTGCTCTCATCTCTGTCCTTCCTCTTTCTCGACTATCCTATTCTCTCAAGTTCTCCTCACCCCTGAAATTTTACCTCCTCTACCCATTCTACCCATTCAACAATCTCTATTCCCTCCACGCCCTTGCTCACAATTTTGTCAAGTTATCCTGTCTGTTTCAACTCTCCAGGTTGATCCACATATATTTTTTAAGGCTCATCTTATTACTTAGCTTCTCTAGGATCATGATCTGTAGGCTCAATATCCTTTGTTTATAGCTAATATCCACATATGAGTAAATACATAATAAAGAAAACACAAAATCAGGGAATTCTGAATATGGAAAATCTTGGTAAACAAATAGGAACTACAGAGACAAGTATAAACAGCAGAATACAAGATGTAGATAAAGAATCTCAGGTGTTGAAGATACTATAGTGGAAATAGACCCATTGATCTAACAAAAAAAATAAACCTAACAAATTCTTAACACAAAACATTCAGGAAATCAGGTATCTTTTTATTTTTTAATTTTTTTTTAAAAAAATATGTTTTCTCATTTTACATGCCAAATTTAGTTTTCGTTCCTTCCCCTCCTCTGCCCGGTCCACCTGTCTCCCCATCCCACCCGATCCTGGCCCCATCCATTCCTCAGACAGTGGAAGGCTTGCCATGGGAAGTCACCAAAGTCTAGGACATTGCTTTGAGGCAGGACCAAGCCCTTCCCCACTATATCTAGGCTAAGCAAAGCTTCCCTTTGTTTCTTTGCGCAGTTTAATACTGTATTTATTATTTTATAAGTTGAAGAACTTACAGTAGTTCTGCATCAGCCAAATATAAATTTACTATTTTTTTCTAATTGTCAGGGCCAGTTTGTATGTCTTTGACACATTGCTAATTCTCACAAGACCTCAAGAACTGTCATTATTGTGTCATTTATTGAACTCTTTGATGAGTTATTCTTAAAGCTATTATTGTAACTCTTTTGATCACCATACATTGTATGATTTATTTGATGAACTTAATACATAAACAATGCATAGTTCTTTCTCATCACTGACTAGTCATTATCTTTTTCTTTCTGCTGCTCTTCTTTATGTAAGACAAAATATTACTTAAATTAGGCCAATTAATAACTCTACAATGTCCTTTAATTTTTCAACTTGGAAGAATATAATCATCTTTCCCTTTGCGTCAAAGGCTGCAAATGATTACATTTAGTGAGCAGTGCATGGAGAAAGTGAGCCAGGCCATCAGCTCAGTGTCTTGGTTTTCTACAAAGTCGAGTTGTAAATGCAAAGAAAAATTTCTTGGTAGAAATTGAAAGTGCTACTCCAGTGAGCACGTGAGTGATAAGAAAGCGCAGCAGCTTTATTGCTGATATGAAGAAAGTTTCAAATGGTCTGGGTAGAATATCAAACAAGTCAGAGTATCCCCTTAAGCCAAGACCTAATACAGAACAATGTCCAACCCCCTTCAACTTTAAAAAGGCTGAGAAGGTTGAGAAAGATGCTGAGAATATTTGACATGAGAATAAGTCAGTTCATCAGGATCAAGAAAGAATCAATTTGAATAGCTTTGGCTTTGTAATAAAACTTGAATTCGGGTTGTTGATTCGAAGCTTTGCTCCCTTTGTCCCTCAGGATTACTTGGTTCTCCAGATGTCATTTGTGTCTGATTATAAGATTGCCTTTATTCCCATTTCTACAACGAATGACATTGAGATTTTGATGACAATTTCAGTAAACCGCCACATTATTTTAGAGACAGCCATTTCTCAACATTAGTTCTGCTGATCCATGAATATCTTCTAGAGCCCTCTTCAACTTCTTTTTTCTGTGTGTACTTTATTTTAGGTGTACATCAGTCTTTTTCCTTGTTATATTTGTCACAAGGTAGTTTTTCTTCAGACGATTGTGAATTAATTGTTTTTCTGAATACTTTCTCAGTATGGTTTTCACTAGTATATAATAAAGAAAGATTGGTTAATTTGTTTTAATATTAATTTGGTATCCTGCAACTTTATTAAAACTATTTATCAGGTCTTATAGTTTTTCACTCACTAAGTTTTAAAGATTCTTCTGTATGAAAAATTATCACCTGCCACAAGGATACTTTGCCTTCTTTTCCCATTTGTACTCCCTTATTTTCTAGAATCTTATTGTTCTAATAAAACTTTAGATACTACATTTAGTAAGAATGGAGAAAGGGGTATTGTTGCCTTGTTCTTAATTTGAGTTGATAAATAATAGGCTTGGTCGTGGCACTTCCATGCAAAGGTGTATTTTCCTTGGTCTCATCCCCCTGCTCACTTTTCACTTCTTTCTAAAGCTCATTTTTTTGTTTCCATCCTGTCTATTCCCTGCATATGTAGCTTTTTAATGTGAACTGTGTTCCTCTTTTTCCTAGTTTTTTAAATTAGTTTAGCCTGAAATGAGATCATATTTTTCCAAAAGCCCGTTCTGCATTTATTGTGAAGGTAGTGTGACTTATGTTTTTGACTGAGTATACTTGTTGCATTTCATTTATTGCTTTGTAGATAGGAAGCCATCCTTCAAGCTTTGGAAGAAAGTCAATGAGAAAATAGTGAGTAACTTTTTTGATGTGTTCTTAGTTCAGATTACAAGTTTTAGATTTTTCTCGAGTGTTCATGAAGGGAATTGGCACCCAGTTTCTTTTTTGTTGTATCTTTATGGACTTTTGGTGTTCAGGTAATATAGTCTTTGCAAAAAATTATAGTGTACTTGCTCTTTCTATTTTATGAAATACTTGGAAACACATCGCTGTTACCTGTCCTTTAACTCATTTGTATGATGTATCAATCCTCTTGGCTCCACCTGCTTTTAGTTGGTAGATTATTTTATTACTGCTTCAAATTTGTTGCTTGCTATAGATCTGGTTAAGTTATTTATCTTAAATTGGTTTAATTTGGTGTTCATTTGTATCTAAAAATGAATTTATTGGTTTTATATTTTCAAGTTTCTTTAAGTATAAAATTTCAAGTATTGCCTAACGATTTTCTGAATTTTATTAGCATCTATTATAATGTCTCAATTTTCATCCCTAGTTTTATTAATTTAGGTTTCCTCTTTCTTTTGGACAATGGAGCTAAAGGATTGTCAATCTTGTTTATATTTTAGAGAATCAGCTTTTTAATTGTTTCTCTGCTATTCCACTTCCGTTTCATCATTTTTTTTTTCGCTTTAATACAATCATATGTCTTCTTCTGATTTGGGGGGTAGCCAGTTCTTGATTTTACAATGACTCAAGGTATATAAGACTCATTTAAGAAAGATATTCTGTGGTTCTTGATTCAGAACAGAATAGGAGGCAAATGGTAAAACAGCAAATCCACTTCAGATTCAGAAGGGCAGCAAAGATTCTTGGTATTAAGTAAAACTGAAGAAGGATGGAAGTGAACATGATCCCTTCAGATGTGGAGTATTTGGGAAATCGCATTAAACCTTAAGATATCTTTTTGAAAATATTGTTTCCTAATAGCTTAAATCATCTCCAGTCTGCATCTTGAGTCAGATGCCAAAGCTGATATGAATTCATCCTCATCATATCTGGTTATTATCACTTATTGTTTAAAAGTTCATTTGCTATTTGTATCTCCTACTTAGAAGTTCATAAGAAAAGCACATTTCAGTCTGTATTATGTTGCCAAACAGCAGAGCACTTCTGGCTAAAAGCAGTCTACGTCATCACACTGCTGAGTGGGTGATTCAGTCTGGAAATTAAACTCAAGTGGCTTATTAAGAATCTTTTATTCTAACTGATTCTTTAATCACCTTGTTTAATTAAAACATAATTGTCTCCATCAGGGAAGCTCTATTAATAATTTAATCTTTATTGTGAACTTAACATTTTTTACCCTAATGTAATTCTTGAAATTTTCACAATATCCTTAATGTACGTAAACTAGAGTACCCTTGTTATCTGAACATGAACATGATGTATATGTTATATAGAGAGACTTTTATGCTGATATTCACAACTTGATAAGCAAGCGATGCTCTGAACTTCAAATTAATCATGTTCTTGAAAGCATGTTTTTAAACTACATAAGAAAATTAGTGTAGAGTTTCATTACTCTTCATCTAAGTTAGCCAGTAAGTAACTTATGCAGCTGTGTGCTTCTTATTTAGAGCACTGACACGGAAACTGGTCATGAACCAGTCCTCGGGTTGGATTTATTCTTCTTCATGTTTAGAGTAGAATCAGCATCTGCACGATCACATGCATGTAGCACTTTGTGATTGTGTGCGTTTACTCCTTTCCCCTTTGCAAGAGAGAACACAGTGAATGGTTCCATCACAATAGACTCTTTCTGCCCACCTTCTTGCACTACACGCACACTAACATGAACACACACACACACACACACACACACACACACACACGCATACACACAGACCTCCAACTCTGTTTGGAGCAATGACTTCTCTGTTCCTCATTTCTTTGGTATTGTGACAAATGACATTCCAGTGAAAGCCATATGAAAACTGCTGGTGTTCATGACCAGGCAGTGGTGATGCACACCTTTAATCTCTGCACTCAGGAAGGAAAGCCAGGCAGATCTCTGTGAGTTCGAAGCCAATCTTGCCTACAAGAACTAGTTTCAGGACAGTCACAAAAAGCTACGCAGAGATACCCTAACTTAAAACACCAAAGATTAAAAAGGAGGATTGGAAGGTTAATCCAGGCCTTGGAATATAACAGAGCTCACCATTTCTTTTGTTAATCTTTTAATTTTTTTAAATTTTTTTGTTAATCTTTTTTTCTTTTCTTTTATTCTCTTTCTTTCTTTTTTTCTTTCTTTCTTTATCTCTCTCCCTCTTTCTTTCTCCTTCCTGATTTTGTTTTCTTGTCTTTCTTTAACTCATATTGTATAATATTCTTGCCTCATATTGATGAAATAGGTTATTTTATCCCATTTTTTGATAAAAACCATGTGAGCAATTTATAATATTTTGTTATGTCTAGATAGTCTTTGTGAACTTCCATTTGGAAATGTTTATGCAAATATAAAACCATCTCTTTGACTAGCAAAGTCCAAGAAAGCAACAGTCAGGTTATGCAGAGACGTCTTGAACAATTTGTGAAAGTGGCAACATTTTTAAAAGTCATGTTATCATGTTAAATTCCCATTTATACTACAAGACACATTTGCTTTATACATGAGCAAGTGACCATATAATTTCTTAATTTAGGTGATTTTAGATATATTTAACTGTTTTCATCTAGCATATTACAAGTTCTTAAAACCAATTCTACTACATAAATTTTCATAGATATAAACTGTGTTTTGTTGAAAAACTGCATCATTGGTAAAGGGATGTGGTCAATATAAAACAGACACTACTCCATGTAAGATGCATCTTCTATAGGAGTTCTCTACAGTGTTATAGTGGTTTACTTCTCTTTACTTGATCTTTCAATGAAAAAAGTTTATGACATTGTTACATTCTCATTATTTTCTGAGTAATATTTTATAAAATCCCTGAATATTCAAGATTTAAAGATTTTTTTCTATTCTCTATTTTTTTGTACTGAGAGATTTTATTTATATATTAGTGCATACATATTCACACATGTTTAACAAAAAAAGAAATGTTTTATTTATTATTTTGATCGCACTATACATTTTACTTCACTTCTCTCCCTTCCTCCCCTCTTCCTCTCTACCCTCTCCCATGACCCATATGCTCCCCAATTTACTCAGGAGACCTTGTCTTTTTTCCTTCCCATTTAGATTCATGTATGTCTCTCTTAGGGTTCTCTTTGTTGTCTAGGTTCTCTGGGGTTATGTACTATAGGTTAGGTTTTTTTTTTTGCTTCATATCTAAAAGCCACTTATGAGTGAGTACATATTTTATTTGTCATTCTGGGTCTGAATTACTCCACCCAATATGTTTTTTTCTAGATCCATTCATTTGTCTGCAAATTTCAAGATAGCATTATATTTTTAACCAAAAGTAATACTCCATTGTGTAAGTGTATTTGACATCAAAAAAACAAATAATCCAATAAAATAAAGAATGTAGAATTAAACAGAGAAGTCCCATCAGATGAATATCACATGACTGAAAGACACTTAAGGAAATGCCCAATATCCTTAATCATCAGAAAAATGCAAATCCAAACAACTCTGATATTCCATATTATTTTTGTCAGAATGGCCAAGATCAAAAACACTGATGACAGTTTACATTGGCGAGGATGTGGGGTAAGGGGAACTTTCCCCTATTGCTGATGGGAGTGCAAAATTGTACATTTACTTTGGAAATCAATATGGTGATTTCTCAACCTACCTCAAGACCTAGTAATACCACTTTTGTGTATATACCCAAAGGGAGCTCATTCATACCACAAGGACATTGACTCAGCTATGTTCATTATAGCATTATTTGTAATAGCCAGAACCTGGAAATAACCTAGTTGCACCTCAGCTGAAGAACGGATAAAGAAAATGTGGTATATTTACATAATAGAGTACTACTCTTCTATTCTTTTAAAGGTTCCTTGTGTTTTCTATACTGAGATCTATGATGAACTTGAAGCAGTTTGAAGTATAGTATGTTTGATTTGACGCCCTGTTTTATCTGCTTATTTATTTTTCAACTGCTATTTATCTTTTGGCCCCAAACCACTTATTCCTTTATCATTTTACTTGCTTCTGTATTCATCAAATAGGATTGGCCTATGTTTATGTGAGGTGTTTATTCTTTCTCATTCTCTTGATCTATGTGTCTGTTTCTCAGGAAAACCATAGCAGCCCACTTGATAGAGACATGCATAGGTATTCACATTGGTTAAAGGCTGTTTTAACTTTGCACATGAACTCTCATTGAATTCACTGATTCTTAGTACTCTAGAACTAATCCAATCACTGTTCTGTTTTTTGCTTTGTTGTCATTGCTTAATTCTTTAATTCTTGATTGTAATATTTATAACTCACATTTACTTGGTCTACAAATATTTTCCATATAAAAGTATGTACATTATCACTTATAAAAACATTTTTATGAGTATTATATTGTATTTAAATTCTTGTCAGATTATTCATCTATTGTTCTTTTTTTCTAATATTTTAATTGAAAATAGAGTCTGTTTCCCCCACCTCCGCTCTCCACCAGATTTACTCCCCCTCCTTTTCCTTTCAGAAAAGAGAAAGCCTCCATGAGAGGACAAGCAATCCCCACACTGAGGCTGGACAAGGCAACCCAATAGGAGTAAAAGATTACTGAGAGTAGGCATCTTGCATCTTATCTTTGACATCTATTGATGTGTGTATGATCTACTTTCATTAATGAGTTACTCAGCATGATGAGTGACTATCAATGGTGTGCTGGACATTTAGAAATGACACTATCACACTTTGCATCCTCTTTGCTTGTATTTTCAGCACATGTCAGAATGTTAACATGCTACATTGGTTTCTAACAGAAGCAAACATTCATATTCCCAATAAATTCCATTAGAAATGATCAGATGGAAGTATCTCAATGAAATAATTACAGTTCATTGAATCTTTTCCCCCTACTCGTCTAACATCTTCCCATCAAAATAAAGGTAACAACTAGATTTCCTCCTTTGTCTCATTGGAAGTATAAACACAGATGCTCTCTGAGCTTTTTTCATATAACAAGTGTAAAGTGTTGCTTTCCCTATATGATATTATTCTACTCCATTGGTTTTCTTGTGAGAGAAATTCAGTTACCAGCTGCTTCTTACTCACATTAAATTTAGAAGAAGAGGAGTGCATCCAGTCACTAATAATAATAATAATAATAATAGAAATTTCAATTTCTTCAGTGCATTTATTTTAGTTTTCTCTTCAGTGAATATAGCACTTATTTTTTTGCCATACAACAATCCCCAAATTCTGTGGATTAAACAATTTATTTGGTTATAACCATATAAGCCACCATATTATTCCGATATCATCTGACCTACTTTACAGCTGGCCTGGTACTGTACAGGTAGGATGAGTTGAAGCACTTAGTTTTGCTGTTTCTAGTAATTATAAAGCCTAGACATGGTTTTACAGTAATGAAATAGATAAAGATTGAGCAGAAACAGGCAAGAGAGCTTTCACAAGCCGCTATATGTTATTACCATGAAAGCCAAAACAAATCACGTGGCAGTGCTTACAGACTAGAATTGAAAGGTTACATTACTAATGTAGTCAATCATACACAATTAATTGTAATGCTACTATAGAATGCAGGTACCATGTATATTACATGTATATTATAATATCATATATTGTACAATATGTGATCTATAACATATATTGTAATATCACTTTCAATAAGAACTTTTTTATTCATCTCAACATAATAAACTATGTCAAAATATATGAATTTGCTCTTTCATATGTATTGATCCTTTAAATTATAATTAAATAGCACCTTCCACGTACATAGTTATCAACAGTATGGAAAAGAGCTTCACATTCTGTGAGTTATTTGTGCAGTTATCAAAGGGCTCTTTCAGTTCTGTCAAAGTGTGAGAAACACTACATAGGTTCATTGTTTCTTATATACAGCATGCAAATACAATTTCCTACATTTAGAATTTTATTTTATATAAATATTCTATTTTATCTGTGTCAAAATATGTACCCTCTTAATTACTCTAATCTTATATTAAAACTATGCATCTTTAAGTTAAAGAAATCTGCTAATGCAAACAAAATTCAAAATCCAGTTACTCACTTAAGTCAGAGAAGAGGACAAAGCCATAGATTAAAAAACTATTTAAATTCAAGTTGGTTGGACTATATTCTTCTGGAAGTTCAAGAAGAGAGAGGAGTGATTTGTTCCTGGGGATTTTGTTATATTGAAAATTTAAGTTGCTCTGGGAAAATAAATAAGCATTATGCTTAGGATCACACAGTGTTCATTTATTTGTATGACAGACAACATCAGATAAAACTTGAGACAAAAGGTTATTAGAAAAATTAATTGAAATTGTCTCCTTTTTCTCAATAATTATTTTAATTTGTAATTCATGCATGACAAAAACTTGGTTGATAAGTTGCTATTTTCGAATAGCAATATCACATATATTATATTTTTATGTATTATATTATGATTAGAAAGACAAATTTTGATAGATAGTCAAAAGAATGATGGATGGTGAACAATGCCTTGGGGAACTGGAAAACAAGGCAAAGGGAAGTATACTTAGGTGCATTTTGCTCCCTGGATTTTCCTTGGGCATGTTTTCATGCCTCTTGTGTTAAACATTTACATTCAATGTAAGAGACATATGTATTCTTGTTTGATTTCAAAACTATATAATCCAGTCTGGTCACTGTACCCTGAATCTGGGTATTGCTTTCTGCCTTACTTTTGTACATTGCCAGATAAATCTATAATACATACCAGGCAACTATATTTGAATAGATCTGTCTTGAGAACTTTATGTGTAAGGGCTACTGTGGATAGAGTGGGGAGGACCTTGGACTTCCCGCAGGGCAGGGAACCCTGACTGCTCTTAGGACTAGAGAGGATGGGGGAGGTGGGGAGGGAGAGGAAAAAAGGGAGGCGGGAAGGTTATGGAAATTCTTAATAAATAAATAAATAAATTTTTTTAAAAAAAGAATTAGCATGTAGTTATTGGTGCTTATTTCCATGTTTTTCTGAACTCAAGCAACCTTTCTTATATTTCTGCTTTCTTTGTTGCCTTCTTGTATAAAAGTACACTGAAATTGAAGTAAGATTGTTTATAGCATTAGACAGAAGTCTTCCCCATTCTTTAAGATCCTCAGATCCCAGGTCCAGCAGACAAGAACTGTTCAGGTTAGCTGAAAAGTCAAAAACCATAAGAACCAAATCCCTTCTCTCTTGCATAAGCCACTAATGAAAAAAAAAGTTATGATCCCAAGACCACGATAGGGAAGTAGGAACTGGTGTTCCAGGAACATCGTCAGAACAAAATCCATTCAGTAGATGGAAAAATGAGATTGATGGTTTTGAGTTAAATGTTACAGTGCAGTTAAATTATAATCTCTCGGGTTACAACACAGAAATAAAGCCATTTAAAAGATATTAAGAACAAAGAATCTACTTTGGTTCACCTCCGACCCACCTATAAGATCTATCAGTTCTATCCATTTGGAAAACCAGTGCTTAAGTTTAAATTGATTTAAACACCTAACGGTTATAGATTTAAGAATCCTGCCCTGATTTTTCTTATGTGAATGAAACACCATATTTAAAGCCTGTATTAATCATTCTTATGTTTAGAGAAATTCTAAAGTGACTATTTTAACCTTGTGCCATCAGTATTCTAGCAACTCATTCCTGATGTATCAGATCCATTGGATTCTCAAAAGCTAGCTATTCTTCCTTGATTATATCGAATGATGGCAAATGCAAGTCTATGTTAGGAAGTAATTATGAATTTTCTTTTTTTGGATAGTTTTAATGCTGTAGTCCAAGATTTTATAAAAATACAAAGACAAGTTATGTTTTCATTTAACTTAGGAATCTAGGAAATTCTGATGATATTGATTTGTGTCATAAACATTGATTTTGATATAAATTTTGAACTCTATATTGAATACAAATTCCTGGAACACTAAATTTTCAAAATCGTTGTTTAGAATCTTTTAGGTATTTTGCACCATGCCCAAGCAGAGGTTGAAATAATTTCAGGAAAATGTCTGGAATTATTTTTGTAATGGATTTACCTTATTATATACAGTAGTGGAAATCATTGCATTCATGTGCCTCTTTATCTTCTTTTATCTTTCCTCCATTTTTTTTTAGAGAAAAGCCTGTTATTTTCTGCTTTCTCTTTTATCCAAAACACACAATGGATTTCTAATAAAAATATTTGTATATTTTTGGAGGGGAAAAAGGCAGAACTCTGTGTAAACGTTATTCTTATTATAATCCTTAAAGAGGAATTTCCCCTGACATTTAAAATCAAAACAACTTTTCCTACTAGTGGCATGCTGGGCCCTATCAAGCAAGTCTATCATTTATTGCTGGACATGCTCTAGCTGCGAACTCCCTAAAATGAGCGCTGCTTCCTTTCAAATCATTGTGAAAGCTGCCTCGGCTCTTCCGTAATGTTAAAATTACTCTGTTGCCAATTATTCAGAAAGGTGTCTTTTAGAAGCAAGTGCATTTTTTTTTTATTTAACCAAAGACTCACCCCTACTGTTTTAACGAGTATTGCTTCTCTTCACTTAATGCTACAAGGGGAGATTATTGTAAATAGAAGCTGTTTATGTCTGTATAAAATAATTTATAAACTCATGACTTATGGCTCTGAAAATACTTCAGAGCAGCAGTGCATCTGGCACGTGAAGATGATGAAGCATTATTCAAATAAAACCTTGCCTCCAAGACATTAATAGATGCAACCGACACAGCTATGGCTTTAAAACATGAATCTATTTTTAATTTTTAAATACTTTTCTAGCACTGAGGCTTGGAGCAAATGCACATACAATCAGCCAGATAGTCACTGAACTTTCTCTCTCTCTCTCTCTCTCTCTCTCTCTCTCTCTCTCTCTCTCTCTCTCGTAAACTCTCCTTCCAAGTCACAGCCTAACTTGGACCTCAATATGTCACCAAGGCTGGCCTGCAGCTCACAGTACTTCTTCTCCCTCAGTGGTCTAAGTGTGTGCAGACCGAAAGCAACAACTTGCTTTGACTTTTAACTTTCATTTCATTTTGCAACACACCAAGTAACATATACATTTTTTAAATTCATAGATTTTTGTTCTTTTGTTTTATGGATTTGTAGAAAATCAGAAATCTGATGCGATTTTTCCAGTGTCTTTGTTTCTACCATGTAAAAATATAGGATTCATAAATTATTGATATACAGAGGAAATCATTTCATTTTGAATAATGCCCATCTCTTTTTCTTCACTAATAAATTATTTCAGAGCATAGTGAAATTTATGGTCTCAAATTGCAGTGCTCTAGTTTCATGGGCATTCTTCATGACTATTGGCAGGAATTCAGTCTCCAGTCACGTTTTTCAAAAGACCATGAGCTAGCTCTGAACTGTGAGTGGCACTTTAGCAAAGTAAATGTTAGCACTTTCCTCTTAATTTTTCTGTTGGAGCTTGTCAAAGGATGTATCAACACTCACAGGCTAGCAAAGACATTCTCAAAAGAAATGTTGGCGAAAATATTGTTACAAAGTAAACTCTTGTGATTCACAGATCAGGTGTGTCCTACAGCTTCCTCCTTTGTTGTGAGAAATGTAGAATTCATGAAGCTGCATACTTTCAGGATTCCAAACATCATGGCCATCTTTAGCAGTGAGCCTCTAGCTTTTGGAACATCTTTTCTTGCTTGGAGCTAATTCAGAATCCAGAGTCTTTTGGGGCACTTGCTAAATGAGTCAAGAATGTATAGTTAGGTGGGAATACATTATCAACACAAGGTGAAGTGGCCCAGTAAGAATTGTGCTTCTTTATGAATGCTACAACATTATACAAAAATTCCTACCCATTACAAAAATTAGAATCAGGTTTCACATTGCCTTTGTTGTGGTACCTTGGCTAGATTCTAGAATCTCAGAGGAAATTATCTACTCAAACAAATATGTGGTATTCCAAATTATATATGTAGCTCCTGATATTAAAGTGATAAATGTTGTATTATCTAGAAATTCAATTCCTTGATACATACAGAAGGAAAAAGCAACACACATCTACATAATAGTGTAAATGTTAATCCTAGCAATATCCATAATAGTCAAAGTCTGGCAGTAATTGAGATATGTACCAAACAGTGAATGGAATAATGTGTCGCATCCACTCAGTAGAACATTATCCTGCTAGGAAAAATGAATGGCATTGTTACATCTTAAAATCTGATTGAATTGCCAATATATTTTGTTAAGTAAAAGATATCGTTTACAACCACTATATGTTAAAAGATTCTGTTATATGTCATATAATAAAATGCAAAATAACAGAAAGAATTACCTTTTGTCTTAAAGGCTCTAAGGCTGAAACACGGGGCAATAAAAAAGTCATTAATTTCTTTCTGTTCTGAAAACTTTGTTCTCAAATTTATACTATTGTTTACAAATTGAAAATTATTAAAAATATTGCATTGCACATTGGGAAATTATTGAACTATAGAATACCCCAATAACATGTTGTTTACACTTTAAACCTGTCTGACAAGGAATTTTAGAAAATGTGAGTCAGTGGAGGACTAATGACTTTCTTTATTTTGCAGCCATAGAAGACACCCAAGAACACTCCAAAGCAATGCCTAATCCACGTGTTGCCTGACACAATCATCTGTATGTGAGGCTAAGTGAGAAGATCATGAGCTTAAGGTCGTCTTTGGATACATAGTGCTGCCATTTTACAGCAAAACAAGCAAAAACAATGAAAAATGCAGTGCTTTAGCTCTTTTAACTGAAACCTGTAGTGGTCTAGCTAAGTAATACACTGAGAAGTGTGAGCATATCCTAAAACCATGTGCAAGGTAAGACACCTTTAAACAGGTGAAAGGAAGAGGAAAACAAGGATGAGATAAGCAGGAAGTCACTGTGATTTCCTAGGGAAACCTGAACAGTTCATTGATTATGGTATGGAACCCATTGTATGGCCAGTACAAGAGAGGCCACCAGAGGGAGAGATGGTGCTGGCTTACCTTCATCTTACTAATTTTCTTCACAGACTCCAGTTCATTCAAACTGGCTAGAAACCAGGAATCATGAAACTCATGCCTTCTCTTTCTGCACATAGCAATACAAAGCCAAAGCAAAGTCAATCTGTGAAAAACCTACCTAGAGAAAGATGACTGGTATCTAAACGCATTTCATTATTGGTAGCCATCAATTTTATCCACTCAATTCATTTTAACACTAAGTGTTCACTAAACTTTCTTTACACTGTTTTCATTTCACTTCAGAATTAGTTTTTTTTTGTTAAAAAATTTCTGTAATTGCATAGATATATTAACAAAGTACTGAATAAAATGTGTATTCAACCCTTCACTTGACAAAAATATGTTTGTCATTTTTTTTATTATATATACAGTGTTCTGCCTGGATGTGAGAAGAGGTCACCAGATCTCATTATAAATGGTTGTGAGTCACCATGTAGTTACTGGGAATTTAATTTAGGACCTCTGAAAGAGCAGCAAGTGCCCTTAACCTCCTAACCTTCTCTCTAGCCCCATGTTTGTCATTTATAAAATATTTTAAACACTGTTCAGTTGTCTCAGTGTGTTAGATTGTGGTACAAGAATATGATAGCCATAATTCTCCCCAGTGGATTACAATCTCCAGAGAAGCAAGAAATGTGTTATAAACAGAAATATTTAGAAGGAACAAGAAGTATAAACCACATTTCTTGGCTGACCACATCTCTAGGAGTAACCAAACATCATAAAACTTACTCCATGGGGTTTTGCTTGCTGATTTGCTTTTTTTTTTTTTTTTGATTTTTTTGTTTTTTTGGTTTTTTTCCTTCTTTATTTATTTAAAGAATTTGCACATCCTCCCCTCCTTCCAATATCCTCCACTTCCCCCACTCCCTCTCCTCCTCTCTTACCATTCCCAAGAGCAGTCAGGGTTTCCTGCCCTGTGGGAAATCCAAGTTCCTCCCCCCTTCCCTCCAGGTCCAGGAAGGTGAGCATCCAAACAGACCAGGATCCCAAAAAACCAGTACATGCAGACGAAACAAGACCCAGCGCCATTGTCAATGGCTTCTCAGTCAGCCCCCATGTCAGCCACATTCAGAGAATCCGGTTTGATCACATGCTCCTTCAGTCCCAGTCCAGCTGGCCTTGGTGAGCTCTCATTTGACCAGTCCCCTTGTATCAGTGGGTGAACGTACCCTTCGCAGTCCTGACTTCCTTTTTCATGTTCTCCTTCCTTCTGCTCTGCATTTGGACCTTGGGGGCTCAGTCCAGTGCTCCAACGTGGGTCTCCGTCTCTATCTCCATCCATTCTCAGATGAAGGTTCCCTCTGGTTCTGCCTTCCTTGCTCACATTCTCCCTCCCTCTGCTTCTCATTTGGACCTAGGGAGTTAAGTCCAGTGTTCCAATATGTGTCTCTGTCTCTATCTCCATCCTTCACCATATGAAGGATCTGTGGTGACATGCAAAATATTCATCAGTATGGTTATGGGCCAAGGCCAGTTCAGGCACCCTCTCCTCTGCTGCCCAGAGAACAATCTGGAGACCTCTCCTTGGGCCAGGGAACCCCTCCAGAATCAATTCTCTTGCAAACCCTAAAATGGCTCCCTTAGTTGAGATATAAACTTCCCTGCTCCCATAACCATCCTTCCTCCCTCCCCCCCTCCCATTCCCCCAAGCCATCCCCAATCCTTCCTCTCTCCCCTCTCCCTAACCATCTCCCCTTACTTCCACTCAGCGGTAAAAAACAATGACATCTTGAATTTTGCATGCAAATGAATGGAAATAGAAAACGCTTTACAGAGTGAGGTAACCCAGACCCAAAAAGAGGAATAAGGTATGTACTCACTCATAAGTGGATTCTAGCCATAGTTAAAGTTCTTTGAGTCTATAATTCATGATCCTAAAGAAGCTAAATAAGAAGGTGAACCTGAAGAAAATCATATAGTTATCCTACTGGATATTAGAAGTAGACAAGATTGCCAAGCAAACTTGGGTGCACGGGGGGTGGGGGGTGGAAGTAAGGGGAGATGGTTTTTTGATATTTTTGTCTTGGTATTTGTTTTTAATTTTTTTAGACATTTAGAGGGTGACACAGAGAAAAAGGGGAGACATGAAGTTGGGTAAGTAGGAAGGTAGAGAGTAAAGAACTTGAAGGATTTCATGATTTTTTCATTGTGCAAAAAAAGTTAAGTGTAAATTAAAAGGGAATCTAATATTAATAAAATGATAGCATCTTAAAAGGTTAATAAAATGACACTTTGCCTACTTTAAGAGGTATCTCTACATGGAGACCTATGGCGTGAACTAAAGCCTTTAGGATTAACACTGCAAACTAATAGGGTATTATTTAAATAAATGACAAAGAGATAACTATTTGCTCATCCTGAAAAAGGAGACTGATAATCATATTTATTGGAAATAAAATTTTGTTTATTATAAATCCAGTCAGCTACTAAACTGACTGGTCTGACAAGATATGCTCACTGGTGCAATAGTGGCACAGATATTTTGGGATTAACCAACTATTTCTTGTTATATTTAAGGGAAATGTAACAAGATAGAATTTATTCCTGCTAAATTTTGTTAGGTACCTTAGTAATAGGCCTTAGGGGAGAAAATATTACTATTATTATGCTAAATAGACATTTTTAAAAACTGCTTATTAACATTAGCCTTTGTACACACAGAACAATGCATTTTTCAAGCCTCAACAAAGAAGCATCTTTATGTAAGAGATAGCGATTTTTATAAATATCTAAAACTGCACAAGTAAAAGATATTTTTTTTTAGTAAATTTTATTAAATTATAAAAGTTTCCATTTCCGCCCCCCCTCCCAACACCCTCCCACTCCCCCCACTCCCCTCCTCCTTCCCCTCTGTCCCCCAGGGCAGTCAGGGTTTCCTGCCCTGTGGGAAGCTCCAGCTCCCTCCCCCTCCCTCCAGGTCCAGGAAGGCGAGCGTCCAAACAGACTGGATCCCCAAAATCCAGCATATGCAGAGGAAACAGGTCCCAGTGTCATAGTCAATGGCTTTTCAGAAAGACCCCGGGCCAGCCACAGTCAGAGAATCCGGCCAAATTCCGAGAATCTGGCTAGATCACGTCCTCGTTCAGTCCCAGTCCGACTGGCCCTGGTAAACTCTCATCAGATCCATTCCCTTGTATCAGTGGGTGATAGCATCCCTCGCAGTACTGATTTCGTCTTTCATGTTCCTCCTCCTTCTGCTCCCCCTCCGGACCTCGGGGGGCTCAATCCGGTGCTCCAATGTGGGCCTCCGACTGCATAGCTGTCCTTCGCCAGACGAAGGATCTATGGTGATAAGCAAAATATACATCAGTATGGTCATGGGCCATATAGACAAGAGTCCCAGGTAACCTCGGGTGCATGGGGGGGTGGGAGGGTCGATGGAGGGGGAGAGGGCTAGAGAGAAGGGAGTAGGGGAGGAACGGGGAAAGCTTGGTGGCCGGGGATGAGGGGGGGGAGGGAGGTAGGATGAATATGGGATCAGGGAACAATATATTTCAACTAAGGGAGCCATTTTAGGGTTTACAGGAGACTTGATTATATATGGGATCCCAGGTCCAAGGAGAGATCCCCCAGATTGCTCTCTGGACAGAGGAGAGGGTGCCTGAATCGGCCGTGGCCCATGACCATACTGAAGTAAAAGATAATTTATTGCTTGGATATTGAAAGAATGGCTGTCATAGTCTCTATTCCTGAGACTAAGCAGCACAAAAGACAGAGCATAAAGATCTTAAGAGCCAGAGGTTGTTGGTGACTTTAAGGAAATGTTTTTTTTGGACATGACATGGCCACTATACACTAACTCAAAATACCTATGATTGAATGCATAAACTATATAAAAGATTAAGTCAGGTAAATTCCAGCATGAACAGGTGAGGGGATTATTGGCAGAGATTTCTTTCCCACCCGGTCCCACAGCCATTGAGTCCCAAATAAATACACACAGAGGTCTACATTAATTATAAACTGATTGGCCTATTAGCTTAAGCTCATTATTAACTAATTTCTACATCTTAACCCATAATTCTTGTCTGTGTTAGCCACGTGGCGTGGTACCTTTCATCAGTGAGGCATTCTCATCTCCCTTGCTCTGTGTATGGCTTCTTCTGTTTTGACTACAGACTGAATCTTTCCTCTTCCTAGAATTCTGATGTTCCCATTGCCCCGCCTCTACTTCCTGCCTGGCTACTGGCCAATCAGCGTTTTATTAAACAAGTACAAGAAGCAAGTTTTTACAGGGGAAAGCCATTGTCCAACAGCAGGGAATCAAGAATTTCCATCACTAATATAGGTGCTGCTTTCCATTGAAGACTTCCGGGCAATGAGAGTCAGTTTTCTTCAGGGATGTGTCCCTAAGAGACTTCCTATGCACTGATAGTCCTCACCTATGAATACAGAGTCTGCATTAAGTGAAATTTTCAAGTTTGAAAAAAAAGTATGAACACATGAAGTTAAAAGAGAAAGGTGGTATAGGAGAGAAGAAGGTCTTGAAAGGAAAGAAAGAGGGTGTACATTTTATTGAATCACATTATATGTGAGTATGAAATTCTAAATCAATAAAAATATAAAATAGTCATGGCCTTAGTACAGAGGCTGCAAAAGACATGACAGAATTCTTAGGGTTCTCTGTATTCCTTTAGTACTTACTTATGACTGTCATAATACTTTTGCAAGTCCTAACTTGATTCAATGTATTCTCTAAGTTTCTCCTTCATTATGAAAAGCAGTATTGGCTCAGTAAAGATAAACCAATAAAGGCACTGAGAGGATTGTATGGCCAGATTCAAAAGACCAACTTTCCTCTCTTCCTGGTCCATCTTTATTGTTTTCATCTGTACCTTTTTGGACGCCATATCAACATGATACATTACTCTTTTACTCTCAGGCCTAACCATAATTTGTTCTGAATAACCAGCTGGAAATTTCAAAATCAGACACCAGATAGAAAATATAAAGCCCTAGATTTTATATTAGTACAAGTAATAACTATTTCAATCTTATTGTTGATTAACTGCTCACAATTATTTTCAAAGGTTTATAACTTTGGCATGGAGATTTTTTTCTGGGCTTATGAACACATTTCACTATTTATACTGCCAAACATTTGAAAAAATAGACTGAAAAACAAAATGAAAAGGAGCCATCCTAGAGGAAATCGAGCATTCACAGACAGCCATGCAAAGAGGAAAGAACAGTCAAACCAATTAGTCCAGTTGGCTAATGGCCTTTTTTAATGGAGATCCGGATGGCTGCACTGTTAGCTTGGGGCACATAATTTAGTATACATTGGACTGAGCTTTCTCAGTTATACTGACTAATTCTAGCACATTATAATTTATTCAAGAAGACTGTATCCTTTGTTTCATATACCTCACTTTGGCTTTATATACAATGACATAGCAATGAATACTTGTTGTCATTGTGTTAATATGAGAATGATTTTATATTTATATATACACATATTATATGTACACATATAAATATATATTAATTAATACTGTAGATAACATAGACAAGATGAAGTAAAGTTTCTTAAAGGTAGTAATCTATATCTTCCAAAGTTGATTTGAGTTATTTTATTAGTAGGAATAGAGATGGTTCAATTTGCAAAATGCAATTAATTATTAGTTGAACTACTAGAATATGTATTAATATTATTTAAGTTTTAGAAATATTCAGTCTTATTATGTAATGTGGAAAGTGTTATATGCAGTCACAGAGAAAACCAGGATCAGAATGAAATTCCACATGTTTGAGAACTTTCAAATCTTCTAGTTGAGTTTCAATATGAAATTTAATCAGAATACATTAGAATATAATTATGTAGAAATCCTTTATCCAGAAAGTTCAAATGCAAATAACACTTATATTCTAAAAATTGAGATTGGTTAGGAAAAGTGTTGCAATTTAAAAGAGTATTATGTTCTGACTAATTTATTCAAATTCATGTAATTATTGTCTAACTAATTAGCTGGAAACATGACTAGTTCTATTTTTGTATGAACTGTAAAAATTCTTCCCACAATAAAGGAATCCATGTAAAAATAAATGATGTAAAAGCTCTATAGAAATTCTGATAAAATGATGATAATAACTATAAGTGAAATAATAGTCCTTCACTTGAAATAATTTTGGTTTAATCAAAGAAAGAAATAGAAATAGATAGATTGCCTCATTGATTACTTATTTAAAAAATGTTTGGATGATTAAAGGAGGCAAAAAAGAAAAATGTATCATTTTGTGATTATTTTGTGCTTACTCTCCTAGAAATCATCAAAAGTATTTGTCTTTCAGCATTGAAGGATGATTATAGTCTACAAAATAAACTATTAAACTTAATTATACTATGAATTAATGCTTTTATTTCTAAATACATGCTGATCGTGATAAGTATGAAAAATTCATTGTTTAGAAATAAGAGTTTATATTATAAGGATAGCTGTCAATCACTAAATATTCCTTAAATATATTTGTCACTGTAACAGAAGGGAGAGGAGGACACCAGATCATTATTTTCTTTCAGTATCAAAACAGTTTATAGAAAAACATTTATATTGGAAATTATTTTTCTGTTTTGGAAGAATATCTTAAAATGTTTTTTATTACCATATTTTAAAATTATGAAAAGAGCCTGTTATTTTGCATGTGCACAACACCTACTGTAACTTTAAACACAAGCAGGTGAAATCATTAGCCTGTCTGCCCAGACTTACTGGAAAGAGAAACAGCTGAAATTTATGATGAGCAAGTGTGGCCATTCTCTTTCCCAGGCTCAAATCTTGCATAGCAAACAATCTTGCTATATATACCTATTCCACACACCATAAATGAAACACAACATCATAGTGGAATATATTTTTGGTCAGTC
Organism: Myodes glareolus; assembly: GCF_982192425.1. Taxonomy (NCBI): domain Eukaryota; kingdom Metazoa; phylum Chordata; class Mammalia; order Rodentia; family Cricetidae; genus Myodes; species Myodes glareolus. The sequence continues at coordinate 93,621,670 of NC_142031.1, forward strand.
TTTTGTCATTTAGCCCTCTGCTCTAAAGAGAAGTAGTTCTCTAGTGAATGTAGTGCTCACCCTGTTAGTAGAATATATAGTCCATTACCTGGCTTTCATATTGCTTTCCATTTCAGAACAAAATCTCTAGGACTGGGGAGATGGATTATTATATAAGGGTACTCAGTGCTCTTGTAGATGACCCAAGTACAGTTAATGGCATCTGTGCTAGATGACTTATGACCAGGTTTAAGTTATCTTCTAGTGGCTCCAACACCTTCTTTTGGATTCTATAGGCACCCACACACACAGGGCTTACTGTTACCCAGGCTCATACTCATACACATAACAAAATAATATTTTTTTATAAAAGCAATGACTTGCATAATACAGGAAAGGTACTGAGTTCATAACAGTCATTAATATTTTCTATTTTCTATTAGAGGTGAATTTTCTCTTATATATTGAGTATTTTTTTTAGAATTCATTCATTTGTTTTCTTTTTTGTTTATTTGTTGTTGTTATTTCAGGGTTTTTCCGTGTAGCTTAGCAGCCTGTCCTTTCACAAGCTCTTTAGACCAGGTTGGCCCCAAACTCAGATCCACCTGCCTCTGTCTCCCAAGTGCTGGGATTAAAAATGTGCACAACCACCCGACAAATCCATTAATTTGTAAATATTGAATTATAGATAAGTCCAAAGTGCCTCTGCTATTCATCATGTTACAGGTGATACATTTAAACCCCACAGAGGCAATATTTTCATTTCATGAGTAGATAGCAGATACATTAATGTTAGATTCGGTTTGAAAATGAAATCTCCAGCTTTGCAGACATGTACTTTCCTTTAAAAAGTGACTATTTTAAGAAATCTATAAATTTATCTAAGCTAGAACTCCTAATTCAAAGTCTAAGAACAATTATCAGTGGCTTTTCATATTTATCTTCCTGTAGAATCTGCATGGGTGAGGAATGAAGAGCAACGGGGCAGCACACCACCCGGGAACACCTTCTCCTTAGTGAGGTCTACGTTACTACCCCACAGATGGCGATTTGACAGCATGCACTGTCAGATATAATCTTGTCTAACTTCACTGCACATCTGCCCTGTCTTACAAAGCAGTTCTCACCTCACCTGGGCTAACCTTCCACCAGTTCATGATGGAAGTCATTAGGCTCTTAGCCTGTCATTTATGATTCTTAGAGACAGGCCCAGAGGAACCAATTTTCAGTCAGTTTTATTTCACTTTCTTTATGAAGCTATGTTCTGGTGTTCTTCCACTAGCTATTTTTAATGTTTGAATGATATATTAATAATGTCACTTTTTCTGTAATGTGGTGTGACAAAGAAATAAACATAGTTCCTACTTAACAGAAAATATTAGTTTGGAGAGTTGATTTCCATTTTAAAAATGTTCTCTGTTTCGGAAATTGATGCCAAATTTCTGCTAGACCATTGAGGGCTCGCCTAATGCTAACTAGCTTCTGTAATACAATCTCTTTCTCTTTGTGTTTTGTGAATCTGCTTGTGTCACTGCTCACAATTTAACTTTTGTCCCAAGAAGCATCACTTTTATATTGAACAAACATAAGTGTGCCTGTTTATGTGCAAGTTCAGCTTCCTATGTGTAGTCATCAAGTGTTACAAGGAAGGACAGGCTTTAGTATGTCTTGATTTGTTTTGTGTATATTTAATATGTGCAGTCATACCACAGTGCACCGTTGTGGGTCAGTGGACAACTTGGAGAAGCTGGTTCTCTCTTTCCCATTGTGGATTCTTGGCATTGAAATCTGGTCATCATTCTGACAACAGATGTGTTTACCTGCTGCTTCATCTCTTTAGCATGACATGGAACATTTTTAAATGGCTATTTTAAGTAATTCTATTCATGTCTTTGATTGTTTTAAAGTTTCTTGAAATTCTAGTGAGTATTACTATCACTATGTTAAATTCATTTCTCCCAAATTGTAACAGACCTAATAGAGAGATTTCAATTAAATGAAAGTGGCTAAATACTACAGAAGTATTTATGAAGTGATAGTTAAGTATGAATAAGAATAAAGATATGTAATTAAGAATTACAAAGTATGGGTTCAGAATGTTCTCTTATACTTGATGTGATAATTGCAATTTTCATATAGAACAATTATTTCTTACTCTGTAATATAGACTGTTTCAAGTAACAAAACAGGAGAAATAGTCTTTATTACAGTTTTTCTAAAGAATATATTTTATTCTTTCATGTAACTAAGTCAGCTGGAAAGGTGGATCATCCCCAGAATATTTTGGAAGAGTCAGTGCAATGAATGACATCCATAAAAGTTTAGAAATAGAGGGAAGACCTGCACATCTTCAAAAACTTAGTAGACACATTCTCCTAACTCTCTTCTCTAAGTGTTCAGTGATACAAGCAGCTCTGGAGTTATACATAAAATATACACATGAAAGAAATGGGAAGTAAAGAGAAAATGACACATCGTACAGACTCCAGGGTCATAATTGTATGATAGTTAAAAATTCTTTCATGTCATAGCTATAAAATTAAAATTCTTGTGCTCAAAATCTGATCGAATGTTCAGAGATCCTACTGGTCTTTCAGGAGACCTAAGTTTGAAACCTCACTCTCACTTTCAGAGGTTTACAACCATATGTCTGCCTGATTCCAGGAGATCTTATACCTGGTTCTGGTCTCAACAGGCACCCCACATATGTGCACACAGAGATACACATTCAAACACACAAAAAATAAAAATCAAGCATAAAAGTAGACTGTGTTCTAGGAATCAATATTTCACAAGTAGATAAAGACCAAAGACATTCCCTCCAATCTTTCCTTTCTACCTAAATGATCAGACAAAGTCCTTATAGCCATCAGTATACAGATTTTTTGAATGTTATGCATGCCACAACAATGCAAAACCACAAAGAGAAACAACAGAAAATAAAAATTAATAATAAGAAAGAAAGCCTGAAGTTCAACTGTGGCCCCCTCCTTATCCTAAGCTAAGATTAAAAACAGTTCAGATCCTATATATCTCAACTTTTTGTCTTATTCTTCTGAGAAAAGTATCTCCAACCTTTCACTGACAGAAACTATCCAGGTGGATATGTTAGTCCATCCTTAGAGGAGGTGAAAAGGTAAACCCAGACTACAGGTTCACTAAAACCTAAGGCTGGAGCCTTTCTTGACTTACTTTTAGTCATAGTGTCAGGGAAGATAAGCAAAGGCCAGCCTTTTCTCCATTCTACTAAGAGACCTTGATAGGATGAAATAAAGCATACCTTCCATGCCCAGGGTGAGAGTGCTGAGTTTTCGTCAAAGTACCAAGCTACCATTAAGATCCAACAATAACAGTGCCCAAATCCTACTAGGGTATCAATAGAAACTGAATGTGGAATTCACTGTTTCATGCTATCATGGACCTAGCAAAACATTCTACCTCTCTGTTGAGGTCCAGTCATAAAAGGCTCAAGTGTAAAAGAAAAAGGAGAAAATAACCAGACCACACATCATAATAGCCCCAATGGCTTTTTTATAGAAAAAGAAAAACTCATCTATAAATGAGAAAAGACTGTCTATGGAACTGAACTGATTCAATAATATTAAATCACATTATTTGAAAAAGGATTAAAGCATGTCCATTTAGAAGTGTCAAGTAAGATTATGAAAAAAAGGCCACCTTTAAAAAAGAAGGAAAAATTAAAGTGAACTGAGAAAATGAAATACATGGAAGAGATAATGAATATTTCATAAAATGAAAATCATTAAAAGGGTCAACATCTTAAAGATTAGAAAGCATGCATTCTGATTTCAGAGAGGAAATAGACAGGGTTTATTGGCCATCATGGAGTCTTGGGGATTTGTAACTGATGATAAAATAACAAATAGAAAGATTCAGAAAAATGAGAAAGGGAACATTAAATATATTTGTTTTGTTTGTTTAATTTGGAGTGTAAATGGATACCAAAAACCCAGAAAGGGAGCTTTGTGAAGAAGGACTATATTAAGGCAGAGGGAGCACTGGTTTAAAGACAAAATGATTGAAAGGGTTTGTTGGGATGTTGGAAATATAAAGGTTTATGCAAAGATGATTATGATAGGATAGAAGAGTATACACCAAAGCATATGGCAGCCTACTATCTCACAACTCAGAAATGTTGTTAGAAGTAAAGTAAATACATGCTGTGTAAAACCATAGACAAATAAAAGAAGAAGAATATGTGAATGATTGAAGGATTAAATAGAGATTCTGAGATGAGACAGGAGAAGAAAGTAAAACTAAACATGCATTGTATATAGGACTCCGGAATCCTACATGTTGTACTAAGTACCAAACAACTTTTCTTACTAGAAAGACTATTCTTTTTATAAAAGTACTCCAAAATATTGTAATTTAGGTGTGATTGTTTGAATAGGAGTGACCCCAATAGACTCATGTGCTTCAACACTTGGCCTATAGGGAGTCTCACTATAAGGAGGTGTGGCCTTGTTGGTGTAGGAGTAACCTTACTGGTGGGGATAAACTTTGAAGTCACAGAGCTCAGGCCTGTTAACTTCCTGATGTCTGCCATTCCGGATGTGGAAGCCTCAGCTTCTTCTCTGGCACGATGTCTTCCTGCTGGTTGCCATGCTTCCGTCGATGATGGTAATGGAGTAAACCTCTGAGACTGTAAGCCGGTCCCAATTAATACTTTTGTTTAAAAGAGTTGTCATGGTCATGGTGTCTCTTCACAGCAATGGAAACCTAACTAAGATACAATGAACAGGTAGAAGTGAATAAAGAGCTTAATGTAAGCATGATGACCTGAGTTCAAATTCTCAGGACCTATGTGACACCTGAGAGTATCTGGAGTTAACCTACTGCTCCTACATCCAGATGGGAGACAAAGACAGGAGAATCCTTGGAGGCTTACAGGCCAGTGAACAGAACAGTAAATAAGAGACCTTTTCTCAAGCATGGTAGAAGGCAAGAACCCACACATGAAATTGTTATATGGCCTCTACACTTGTATTGTATCCTTTTTGTACCTGTATTTACACATATAAGCATATATACACATATACATATACAGACCAGAGATAAAGTTATGAAACTAGGATAATTTTACCTATATCAGAAGAATTTTTCACTAATTTTGAGCCAAATTTTAGACTTAAGAACATACTTTTGGAGTCTTATTTTGCGGTTCAAGGATACAGTATTGCCATTTTAGACAGAATCAAGGGAGTGAGAGGCTGTTGATTCATTCTGGGCGAAGAAAAATAAGGTTTGATCAAGGAAGATCCCCTGAAAAATCTCCAACGGGAATAGATGACTGAGATGATCAAACCTTTCAGAGGACTTTTGTTGCAGTTTTCTCTGAGTTCCACATCCAGAACAGCTTCATGACTACTGGTTGAAATGATCTAGCCTTACAGAATACATCAGTAGCTCCTAGACCCTACTGGACTTCTGTATCATGGAGCTTGGAAACAACTCCCATTAACTCCAATCTACAATAATCACTTGTCTCCACTTTATTGTCTGTCACTGAGAAAGAAGTGATACCTTCAGCTACAGAAGGTGATCTATGTTTCTGTTTTTTCCTCAGAAATGAGAGACAGAAAATCAATCATTCTCCCTCATGCATACATATTCACTAGAAGCATTGTAGTTAGCTTTATTAAACAAAGTAAAAATTAAAGTCAGTTTCTCCTAGAAAAAAAATATACTTTTGAATCTTACTATTGAAAGATGATGGTAACTAATATCCCTCTAAATGTAAATTGAGAGTGTGGGAGCCACAGGAGAAAGCATAATGGGAGAGGGGAGCAGAGAAAAATATATAGTGAAATAATTTTGATGGTATTTTGATGGGGGAATGGGATGGTTGGGAAGGAGGAAGGGTGGATGTGGGAGCAGGGAAGAAGATACCTTAATTAAGGGAGCCATTTTAGGGTTGGCAAGAGACTTGACTCTAGAGGGGTCCCCAGGTGTCCATGGAGATGTCCCCAGCTAGTTCCTTGGACAGATGAGGAGAGGGAGCCTGAACTGGCCTTATCCTATAGCCACACTGTTGAATATCTTGCATATCACCATAGAAGCTTCATCTGGTGATGGATGGAGATAGAGACAGAGACCCACATTAGAGCACTGGACTGAACTCCCAAGGCCCAAATGAGGAGGAGAAGGAAGGAGAACATGAGCAAGGAAGTCAGGACCGCGAGAGTTGCGCCCACCCACTGAGAAGTTGGGGCTGATCTAATGGGAGCTCACCAAGGCCTGCTGGACCGAAAGTGAAAAAGTATAGGATCAAACCGGACTCTATGAATGTGAAGGACAATGAGGGCTGACTGAGAAGCCAAGAACAATGGCACTGGAATTTGATTCTACTGCATGTACTGGCTTTGTGGGAGCCTAGTCTCTTTGGTTGAGCACCTTACTGGACCTGGATGGAGGGGGGAGGACCTTGGACTTCCCACAGGGCAGGAAACCCTGACTGCTCTTTGGACTAGAGAGGGGAGAGGAGGGAAGTGGGGGGAGCAGGAGGGAAATGGGAAGTAGGGAAGAGGCAGAAATTTTTTAATAATAATAGTAATAAAAAGAGTTATTCAATCTTTGCTCCTAGTCTTATACTTTATACCTAACTACTTTATATTTTATCTTTGTGTTATATGGACTGCAGACTTCTTAACAAAGACCCAGCAGCTAACGTTCACATATAAGTAATAACATGCCATCATCTTTTATCATCTTGGTTGCCTCACTCAGGATGACTTTTTTTCTAGTTATATTCTTTTTGTTTTGTTTTTATGTTTTTCTGTTTGTTTGTTTTTGAGACTGGGTTTCTCTGTAGCTTTGGATCCTGTCCTGGAACAGGCTCTTATAAGCCAGGCTGGTCTTGAACTCACAGAGATTCACCTGCCTCTGCCTCCCACGTGCTGGGATTAAAGGCATGCACCACATAGTTGAGCAATATTCAGTTGTGTAAATGTAGCGCATGTCTTTATCCATCCATCCATCAATAGACTTGTAGATAGTTTCTTGTCAATTATGAATAACAGTAAGATTAGGGTTGAACAAGTATCTCTGTTGTAGAAAGAAGGGTGCTTTGGCTATATGACCAAGAGTGGTATAGCAGCATCTTTATATATTTCCAGCTTCCTATGGAATCACTGCACTGGCCTACATAGTTGTTATACAACTTTGCACTCCCATCAGCAATGGATGAGTGTTACTTTTATTCCACATCAATACTAGGATGAAATGTCACTTGTGTTTTTACTATTAGACATTCTGATTGGTGTAAGATAAAATCTCAAAGTAGTTTTGATTTGTATTTGCCTGATGACTCAAGATGGTGAATATTTTACTAAGTGCTTCTTGGTCATTTAGGTTTCCTTTTTTGAGTAACCTCTGTTTAGGTCTGTTTAGGTCTTAATTTCGTTACTTGTTTTCTTGATTACATTTTTTTTAAGTTCATTATGTATTTTATATATAATCCCTCTATCAGATGTACAGTAGATAAAAATCTTATCCCATTCTGTATACTGCTGTTCTGTCTTATCGATGGTTTCCTTAGCCTTAGAGAAGTTTTTCAGTTTCATTAGCTCCTGTGTTGCATGATTAATAAAAAACCAGAGACAGAAATTGGAGTTCAACCTGGTGGTCAGAAAAGCAAAACAACCAGTCACTGGCTCTTCCCTCTAGCTCAATCTGAAACGGTGTTCCTCCCACCAGAATTTGAAAAAGACTATGGGTGAGAGCTCTGTCCTTCTGTTTTATTTTCCTCTCTAGTGCTGGGATAAAAGATATGCACTACTACTGCCCAGTTTCTGTGATAAGCTAGTGTGTCTATTGGGATTAAAGGTGTGTTTTACCACTGTCTGATCTATAATACAGATCAGAGCTGCTGTTTTACTCTCTGAACTTCAAGAAAGCTTTATTTATTAAAATACAATTGAAGTTTCACTATGTTTGTGTTTAATTGTTGATCTTAGTGTCTTCTCTACTGTTCAGAAAGTTGTTTCCTATGCCAATGTACTCAAGACTATTTTCTACTTTCTCTACTGTCAGGTTCAGTGTTTCTGGATTTATGTTGAGGTATTTGATTGATTTGGGGTTAAGTTTTGTACATGGTTATAAGTATGAATTTATTTGCATTCTTCTACTTGCAATCATCCAATTTGACCTATACTATGGTTTAAAAATCATGGGTTAAAAAAATACTATCTTCTATGTAGTGTGTATTTCTGAGTTCTTTAACAAAGATCATATGTCTGTACATAAATTTATTTATGTCTTGGTCTGCAATTCATTTCAACATGAACATGTGAGTTTTTATGCCAGTAACAATTGTTTTCATTACTATATTTCTGTAGTACACCTTGAAATCAGGATAGTGAGAGTTCCAGTAGTTTTACTACTCAAGAGTATTTTGCTTATCCTGGTGGGTTACACATGTTTTAAATTTGTTTGTTTGTTTTATTGTGCAAGCATGTGTGTGTGTTTCTTTTAGTAGCTGAGAATCACCCTTTTGAGTTCTGAAAAGATTTGTATTGGAATTTTGATGAGTGTTACATCAAGTCTCTAATTAATTTTATATTAATTCTTCCCATCCATGAACATGGAAGACAATTCCACCTCCTGATATCTTCTTCTAATTCTTTCTTCAGTGTCTTATTTTTCTTTTCATACAAGTATTTAATTTGGTTGCTTAGCCTCACCTCAAACAGATTTTGTTTGCTTGTTTCTTAGATTTTGGTTATTGTGAAAGGTCTTGTTTCCCTGATTTCTTTCTTAGTCAGTTTGTTATTTATATATAGGAAGGTTAACAATTTTGTGTATTAATTTTGTTCCTGGAAAAGACATAGTTGTTTATGATAAACCACCTTTCTAAGTCTGTGTCCTCTATGAAAGATCAACAAACACCACAGCACCTTAGGATATGTATGTGTCATATGTATTTTATTTTTGTCTTGAATGTTAAATACTATTGTGAACGTGGAAGGCTGTCTGTAAGGAAGGAAATATTTACAGATGTGAGCTATTATAAAGAGTGATTCTTTTTCAGAAACATAATTAGTAAATCATTTATAATTTTATTAGAAGTAATATAATCAGACTTCTTAATAGATGTTTTCATTATTGAACTTCATTTAAAAATATTACCTTTCATTAAAATACCAGAAACTACTTACTGCCAAAATGTTAACTAAAATACAATGATTCTTAGATTTTAATGCCAACAGAATGTAATATTATTTCTTAGGCCTTGAAAAATGGTATCTGTCACTACACATTTCCTAATTTGAAGGGCATATACATTAAAAGAAGAATATAAATTGTATCACTCTATTCTTTTTTACATATTTCATGAATTAATCAGTTGAACTGAAGCATGTTTGTGCAGATCACAACACTTGATACTTAAAAATTCATAGCTGCATGCTAGCTTTTGAAAGACAGCCATAATTTAGTGTTACACTTGAATAAATTACACACTATTCAAGAAATGTTGTTTATCATTTGAAAAATTAGGCAACTCAATTTCCCCTTGGGAGGAAAAAGTTGATTTTCTGTTTACTGAAGTTAATTAAAGTGCAAAGTTGTAATCTTCTCCTTCTTTGCTAGACAGGAAGTTATTTTAATTTTGAGTATATATTAGTTATTCCAGTACAATGAGAGTAATTTTTTGTCTTTTATCAACCAGCATTTCAGTATAAGATCTTGTCTAGATTACAGTGTGATTTGCTTTACTTTGTTTTCCTAATGATGAAGACTTCAAGGAACAGCACATTCAACACACACCACTGACTATTACAGATACAACTATTAATTAGTGTCCTGTTTGACGTTTATTATATTAAATTTTTTGTTCATTTTACATACCAACCACAGTTCCCCCGTCCCCTCCTCCTACTTCTCCCACACCTCCCCCACAACCTACCCCTCATCCACTCCTTAGTAAGAATAAGACCTCCCACAAGGAGTCAACAAAGTCTGACACATTTAATTGAGGCAGGATCAAGTCCCTCCCCTCCTCCACAACAAGTTTGAGTAAGGCATCCCACCATAGTGAATGGGCTCTAAAAAGTCAGCTCTTGCACAGGGTCCTACTGACAGGGGCCTTCAAACAGACCCAGAACCCAACTGTCACTCACATGCAGAGGACCTAGATTAGTCTTTGAATTGAGAGAATGCCCTAAATGAGGCTACACCATTCAACTTTGTGCATATATAAAATGTTTACATTTAAAAACTGTGTGTATATTATCAAATTTGGTTTAGAGAGGAGGGCATCACATATCTTGTCTCTCATGAATTTCTAATTTTAAAGGAACACATATTGAGTATATATTATTTGTGCATATATTGAATTTATTTGCCATATGAGCCTCAGAGTAACAAAACTAAGGTGGCAAAAGAATAAAGTCATTTTTCGTCTCTTGAGTTAGATAAAAAGTATATCTCGTTGGAGGCATAGTAGATAACATCTCATTAGAAATAACCCTATGCCACTAAATGGTGGTGGCACATGCCTTTAACCCCAGCACCAGAGGCAGGCAAATCTCTGAGTTTGATGTCAACCTGGTAAACAGAGTGAGTTCTAGGAGAGCCAGAATTACACAGAGAAGCCCTGTCTCAAGAAAACCAAAGAGAGAAAGAAAGAAAAGAAAGAAGAAAGAAAGAAAGAAAGAAAGAAAGAAAGAAAGAAAGAAAGAACGAGTTCTCTGCTAAAATTAAATAAAATTATATTACTAAATGAATTGTACTCACCGGAAAAAAATACTTCTTTCCAATGTAAATTTACATTCATGGAATAAATGTAAGAACCATTCATTTGTTTGACTGGGTTAGCAATTACTTAATAGCATATTGACAGTTTCTTAATAAAATTGAAAGTTAATTTTTTATATTTTGAAAAGTGTGTCTATTTTAAGTAGTTTTGGACGAATTCTGTTAATTCATGCAATTTAAAAGTCAAAACCCATTTTATTATTTTTTGAAAGCTAAAGAGTATATAGGGCAGTACGACTATAAATCTCGCAAGTATGTAGAGGAAGAGGATGGAGAAGAAGACAAGAGAAACCATCCCTTTCTAAGTATCCACACAGAAAAAGGAGAGAGTAGGAGAACTGGTGAGAAATGACAAAGCCCATAGTGTTAAAGAAAGTGCTCCCAGGCACTGTACAATTAAGATGCAATGACTGCCACAATGCACACAACAATCCTCACAGAAATCACTTTAGTAAAGTAAAGAAAGAAGAAAAGGAAATTTTAAACATTTTTTTCAGTAACTCAGAAATGTGGGTCAATTTAACACATTTATGTAGCTGAAGATTCACAGGTCAGTGGCTGTCAATTCATACCATTTTTAAAATCGAGTAAAATGAGTAAACAATCAAACAATTAATTTTAGATTCAGTTACTAAATGTGTCTCATATAAGTGTTGCAAATGAAGTCACTAAGGAAAATAACAATCATTAACTTCAATGCAAAATTAATATTTTATTTTGTGAAAAGCATTTAATACCATTTAACATATTTATAGACTAGGTTTTTGAACATATCACTCTGGGATGGTTACAATGACATACATATTTCCACACAAATATGTAGGAATAACTTGATGAGGCATTAAATTTCATTTGTTTAAAAACTTCAAAAATGGTATTAGGAAGAAAAATACAGAGAAGTTAAAATATATACTGTAGTGGTATATTATTTGTGTTTTGATAATTACATCTTGCATAAAGCCCAGAGGCAAAGCTAAAATGCTAGAGGTCAGGCAATGGTGACACAAACCTTTAATCCCAGGATTTGGGAGATAGAGTTAGATGAATCTCTATGAGTTCAAGACCACCCTGGGATACACAAGATCAATGCAGATATAAATTCAGGTGGTGGTTGCCTATATCTTTAATCCCAGGACTAGAGAATCATACTCTCTTATATTTTATACTAGACGGAGTATAAAATGATAGAAGAGAGAATCTGGCTGCTTAGTTTGCAGTCAGCTAGCCTTGGAAGAGGTGAGACTTCTCTAGTGGCTTGGATGCTTTGCTTTTCTGTTTTTCAGGTTGAACTCCAATTTCTATCTCTGGGTTTTTACTATTTGTGCATATATATATATATATATATATATATGTGTGTGTGTGTGTGTGTGTGTGTGTGTGTGTGTGTGTGTGTATGTGTGTGTATGTGTGTATGTATATGTATATATATTCACTAATCCTCATTATACTAATGAGTTCAGAAGTAGGATATATGAGATATGGATCAAGGACCTCAGGAGAAATATTTATGTTGAGAAAAAAATACTATTTTGATAGAAAAATCAGTTTTTATTATAAACGTGCAGTGTAGGCTTTACCACACAATATATGCTAAAATTGTCTCTTATAACCATATGTAGATGCCAAATAGGAGCCTCAATGACTCTGTCTTATCATTCAAAGTATATCTCCAACTTCAGTATAGAAATCTCAATTTCAAGCAGAGTATGGCCACTTTTGCTGAATAAGAGAGTCAGATCAGTCAGTAAGTTTGTGTTGATAAAAATTATAGGAAAATATAACCAAGATGTACATTGGAAAAGGACTCAAACCTGTTATGGAACACTTGATACAGTGTTAAATATTACTAGTAAATTAAAAGTCAGTAACATTGAACATCAGACTTGTTTAAAAACTGCCAAAGAGTTCCCAAGGCTAGAATCACTAGATATATCAAGAAGTCGGTATGTAATTTTTTATTAATTAATCAAGGCACTTGGTACATAATCAGGAATATTGTGCGCATGTGTGTGTGTGCTTTTTTTTCATATATGTAGTTGTGCTGTTTTACAGGCAAAAGCCTTTTCTTCCCTGAGTTGTTTTGTCCAGCTATTTTATCACAGCAACAGAAAAAAAAATTATTCAGAGAGAAACCAATGAGTTTTGTTTGTTTGATTTCTTTTACAGTAGAATGGTCGGAGAGTTTTGGAGACAGCTAATATCTGAATAACCAGAAATTAACACTATAACATGGGTGGTGACTTTCTAAAAATCACATAAATGGAGTGCTCCATCAGTTAACTCGTTAACTTTTATACATTCTAACACCTCCAGAGAAAACGTGCAGCTCAATCAGGGTTAAAAGAAACTAGAAGGATCTATGTGAGATTGAGAGATTGATTCCAATGCCTTTCCCACTCATCCTGCTATTAGAAAACATCAACAGTCCACATTTTGAGGATCTTCCCGAGGTATAGTTGCTCCAGTGTAGAAGAAATGGCTGTGTTATGCTTGTAAACAGCATCCCACAAGAGTATATTAGTCACATTGATACTTATGAAATGAAATTTTAGAAGTGTTTTTTTTCAGTAAAAAATATTTTAATGCCTAAGAACTAATGGTTTATTCTATAAAAGATGAACATCATTAAAACAAATATTAAGTAATATTCTGCACTGAAATAGATAATTCAGTCTATTATTAAAAGCTCTTTATTGAAAGGAAGATATGATTAAATACCAGACAAACCAAACTAGAGAGTGCATTGCTCCAGTAGTAGGAGTACTCCAGATAGATGGAATCATAACCCATCATGATGTGGAGCCAATTGAGGCAATATTTTCGTGTATCCAAAACAGTCCTTTTATTTCAAATTAGCCTTTGTTCTGAGCAAATTATGCAGTGAATGAATTATCATATTTTCATAACCAGCTGCTTGCAAATAACAACAAAACTATCAACAAGTGATCAAAATCTCTAGCAAAGTATATGTAAACACTTTCTCTAAATTCCTTTCTTTCCCCCAGGAGGAATCAACATTTTGTAAATCATCAAATCTTTGAAATTTCCATTAGACTGTGAGATGAGCATATTTTTAAAATTTCTCCTAATGATTGATGAAATTTTGGTGCATTTTTGAGATATAATTTTTGAAGTTTTGGCTGTCTTTGAATGATCACATGTAAGTATGATTATGCACACATGCATGCATTGAGCAGACATACACACATGCATATAAACAGAAAACTGTTTAATGCAGAAAAATATGCTAATAAGCAAGGGGTCTTAAGCTTAAATTTTCCCAAAATTTAATTAGGAAAGCATAACGATAGATTGCATTGTGTTGCAGAGAGCAAAATGACTGACTGTGTAGAGGCAAAACTGATGAATGGTTCAAATACTGTACCAGGTTAAGTGAGCAAACCTCACGAGGAACAGTATATTACAAATCATGTACAACTCTTAAAATCAAAGATGCATTTTTCAAGTCACTTTGCCTGTCCTGGATCTTCTGTGCTTTGATGTGAATTTCAATATTGTTCAACTTCTATGACAAATTTCATTTGAATTTTGATGGAAATTTCATTTAGTCTATAAATTGCTTGTGGTATGATATCCATTTTCCAAACTCTAACCCTACAAATCCATGAACGTGGGAGGTATTTTTGACTTCTTCAGTTTCTCCATTCAGTGCCTTCATTATACATTATATATAAAGTTTTCATTATACAAATCTTTCACTTCTAGAAAAATTTATTCCAAAATATATTTTGAATCTATTGTGAATCCCATAAACAGAGTTTGTATTCTTCTTTAGACGTTAAAGAAAATAGCTTTATACATAAAAGTGATAAAGATAAATAGAATCAATCTTTCAATTTTTCCTTTCACTAGGTACCAGATCTTCTAGTGATCGAAGTTAAAAGTTTAATTATACCTCTGCTGCAGTGCTATGTGCAAACTACTGGCCCAAGTCTCTTGTTTTTGATCTCCCCTCTTACCATGGTAATCTTGGGATTTCAAAACCAGGTCATCACATTTAGATTCTTTTACACATGTCCTCAGGATTGAATGCAGGACCCACTAAGCCATCTCTTTCTCTTAATGATGTAGGCATTTAGACAAGAAACTGGATATATAGTAACTCTACTCAATATCCTTTTAATTAGTTTAGAGTTGTTCCCATCCATTCATCTAATGTTTTGATGATACGAAAGAACCATTTACTACTTTAGTAAAGCAATTCTAAATTATACATGTAGTTGTAAATGCAACTGCACAATCATTTATGTTGTAATTATAATCATTTTACAAAACATAATAACTTTGCACTACATTATGTAAATAATTAAAAATCCTCATTTGTAAAATTTGTTATGGTTTGTGATCATAACAACAGTTTATGACATGGATGGTGTCTTTATCTTTAATAGCTAGAATTACTCAGCTTATAACTCTCATCTATTTTCAATTCCAAACATCTTTATCATAGAAAACAATTAGATATAATCTTTTTAAATTGCTTATCAGGTAATATATTTTCAAACAATTTAATCTTCTTGTTGTGACTTCAATCAATCCTAAAAACATCCTTTTTCTTTTTTGGATACAGTGTTTCAGATATTTCTATTTTTGATATAATGGTAGTGTTCTGGAAAGAATTAGTTCTACTCTCTTATGCTCATTTCTTGTTGCTATAGCCCACTTTTCTCATGAATTATTTCCTCTTTCATCATCCAAACTTTCGTGTGTTTATGATTTTTGTATAAAATACTATAATTTTTTTATTATAATCTTTATAATTCTATTGAATGTCTTATATGGTAAAAAAAGGGTAATAATCCACATTTCTCACCAATACTAATTAGATTTTCTTCACAAGCTTACAACGTCCTCCAACCAGAGACAGTTTAATTATATGAACGGCACAACAGAGGTGCACGAGAAAGACTCCCTCTCCATTTAACTAATATAGCTCTCTCAATGCTTCTTATTCTGGTCTTCATGAGATTATCAGTCCGGACTATATTGTAGATATGTAGAGTAACTGTTGTTGGGATCTGTAAGGCCTAGTTTCAAATCAGTATATAAATGCTTGTCCTAGGGGTCTCCAGATGAGGCAAAATCCCATGGGGACATCTCAGTGGTCAAGAACCAGGGGTCTTTGGGACAATGCAGAATATTGCATACCCTCATCTCTCATAACATTG
This sequence comes from Myodes glareolus, assembly GCF_982192425.1. Taxonomy (NCBI): domain Eukaryota; kingdom Metazoa; phylum Chordata; class Mammalia; order Rodentia; family Cricetidae; genus Myodes; species Myodes glareolus. The sequence goes on from NC_142031.1 coordinate 93,637,617, forward strand.
ATGATACCCTTGGAGGATCTTTAGTTTTACTTTATCAATAATGCAGGGGACAAAGTGACAATTCAATTCTGAAAAGATCGGAGGCAGATCACCACTGTTTCTGTAAAAATGTTTGAATAAGATTGTTGTTCTTGACAATGTGTGCCTGAGTCAATCACGCTTAGTTTTGTAAAGACAGGATGTACTTGGCTTGATATTTAAACAAACTAGCAAAATGGTAAGTGTTGTTTTGGTTTAAAGATATTTTAATGTAAAAGTTGGGCAAATAACAACATTTTTCATAAGTTTGTTTTTGCCAGACATTTACATTGGAGGATGGGAAATACTTGACTGTTATTATGGAAAAGCATGCTTGTTTTGATGTATAAATAGAGACAACTGGAGCTATTTGGGCCAACTTGTGTGAAACTCATCTCAATATCAGACAGCACATTTCTCTACACCAACGCCTCATTTCTATCTCCGGACCTGAACCCAGGCTGTGGTGAAACTCTGGCAAACTCTTATGATAGTTTACTACTTGTTCTATTTAAATATCTTGAAAACCATGGTAATTATCATAGATACTTTATTTGTGACTAACATTTTAAAAATCAAGTCTAAAGATTTACATCACTGCATGATGGTATCTGCTGGAGAAATCACAGGCTGTGCACAGCCACAAATCCATAAAAGTTGACCAGAACCAACATTATATTCATTCAATATGAATGAATTCAGTTGAAGCCAAGGAATCATTATTTTTTTGTAACTTAATTTACATGAGGATCAAATAATTAATAATGACAAGATTAGCTCTCATGGACTGTAGACTGAATACGGCCACATGGTATGTGTGAACTCATGTGCCTGCATGCGTGTGTGTGTGTGTGTGTGTGTGTGTGTGTGCATGTGTTTGTGTATCTTCACAATGTCCGGTGCCTCAAAAAATTCTTTTTCCCAAGGTCAGACATTTAGACAAAAGTTGCCATTCCTCAAGGGCTTAAAAAAATTCTACTTTCTATAAAGGGAGGCATTCTCCTCAGTTCTGGTAAAGGGGACTTGTGGCTCTTCCAGTAACAAATGATTGTGTGCCTACTAAATTATCAAGATAAGTGCTAACCTGTTGGCTCCCCCAGACCTGGTTCACAAACATCACCCCAGCTCTCCAGCTCCCTAGTTTTCGTTTCCAGGTAACCCTGTAAAAATTTCCCCAGTTGTTTCTCCCCGCTTTCCTAGGAGACAGACTCTGCAGGTTGGAATAAAGTTTAGTCCTTTCATCCATGGAACAATTATTTTGGTTTCTTTATTGTGCCCATTTTTCATCCACAAAGCACATTAAAGCAGTGGTTTCCCAATTTCATGAAGGATGGAAGATGCTGGTAAGCCAATGAACTTAGGAAAAATGTGGATCATTAATAACTAGTAGTTGAAGCTTGAAAAATTTTTACCTGACATTAGAATATTAAGATAGAAAGATGATTATATTTTAAGATTTTCAATTTTTATGCAGTGACTTAGCAGTGACTGAGATAGTTGTAACAAAAATAAGGAACTATTAGAATTTTGTAATTTCATGGAAAATAGTTTTATTAGATATTTTAGAAATGTCACCTAAACTGTCCTCAGGAAAGACAGACAAGCTAAAAGAAACCATTTTATTTATATTAGAACTTTTATTTTCTTACATTTTGAAAAGAATAAAGCTTTTGTTTTTGTTTAGAAATGCAAAAATAGAGATGTATAGCTGTACTGAAATGTAACATTAAAAATGGTGGTCTTTTTTCACCTACAAGACAGTGAAGGATGACATCCGAGGATTCTCTCTTTAATAATGGTGCTTACTATTTTGAACTAGAGAACAGTGATTGTTTTTATTCACCAGAATAAGTCATTCTTTTATTGTAATATTTGATACATGTCATTGGTATTAAGACCATTTCTAAATCATAAACTTTACTGTTCTGGGGACATGGTTTGTGACTTTATGATAGCCATAAAATTAGTATCCATAAATGCTGATGGCTACATTTTCCCTTCGTCCTCTTGGGAGGAAAAAAAGCATTAACTGCATTCTGTAAACTTAATTACATAAAAAATAAATTTGTGCTTAAAACAAGGACCACAAAACAATGACCTGATTGCAATCCATTCAGTGTGCTCTGTCACCATTTCATTTCTAATTAATTTAATCAATGTCAGGTTTTCCCCAATAACAAAAGTAATTGTGTCTTACATGAAAAGCAACAGCTTCATGTTCTCAAACTGAACTAGAAAGAGTTGAAGAGCTGAGGACCATAATAATGAATGGAAATAATATTTTAACTCTGAGGCCAGTGACTGGATAGACTCTACCAAGGATATGTCCTATACTGTCGTTAGGCTCCATTGTTTGATTGTTATAAACTTATCCTCAACATCTTATGTACACACCGCCATCAGAGCTTTAAGATTTTAAGTATGATAAAGTTATGTTTTCAGTTATAGTACACTGCACACATTTGGTACAACGTCCACGCAGGCTTGTCACCTTTACTGAGTTGTATGTCTAATTGTATTATTCATTTTTTACAAATGATACACTATTGAACACAAACATATTTAATTTTTATTCCTAGATTTGATTTTAAATTTCATTAATGGTGGTGTTGAAAATAAAAAATAAATTCCTAATGTTCATGAGGTGTATTACAACTCTACTTTCTCTTATGGTTCATGCATTTTGTAAGATACTCATACATTTCACATGTATTTTCATGGATTTAATGGTACACTTAAGTTTCTAACCTGTCTTAAAGTAATTATTGTGAATCATGTGAGATCAGCATCTAACTCAGCATGTCTATATCCTTAGGAATAAATTTAGCACATTCAAGATCACTGTTAGACCACAAACTTCTATCAAATATTTCTAATATGAAATAAAGTTTTAATGTAAATATCCCTAAGGATGCTATCTTTTTTGATAGCATTGAAATTGAATAATCTTCTCAATTTTTATTTTAAACAATTTGTCACTACTATTTAGAAATAGTAGAACTTGTATAATGAATCTGTTGTATTTATGCAACCAGATTTGTTTATTAGTTCTAGTGCTTTTGTCCTGGGTGGCATATATATATATATATATATATATATATATATATGTGTGTGTGTGTGTGTGTGTGTGTGTGTGTGTGTGTGTGTGTGTGTGTGTGTGGTGTGAGTGTGTGTGTGATCATGTTATTTTTCATATAAAATATTAACTTTCCTTTCCAAATTAAAGGTCTTTAGCTATATGTATTGTCTTTATAACTTTTTTAACAGACCAAAGTATCAAGTATGGTTTTAAGTAGTAATTGTTTGCCTTGTTTCACATTCAGTCCTATATCAGTAATCTTATATTAAGTTTTTCATGGATTACTGGTACGAAGTTCTAATTATTTTTTTTCCATTTAGTTGGTAGTAGACGCTGTCGAAAAATGAATGCTTGAATTTTTCAAATGTTCCTGTACTATCTATTTAGAAAATCTTAGCTTATTGTATTAATATATTGTTATATTAATTGATACTTGGCTTGAGTTGGTGCTTTTAGAGCAAAATTAATTCCTTGGCTAAATAAGTCATTGTGTGATTGTTTCTACATATTAGCAAAGATGGATTGTTTTATGTTTTCTTATCATCTTTCACACTTATGTTCTCAGGACCATTGTTCTTAAATATTATTTTCCTACAATGGTTTTGTATGACTTTGGTCTTAGGATAATATTGACCTTAATGAATGAGTTTGGAAATGTTCTCTACTATTTTTCTTTATGAAAGATGTGTGATGTTTTTTACACAAAAACACACATACATACAAAACATTCATTGCAATCAAGTGGTATAGTTAGCACTGCAAATTAGTTAGCTCTTTCAGTCAAAATTTCATGTGTGTACTTCAAAATTCCAAGGCCTAGCGATCTCACAGCATTGTTAAGGACTGATTAAAATAGAACATGTTTGAAGTACTTGCTATGTTTCTTGGTTTTAGTTATTTTCATAATCTCTGGGATTTCCTCAAGAATATACATTGCTATTTGACTCAAAAGCACCATGACTTATTTTAAATTTTATTATTTATTTAAATAATATTATTTATTAGTTATTTAACTAGAAAATTTTAAGGTAGCATGTGGCTATGAAAAGTTGATTCTAGCAATTAGAGTCCAGTAAAAAATGCAGAGAAGCACAAAGGAACAATAAAAGGTTGAATCAAATGTGACTGTAAGTGGGATACATCACAGTGTACGAAAAGCAGACAATCATGCTTAAGTTCCAGTTATCTTTGAAAATATTTTTCTGGTGATTGACAGCTATACAGTACTCATCAGTTACACTTAACTTGTAACTTTTAAGTGTTCCCTAGCAGGAGAACAAAAGTTAGAAAAGGAAATGGTCAGTTATAAAGAGATGCTAACACAAAGTCTGAACATGATCTAGGCAGTGTTCTTCAGAGACAGACAGACAGACAGACAGACAGACAGGTAGATAGATGATAGGTAGATAATAATAGAAAAGAGACAGATCCATGTAGAGAGAAAGTCATACCTGAATTAGCTTAATCTTTTGACACTAATTTTGCTATTAATTAAAATTTTATTTTAAATATAGAAAATACCATACTTTTAACATAAGTTTGTGTAAATTCCATTCCTTGTGACTAGCTATAATAATCCTGTTTATCAGATATATTTTAATTGTTAATGAAAGCATAAAAGATTTTTAAGTACCATCAGTCATTAACAAATGCAAACAGGCCTCATGGGAACACCTTAATAGTTAAGAGTGCTGGCTGATCTTGTAGAAAATATGATTTGGTTTTTCAGCACTCACTTGGTAGCCCATAATCATGCTCAACAACAAATCCACGGCCACGATTATCTCTTTTGACCTTCACTGGAATAAATACATTCATGGTACACATGCATCTATGTAGGCAAATATCTGTATGCATAAAAGATCTAAAACATAGCAGAAATGCAAGTTTTATCTACAATAAGGTACCTTTGCTCATTTATTACAATACTTCAATTGAAGTGACACAGAATTAGATGTTGGAAAGGCTGAAAAGTAACTGGTACACTCACACATTCCTCAGTCATGAAAAAACAAACATCTCAGATAAAAGTTTAATACATGGTTTCTTATAAAGATTTACATAAACTGACCAGCCCATACCAAAATTAGTTCAGTACTGTGAAGATTAAATTAAACTCTCTATACATTCAATGTCTGAATGTGCTTTTTAATAACTGAATTATTCTCAGTAGTCTGAAACAATGAGAATTATATGACTGTCATCTTGAGAATGTATTTTAAAAAATAAAATAAATCTATAAATAATATTCAATAAACAAAATAAAAACTAGTGGTGTGTGTTTTCTAATTATTTCTTTTATTATTTTGAGATTATAACTATACCATTTAACTCTTATTTTTTCTTCCTCCAAACCCTCCCATATATCCATCCCTCTTTGATCTCTTTCAAATTAATAATTTGTGTTTTAACTCAACTGCTTCTTAAAATATGTTTGCAAGTTTAAGTAAGCTGTTGTTGATTTGTATACAATGTACTGTTTCTCTTCTTTGCATAGAATGATCAGAAAACAAAGTTCATTTGATTTGACACAAAGCATATCAATAACTGCTTCTGACTTGAGGGGAGTCATGCAGTGATTGACTGCCATCAGTTCCAAGGGCATTTTGGAAGACAGATTTAAACCAAGATTGCTACTGGATTTTGGGGATCCAGTCTGTTTGGACACTCACCTTCCTGGACCTGGAGGGAGGGGGAAGGAACTGGAACTTCCCACAGGGCAGGAAACCCTGACTGCCCTAAGGGATGAAGAGGGAGGAGGAGAGGGAGTGGGGGGAGTGGGAGGGTGTTGGGAAGAGGGGCGGAAATGGAAACTTTTATAATTTAATAAAATTTATTTTAAAAAAAAGAAAGTCTATAATTTCAAAAGCTATTCATTTCACTTATTAGTCTTGTTGCTTTTCATCAACATCTGCCCCATTGATTTTGCTAAAAGAAATAAATGAAAATTTTAATTAGTTAAAGTTTATTCAATTAATTTCTGACTTGGACAGATTTTTATCTCTTTGTATTCTGATGTAAGTATGAAATTCTCTGATCACCTTGGAAATCAGTTGCTGAAGAGTCATTGCTTACTGATTACTAGGAGAGCATGGAGGTCATATTTATTTGTTTCCCACTCCTACAACTTACGATTGTGTCCTCGAGTGTGACCTCTACTTTGCAGTATATTCCTGAAGGCCTTGCTGTACCGTTCTTCTCAAAAGTGCTGTATTTGTGCCTCATGGAGGGACAAGATCTTGTTCAGCAATATGTGTGTTATTACTGAAGATGGCATCTATTTTCTGCTGTTTGTAACCTTAAAATTAATAAATATGGATACAGCATGAAAAACAGTCATGCATCTACTTTTCAGAGAGAATAGTATGGTCTTTAAAATTAAGCCATCCTAGGTGATATTGATAAGCATTAAAAACAGGCAATTTACAGGAACTCTGAAAAGCGAAATAATAAATGAAAGGGTGGCCAACATCACATGCTCTCCACATCAAGGTAATTAATACCCTTTACTCTTTATAAAGGCTTCTGAGTAGAAGAGTAGGAACTGTGTCTTCTCTATCTTTAAATTAATTGAAGAGCAAAGAGTGCTGTGTTCAGACATCTTTCTCATCACCATAATGTTTCCATGTGGTTGCACACACTTATTGTAATTGACTTGACATGCATCCCATTCAAACTGTCACCTGGAAATGCGGTGCAGTGTTTATTTCAATTACATAATGCACCCAGAAGACATATTGCTGAGCTAGAGGAGACATGCTGGTATGGGTGCATGACAAAGAGTCACATTAAATGAATGCTAGTCACACCATGGTCAGACTGTGGCTGTGCCAGGATTAGCCTGTAATCTGTCATCCATATTTCTTTTCTCATTTTTTTGCAACATGGCATGTGCAGGCTGTAAGTTATCTGTACTTGAATACTGTCACACAGTCTGTAATATATCTATGACAAAATCTCAACATGTTAGTAACACTTTAAATTAGCAGGGCTGCAAAATTCGTCACATATTTCTTTCCCCAGCTTCTAGTTCCTATGTGATTCAAATTTTCATCATTGGTTTGGTTCTTTCTTTTGTAATTTGTTTGATTCTATCATAGGCATTAGCTTACAAACATTAGCTCACTCTGCTTTTAAAACAAATTTGTGGATTCCACGAATCATATATCACCTTTGTAATCTGTCAGTATCCTAGGAGTTGAGGCTATCTTTGATAGTGTGGAAAGATACGTTTTTAATGTTTTCAATTTCATCAGAATCTCAACAATGATATGAACAACTTACAACTTTAATACACGTTCCTATGCCTTGTAAGTAAGGATTATAAAGCAAAACTGAAAAACTAGACATAACTCAAAAGGCTTTTATTGAAGGAACAAAAAATAATCCATAATATTGAAAAAAGCTATTCAATCTTATGTGCTAAGCTGAGTTAAAGAACACAAAAGAGATTTTGGTGATGGAATTTTATACATAGCAACATCAGGCTAAAATGTCAACCCCTGTAGAAAAAAAAAAAAAACAACAGCATACATCTTGTTCAACTCCGAAATACTGAAGAGTAAGGTGCCTCCCACAATCAGATATTCCATCCTTGTCTATGTGTCTCAGATAGAGTCACAAAATTCATTATTAAACATATTGAAATTGTTTATTTTGTTTAATACAGTCTAGAATTTTATGATACCAGAAAATAATATGGACATGCAGAGTAGGACACATTTTGAGGAGAGCTAAGTGAGACAGTTCATATAAAGAGCACTGATAGGAGGACACATAACAGAGGGTGAGAGAGTTTAAGTGACACAAGTGTTTCCAAGCAATGTCTCCTCTCGGTAGTAAATCTAACTTCATATAACTACCAGCTTTTAGCGAAATTCTTCTGCTAAGATGGTAAGAAAATACTCAAAAAAGATTAAGTGTTTTCTCATAGAAGGACTTCTTTTATTACACTACATTCTGCATATAAAGGCTATGAAATAGGAGACTGTCCAGTTCTTAATATCAAAACAAATTCTCATGGGTATTAATTTCAAATCAAAATAACAAAATTAAAAGAAGTCAAAATTAGTCATGTTCATAACAGAAGTATTTCAAGATTCTAATATCTGAATACCAAGTCAGATGGTACACACCTGTAATCCCAATGATCAGGGGAGTGAAATAGGAAGCTCCATTTAGAGACCACCAGAGCTGTACAGATAATCTTCCAAAATCCAGGGTTTAGAAATATTGCTCAACGTGGCACAACATTTGCCAAACATGTTATCAAGTACTAGAATAGATTTTATCACCACAAATATATACAAATGTATAAAACAACACACACGCCCCATGTGTACAAAGATTTGTATTATATTCTGCTTTGAATCCTCAAATATGTGTATAAATTACATATAATTTAATATATTATACACTAAATATATTTTATATATTATATACATACATATTAATATATACAAGCATCCAGACTTGCGGCACAGAATTGTATCACAGAGTGCAGAGAATGTGAAGAGTTTACCTAGGAAAGAGTAGCTAAATCTGTTAGGCAGGAATATTGTCCAATCACCTATACTCTTGAAAGAAAAATGTCTGTCTTTATTGCAAAAAAAGCCAGCTGTGAATACTCCTTTTCTGATAGAATGCAATAATAAGACCCTGTAACATTTCTTTTCTCTAACTGAGAAAGTTGCCATCACTGTACTTGTTTATACTATTTTTCAGTTCACTGAAGGACCTTACTCAGTAAAGAAATAAACACTGAAGTACAAAACAATAGAAGGACTATCAGGCATCAGTTGTCATAGCAGATTAAATAGTTTTTATCACATCATCCCTCTTAATCTGAAAGTCACATGAAAAAAAAAAGCTGTCAACACAGACATTTTATAGGAGTTCTTGATCCTTATGCATTGTTGTAGAAAAAGAACATTTGAAACCCTTGTACTTTACACGAGGCACAGCAGACTCTCTCCAGAGTACATGGTGCAGATCCGTAACAATCTAGGTAAGCAATTAAAGGGAAACTTTTAATTAAAATCTCAGTCTTTTTATTATTAATTTTTTTTAACATTTAATTTGTGATTTGGTTTTTCTTTATTTGGCTTGGTTAGGCTGTTTTGTTTGTTTGTTTTAAGAAAGGGTTTCTAAAAACATGGCTGTCCTGGTACTCATTATGTAGACCAACTTGAACTCACAGAGATTCACATGCTTTGAACTCCTGAGTTCTGGAACTACAGGTATGTGCCACTACCAGCTGCCTTCAAATCGTTTATAAAAGATGTTTCAAACATCAAATATTTCATGCTTGAGATGAGAAAAGAAATGGGAAATGGAGCATCCTGACTAGTGGTGGAAGAGATACCTTCAAATCTTTGGGATCCTAGACTCTATAAGAATAAGAATTGAAAAATGGAGTAATAGTAACTTTGCCTCACATCAGAATCTTTAATCGTGGTTCACCGTATGAAAGTCTCTTTAATTTTCTTGAATTGTTTCTATGATAACCAACTTATTTCAGGAACAAATACTTTATGTGCCACTTAAGTATGCAATTTAAATATTTCAATTATCTTTACATTAAGTTGTTATTGCCAGCATGTTTTAGATATGCAGCAAGTAAGGGAGATAATTAAAATAAATATAAACACAAACTTAATGTGAAAGTATATATTGCAAATATATAAAAAAAATTTGAAAAACTACTGATTAGATAGATGGAAAGAGAAACAATAATAACTAGAGTAGTGGTAAGTGTATAATAAAAAATGTAGTTGAAATAAGCACAGTTAATAAAAATAGACAAAATATCACATCAGTTAGAATGCATATCATCAACATAAAACTAAACTTTATACATTAACAGGAATATCTGTTAATTAAGATTCTATTGAAATCAATATGAGGCATCTTGAAATATTCAATTAGATCTACTATATCTACCAAATATATCACTTTTAAGTATATAAAACTGTAAAGTCAAACATAAAATGATTATTCCCACCCAAAAATGTTTATCATCACTGTTAATGTTAGTCCAATTACGAAATCAGCCAAGATGCTTCGCAGTGGAAAAGTAATAAACAAGGGGAGTGTGTGTGTGTGTGTGTTCACAAGAATAAAAAGATCACACTATTAGCAGAAAAAATAAATGAGACTAGAGATCAGCTGTTATGCAAACTAATCCAGACTCAGCAAAACAGGTCTAGTGCACACACAGATCTTTTTGTTGAGAGGTAGAGAGAATAAGTTCGTGAGCTTAATTAATGACAGTCTCAAATTTATAGTAAGATCCTAACAAAAAAAGAAAAAAGAATAATTAAATACATCATGTTTTCATCAATAGGTAAAATTCAGAGAGGAAAAAGATAAAGAAAGTAGACATGAGAAGAAGAGACTTGGGGCAGCTGGAAGGGAAACACAAAGAGCTATGTGGTTTGGACAAGAATCAATAATGCCATATAGACACATAGGAGACACAAATGCCATGATCAAACCTTAGTTATGTAGAGTAGCATGAAATAAAATATTTAAAATCATCTCTACAAGGCTAGTCTGAGCGTAAATAGGCTTATAGTATTTGACATTATTGAAAATCACTTTGTATTATCTACCAGCTGTAGTAAGAGGTTCAGTATTATATCCTGGTGAGAGTATGCAATAGTTCTATAAAAACTACCCAACATTAGGTAACAGAAGTCATTTATAAATAATTTTGTGCTGTGATTCAATAAGAAGATGATTGTCCAATTGTTTTTTAAATTGTCATGAAATCTTCTAGACTCTAACAATAGTAATGATATGAAAAACTTGAAAATGAAATCACAACTTCAAATCATAAACCTACCTATAAGATGAGGTTCCTGATGAATGCCATAAAAAGTGGGAAAACATTTAATATAGGAAGGTAACTAACTAGCATGGCATAAAAATAAGATACTTAATATATCATTCAGAACATGTGCTGTGTATCCTGGGTGAAGTACGTGGTGGAGATTAAATACAGCTACATTTTTATAAAATGATACGTGTGTTCTTTAAAACACTTCATTTTAACACATTTGGGTAGTAAACATTTTCAAACTTCAACTGAATTTCTAAAATCAGCCAATAATTATTAGCCATAAACTACATTATCATTTTTAGCATTTTTTTGTAAAAAATTCTTAGAGGACATTTATCAATGCCATAAATATGAAGCAACATAGCTAAACAATCATGAGTCCAGGAACCTACTACTCAAAATCAAGACCTATATTGTCCTCTTTCCTTTCAGAAACATTGTCAGCCTCTGAAGACATGAATAGCTTGTGGTTCTGTACTCTAAGAACAATTATTTGCAGCACCAGAGATACTCAGTTTATTTCCTGGAGCCTGATTGAGTCACATCAAGCGCTTCTTTATTAACTATGAAGTGGGCCGTGTTTACTGGTTTTTAGAGATTACTTTGTCTCATGACAAAGCTCAAAGAGCATCCTGCTACTTAATGAAGCTGAACAGATGTCATTTGGAAAAATGAAGCTACAACAACACTGGAGATGGATCAAGAAGAAATTTCACCTCATATGAAAAGGAAACAAATCCCTGGTTATCATGAATATTGGGTGGGAATCAGTGAAGTAGGTAGTTGCTCTGAGAGCCAAATAGTATCAGGTATTTCTTCTTTTAGGGTGTTATCACTATTTTGTATTAATGCACTATACCATTGGCATTTCAAGGGACTTGTGTCTTTGCCAACTTTGCTTTCTTTAACTTACAGTTCACACTTGTCAGTTTCAGCTTGTTGAACATGCCTTGTGTGTGTGCAGAATGTCCCTCCCTGAGGCTGATCATTATAAATCAGATTATTTCTAGAGGATGGAGATTTTTTTTCCTATATAAATTGTTTTGTTCCTCAAGTAAACTTAAACTTCAGTTACTTTATATATCGTGTTCTCATGGGCAAATCTAAACCTCCATCTTCTAATGAGAATTTATTGCCTAAATTTATCAGTAATTTTCTGGATTTTTTCTTATCTTGTAGCTATGCTTGCAATCTATACTTGATGTAAACATTTCAAAGTAGAGCTCTATTTTGGCATTCTTTACAAATAACCATGCTTTTAAGGATTATTATTTATTAAATCAATTTAATCTTCCCAATGATTTTTTTTATTCATAGTGGTTTTTAATTAACAGTGGCTCCTGCCATACCTGTGACTTCTATGGTTACTTTTTGTTGACATAATATTTCATGGTAATGATAGAATATTAATTATGACATACTGTTTAAATTTCTTTAACAACTTCTTTAATATCTGACATGAACACATTTTTAGCCTAACAAGAATGGTTACAGATAACAGTAATTCCCTAGCATGATTATTATTCCCATTCCGTTCATTCTAACCCCTTTGTTCTGATGACAAAAAGACTACAGATGCCCATTATAGGGCACCAAACTGAGAGCAAGCTTTTCCACACTGAATGAATGATCACACCCATATCCAATTTCTGCTTCGTCTTCTAGGCATATGCCTGCTTTGAATAAAAAATGTTTAGAGGCCAGTGTCACTCCTAACCAGTGACACATACACTATCATACACAGCTGTACATCTAAAAGTGATATAGTTCATAACTGAACTGATGACCTCAAATACTAGATAATCAGGTATCTTTTTACTGAGTTTCCATTTTCAAAGATATTGATATACTATATCTTGGTTAACACTGACTCAAAGGTTGCTGACCATAAAATATATAGGGAACAAAACATGTGAATGTATTTCCCTTTCATATATAAAATAAAAAGCAAGGTTATTATTTTTAATACTAAAAAAGGAGATTATGCTGTGTATTTAAAAATTAATTGCAAAATTATCTTATAAGATCCTGCATATTTTATAGTGAATGAATGAGACATCATTGTCCATCATAAAGAAGAATGCTTAAGAGATTGAGTCAATTTTTAATGAGGGCTAAAAAGTAAAACCTAATAGCAATTTACTGTCTACCATACTATAAATTATTAAGTTTAATATGATCTTATTTCCTCTTGGTTTCCAAATAAATTCCTAAAAGAAAATGAATTTAATTGATTTTTGTCTTTAAACTTTTTAAAAGATATCTTCTTAGATTTCAAAAGAAGCAGTACTTGTAAACATATAATTCAATGTAAAATTGCTAGTTAAGAAACAATATTAGCTTCCATTAGCTATCTGATTATAGCTTTGATAAGTGATACATTGTGTTAAAATTTGCTCTAAGTTTTGATACGTTAAATTAGACATTTATTTAGGATATTTGCTTATAAGTTACATGGCATTATTTTTGTTTCTGAAAATGATAAATAATATTTGATTTTATAAATTATGACTTTTATGCCTGGCATAGATTTTTGTCTCTTTGAACTTCTTAAATTTGTTAAAATGCCTCATGTCAAATCTATTACATTTTCTTCTTGATACACTTATCTCCAGTCTTCAATAAGCTAAACCACATGCAACATTGAAGTCCCAGGTTCTCTAGAATTTTCTCAGATTTACTGTTTGGATTGGTTATTTACCCACATTACATGGAGGTATTCCCACACTTGTATTTTTTAAAGTTTAGTTTTCCAAAAGAATAAAAAGCTCACCGGTGACAAAAACAAGTAAATTTTGATAGAGATGATTTTTTTCAAAACTTTTTCTTTTCTTTGGATTGCATAATAAACATCATAATATGTTTTGACACAAGCGAATGGTATCTACTACTGACTAACAAGGAGTCTCTGATATTCCAATCAAGATAAGAAATTTCCTGCACTCTGTCTGAACCATATCCTTGTTAAACTGAGAAGCTGATAAGCTTACCGATCTGCATTTCTTCTTAATTCCTATTGTTTCCTTTTCTGTGTTTTCCTTTGCTTTTATTCTCCTTGTCAAACTGGGGAAGAATATCTACTACTACTGAAGAATGATAGGAAGTGTAGAGAGGAAGGAAACTAAAGAGAATAGGAGTGAGTGGACATACAAATGATTTAGAATACTTCATCATTTTCATTTGGTGACATTAGGTAATCATTTTTATCCTTCATAGTCTGGGGAAGGGATTTCATTTTTGTGGCTATAGCACAAACTATCAGTAATATGGATATTTAGCATGTTTTAAGTTTATGGAAATTGTAACTATGTCAGTGTTCTAGCAGCTCTCTCAACACAAATGGGCATTTATGAAACATTTTTATTTGATTACTGCTATGTGATAATGTATTGCTAATGCAAAGTAAATTTATGACTGCTCTTTCCATGAGGAAATAATCACTGGTTTAATACAGTTGAAACTAGTAATTCAATTATTGATTTTTCCCTGCTCAACACTGAGCATTTTCTGCAGCTAAAATATGATCTTCTATTCAAACCCATATGTGTTTGGGGAAAATACATTATATGTTTGAATGTGTGTGAAAGGAACACTTTCGAAAATATATTATGAAATGATTTAAACTATGTTTATTGTTTTTATTTGTGCTAAATATTTAATATTTTATTATATTGTGTGTTCACATAGTATATATGGATATCAGAGAACAACTTGTGGTAGGCAGTTCTTTACTTTCACCACGTAGATATTGGGATTGTATTTATTCTTCAAGCTTAGCAACAAGCATCTTTGCTTCTGAACTATTTTACTGGTGATGTGCAAAATCTTTAGTAACATGAAAATGAGAGAACTCGTTCAAAGAGTGTCATAACTAGATGTTTACAGACAGGGATAGGTATGCCTCTCTTTTGATTGCCAATGTCCCAGTGATATTTAGTGTTCTTTTCAAACAGTTGAACCATATCAGCAAAATATTAAAAATTAAATGTGCTTTTTAAAGAAAATAAAAATAAAAATAAATTGTTGTAAATACATTTTTAACAGTGAGGGAAAGTTTTCTGTTACTTCTATAATCAGCACAGATACTAGAAATCTTGTGATCTGTATATAAATAGGAAAGATACAGTTTACATATTGCATGAGTAGTCCAGAGTTCAACAGTATGATAGACATGTTACAAATCTTTCTATAAATCCAATCCTGCAGAAGGTGTTAGAATGAAAACTCTAACCTAAAGAGGGTAAATAAACCCATGAAAATTCAGGAAATACATAATGTCACACAAGCTAAATCAAAAGAACAGGAACACACACTCACAAACACATTCACACACACACATACAGACACACACACACACAAACACAAACACACACACACAAAATGAACAACAACGAGAATCAACACTGATTTATCATTAATGTCTTTCATTGTCAATGGTCTTAATTCCCCAGTCAAAATATACAGACTAATAGAATGAATGTGAAAATAGGATCCATTCTTCTGCTGCATCAAAAAACCATACTTCAATGTCAAATAGACAATACTTCATGGTAAAAGGCTCGGAAAAGATATTGCATGCAAATGAACCCAAGAAGCAAGCAGTTATAACTGTTTTAGTGTCCTGAAACCTTTCAAACTACCAAGGACTTAAGCTACATATCAACAATATAAACAACAGAAAGTTTACAAACTCATAAAAATTCAACAAATCTCTACTAAATATGAAATGGATCAAGATGAAAATAATTGATTCAAAGACTTTCGAGAAATCAAAAAAATGAACACAAAACATACCCATTTTTCTTCGATAGACTTGTTTATTCAAGTATCTGAAAACACTCTTTCCACTTCCTCCCCTCCTCCCAATACCCTCCCGCTCCCCCCACTCCCCCCACTCCCTCTTCTCCTCCCTCACCATTCCCCAGAGCAGTCAGGGTTTCCTGCCCTGTGGGAAATCCAAGTTCCTCCCCCCTCCCTCCAGGTCCAGGAAGGTGAGCATCCAGACAGGCCAGGATCCCAAAAAGACAGTCCATGCAGACGAAACAAGACCCAGTGCCATTGTCAATAGCTTCTCAGTCTTCATTTGGACCTTGGGGACTCAGTCAGCCCCCATGCCAACCACATTCAGAGAGTCCGGTTTGATCTCATGCTCATTCAGTCCCAGTCCAGCTGACCTTGGTGAACTCTCATTCGATCAGACCCCTTGTATCAGGCCCAAGGAGAGGTCCCCAGATTGTACTCTGGGCAGCAGAGGAGAGGGTGCCTGATCTGGCCTTGGCCCATAACCATACTGATGAATATTTTGCTTGTCACCATAGAACCTTCATCTGGCGATGGATGGAGATAGAGACAGAGACACATATTGGAACACTGGACTTAACTCCCTAGGCCAAAATGAGAAGCAGAGGGAGGGAGATAGTCAGCAAGGAAAGCAAAATCAGAGGGGGCCTTCATCTGACGATGGATGAAGATAGAGACGGAGACCCACATTGGAACACTGGAAGTCAGGACCGCATACCCAACTTTTTAATGACACAATAAAAGCAGCATTGAGGAAAGCTCGTAGCACTAAGCACCTACATAAAAAAATGGATTGACCTCATATTTTCAGCTAAGAGCACACCTGAAAGCTGTGGACAAAAATAAGTAATCACACCCAAGATAAATAGACGGCAGAAATAATCAAACTGATAGCTGAAATCAATAAAATAGAAATAAAGAGAACAATACAAAAAAATTAAATGAAACAAAGAGCTAGTTCTTTGAGACAATTAACAAGATAGATAATTCCTTATACCTTATCCAAATTAACCAAAAGACAGAAAAGGTATCCAAATTAAGAAAATAAGAACCAAAATGGGGACATAAAAACAGACACCAAAGAATTTCAAATAATCACAAAAACATACTTTCAAAACCTGTAATCCACCAAACTGAAAATTTAAAAAAGATTGTTAATTTTCTTGATAGTTACAAATTAACAAAGTTAAGTCAAGATCTGATAAACTATTTAAATATACCTAAAAACTTAATTACAAAGAAGCAGTCACTAAAAATCTCCCAAACAACAACAACAAAAAGTCTAAAGTCAGATGGTCACATAGAATTCTACCAGACATTCAAAGGAGAGTTAACACTAAAACCCTCAAATCGGTCATAAAAGAGAAATCAAAGGAAAATTCCCAAATCATTTATGGGCCATTGTTATCCTGATTCCCAAACTACATAAAGACTCAACAAAGAATGGGAATTACAGAGCAAATTTTCTTTTGAACACAGATGAAAAAATACTTAATAACATACTTGCGAACAAAATCCAAGAATATACCCAAATACTTCCAGCATGATCGAGTACGTTTCATCCCAGGAATTCATGGATGATTTAATATGTGAAAATCAATAAAAGTAATCTACTATATAAACAAAAACAAAAAACAAAAATGAAAAACCACATCAACATCTTACTGAACGGAGACTAGACCTTCTATAAAATCCAACATGTCTTCATGGTAAAAATCATGGGAGATTGAGGATATTAGGGACCTATGTGTACATAATAAAGGCAATTTATGTGAGACTATTGCCAACATCATAGTAAATGGAAAGAAAATAAAGCAATTCCCATGAAATAAAAAACAAGACAAGATTGTTCCTCTCTCCGTATCAATTCAATATAGTTCTTGAATTTTTAACAATAAGATAAATGAATGATCCTGATAGAAGGACTTTCCCTACTTTCTCTTCTATTAGGATCAATGTTTGTTGAGGTCTTTAATTATTTGTGCTTCAGTTGTGTGTAGGGTGATAGATGTGGATCATTTTGCATTCATGTATCTGCATGCCAACATCAAGTTACACCAGTACTGTTTTGGCAAAGGAAATGGCTTTCTTAAGAGACCATGAATATTCCAGACACTAAGGTCAAAAATTAAAATATGGGATCTCATAAAATGAAAAGCTTCTGTAAGGCAAATGACATTGTTGGTAAGACAAAGCAGCAGCCTGCAGCATAAGGAAAGATTTTTACCAACTCCACATCTGATAGAGGATTAATATCCAAAATATATAAAGAACTAAAGGAACTAGATATATATAAAAAAGATACAATTAAACAATAATTTCTAAACAAAGAATTCTTAACAGGGGAAACTCAAATGGCTGAGCAACACTTAAAAAATGTTCAGCATTGCCAGGTGGTGGTGGCACACATCTTTAATCCCTGCACTCAGGAGGGCGAGACAGGTGGGTCTTTGTGAGTTTGAGGACAGCCTGGTCTATAAGAGCTAGTTTCAGAAAAGGTACAAAAGTTACACAGAAAAACCATGTTAAAAAAAAACCAAAACAGAATAAAACATACAAACAAATAAAAAAATATTCATCATGCAGCCATTAGGGAAATTTCAATAAAAATTACTTTGAGATTCCATTTTAAACTCGTCAGAATGACTAATATCAATAACACAAGTGCAAATTCATGCTGCTATGTGGAGTAAGGAGAACACTCCTAAATTTCTGAAAGGAAAGCAAACTTATACATCCACTATGGAAACCAATAGAGCAATTTCTGAGAAATTTAGGACTTAGTCTATTTCAACACACAGCTGTCTGATATATACCCACGGGCCACTCTATCATACCACAAGAACAGTTGATCACCCATTTTCATTGCAGCTTTATTCATAACAGCCCCAGACTGGAATAAACCTTGATGTTTCTCAATGGAAGAATGGATAAATAAAATGTGGTACATTTACCTATGTACACAATGAAGTATTAATCAGCTGGTCTATGTTTTGTTTTAAACAAAAACAACATTATGAAATTTGAAGGCTAATGGATGGGACTAGAAATATCATCCTGAGGGAGGTTACTGAAAACCAGGATGATAAATATGGTATGTATTCACTTATAAGTTGATAATAGTCATGAAGTAATTGGTAACCAAATTACAATCCATAGATTCAGAGAAGTAAGGAAAAGAGGAGGGTTCTGTGGAAGACACAAATGTAGCATGAATTTTAATTGGTATTAATAATGAAAACTTAGAGTCAATGATCAGGGTGTGAAAGCTGAGAGATGAGAGAAGCAATGAAGTCTACCACTAGAGAGATCTTTTACCTGTACTGAATTCTTAGACCAGAAGGAAGATCCTGTCCTCAGACTGCCTCCCCAGACTGCATCCTCTGACTGACTGCTTCAGACTGCACCTCAGACTCTTACTCAGACTGCTGCCTAGACTACATCTGGCCTCATGTCTCCTTCCTTCTTATAGTCTTCTCTCTGCATAGCCATGTCCCTTCCTGTCTCCACTGCCTTTGTTCTGGGATTAAAAACATAGGGTTCCCAAGCACTGGGATTACTTATTCCTTGAGTTGTCTTCTTGGATGTGACTCACCTGCTTTTGGTGAGAGTTTTCCTTCTAGAACCTTCGGTAGGACTGGATTTATAAATAGATAATGCTTAAGTTTAAATTGTTTTAAATCACATCTCTTATATCTTAGAGTGTATAGGATATCTATCCAAGTTTTTCTATCTTTTAGTGTTTCCATTAAGAAATCAGGTGCTGACATCAAAAATCACGTTGATGTCTATGATCTATGCTGCACTTGGAGGACATATTGATATCTGTGGTTTGTGCTGTTATAGGAGGCCATGTTGAAGTTCAAGATCCCTGCTGGGGCTGGAAACCATCTGGAAGTTCATGATCCCTGCTGCTGCTGGTTGCTATGACAAAAAAGAGTATTTTGTTTGATATAGGTGACTTCAGACTCATAACTGAGAATATGAGACACTGCAGGCTTCTGTGACAGTTTCTCCCAATCTATCCTTTCACCTCCCATGCCCCCCCCCAAAAAAAAAACAAATGCCATTCATGCAGAATACTATCAAAGAGAGTCCTTAGGAACTGTGGCAATGATGGTAAAGTGTAGTTCTTCACTGGGGAAGGATTCAGGTTTTTTTTAAATGGGAGTTTGACAATGCTCCAAGAGCAAATGGGCAACAGAAAATGGACTTGGTAGGGTTTGTTGTTGTTGTTGTTGTTTTGTTTTGGTTGGTTGGCTTTGTGGAGTGGAGGAACAAGTGTTGGCAGATGAACCTGGGAGGAATGGGAAACAAGTGTGATCGGGGACCTTACATGAGATTCCCAAACAATTCATAAAAATATTTTGCTGGCACAATAAGAAAGGAATCAGGTGTTATTCTGTTAAGTCTGCCTCTATATGATCTTTGTTTCTTCAGTTTTTAATATTTTTGTTGTTCTTTTATATGTTTACTCTGATTATTTAGTATCGAGGGGATTTTCTTCTCTATTCCAATATATTTGCTATTACCTGTGCTTCTTGTTCCTTGATAGGCATCCCCTTCTTTAGTTTAGGGAAATTTTCTTTTATAATATTGTTGAAAGTATTTTCTGTGAATTTGACATGGATTTCCTCTCTTTCTTCTGTTCTTCTTATTCTTGGATTTGGTTTTTCATAATGTCTTAGAATTCTTGGATATTTTGTTCTAGGATTTGTTAGATTTAACTTTTTTTTTTGGACTGAGGTAGAGGAATATATTACTACTATTGGGTCTTCGTTTGTAAAATTCTTTTGTCCATCTCTTGTTTTCTGTTGGGAAAGCTTTCTTTTGAGCTTCCTGTCTGAGTTCCTAGATTTTTCCCTTCCAAATGTTCCTCAATTTTTTCCTTCATTCTATTTTTACTTTCGGATCTTGAACTGTTATTATTCATATCCTTCCACTTTTTATTTATATTTTTTATGATTTCTTTTTTATTTTTACTTTCATTGTTTCTTTGTGGATTTCACATTATACATTTCAGTCTCTCTCATCTCCCTATCTCCTCTCATCTGCCCTCTGCCTCGCAATCTCCCCTGCAAAACAAGACCAAATTGAAAAGAAAAACCAAAAACCAAACTAAATCAAACCAAACCAAGTAAAACAAACAACAACAAAATAACCCAACAAAACAAACAAACAAAATAAAATAAAAAAAGAAGAAAAATCATGTTATAGAAGCTGTGTGTGGCCAGTAGAGTCACACAGTTAGTCTGACTTGAGGTCTCTGATTCCTGCTATACCTATGATAAGGGGCTCTTACTGGCGTTCCTCTTGGACATCATGTTGTCAACGTGTCATGGAGATCTTGTTGTGTTGGATCTGTGGGTTTGTTGTCCCTTTTACATGTTCCATCAGTCCATAGATAGAGTGGATATTGGTGTGGGCCAACCCACATCTCAGTTCTGGGCCTGGGTGGTAGGTTGCTGGGTTGGTCGACTCAGTTTTTCCTCATCTTCATCTTTTAGAGAGGTGAGCGTTCTAAAATTGCCTCTTGTTGCTCACTCAATTGCAGTCCATAGTAAGGAGTAGGGTCAATTCTATTGCTCTCAAGACCTCAGAGTCTGGTCCCTCTCCCGCTTCACTCCTACCCTACACTCATATGGCATGGACCAGCTCTGCTGTTTTGTCCAGGCAGGTGGAGAGCCCTCTCTCCTGATTGCTGCAGGGTGGCATTTAAGAGAGGAAGGATCAGCTCTCCTGCTCTCACCCCCTCAGGGCTGACTTACCTGTGTCCACCTGTGCGGGTTACAACAAGGTCAGCTGTAGTGTGATGCTCAAACAAGGTGATGAGTCCTGTGTGCTGCAGCTGGTGTGGGGCAGGTCTGGCTCTTTCATTTTTTGGTGGCCAGCTTTCTGGCCTGCCACAGGTAGCAAAGGGGAAAGAAGGAAGGCCTCTTTCTCTCACCCACACTATTAACATCCAGATGAACCTGGTCCTACCCCTTGAGGTACTGACAGAGTGAGTCATGTCCAGCATCATGCCTATGTGTGTGTCAGACAGTACCCTTTCCCTTTAAAAGATGAAACCTCACCTACTTCCCTCACTTCTTCCCCTTTCTCTAACAGCATCTCTCTGTCTCTGTCTCTCTCTTCAGCCACTTCTGTCCCCAGAGCCCATCTCTTTCCTCCCCTTCCACCATCTCTCAATAGACTCCTCACTTAAAACTCTGTCTATACAGTTTATTTTTCTGTCCCTTTCCTGCCATGGGCTCTTACCCGCCACAAGCTCTCTCTCAGGCAAAATCATGACACGTACCACCTCTGTAGGTCTCACGCCATCCTCAGGGTTGCTCACCTGCTTCCCAGATAACAGGGTCTGGTCTAGCATGTTGCCCAGAAGTGACGTAGAGGCTGCCTTCTGAAGTGCAAAAGCTGGAGAGAGATAAGATAGCTCCCCCTCTCTTGAGACCCCAGGGCCATCTCTCTCATCTGCTGAGGTGGCAATGGATGAAGGAAGGGTATCTTTCCCTACCCACATCACCCCATGGGCAGACAAGGAGGGGAGAGATCAATACGTCAGCTCTCATGCTTCAATGATTTCTTTAATGGATTTATTAATTTCCTATTTAAGGACCTCTGTCATAATCATAAAGGCTATTTTAAGATCTTTGTCTTGTGTTTCAGCTATATTGAAATTCTCAGAGCCTACTGTGATTTTGTTGCTGGACTCTAGTGGGCACATGTAGTTCTGGCTGCTATTGGTTATGTTTTTATGTTGGTATCTGGTTTTAGAATGACTGTAATTCTAGGTGCAGATACCTGAATTTGTATTTGTTGCCTGAGGGTTTTGTTCCTTAGTTTCTATTACCCTTTCTGAATCTTAGAAAGGTCTGGGGGCTGCACATTACCAGAAAGGAGTGCTTCTGAGTTTCTGCTAGGCATAGCCAATGAGGATTCTGAATTTCTAGGTATTGAGAACTTATTCATAGGAATTCGAATGAGCTAGCAAGGGGAGGGTTGAGGGAATCCCACAGGATTAAAGAAAAATGGCCATTTTTTTAATTTAGGGCTGAAAATAAAATGAACTGTGAAGAGCATAGTTTGTAATGTATTAAATGCAACAGATGGCTTCAAATGGTCATTATATTGAAAAACTTCTTGAGGGTAGAGCCCACCTGTACATCCCTATTAGGCTAAGTTCATATTCTTTCACTATGAGTCCATTCTCTTTAACACTATCCTGCAAGCATCACTCATATTTCCTGGAAGGTGTAATTGTGTCTATTAACAATGGCAGAATGTAAGTATTAGTTTAATTAAGGCTGTTCTTCTGCTCGAGAGTCCTCAAACAATATCTTAGTTTTAAGTGATTGACTTCCACTTTAAGTTGAAAATAATTAGTTTTTTTCTGTGAAATTCAATTCATCCAAGACAACATTAAAGTTGACAATTTTTCTCAGCTATCAGTTAGATCTTTGCCAGATACCCTCATGTTTGGGATTAATCTGAAGCATTCTTTTTTGGAGCACGAGAAAATGCATTTTTCATATAATGCGTACAAGTCTCAAGTCTTTATCGGTACTGTGGGCAACTTCACACCTCTCTGAAAAGGAAAGGCAGATTTATGTTAGAAATTGTATTGAAAAAGAAAATGCCTACTTGGAATGCACTTGAAGGACTTTCAGTTGGTTTATTGCTTTTCCAGAATACCTTCACGGTCCTGAAATAACTTGTGCTGAGCAGAGTAGACACTTTTCTAAATCTGTGGGATTCTACCTTGAACAAGAAGATAGGAAAATAAATAGGTCATATTCTTCTGTTGTTATTCATGTTAGAATAAAACTTCATAGCAGTAAGTTATAGCAGAGAAAGAATACGTAAGAAACAATAAAGAAATAAACATCTTCCATATATCTGTAAGAAATAGTTCCACATAATATGATTCAGGTTCAGTAGAGTCATTTATTTTTATTCACATATTAGGTAAGAAAAACAGAAAATATTTCTAAATAAAAATTTAGCACCTTTCAATGAAATAAATATTTATCATATACTTAAAAAATGCTGACTTAGAGACCTACATGAGATACTAACATTATCCTAATATTGAGCCTAATCAAAAATAGCCAACTATTTTTAAGTGGAAGACCAGTTTTTGGACTTGCATCTCTTGTGTCTTTCTGTCTTCTAATTACTCTTCTCTGGGAAAAGGATGAGTGTGCCAGACTTTGCTTTAAAACTGTGCATGTATAACTACTAAAGACATTGGCTTGCATCAAAAAAAAATGTAACTAGCTAAGCAGAGCTATAATCTCAAGCATAGATTACCAAGCATGTACATGTATCTAGTCTTTTCTATATATGATAGTACTACTTTAGGTACCATTTTCTCATAAACGCACATCATTTCATTTCCTCATTGTTACATCTTTGGCTTTCTGAAACAACTGAAGCAACATGGTATATATGACTTCATGGGCTGAGGCTCTACATTAGAGTTATGGATTTTTGATGACATGAATCATTTATATTTGGTGAATGAAAAGAGGCGCCTATATTGTGGTTTAATGCAAGCTGACCCATTTCATTTTATCTTTTCTTTGAGAAAATAATTGAAATTTGGCAGAAGGTTTCTGATGAACTCTTCATATTCTCTCCTTGAGGGAAGAAAATCAAAACATCAAGCCACAGTTAGATCAAATAATGAGGGAGGGAGGAAGTGTGTCTGTGAATTTCTCCATTTTTCCTATCATCCTCCTGTCTTTGGGTAGACTCTTCTTGTGCCAATATTCTGGGACAGGAGATAAGTAAATGAAAGAGAACAGACAGAAGGTAAGTATCAAGAAAGCAGGGCACACAGTCACTCATGTGAAAGTAAGACCTAGATCATAGAGATATATCAAAAATGCACTGGGAATCCCTTTCAAATAATGGTAACAAATATTTTCATATAGCTTACTTCTTGCAAGGCTAAGACAGCAATACTCTAACTTTTTAAACGGAGTAAACTTATTCAATACTGTAATAGGACTTTTCTCATATCTTTCTATTATTATTATTATTATTATTATTTATTAAAAATTTCCACCTCCTCCCTGCCTCCCTTCTCCTTCCGTCTCCCCACCTCTCCCTCCCTCTAAAGTCCTAAGAGCAGTCGGGGTTCCCTACCCCATGGAAAGTCCAAGGTCCTCACCCCTCCATCCAGGTCTATAATGGTAAGCATCCAAACAAACCAGGCTCCCACAAAGTCAGTCCATGCAGTAGAATCAAAACCCAGTGCCATTGTCCTTGGCTTCTCAATCAGCCCTCATTGACAGCCACATTCAGAGTGTCCATTTTGATCACATGCTCTATCACTCCCAGTCCAGTTGTCCTTGGTGAGCTCCCATTAGATCAGTCCCACTGTCTCAGTGGGTGGACGCACCCCTCGTGGTCCTGACTTCCTTTATGTTCTCTCTCCTTCTGCTCCTCATTTGGACCTTGGGAGCTCAGTCCAGTGCTCCAATGTGGGTCTCTGTCTCTATCTCCATCCATCGCCAGATGAAGGTTTCAGTTTGAAAGGTTGTTCTCCGACTTTTCTCATTTCTATGACTAAATTCCTGACAGAATAGCAGCTGTTGAAGGAGGGTTTGTTTTGTGTCACAGTCTAATGTTCTGCCCTTCATTTTGGTGACGTCATAGTATAGAGAGCTTCATGCAGCTGGTCATATGCCCTATACATTCAGAAAGGACAGTGAGACAATAGAGTTTCTCAACTTCTTTTTGTTCAGTCTAGGTCTCCAGGCCACGGAGTGCTGCGATCTTCAGTTAGGGTCCCCACCCCTCCTCGGTTCTCCTTGGCTAGAAACTCCATAACACACTAGCCCAGCTTTTTCTTCGTGGGTATTGTCAAGTTGAAAAGATCAGTTGCCACAAATACTTAAGACTACCATATGCTAAGGTATTACAACTAACACACCACAGAGGAACTCATCCTAACATATTCTAGTAGAATTGCACACCTGCCCACAGGTCAGCATGTCAGGGGACCCGAGTGGGGGACAGAGCAGGCAAAACAGAGAATGCTTGCCTCCCAAATACTGGGATTAAAGCCTTGCACCACCACTGCCTGGTTGATATCTACTATATCTACTATTTATTTTGGTTTTATATATTATTTTCTAAATCTCAAATTACAGCCCAATTCATCCAGCCTTTCTATTAAGCCTTAACTGGGGACAAAAGCCAACTAAAGTACTTATTAACATATCAAAGATGAAGATGGCCACCATGTTCTCCCAGAACCTGTCAGTACCTACCAGCAGCAATGTCCTTCTGAATGGCATATCTACCTCTAACCTGAACTTTCCAGCCTTACTCCAGCTACTCTTGCCTGCATAATTCAGCTACTTTTGCTACATGATCTTTTTAGTCATTTTGTTCTCTTGGCCAGCATCTTGGACAAGGCTCTTCTTTTGTTCTCCTTCCTTGTCTCTCCTCGCATGGCCTATCTCACTCAGTCTGGCCATATTCACTCTGAACTCTCGCAGATGTCTCAGATTTTCTGTATACTCCCTCACATCTACAATAATTTTTTTTTTTACCATACGTAAGAGCAGCCATACCCTCCATTTTATTCTTTACCTTTTCATTCATTATCTGTGAACACAATATAAATTACTGTGTAACTAACCATAGCCGAATTCTGTAGCTTTCTTTTTAAAACTCTGTATGATGATAGTCAGGTGTATGTCAGAGAAAAGTGTCAATATAAGGGAGGTTTCTCTTTCCTGTAGCCAGTATATTCTGCCTTGTACGTTCTTTCCACGATTATGCATAATCTCACTATATTTTTCCTTCTTATTTTACTCCCAATACTTTCAATATTTAAGCATTTTAAGTGTAATGCAGGTAAATGCAAAATAAATAATTTTTGCAAGGGTCTACAGAGTATCATTTAAGCTATTTTCATTTTACATTCAAATTCTACTAATCATGTGATATGATAACACAAAGCCCTTCCATTTGTGGGGGTTGTGTCTTTTATCCATATCCCCCCCTCCAAAAGAAGGATGAAGAAAAAGAAGTAAGGTGATTTTTAACTCTTTTTTGTTTTTGATACAACCTGAGTGAGCAGATCTTTTAACTTAGGAGAGAATTCATTCACCTTGAGTTCTTAAAATAACAGAAATGAAATCTCAGTGGCTTTTAGAGTAGTTTTGTATCCCTCAAAATTAACTGAAACCCAGCTTTTCTGAAGCACATAAAAACATATTGTCATCATTTTTTTCCAATGCTAGCCATTGCTGTGTCCTTACCCCAAGGCAAAGCAGGGGCTATATTTAGAAATTCAGGAATAGAAGTAACTTTGTTATCTTTTTTGTCCTGAAATGTAACTCCAAATGTAGTCCACATGGCTTATCTAGGGAAGCCACTGCCTTCAGTGTTTAAAAATAGTTGGAGAAACACAATTTCGGGAACTCTGTCAGGATAGAATTTAGACAGAGATAGTTCTTGGCTTTTATAGAATGCCTAAGCCAATTGTTTTCAAACATTGTAGCAGTGACCTACAGAAAAACACACCAAATTTTGCAATTCAGCATAGATGAAACTTTAAATCCAGAGAAACATTTTTTTTATGTTTTAAGAATTTTGTATGAGTCCTGTCTTTGCACCACTGCCCTTACTTCTCCTCCCACCAACTACTCCAAACTTTTCAGATAAATTCTTATAGATACAAAACAAAATTAGCTTGATACTGTCTACAGTTTTATTTAGATGAAAAACATTGATTATTTGTTGAATTAATTTAATTAATTGATTTTTAATTTTAATTTAATTAATTCAAAGCCTACTAGTTAGGGTTGGTGCTACAAACTAAAAAGCACTACTATTCTTTTCTTCATTTGTTAGCAGGCGCAATCTGTTTCTATTTATAGACTGCTATGTGATATTATGATGTACATGACGTTGCATGATGGTCAAAACAGAGTAAGTACAGAAGTTCCGTGAAATGCATCAGGAGTTTGTAAACGTTAACTCTTACAATATTTTCCTTCAGCACTGTTGAAATGCATTCCCTTATCTCCAGTTTTCATTCTGTGAGAAGTGCTATTATTAACCTATTTCGCTACAGTACATCTTTATATTCAATCTGAAGAACCTTGTCTTCCCATGGTTTCTACGGGAAGGAAATAAAACGTTTTTACCAAGTTCTAAGTGAGCAGTTCACAACCAGCTTTCTGTAATCAGTTTATTCACAAACTTTGTTCTTGGTTATGAAGTTCTTAAAATATCCACTTCTTGGGTTGACAGGTATCCCTAGCTGTACATGGCTCACCCTTACATTGTAAATTTCTCCCTAGTCACATGCCTGAGGGATGAAAATTAGAGAGAGTACTCAGTTTAACTTCCGCAGATACGTTGAGGGAAATAACAGCACATAGATGCTTTTAGAAAGCCAATTAGTACTAGACTGTGACAATGTCTTTTAAATAACATTTGAATAGGGTTTAATGACAGTTTGGCCCTACTTTGCACCTTCCCTTAGCAACAGAGGAGGCAATAAACATCTACTCTCAGCGATAAAATATTCTTTCATGAAACCTGAAATGCTCATTAGATGGCTAACATGTTTAGAAACAAGAGTGCATTAATAGGAATGCAATTAAGTACTTATTGCTTTTGTCATTTAAAGTAAGTTAACCAGATGGCATGAAATCCTGCAAAAGAGATTTTAAACAAACAATCAAGACTTAATTAATATGCACTAGTTAACTCATTAAATATGTAGCAAGTAGCTGGTTAACCATAAGGTAAATGCTTATTTGAAATGAATTGTATGTTTCTACTTACATTATTCTTGATTTTGCTTGACTGGCCATGTGGTGATATCTTCTTTAAATTAAGAAGCCCAAACATCTTTTTTTCTTTTCTTTATTTTTCTTCTTTCTTTCTTTCTTTCTTTCTTTCTTTCTTTCTTTCTTTCTTTCTTTCTTTCTTTCTTTCTTTCTTTCTTTCTTTTTCCAGGGCAGGGTTTCTCTGTGTTACTCTTGCTGTTCTAGAATTTGCTCTATATACCAGGTTAGCCTTAAACTCACAGAGATCCATCTGTTTCTGCCTTCAGAGAGCTGGGATTAGAATCATGCTCCATTTCTCCCATGTAAGTATTTTGTAAGTTTTTTTTTATTTTTTCTCAAGTGTCAAAATATTTTTACATAATTTTCATAAGAATCCAAACCTTAATCTACATATAAAAAACTAAAATAAACTAACATTATATTTAAACTTAAGCAGTAGACCATGTGCAGAGTAGTTATTTTAATAGCAAAGTTGAGCAATTTTACATCTGCTTTCACAATGTTACATGGATTGTAAATTGATATTTGTGATTTATTTAAAATAATTATTGTGTTTCCAGCCTTCTGTCCCTGTTTTAGTTATAGTAAAATTAATTATTAACATTTCATTACAGAAAATTAATCCATTATATTGTGAGATAATCTTTCTTGTCATTTGAGTAAAATAGATATACATGTGTGACAGGAGTGTACAAAGGTACTACACAGGGTGGTATGCAGAGTCAATAATACATAAACCCATAGCCAGAGCCTTTGTTATATATGAGGATGGGTCTGGTTGTTATGATTTTAACTAGTGCATGCATTATGAACTTTAAATAATGAGCACTTTGACCTATTCGTTTGAAGTGGTTGATTTTCCTTTTCTTAGAGCACATCTAAAGTCAATGTATACTACTCCCTTTAACATTTATATTAGCTCTCATGACAACTGTATTTTACAGTTTCACATTTGATACCAAGTTCGTTCCACCTACAAAATTTTCCTGCTTGTTTTATTTATAGTTGCATACATATACATCATTAATCTTTGAAGTTTTTAGGTGGTGGAATTATATCTTAGTTAAACTCCGGAGAGTTTTAAGTTTTTTTTTTTAATTTGCACATAATGCTAATCATTAAATAATAAAAGACTGAGTCTTCCTGTGAGACTCTAGAGGGTAATCAGGGACAATGACAGTGCCCTATGATGTTTAGGGTGGTCTTATGGATCCCAATGAAAAACAACTCAAAAAGAGGAAAACCATACCTGGAAGTAGGTTTTTATTTGAATGTCTATGTCATCTGAGAAAGAAATGTCTCCTGTATTTTAAGGTGACTCCACTTAAACTCATTTTATGCCTGTATATATACGTTAGAAAAGTCCTATGTAGTAAATTTCTATAAGGCCCTTTTTAAAGTCTTCAGTTATGCATTCTTCTCCATGCTCCACCCTCTACCCTACCATCCCATGCCCCAAATACTTGTTTCCTCCTGCTCCATTACTCTACCTTCCCCATCCATGCCACCTGAATTCTTTTACTGTTTCTTTAAAATCGCCACCTTATTGCCATTATTATTTCCTAAGTTCCATGTTGAATACAGTTTAAACACACATATTGAAAGATTCATAGCTAGTTTCCACACTCGCAAGAGAAAATGCAGCATTTGTATCTCCAATGTGGGTTCCATCCCTCAGAATGGTTGTGTCTGGTTCCATCCATTAACTTTTAAATTCTATGATTTTAATTTTATTTATAGGTGAATAACACTCTGGTGTGTGTGTGTGTGTGTGTGTGTGTGTGTGTGTGTGTGTGTGACATTTTTATTTTTCCATCTATTAGTAGATTGATATTTAAGCTGTTCCTATCTGAAGGTTATTGTGAACAAAGTGACAAAAACATGGATGGGTGAGTAGAGCTCTGTAGTAGAGTATAGGATCCTGAAGAACCAACACAGTAGGAAAAGTCAAGCTGACAGAAACATAGAAGTTTTAGTCTTACTGGCTAGTTTCATAGTGCTGGGATTTTTCTATTGTACTGAGGAGGAAACATTTGTTATCAATAGTTCAGTTTAATAAATAGTCGTACTCAACTTGAACACTATGAGCTATGATAATGACTGGTCTTCAAGATATGGCCACTGATACAATAATGATATGAATGTTATGAATATAGCCAACCATTTTCTAATCGGGTTTAACACTGTCTCTACAAGAATTCATATTTGCTACCATGAACTGGACCCAAAACCTGTGACTGTATAGGTCATAGTTCCTAGGATACAATCTAATAGCTTTATTTCACTAAATGGACAGAGTGATAAACTGACACTGAACTTTTTATTCCTATACCCATAAGTTAGTTCTCCTATCAGCCCTCATCAGAGAAAAAAAACTAATTTTTGCAGTAAATGTAAACTACAGAATCTAACAATGGGTCAATGATCAGAGAATAAGAAAGAGGATGTGGACTGCTCGGCTCCACATGGCACCCTCTGCATCAGCTTCTTGGACCGTTGTTGTAGGAAGGGTATAGATATGGTAAGAGTAAAATATAGAAACATATACTGTAAAACAGTACTTATTCTCTGCCGATGAACCAGTTGTAAATATCTGCACTAATTGTCATGTACCTACAGGAGACGATAGAATCTTTGCAGCGATGTACTCACAGTCCTGTGACTGCATGGTCAAGAAAGGGCTGCACAAACTCAAGCCAGGCAGAACCCAACCATAAATGTAGGAGGGGACTCAGGAAGTCCTACTCTTAGCCATGGAGCTATTAGAAGTTGGTGACTGCTGGTGCAGGAACAATTTGTTGACTACAGGGATATGGCCTTGGAAAGTCCACTCAGGATGCGGAAGATGAACTTACACTCATACAAAGAAAACTACTTGTACTCAGTGTGACTTAAAGTAAAACAAGAAGTGAAAAAGTAAAACAGTAGAGAAAATAAGGGAGAAGTTGGAGGGGACTTAAAGTGCAGAGTTAAAATTGTCTACAATTACTCAAAGCTAATGTTACACTGCTGGAGAAACCCCTTCAGCTAATGGCCTTTGAGATGTTGGACCAGATTGGGTGTGGCCCTGAATACACTTGCTCGCTCTCTTGACTTCTGGATTAGGTTCCTGTTCCCTGCTCATGAAAAGGACTGTGATCTGCGAGTCTGCTCCCTAAATAAAGAACCTTTTATTATCCTCAATTCTGAGCTAGTGTGGGATTACTCTATTTCAGTTCACCGACAATACACTAGGTACCAATGTCATATTTCTATAATATTTTGAGCATTACTTATAATTGAACAATGTGGTGAAGATGAGGTGAGCATGCTTTAACTTCATTCAACTTTCTCTTCTTCTCACAGTTTTCACCTAGCTGTTCTACCGTCTTTGAATGTAGATTATCCTTACCAAATTCCATGGCCGTGCCTGTTCCTGATGGAATGCCACTGTAAAGACAAAGGCACTTTAAGGAGTGTCACTCATCAAGGGATGATTTGAGGAGCTGTCACATGATATCAAGAATGAGCTGTTCATACACGGAGGGACTTAAGTTTATGGTAGACCAGCCCAAACCTTGAGAGAGGCCAGGACATACACCATCCCCATTCCCCACCCTGGATTTGGAACACATGAATTTATCAAGACTGGTCTTCAACAATGACTGGCTCGTAACTGTTCTTAAGTGTGATTAATGCCTATGTGTGTTGAGAATGTTTCAGGCAGGCAGGAATAGAGCTAATTATCATTATGGTAGTTCATTAAGAAGCTCAACACCCCTTTTATTAAACTTTATTTTCTTTTATAAGTATTTTCCCCTCAATCCCTCCATAGTTCTATGACACAGTCGGGGATCTCTCAGCAAATGTCAGCACTATACTTCAACTCACCAGACATTAGAAGTGTGAAAGAAACAAATCGCTATTCTTTATATATTATTCACCATCAAAATAAATCTATATATTTTTATATGTTATTCCCCATCAAGATCTCTATCATAGGAACAAGATAGGAATTGAAGACTCTGCTCTGAGTATTCTCATGACAAAGATCACTGTGTCTCTTAATCCTTAGATCTCACTACCTTATAATTTCCATTAGTCAACATTAGCATCATCTCTTCTGTCCTAAATTAATGTCCACAAGTTCTTTTGTAATGCTCTACTCTATATACATTTTTAAGCAAAGAAAATTCTCTTTCCATCATTTTCATGTAATCAAACCAAACTTAACATTATGCCTTACAGCTTATTCCACTGAAGCTATTGGATATTATGTGTGTCTGCCAGTCATGAGTCTTTAGTGGCTTCCTGTCTAAGCTTCCATTTGTTTGTCTTATATACATTTATACAATTAGAATCTTCAACTATCAGCATCTCTCAAAAGTGTATTTTTCCCAGAATTTCTTCCTCATCTCAACTAAATTCATACAATCAACTTCCCAGTTAAGATTGCCACTTTGATGTCTAGTACAGATCACAAAATTCAGCACATTAAACTTTTGCCTCTTGAGCTGGTTACAATGACAGCCTTTCTTATGCAAGGAGGATAAAATTCCATTGTTTTATGTTGAAAAATGGAAACCTTAGTAATTTTTTTGTAATTAAGGTTTCTTTTCCAAGCCAGAAAGAAATGTGTTAGGATACTATGTAGTGTAATCTTCCAATATACCAAAAATGTGATACTCTCTTGTTTCACTCCCACAAAATTCCAAAACACATATGCTGTGGGAAATCCTTCAGCCAATAGCTTTTAAGATACTGACCAACTTTGGACATGGTGTCATGTACTATAAATGCAGACAAAAAGCTTGCACAGGCCTCTCGGCTGCTGGATTCAGTTCCAGCTCCCAGCACATGTAGAGAACTACAGATTGCTACTCTTTCTTTGAGGTTTTCCCCAGGTAAATAAACCTTTGTTATGTCCCGTTCAGGGCTATTGTGGAACTTTATGTATGCAACACACAAGTTCTTTACTTTCCACAAAAAACCTTACATGAACTCCGTGCTTCTCCTTGGATTTCATGACTCCATCAACACAAGAGATGTTCAGTCAGGTCAGTCATGTTTCTTCTTTCAGTCTAGCAATCTTTCCTATTTTGTACTAAATGGAGAACCATGTATTTCAAATGGATTCCAGGTCTTATTATCTTCTAAATTTCATTTTTAATTAGCCTTTCTATACTCTATTTAAGCATTCCCACCCTCTCCCACAGAAAGCATTTTTGTAGATATAATCCTCGCTCTGACAAAACTATGATTAAAGAGCTTTGCACTATTTCTTTTTAATTGTCTCTTGAAATAACATGCATTATGGTTATTTACCATATGTTGTACTGTTCAATCTTCTTAGTTGATTATATTGCTTTACCGAGTGTTCTTCTACTCATTACCTCATGTGACAGTTGGAATTTTCTTTAGGCCATCAGCCAGAACGCAAATAACAACATGGAGACTTATTATTAATTATGAAAGCTTGACCTTAGTTTAGACTTTTTCCACTAG
Source organism: Myodes glareolus (assembly GCF_982192425.1). NCBI lineage: Eukaryota > Metazoa > Chordata > Mammalia > Rodentia > Cricetidae > Myodes > Myodes glareolus. The sequence goes on from NC_142031.1 coordinate 93,671,662, forward strand.
CTTTTTCAACTTAATTTAACCTGTTAAAACTCATCTGTTTTGCTTTTGTACTTTCAAACTTTCTTTCATTCTGTATGTTCTACTTTCTATTTTCTCCTTGTTTAGACAGCTGGTCTTGGTATCTATCTCCCTGTCATCTCTTCTTTCTCTCCTGAGCCTCAGTTTCTCCTCTTCCTCTCCTTGCTTGGAAGTTTTGCCTGTACCTCCACCCTTGCTACTAGCCATTCAGCTTTCTATTAAACCAAATAGGCAGGCAAGATAAAACAACAGCATATGTTTACATAATTAAACAAATGCAATACATCTTTGTATAGTTAAACAAATATTCTGCAACACCAAGTCATGGATGTATTTTGAATATTATTTCTTAGTCCTCTTTATTAATTGACCATGTTTTCCTGAACCTAAAGCACAATTCTCCTTATTTTTTCTCAAGCTACGGAACATAATTTGCTGTTCCAGACCTAAAAGTTTTGCTAGTATGATTATATTAAAATATCCACTGGAATAAGTCAAATGCACAGGAATTCTTTGTATATAGTTGAAAGAAATAGAATTTTATAAGATGGTAAACAAGCAAGAGTTGGTATCAAAAATTATAGTCTTTTATAAATATCAGTAAAATAATAGTAAGTAATAACAATATATAATATTTAGTATTTCTAAATACTAAATATATAGTATTTGACCTTAGAGTTCAATTTTTCATCTCCTAGAAATTAACCTTGCTTACCTCTTTTTAATGACTATAACATAATTTATATTATTTTAGGATGCAATTCTGTGAGAAGTGACATTCCTGTCTTTTACCTCTTAAAGTCACAGTGTAAACACTGCCAGGGCCCTGAAATGTTAGACAGAAAATCTCACCACCTCTCCCCAAAGCCATTATGAAGAAAATTCATTTATTTCATTTCATGTGTATGAGTGCTTTCCTGCATATATGAGACTACATGCATGCTTGGTACCTCTTAACCAGGAGGTTAAGAGAGGCGTCAGATCCCCTGGAACCAGAGTTACATACAGTGATGTGCTGCTTTATATATGCTACACATATAATCAATGTCCTCTGCAAGAGCAACAAGCAGTCACGTACCCTTACCCAGCTAGTCAGTCATCTCTTCATTCTCTTAGATGATCTGTTGATCAACATTACCTCCTGCCGAACTCTTTTTGTGCTTCTATCTTCCCTGAAGTGAAAGCCTGTTTTGTTTTTTTTTTTATGACCATTATTGCAATACTTTGCAAAGACAGACAATACAGATTACCTGATCTCTTGAGTAAATTGGGAGCATGAGTAAACTTGGGAGAGGGTTGAGAGTTGAAGAGGGGAGAGGAGAGGCAGGGAGAGGAGCAGAGAGAAAAATGTAGAGCTCAATAAAAATCAATAAAAAATGTAAAAAAAGAAATCCACAACTGCTTTTAAGTATTTCAGGGCATGTTTAGAATTTTTGTTAACTTCACAGAGTATGTGACATCTTCAGTTGTAGCCTGCTTCTTTGAATGGCAGTTGATTGACTCTTGACTATTCTTGTCCAGTGTGTTTCTACTTTAGATGTAATTAAAGATGTAGGCACAGTTGTACTCAGCATGGCACTCTGATAAATTACTATTTAAGTTATCATACAGACATATGATATCTATATCATATAGACAAATCAGTTAAGGATTTTGAGAAAAATCTGTTTCAATGAATAGAAAAAGTAAAATTTTACTCGATTAGCAAATAAAAAACTTAGTTTCTCCAAATTTTTCCACTTTAACAACTTATTAATAGAGACAAAGACACACACTGGAACACTGGACTTAACTCTCTAGGTCCAAATGAGAAGCAGATGGAGGGAGAATGTGAGTAAGGAAGTCAGGATCCAAGGAAACCCTCATCCGACGATGGATGGAGATAGAGACAGAGACCCACATTGGAGCACTAGACTGAGCCCCCAAAGTCCAAATGAGGAGCAGAAGGAGGAAGAACATGAAAAAGGAAGTAAGGACCGCGAGGGATGCGTTCACCCACTGATACATGGGGACTGATCGAATGAGAACTCACCAAGGTCAGCTGGACTGGGACTGAAGTAGCATGTGATCAAACCGGATTCTCTGAATGTGGCTGACATGGGGGCTGACTGAGAAGCCATTGACAATGGCACTGGGTCTTGTTTCATCTGCATGTACTGGCTTTTTGGGATCCTGGTCTGTTTGGATGCTCACCTTCCTAGACCTGGAGGGAGGGAGGAGGAACTTGAACTTCCCACAGGGCAGGAAACCCTGACTGCTCTTAGGACTGAAGAGGGAGGAGGAGAGGGAGTGGGGGGAAGGGGAGGGTATTGGGAGGAGGGGAGAAAGTGGAAATTTTTATAAATAAATAAATAAGTAAATTAAAAAAATAACTTTTTTCTATCAGGATAAAAGGCATTCTAATTTCTTAGAAAATCTACAAATACTTTAAGACTCATAAAATGTTTTGAGTATAATTATTTACTTTTAGATATCATAATCAGTTTAAGTAACTAGTTGTATAGGTTTTTCAATTTTATAATTGAAAATGGAGTTGCATCTGTGTTCTTAAAGTGGGAGAAACCACAAAGTTCATCTGAGTCAATATTGTTTTTTATATTTTTCATTTTAGAAAAGATATCTTTTCTGATGAATTGTCATTACACAGTCACAATAATTGGTCTTTCAAATGCACACTTCAACAGAAAAATCTTTCCAGTTCTGTGCACTTAGAAGAAGGACTAAACTTAATCAAATGAATTTGGTCATCTATTTGATGATTTCTGGACAGCTGAGAGAAACAAGTAAATAGATTTTATAATTGAGCACATTATACTAATTCTACATCCACTAACAATAATATGATGTTATTTAGGGATTAGTGAAATGATGTGATCATGATATCTTGTTAGGCTATGTTCTCCAATGTTAATAAAAAGTAGCTTCCCAACGGCAGAATGTGAAAACTGCCATCAGTGTTGCATATTATAAACTGAAATAAAAGCACCTGAATTAAATAAATCTAAAAGAATATTTTAGGGAACAAAATTAAACTCTGTTCTTTGCTTAAACTATGCTCTGTATATGTGTATGTGTACATATATATATATATATATATATATATACACAGTACATACAATACATATGAATTGTATTGCTTGTGTTTGTACATGTGTGCCCATATGTGTGTATATTTCTCTCTCTCTCTCTCTCTCTCTCTCTCTCTCTCTCTCTCTCTCTCTTAGTTTCTATGTATGTCATATATGTACAGGTCAGAGATAACCTTTTTTTTTGCCTTTCCAACCTCCAGGTATTGAACTCATCTTGACAGTCTTGCCAGAGGTGCCCTCACATCCCCTTTCAATCATACCTTTCTTTAATTAGGCTCACATGTGAGGTTTAAGTACTATAGCCTTCTCTTTAGTAGCCAACAGGAGCCATTATTAGTAATAATGGCAATGAACATAACAACTGTCTGCTCAGTGCCCTTCAATGTAGAAAGAACTTGTGCACAATGTTATTTTAGAATGCCTAACATTAAAAATCATACTGAGTATCTTTTAGCAAGAAAACAAAGAAGCCACATATAAAATACAGTGATAGTATTTTAACATTCTGAATAGAAAAGCCCAAGTAGCACAATACAGTACTAATATATCTTAAAATATTGAATAATCCTTCCATATTACATGGTAAGCCATAGGGCTTAGTGAATAGTAATTTATCATTGATGGCAATGCCTCAAAAATAAAAGTCTTTGTTACCTAGCCACAAATAAATAGTGTGGTGAAGACAAGAGCATCATTACATTTCCTTTGAGTTGAGTAGAACTTTTAAAAGGCACATTTTCAGACATGGTAAAATACAAAAGCAGTGCCTGATTCAGGAATCCTTAACTTATCTACTTAGAAACTACAATGACATTCACTAGTCTATCAAAGGCCTCGAATAATTAAAATACTAGTATTAATCCATCTGGCCATTCGTCCATATGTCTGTCTGTCCATTCTTCTGTCTGTCCATCCATCCATTATTTCAATGATTTACCATTCTAAATAAAATTGAAAGAAAAGAACAATGATAATGTTTCCAATGTTTCTCTAAAACATCCAATATCAATATATCAGCTTTGATATTTCAAACATTTACAATGTTTAATATTTATAATAACTACCTTTTCCTGTTATATCTAGGAATATTTGTTTTTAAACTTTGTTATGGCTAGAGCTAGCTTTTATCAGTTTGACACAAGCCTAGTACTTGAAAGAAAGGCTTTCAGTAGAACTGCTATTTGAACTGGTATGCAGGCAAGTCTCTGCCATGTTTTCTGAATAATGATTGATGTAGAATATTGTAGTCCACTGAAAGTGTGTATCCCTGGAAAGATGAGCCTGGCATGATTAAGAAAGGTAGCTGAAAGAGTCAAAAATGATGCAAACAAGCAGAGTTCCTTCATGGACTCTACTTCAGTTCGACACTCCGGATTCCTGCCTTGAACTCCTGCATTGCTGTCCCTTGATTATGGACCATAACATATAAGAAAATAAACTTTGGCTTCCCCACTGACTTTTGGTCAGTGTTTTTTTATCAGAACAGAGCAAAGCAAGGGAGAACAAGTTTATTAGAATATAATAAGAACTAGAACACATGCTTTTTGTAATAGTTTTACTAACTTAACTATTTAGTGTCTTAATTTGGACATGATTCTTCTTTACACAGCAACTGCATTTAAAGACTACATCAGCTGAAACTATTCTGTAAATAAAAATAACTAAAATCATCATTTTTAAAGATTAAGTATTTAAAAATAATAATAATTTGTATTAAGAACATTCTTAACCACTTTTAAATGTGTCAGTGTAGTATCACAGGGTTTAGAAACCGCTCTTGATGCCCAGCCCCATGCCCTGCAGTAGAAAGATGGCCAACATAAAATCAATGGCATATTTTCCCTTTTATATATATATATATGTGTGTGTGTGTGTGTGTGTGTGTGTGTGTGGTGTGTGTGTGTAAATGTATATGTATATGTCTCTGTGTCTCTATCTCTATGTCTTACGATTTATTTTATTAGGGCTTTGTTTTCTTCAGTCTCTTTATCTTGTCATATTCAGTCTCTTTGTTTATTTTTATTATAAATTATGATTATTATTATTATCTGCTTGTTTATTTTCTAATGAAAGAATGAGAAAGGATGTAGATTTGGGCACGTAAGAAGATAGGTTTTGGGAAGACTTGAGAAAGAGGCAATCATAGTCAGAATATATTGTATGAAAAAAATCTATTTTCAATTTAAAAATAAAGGTTAATTATTCCTTAAAATGCATTTGACAATGCAAAATACTGTAATTTCATTTTTAATCAGAATGCCATGTATTTTCTTGCTTTATTGATTCATTTATGTTTTTCTAATTACTTATTTTTATATTACTTTGATTTATTTGCATGAATGAACAGTTAGCCATTTGTTTGATTTGTTAATTTGTCGATTCCAATGACAGAGTCGTTAAAAGAATCTGGTGATCATATTTTACTCGTGTAGAGACCGACAATCTTATTTATATAAGAAAGCTCACCTCAAAAATCTTGACCTACTAAACGCTGTTTTAATCAGCTGAGTAGACATGCACTCTCTTCAACCATTTCCAATAAGCAGGAAAGAGTTACTGGGAAATGACAATGTTCTCAGAGTCGTGGGGACATGACCAATGTTCTGAAGCCTATTTAGAAACAGGGCAGGGCAAACAGCCCAGACAATTGATGACTTTGCTAAGGACAGTGTTCCAAACAGCTCATGAATCAAAGGCTTTGGTGGAAATTGCAGAGTGATGTTTCCGTGAGGAACACATCCTACCTGCCAGAGCTCAGGGGCAAATGTTAGGGTCAGATGGATACATCAAATCTACCCTCCAGTCACTGTGGAGAAAATAGTCACGCCACCAAGAAACTGGAAGAGGAACTCAGGAGAGTATCCTACAATAGATAGGAGAGACAAAAATCCTATTTCAAAGACCATCCTTAAACAAAACTATAAAATCATTCTTGTTTTTATGATTTCATTTCTTGTTTTAATTGCCCATGTTAAGCTCAAATAAGTCAATGTTTAATGTAATATTTAATATTCTGTATAACATGTATTTGAGCAGAAGGTTAATATCCTATTCTTTGACTGCTTCATACACACAAAAAGGTATTCTGTTTCGGACATTTTGATCCTAGATTTCATCTGGTGAAAAATTAAATCCTCCTCACTCTTTCACTGAAATGTTCCTTCTTCACACACTTATGGTTTGTTGTTTTTGTGTGTCTGTTTGTTTTTAATTTTACAAGACCTGCAAAAGAGTTGGCCTGCCAAAATTACACATGCAGGAAGGGTTTTGAGGTCTCACGGATGCCTGGGAGAATTTGTAAATTGTTACTGTGACCAGTGTCTTTTTCTTCAGTACTGTACCCACTAGTGAACTGCCTACGAAGCAGTGAGTAATTCCTATCCATGCTCAGGCAAGCCATCCTAATTAAATTCTTTTAGACTGAGTAATATTAAATTTATATGTAATAGTATTTATATACTCATAATTATTTTCCTAGCAAATAATAGTATTTTTTCTCTTCCAATATGTATAACTTTAACTTTTTGTTTCTCACCTCATTGAACTAATTGATGTATTAGTTTTGTGGTGTTTATGTATTTTTGTTTAATTTTCCACTTGAATTTCCTTTCTTTACACTTAGCTTTGGTCAGTTTTATCTGAAATATTGCTTAGTTTGTTATCTCCTTCTTAGCTTTTATTCTACCAAAAGTTAATTACAAGTACTATAATTTCAGTACACAATATTTATTTTGTTGTTTTTTACTGCCCTTCCTTTTATAAAACATATATATTTATAATGCTTCTTTTCATACCTCGTCTCATCTATTAGGATAAATAACTCATTTTTGTTAATATGTTTTTCTCCTGTTCTTGGGTATCTGATAACATCAATGTACATAGACAATGTTAAACACGTTAGAAAAGTTATATCTCTAGCTGGTGCAGGCAACATCTTCTTTTCCTTAGATCTGAGTCATGTCAATATCTATGTCTTAAGATTTCTGAGCTCATGAGCTATAGATGATGTAGGTTAGTACTGTCATGGTTGTAGGTTTGGGGGTGCTGAATAAGTTGCCTTTTACTTCACCAGAGGCATAGCTTCCAGATCTTTAGATGTAGTTTATATTAGCTTTTGAAAACTGTCTGCAAACTACCAAATAATGAACCTTTGTTCAACTTCATCGGTCAATATCAATGCTGTCTCAATATCAGTGGCCCAAATGTGATAATAATTTACTCACTGGTGTAGTGTGTCATCATCTATTCATTTGTTGGGGGAACATCTGTGCTGGTTACAGTCCCTAATATTTTTCATAATGAAGCAAAAAAACATGGATGGATTAGGTGACTCATATAGTGTGTATAATTTATATTTTATATTAATTTTCACAATGACTCCAATCAGTTTTACTCATAGCAACAGTGAATAAGGGTTCACTTTACCCAACATCCTCATGAATATTTGTTATTATTCTTTTTTATGATGATAGCCATTCTGACTTGAATAAGACAGAATTTTAAAATAGTTTTATCTGCATTTCTCTGAAGTCTAAGAATGCTGAACCATTTACAACATGATTTTGATCATTTAAGTTTCTTCTTCAGAGAACTGTACTCATTTCAGTAGTTTTTTTTTGGACTGGCAATAAACTTTTTCCTGGAGTTTAAGTTTTGTGATTGTTTATATATTTTAGATATAAATTTTCTGCCTGGAGTATATCCAGAATTCTTTTTTCTCTTGCTCTGTATGATGTGCATTCAATCTGCTGAAAGTTTTCTTCTTAGCTTGCAACATTTTCATTTCAATAATACAAGAAAGATATGTGTGAACATGGGCTTTTAAATTATCTCCATTTCAGGTTATATGATTCTGTACTTAAACTCTCCCAGAAAGCACTTAAACAAAATAAGCACTTTCAGTAAAGTTTCAGAATAGATGAGTACAAAAGTAATACCTTTTCTTTGTAAATACCAATAACAAATCAATGCAAAAGAAATTAGGATATATATCTGATTCACAATAATTCTGAAAATAGTACCTAGTAATAAACCTAACTAAGGAAATAGAATCCTCTACACAGTTTATTCTCTCAGTTTCATAAGAGAAGTCATCTGTGAGCAAAGGAGGATTTCTTTTTCAAGTTGACTCTATGGGGGTCTCCAGTCTCTCCAGTAGAGAAATTTACTTATTATTATTATTTCTTTAACAGGCAAATAATACCTATCAAATTTAACATAATGAGGCTGAGCCATATATATCCTAGCTGGATTTCTCTACCAAAGTATTTCTAATTCTTTATCTAAAAATACTAATAGAATATGAAGATGGGGCATCGTATTGAAATCACATGTACAAATTATTTACAGTCACCTTTCCAGTGTGCTGGGGATCCTACAAATACTGACTCAGTTTACTGATTTTGCCCCAAATTAATTTGTAGCACATCCATGTTCTTTCTTGCTGTTCCATATGTTTGTCAGTGATTAACTGTACTAGTCTAGAATTTTTAATCTGACATTTTGTGTTTCATGACTTTTGTTATGGCAACCTGAATATTAGCACTTCTATCATTTCTTAAGAAGAATTTTCTGGAGTAATTCAAGTGTTCAGTGTACGGTGTGTAAATGTAAAAGTAGTAAATAAGAATATCAGTTTGTATCAATGATAGTCTTAAGATTCAAGTACATTTTTCCCCAAGAGAAGAAGAAAATAACATCTATTATCTTATAGTAGTATCATTAATGAAATATGGATAAGTAATATTTATTCTTCTTCATTAAGAGATGTAGAAAATAGTCAAAGTTAATCATGTGGTGTTTCCTTGCAAGAATTATGTCCCAGGCTATTTCAAAGGGTTCATCTTAATTGCACTGTTTTATACCCCGAGTGTAGGTAAATGTTTGCTTTGTGTTAATTAAGAAGTCATTTAAACATCTGTCTTTATTTTATGAACTGCCTTTAAAGTGTAAAATGTGTTTTTCCCATGAGAGCACTTTATGTTCCCAAGTGGCAATCTTAAAATAAAGTGTGTCTTTCTCAGATATAAAGTCTAATGTTGGAAGGTTTTGCCATCTGTTCTAGTAGTTGTACTTGTGAGTTAGTTGTTTGATTAGAGGCAACAATTGCATAAAAATGAGTCTTTCTTCTTTACAAAGGGAACATCAAATATGGTGCACTTTTAAAGATTCCTTTTATAAATGAGTAATTTCAATTCTTTCAGAACCACTTATATCCTTTCAACTAGAAAAAAACACCAAATTGAGTATGATGTGGGGCAGAAAAATACAAAGTCAATTTTTTACAGCAAACAGCATTCCTTGCTTCCATTCAAGGGAGAGAAATTATTCAATGATGGTGACTACACCTATTCAATAAAGAATTATGAAAGCAAAAGAAGGGTTTTTTATGATACCTCTAAAATTAAGCTGTATCTGTTAAGAAATACCACACATCTTGAGACATAGCAAAATTTTTGGAGACATAAAATCATCTTTTTTTTTTTTTAGAATCGCTCATTAGACGGCAAAAATATATAATAGAATATAAATGTTTTTAGAAGTATTAAAAGTATTAAGTGGCTTTTAAAGTTCATTACTGAATCACAGATTCAGACAATTTAACAGAAGGCTGAGTATAATAGCACATGTTTTTAATGTCAATACTTGTGATTCAAAAGCAGAGGGACCTTTGTGAATTTGAGTTCAGCCTAATTTACATAACGAGTTGCAGACCAGTCAGGACTACAATGTGAGATACAATTCTCAAAATTATAAATAAATTTTTAATTAAAAGAGTTGTTGAATTAAAAAAGTACAAGTACAATATTTGGGTCTTATATACATCTACTTATATATAAATGTCTAATTAAAATGGAATATCCATGTATACAAAGAACACTTTAGAATTTCCATTCATTTTAAAATATTTTACTATACAGTGATTACACTAGAAATCAAGATTATTCCAGAAATCTTTTGTATATTTCCTGAATTTCCAATGTAATTATATACTGCCAATTATTTCTAACCTTAAATCCATCCATTGGACTTCTCAACAGTCAAAAGAAGGGCAGTATTTTTCTAAATGACTAGCTTTTGCCACAAAGACAGCAAACTCACACATATATCTTTTGACACTCATTGTCTTCTTTTGAAATAAATTAGTGCTGTAAGGATCAGACATGCTTCACTGTCATGAAAAGCCTTGTTATCAGACACATTAAATACCATATCTTGCAGGCCTTTGACGTATTTGAAGACCATCTATTGAAATATATCTCTTTAACGTTGAAAATATACCTATAACTGCAAGTTTGATTATTGTAGATGACCAACTACTAACATGTGTTACTCAATTATACATTACATTTTTAAATTAACTGTATAAACATCATACCCACAAACAAAAGTAGAGACATACATACAATATAACAGAAACAACTTTAAATTTAAATCAACAAAAATTCATACCAATGTAAAATATTTTGAAATTGTTTTTTTATTATTTTATTTTTATTTATTATTTTAGTTATTTTTTATATTAAAATACATTAAACAATTGACCTGTTTCCTTTCATGCCTATTTACTTCTTTTCTTTAGAAAGAGATCTTTGAATCTAAATCTTTTGTTTAGCTTTTTTCTTGACCATGACCAATAACATCTTTCAACCAACATCCCCTAAATGATGACAAATATCCATCAACCATCTTTGGGTAATGTGGGTGTTGTTTTCTTTAGAAGGCTTTCTGTTTTATGGGGGCACTGGTATCTTTTGGGAAACCTTGAAAAAAATCATGATAAAAGTTAAGTCTTTTACTGGAAAACTTCAAGCCAGCAGACTTGAAGTTTTTCTGGATGCAGAACTCTGAGGAAACTGTAACCTCGGTGCTCTGAGATGTTGCATCACTTGGACTTTTTTTTATTGGTGTCTTGTCCCTTTGCTCTGAAAATACATTTTAAAGATAATACAATAACATACAGGATGCATATTTCCCATGTATTTTCCATTTTATGTGTCTTTTTTGTTTTATATCACTTTAGTTCTTTTTAAAAGGATTTTATTACTATTTTTAAACAACTTTTACATGACTATGCCTTTTCCCTCCTTCTTAAGCCTATATATGTTTTAAAACACACTAAAAACTTTATAGACATTACCTTTTTCTGGATCTGTCTTTTTGAGCATCTACAGCTTTCTTTGATCACATGAGACAAATCTTAAGCTGCTATGGTAGCTGCTGGTATGGCTCAGCTTTGTGCATGATGCTCGTGCATGGCAGCTTGCAGCTAGCTCCATCCTGCAGGTTGCTGCCAGGAGACACATCTCTATTGTAACTGACATGAGACTGTGTGACTAGGAAGTCATGTTTGACTTGGTTGTTCTGCATTTGAAACCTTATGTTAAGGATTTCAAGGTATTATGTGGATATATGTGATTGATCTTTGGGCACTATTTGTAGGTGGGATTTTCTGTCCCACCAGTTCACTCATACACAACCACACAGAGACATGTTATTAATTATAAATGATTGACCAATAGCTTAGGCTTTTTACTAACTAGTTCTTACAACTTAAATTAACCCATATTTATTCTCTATGCTCTACTATGTTTAGCAAGGCATGTTCGTGACCTGCATCTTCTCATCAGGCTGGTAACTATGTTCTCTTCTTCTTTCCAGCATTCTTTCAATTTGAATCCCCTGCCTAAACTTTTCCTGCCTAGTTATTTGTCAATTGGCTCTTTATTAAACCATTGAGAGTAATACCTATTCACAGGGTACAAAAGGATCATTCCACAGCAATGCAGCTATTATACTCTATTCTATTTAATAATAATAGTGGAAATAATATTCATGTAAATCATTATGCACAATGCATGTTTGTGAAATGAATAAATAGTTCAGAAATTCCATAACACTGCACACATATGTTAGTTTTATAACCAGTAGCACATCCATTTCATCCAGAGGATAGTTTTTACAAGAAGGTTTCTGAATAGAATTAGGAAGTTCAAGCATGAAAAATTAGTTATCAACTGCCCATAAGCAATAAAAGAAGAGAACAAGATGACAGGTCATTCAGAGGATATCAAGAAAACTAACACAATATAAAGCCTTCTCTAAATCATGAGTGATGAGTTTGAAAAGAAGACTGGGGGAGATCTTAAATAATAGATTCTGATTAGGTTTTCAATTAAATTCTGATGTAATTCTTTGTACAGCTAAAGGGAAAGTTTGAAACTCTGTTCTGCTGAAGATGAAGTAAGGGATTATGACTTACTCTTACATATTAATTTTACCCTTTCTTATTAATCTATGTATTGCCATGTGGCTGTAACTTACCATCAAAGTTTTGGTGTCTGTCTCCGGCAGGGCTGCATGGCTTCTTCCTTCCCTCAGGTCAGCAATAGCACAGTAAAATGCAATTATTCAGACCCTTAGCCCAAGCCATTAGGAATCCCATGAATGGTGAAGACATGGTGAAATGAACTTCTTTTCTCCCTCTGTCTTTGTCTTACAGGTGGAGAAATCTACTGATTGAGGAGAATATCTCCACATAGCTGTTTTACCTTAAGCACACTCTGTCAGGGGTGTCATGATGAAACATAGGATCCATCCCTAAATTATTGATATAATAATAAAACACTTGCTCCATCACTGAATTACTGACTTTTTTTCCTGAGTAGTTTCCTAATTCTTATTCTCTTGAGTTTTGGTCTGTTTCTGGTGATGCCATTACAGTCCCCCTAATTTCCAATTTCCTCCATTCTTCTTTTCCTTGTTTGCTTCCTTCTTCTCTTCTTTTCACTTTCCTTTCTTTTGCATGGGATAGTTTGGAGGAATTGAATCCAGGCCCCTGGGAAAACAGTATGCCTAACCCTGAGTCACACTTTTAATCTAAAATAATCACTCATCAAGACTTTCACTGTTTCCGTTGTCTCTCACTTGAAATGTAAAATCATACAATCTCAGCAGAATAGCCATCAGTGCTTTCATATACTGACAAAGGTGATTGAAAAACCTTTTCCAAATAAAAGGAAAACCAACTGGGGAATGAAAATATCAGTAGGCACGGAAACACTGTGGATTATAAGAAATAGTATGCAATAAAGGATTACAAAATTTTTAACAGTTGAGTGACTCAAAATTGGTCGGATAGTAAATAACTGTAATATAGAAAATGTGTAGATGTATATAGTCTCATGTTATTTCTTATAATACATGAAAAGATGTCAAATGATAATGATAATAAATACAGAGTCAGCCTGAGTATTTAGTGTCTGATAGTTAATAATAATAGCCAAAAATGTTTATATTAAATATTTTAAATGTAGGTATGGACACATGCTGTATGACCCATTTCTGCCTCTTGCACCAGTCTGCTTAGAATAAGAATGGAAGTCAAGCCCTCATAATGTTAACATAACCATTTTTAGAGATTGAAACTCAGACCTTTATGCTTGCATGGCAAGCACATAACCTGTTGAGCCTTTTCCCCAGCCCTAAGACATTTCATATAAATGCAGTACATAGACTTTTTTGTGTCTTCTCTCATTCAGGCCATTTCTAGCACCTTTGAACACACCAACTAATTATGAAAATCAGTTTCTTATCCCCAAGTTAATCTTACTAATTTTCTCACTTTTATTGTTCTGGAAGTCAAACCTAAGATGTCATGCATGGAAAGCAAGCTTCTTATCACTGAGTTATATTCCTCCATTTTTTTCTCATTAGACACTATTACCACTCCACTGTCCAGAAAAAAGCATCTTCTCCTTCTACCCACTTCTTTCCAGCTGTAAAAAATGTTTATTAAATACCACAGATTTAGCTTCTTAATTGATTTTTACATCTGCCAAAGGATATCATAGATGATGGACTCATGGTGCTCTTTTGTTAATTCTTTTATTGTATTACAATTTCTATACCGTAAAATATGTCCATTTCTGTGAGAGACTTTAGTATTGCTTAATGTTTTCCAATTGTTACTTTAAATATAATTTAATATACTTTAAGGTACTTTTTCAATAACCAAACAAGCATTTTCTAGGTCATGTATAGTCTTGAGAAACCATCATCGTACTTGTCTATAATTTTGCATGCTTCAGACATTTTATATGACTTATTTATATTTAAGTTAATTTTTATATCAAACATATACTAAATATTTATATATATTTGACATATGTGTTCTTCTGTGATGGAAGCACCTCTGTACATGATGCACTGTCTTGTAGGTTGTTCTCCACTTTTTCTATTGAGACACCATTTTTCACCGAACTCCAGAGATCGCTGCTCAGTCTGCGTTGGCTAGGTCCTTTGCTTGTAGTACATCCTCTCTCTTCTTGCACTCACACCCTGAGATTACAGGTAGGGAGCCAAGGACCTAGCTTTTGCTTTCCTAGTTCTGGGATTTAAAGTACTTCCTCAGGCTTACATGGCAAGAGCATTTCCTACAATATGACCAAGTCAGTCTTCAGACTCTCCATGTGTTAGGGTCCAAGAGAAGCCCCCAAGAAAAATCCAAACAGTCATGTATTTGACCAGCAAGAGCATTTATTAAAGTTAAAAAACTGTCAGCTTGTTGGGATGGCAAATAGCAATGACCAAAGGATTTTAAGTGTATGGAATTTAGAGGTGTGAATCTTTTTTAGCTTTTAAGTGGAGCTAGGATAATTCCAGGGAGGAAGGATTAATCGGGGACTAAATAGTGGAACAAAGATTAGTGTGGGGGCTGACTGGTGGGGGCTGAATTGTGGGAGATTCTAAGGGCTAGGGACTCTCCAAATCATATAGGGAAAGCTGTCTTCAGTCGACAGGAGTCTGTGGTTATCTGCTGAGCCTCATACCTGCCCTGGCAGTTGTCTGCTTACTTTTTACTGAATGTTATTTCATTGTATGATTAATTATATTTACTCATTTGGTATTTAATAATTTTAAAATTAATTTCAGTTTGTAGCAGTCCTGAGTAACGGTGAGAGGCCACAATAGCACAGTGGTGAGCTTCTCTTGGCCTCCACTACTTCCGAGCTTCGGTTAAGTTTCAGTTTCTGTTAAGTCTCCCTTTTTTTTTTTTTTTCAGTTTGCTTTTTGATAAAGCAGCTGAGAGAAATATTGCATGCCAGGCATAGTTCAGCACTTAGAGCCCCAGCCAATCAGAAACCTATTAGTGTGGATGCTGCTTGCTTGGCCAATCATATTTCGGATGAAATAATCGCCACCTGACATCTTTAAAAGGAGCCTATGAGCTCCTTTGGGGGTTGCCGACATTTTGCTGTGTGGCTGACCCCAGAATGCTGGAATTGTTCTAGAGAAATAAAAGTTCTTGCTTTTGCATATGTGAATGATGGTGCTTTGTGGCGTGACTTTCAGATCCTAAAAAATACTCCCACTTTCAACACTGTGTGTACTCTTATTTTTATTTCTTTAAAAAATGTACAAGGAGACGAAAATATACTTTTGTCACCCCAAAGTTTTAGCCCTTACATTTGGATTTATTACCTCCTTTGAGTTATTTTTGTATCAACATCGTATGAATTAAAGGCGTTTTTAAAAATGATTGCATTGCCAATGGAGACAGAACCAGGGCAAATGAGAGCTCTTAAGACATTGGAAAACTATGTCTCGAGTAAGAAAATCAACCAAACACGATTGCTTAGAAGACAGAAAAATGTCATCTAGAAGACAAGCAAATGTCCTATGGGTTCTTGTACAAAGTACTGATATCACTGGCCCAGTCTCACCCCCATGATGTTTTAGCCAACTTCTCAGCATTTTCCAAGAAGGTCTCCAGGGAGATGGAAGACCTCATGAGCCAAAGAAAAGGGAGAATTTGAAAACTCAACAGAGTCTGACATGGCTCGCTATGAAACAGAAAGGAAACCCTATCACTCCTATAGGGGAGACAAAATCGTAGTTAAAGAATCCTAATTCATTCTTCCATTTCACTCTCCTTCTGTTCTGAGTTTCGCTGAAAAGATACAAGGATATTTGGGTTTATCAGCTGCTGGTATGGAGAACAGACTAAGACAAATGTGAAACCACACTGAAGCCTTGGTAAACAAAGGCTGCCGAACTGAAGGAAGATACAAAAAGACATTGCCATCTAGTTGACTAGAGGAAAAGTTAAGGCATTAAACTGGGCTGAAAGGAACAAGAAAAAGAAGGAAGAGGAGGAAGAGGAGCAGTGTGAAGGTGAAGGTAAAAAGATGATGATGTTGAATAAGTTGGTTTAGCGCAAATTATTTCTTGTCTATGAAGCATTTAACTCCCTGTAAGTAACTCATTCCTTTTGAAGAAAAAAATTTGAACTGTAAAGTTGCATGAGATTTGTTTTTAAACTATACTACGTCCCTTTATTTTTTAAAGTTAACACACCAAAAATTTAGATGTCCCTATCCTGGTGGTATTTTCAATAGCCATTTAGCTTGTCCAGCATAATAAATGGGCACAGAAATTTATAGCAGGTTCTTATTAGTGTGCAGCAAAATTTACTTACATATGTGATTTTTGAGGAATTTTTCTTACTTTTTCATCTTCAGTTGCCTCTGATGTAGCTTACATAAAAGTAATTCTTATTTTGTCACTCACTTGCAAAAATATATTGGTTAAATATTATTTAAATCATATCAACCCTCAGATGCTTTCAAGGTCACTTGAGTACAAGTGTGAAGTGCCAACACTTTTTTGAGAATACCAACTACAGTCAAATAAAGTGATGGTCCATCTGTGCTCAGCCTACCCAAGAAGACAGTGAAAGGATGGATGGTCAGTGATCAGCCAGTGAATATGCAGGGGCTCAGCTGTAGGCCAGTGGCAAGACAGAGACACGTCTCAAGAAAACTTTGGTCCAGTGACTTCAGGCAAATTACTGAAAAATTATAAAAATTATATTTTTATCTTCCCTCAAAATAGAATGTTCTAGACAGTGTTGTTTTAGGATTAAGGATTATATATACCATATTATAATCCTTACAATTATACATAACATGTGTTATGCTTATGTGTTTCTTTTTTCTTTTTTCTTTTTCTTTCTTTCTTCCTTTTTTTTTTGTATTTTGAGACAGGATTTCTCTGTAGCTTTGGTCCCTGTCTTGGAACTAGCTCTTGTAGATCAGGCTGGCCTCAAACTCACAAAGATCAGCCTGCCTCTGCCTCCCAAATGCTGGGATTAAAGGCATTCACCACCACCTCCTGGCTGCTTATATGTTTCTTATAAGAAGAAATAATTCAATATTTACTCAGAATGCAATTGAGAACTATGTATAATGCAGCTACTACAAATAATGAATGGAATACCTTTTAACTGAAGGTATGACAATTCATTTCTTTTAAAAATTTAACTTTGAAGGACTTCTAAATTATAGGAATATAGGATTAATATCAGTCTTCATTTATGCTGACCATAAACCACTCTGTTTTTCCAGGTGACAACATGGCTCCTGCCCTGAAACAGTGAAAGTAAAGCACCCTGAAGTATTTTTCATGTCTATGACTAGGAAATGAAGGTACACTGGGGTTCCATGACTGTAGCCATGTGATGATTTGCTGAGCATTCCAGTCTACAGCAAGGAGCAAAGACACCCCACTTTTCTGCTTCCAGAGTTAATTTTGGAAGTTTGACTTAGTTCGAATATATTTAATCACAGTTTTAGCCTTCTTGTCCAAATCTCCATTTCCATATAGAGCATCTTTCATAATGGAAAAAAAAATCAATGATTCAAGACATTTTAATTATATACCATGTTGTACTGTGGTTGAAAGTAAAATAAAAGTTCTATTTTTCACATTATTTCATTTGTAAAATATTTTTTAAAGTCAGTCTATTTTGTAGACAGTGGCATGGATGATGCTGTATGCCTATTTTATGATCAATAAAATATCATTAAATAGTTGATTTAGTTAATGACCTTGAATATAGTAACTTTATTTGTGATCACCTTTTACTCCCTGATCTATCGGAACTATGGAACTAAGAAAGTGAGAGGAAACAATAGATGCTGAATGAAGAAGACACCAACAACAGCCAGAACATCTTGTTTTAGGAAATGTGTAAAAACTGATTAAGAAACAGACTCAGTGAATTACATCCAAGAATGAAAACTTCAAAACTCACACCACATAGGCTAACATTTACCGCAACAATCTGTGAATGACTAAATGCCAGAGATTATTCCTCGAAGATTTATTAGCAACCAACTTTATTTGCTTTCTCTTCACAGCTAAAGATGAGAATAATCTCAAAATTCTATGTGTAATGCATTCTGAGTACAATCAAATCGCATGAAAAGTAAAAGGAACCCCATAACTAATTATATTTGATAGCCTGTGGGTGAAACAGTAGGGTTTAACTCTGTTCAACTTATCATTTATTTTGCACTTGTTAGCATTAAAGGGCCTTTCATACTTTTAATTAGCTCTTTCTTCTTCCATTCTTGACAAGTAGAATATCATCAAGTTAATAGAGGAAGATACTCATCCACCCGAAAATTTAATGAACTGACCAAGGACACAGAGTGAGACTGACAAAAATTAATATCCATACAAGCAGTGTTAAAATTGTCCTGCCAAATGGTCCATAGCATGCTTGATCTGGAATTTGGGGGTCACATTAAAGACTGATTGCTCAGCGATAAATCTAACCAACGAGGAAGTAATATTAATAAGATATTAGCATGACCACACATATAAAACCGACCATGCAGCAGTCTACTAAAGCATTTTGTTAGCTGAAGAGGAAAGTTAATATCAAGTTGAGGAATAATTTACCAAAATCCTACATCCCCAGTCAATGGTCAAAACCAAGATACATGTTATTATTTACAACAGTTTTTCATTCACATCTCTAAAGTCCATTCTTGATGATTAAATGTTCTAATAAATCATTCCAAATAAAATGTCCTTTTCATATTTGAAGCATAGGAATACTTCCAATAGACACATTACCCTGCTTTGCTTTCTACTGAATTTTCCAAGGAGTATGTATATTCTGAGGGATAATTAAGACAGTACCAGCATTTGGAAGAGGCAGGATAATGGGAGACTCTGCTTGTTTACCTTGAGAGATTAGGTGATTTCTTTTCCTCTTGTGATTTAGGTCATTAATTCTTATTTTATTTATTTATTTTAAGCTGATTTCCAACTCCATACATAATTGAGGATGACCTTGAATTTTATAACTGTCCTTCTTCACATTCCCTATTCTGGGATTACTGGGGTGCAGAAACATAGTCCAGTATGTCTAATACTGGTGATGATTATAAGGATGCAGGCTGTAAAATAAGCACTCTATCAAGTTGTAAAAAAGTTTCAAATCACTGAAATTAGCAAATGTAATATATACTCAAACTTAGTAGAAATCATAGAAATTAAACCATGATAAAAACATCATTTCTATCAATTTGATTAGGAAAAACAAACAAATAAAACAATGTATTATTTGTACTAGCATTTTGTTTGGGACATAAAAATTCTGACACATTGCCCAGGTAAGGCAAGACTAGCACAGGTGTTGTATATGAAATATTATAGTATTATAGTAATTTGAATGTGTATAGACTCTGTGGTTAGGGTAAACATGAAATCCAGATAGAAAAAGGGTACTATGTTTGCATTATTCTCAAATGCTAAACTTAAGGCAGATCTGCTGTGACTAAGATGAATATGATTTTCACTTCTTTGTGACCCTATAGTTTAGTTCTTCGTTTGTTTTTGCAGGGGACTGGATTTCTAGTTAGTGGTAGAATGTTTTCATGGCATATGTAAGCTTCTGTATTCAAACCTTAGTACCAAACAACAAATAAGGAAACAAACACAACCAACAGAAAACAGCATCTCTGTGATAGCATGGCGGTTACATTTTAATTCCGGTATGACTGATAAAAGTCAACTACAAGAACTAGAAAAAAAACAAGCTCCACATGTGGGAAGTGGATGAGAACTGAGAGCCTACAGCTGAAAGAAGTACAAAGGTTTGGGAAAGAAAGGTGTCTTGCATCAGTTTTGCAGCAAGAGATAAGAAATTAATACCATATGGCACAAGCAGGCAAATAATGCTGAAAAATATTAGCTGAAGATGGTTACATTCTTTTATGGTGTGAAATATGTGTTTAATGATGCAAAGATATGTTGCATTCTTTCATGTTGCATTTATTTTACTCTGTAAAGCTGTGTTTCTTTGTCTATCTAAATTATCTGATTGGTCTAATAAAGAGCTGAATGCCCAAGAATTGGACAGGAGAGAGAAATAGGCAGGGCTGGCAGGAAGCGAGAATAAATGAGAGAAGAACAGGAAGAGAGGAGAAGACAGAAAAGGAGGAGAAGATACCAGGGGCCAGCCACCCTGTCACACAACCAGTCAGTGTGTAAGTTAGAATGAGAGGTACATAGAATAGGTGAAGATAAAAACACAGAGATGGGATAATATAAGTTAAGAAAGTTGGCTAGGAACAAACCAGTCTAGGGTGGGGCATTCATAAAGAGGAATATTGAAAGTTGGGTGGCAGGCCCTCCAAAAGTAAAAATAACCAACTACACAAATAAGCTTTTTACCATACAAGAGAGGAACAGTATTTATTTTATTTATTTTTTTCTTGCTACCACTTATGGAGTATAACTGTGAACAGAAACATGGGGAGTTAAAAGACTTTTAAAGATAATTTCAGATCTTGAAAGGTCATATAGAACAGAGAATGACAAGGAAGGAAAGAAAGTGTCCAGTGAAAGGTTATGTTTCCAGTATAGAATTTTCAGGGATTACTAACGGATCAATCATAGAAACTGAGGCAATTAGAAAATTAATGATTATTTTAAAAACTAAATTGAGAAATTTTGACTTTTTTTAGTGCCACTTAATGGAAAGAAAGAGGTAAGGCAGTAAAAAAAAATATGGCAAGAAAATGTTTCATTCAAGTTTTGAGACTTCAGGAGTAAATTCAAAGGTGACAACTGACTGTACATAGATCTGGAAAGCAGAAACAAAAGGAGACCTAATTTTAATACATAGCCAAATTTTCCTATTGCTAGCACTTAATTCCATAAAGATTTTAATTGTTTAACTATAAATAAATTAGACCTGCTCAGTTATAAGATTACCTTCAGTCTTTAAGAACTCAGTGTCCTAGATCTCCCTGGGTAGGGGAAATAGTCATCTCCTAGTTCCTGGTTGGAACTGGGGAAGGTGGACATAGGAACATGAGGAACTGAGTTAGGGATTGGACAGAGGGCAGTCTAAGAGAGATGACTGAAAACAAGAACTTTACAGAGTCAGTTAGAAGCCTGAAGCAAGGGAAGCTTCTACAAGTGTATAAATGTCCCAGCTGAGACTTCTTGCAGCCTTACAAGCATAGCCTAAACTGGCCATCTCCTGTGATCAGATTGGTAACCACCAAGGTTGTCATTGGAGAGCCGTCATCTAGAGATTGAAGAAGGCAAATTAAGAGAGCCAAGACCAAACATTGGGCAGTGCTCAATGAGTCCTGCTAAGAGAGGAAGGGGGACTATAGGAAGCAGGTGTCATAAACATCACAGGAAAACCTACAGAAGCCACTAGCCTTTCTCATAGGAACTCAAAGTTTGAGCCAAGAATCAAGGACCTACCTAGGCCCTCTGCATATATGTAAGAGTTGTGTAGCTTTGTGTATATGTGAGACTCCTTTCAAAAGGAAGAGGGGTTGTACCAGATGTTTTGATTTGCTCTTGGGAACCTATTCCTCATGCTGCCCGAATAGAGGGGAGATTCTTGCTCTTATGGCTGCTTAATATGTCATGTTTGCTGAAGTCCACGGGAGCCCTCCCCTTTAGTAACAATTATAAAGAAAGAGTAGATTGAGATGAGCAGAGGGGAGGATGGATAAGAAAGTGGGAGGAGAGGAGGAAGGGTAGGCTGCAGTTGGGATATAAAATAAATAAATTAATTAATAAAAAGGCTTGTCAAAAAGAAGGGCCTAAAGAGGGATTCATGGATCTCTCTGGGAAGGAGAAATTGAAGAGATCTCCTGGGTAAACTGAGGGTGGGTGTGGGTGAGGAAACATGAGGGTTAATGTTGGGCTGATTGGGGGCTGAATGAAGAGAGAAAAAAATAAAAGTGTTGTTTTTATACGGGGTCCTTGTGAGGTTAGGGTGATACTTGGGGCCACGGAAACTCCCAAGAATCCACATGTATGACCTTATTTAAGACTCCTAGCAATAGTGGAGAGGATGTCTGACCTGGCCATCTCCTGTAATTAGATCGGTGTCTGTCCTAATTGTCATCAGAGAGCCTTCATCCAGTAACTGTTGGAAGCAGATGCAGAGATCCACAGTCAAGCACTGGGCCAAACTCTTGTAGTTTTGTTGAGGAGAAGGAGGAGGGATTGTACCAGGCAGGGGGTCAAAGTCATGATGGGGTAACCCCCAGAGACAGCTGACCTGAGCTCCTGAGAGCTCACATACTCTGAACCAACAGCTAGGAAGCCTACTTGGGATAGATCTAGGTCCTCTGCATGTATTTGACAATGTGTAGCTTGGTCTGCTTGTAGGGCACCTAGCTGTGGAATCAGGGCCTGTTACTGGCCCTTGAACTGCCTTTTGGGAACCTAGTCCCCATGTTGTGTTGCCTTGCACAGCCTTAATGAAGGAGGAGGAGCTTGGTCCTGCCTCAACTTTATATGCCATGCTTTGTTGACACCCATGGGAGGCCTGCCCCTTTCTGAAGGGAGACAGAAGAGGAGTGGATGGGGGTGGTGATAGAGGGGATGTGGGGGAAGAGGACGGCAGGAGAGAAGGTAGGGGAAACTGTGGACAGGATGTAAAATAAATAAAAAATAATAATTAATTTAAAAAAGGATATAAAATTAAAGTGAAGTAATAACTCAAGGTGATGATAAAATAAAATATTACACAGGAACACCAGGAAGAAGACTCTGCAGCCTGACTTTTTGTAGGAAAAAAGAACAGAGTAAAAACTTCTGTGAGTATCCTCAAACAACACTCTTTTGTAACTAGTAGGAAAAGAACTCAGTCCGGCAGCCTCTGAAAAAGTGAACATGTTAGCTTGAACTTGGAAACAGATCTCTGTATTAGAATCCTACCTGGATGATTTTGATTTTGAAGGACAGAACCCAGCCAAGCATAATTCAATTGCTCCATAGAACTATGTGCTGATAAATAGGTATTATTTTGGGTTGAAAAATAAAAGAATCCAATGTCCATTGCTTTAACTGTAAAGTTATAGGTAGGTGAATACTGACTTATATTGCATGGGAATCATACCAAGAACATCTCCAACATAAATAATTGGTGTTTATACTTTCATCAAAAGTGGATAAACTTTCAGTTTTCAATGAAGATTAGAACTTCATTTAAACCAGAGCTATATTTCAAGTTTATCAAGTTAAACATCAACATATATGAAATAGAGTAAAGGTATTTGAATGCTCTGATGATTTTCGAAGTGCGGGTAGCAAATATAGTTTTATTATATTTCAAAATGCAGCAAGACTAATAACCCAGTGAAATGGGTAGGATTTGTAAATTCACACTTAAAACATACACAAATGATCACTAATCACATGAAAAACGTGGTTAAAACACTAGTTAGTAGGGAAATAGAATTGAATGCCATGACAGAGAACATTTCTCATATCTCAAAATGACTGTGAGTTGATGGTCTGCGGTTGAAGACTGTGAAGCCCTATCCTCCAAACACAATGGCTAGCATTTTCATCCGAAAACCTGCGACTAGTTGTCCTGTTGCTTGACTACTGATGTTTCTTTATAGAAGAAGTGGGCGAGGGTCATTGGATCTTCACTTTACTCAATTATCTCTCGTACACCATCCAGCTGGTGGTATGTGATTCTTCACTTACAATAAATGTCCTCATTTTGTGTCCTCATGTGCTATATAAGATGTAGAATATGGAAGTTGACTGAAATGGGAATTCAGCAATGTAGCTCTCGGGCTGGAGAGATGGCTCAGTGGTTAAGAGCATTGCCTGCTCTTACAGAGGTACTGAGTTCAATTCCCAACAGCCACATGGTGGCTCACAACCATCTGTAATGAGATCTGGTGCCCTCTTCTGGCCTGAAGACATACACACAGACAGAATATTGTATACATAATAAATAAATATCTAAAAATAATAATAAATGAAAATTAAAAAATAAAAAGCCCATTTATAAAAAATAATGTAGCTCTGGAGGAGTTATCATCCACTCTGGGGTAAATCTAGATAGTAGTATTAGTGCCCTATGGTGTCCCATGTTCCAGTACTTAATAACCTTTGTCTCACACCATGTAGGAACTCCCAGGAAACACTGATAGAATCATACTTTGTTTTCAGGTGGTTCTCTCATTCATATTTCCCAGACACAAAAGTTCATACAAAAACTGGTAACACCAATTGGAACAGAAAAAGTAGAGGAATATACGTTTGTGTTGTTCTCTGTTCATGAAAAATAATGTATCTATTTTGTAATTTTTCCCTTGTGGGGAGCTTGATTCTTATGGTGATAGGCATGCAGCAGGTACTGCCATGAATTAGCAGCCCCATTCCTAGGATAAGACAAGCTACAGCATAAATGTACACACACCTCACAATCTCTGTCAGTTTTTGTATGTTTGTTGTTCTTTTATTCAATGAAAAAATGTTACATGCACTCAATCTAAATTTCCACAGGCAGGAGAACAAAACGTTTATTATATAAAAATAATAATCCATATTCATCAATAAAGAAGAAAGAACATAAGTTACACACAACATAAATTATTGTCAAAGCATATAGATTGAAGCAGACAAAAACCATAGTCCAGTCATACTTCCAAGTGTACATTAGGTTCAGGAATGATGAAACCAATACATAGTAATTATTTTAGGATAGCAGACTACTGACAAGGGGTAGATGAGAATGGATTGGTAAACTGTAGAACAGCATCTAAAGCACAATGGTAATTTAGATTTTATTTTTGTTGATAGTATAATAAGTAAAATGTTACTGTAATTTACATTTAATATGTTATTATATTGCATATAAATTATGTCATTAATAAAGGAAAATAGTAATTATTGCACATAAGGAGCAAGAGCAGTGAAAATAAATTTGATAGCTTGCTGTTTCCTCAGTCTTGAAGAATGGGTCAGTTCTCTGGGACTCTGATATATGGTACACTGAAACATTTTCCTCTCTCCTTGAATGTACGTAAAAGCAGGACACATTTTATTCAGAGAATTATAGCCAAAGAGAGCCTAATGAATCTTGAAATGTATCTGTCAAATGAAGGAAAAAAATGTGTATGTGTAATCTGTGAAATACAGAAGTGTTTTGTGCTGTCTGTGATTTATAGCAGTGTTTCATGAAACCCTAAAATCTTTGGGCTTTGAATTTATACAACATTAAGCCCACAATACCTGCCCTTCAGCACGACAGGAGAGATTCTTCTTTATCATAATTCATTTTCTGTTACTGGTGTATAACTCCATTATCAATCACAAGTGATTTATCTGTTTCTTGATCCAAATCACTGCTATGTACCTGGTTCTGTGACAGTGTGTAGATTTTAGAACAGAAATACATTATTACTCTGTGTGAAATAAAAATAAAAGACAAGAGAAAAAAATCAGGAAGAAAAATAAAAGTGGGAAAGCAAAATTTTTACCTATTCTCTAAATGAATCTTTTGATCTTTATGAGAAGCAAAATAAATAGTTATGTAAGTAAATTTCTTTAAATTATGTACTTTCCTCAAAATCCCTGTGGATAGTAAATTACCTTGCCATATATCAGAGAAGTCCACCGATCATAGGATTATCCAGCCACTGTGTGGACCACCCATGTATGTGTCACTGCCTTCATAGGTTTTCAGGTGAAAGTGATGAGCAAAAGATTGTTCATCTTCGTCTGCAGTGCAGGACTAGGTATGGGTTATGGTGGAGTAATAGCAACTCATAGGGATTCTCCCTGAAAGTTGTACCTCATGGCAATTAATATTGAAAGAAAAATAATGTCCACATCTCTCTCTGTCTCTCTCTCTCTCTCTCTCTCTCTCTCTCTCTCTCTCTTTCTCTCCCTCTCTCGCTCTCTCTCTCTTTCATACACACACACACACACACACACACACACACACACACACACACACACACCTGAGACATTAACCAAATTTTCCCATAAGCAGTTTCTTCAGCTAATGACCCAAAGGATGAGTACTTTAGCAAGGACTAATGGCTCCCTAAATTTTAGCCATCCCCTGTTCCCTTATATCCAAATCAAGGTTCATTAGGAAAGCCGACTATTCTTCCTCAATCAATCAATCCATAATGGCTGTTACATTTTCAGTTATCCCACCTCCTCCAAGATTTAGGATCCATTTAGGATCTATCACTCATGCAACCCTCCTCCAGACAGCGCTTTCTCTTCTCTGCAGACTTTTAAGCTTCTGCACAGTACAGGTAATATGGGCTGGTGCTCTTACTGTTACAAACTCTAAAAACAACCACTCATTTTCATTTCTGTGGTTTTCGTATATCTTCAGAAGGACGGCATTACATCATAGGTGCCGCCCTGACTTAATTTGCTTCTTATTTTACTTTGCCATCTCTAGAAGGAGCTCATGACTCAGATTGTTAGAATAGATGGGTGATACTTGTGGGAGACAACATAGAAAAACTGGATGATCAAAGAGTAGAGATTTCTAAAAGAGAAAAATGTGATCCATAGGATAGTGACAGGAGAAAAAAAAGATAAAGAGAGCTGGATTTAGGATGTTTCACTCTGGAGTGGAATATGAAATGACAGTTTTAAGTGATGTAGAAATGGGAGAGGGCAGCAGGGGAAACTGAGTGTACTATAACTTGAAAGTACAGGTAATTTTTGAGATGTTTATAGAATAATGTTCAGAGATTTTTAAAGCATAAAAACCATTAAATTTTATTTGATGATAACTATTCTTCTTGGAAAAGTGAGGCAGAAAGAGACTAAAATGAAGTCAGAAACAGGATAAAAGGACAGAAAGATAAAAATTGTATGAATAATGTTGGAACTCAGAATATATGTGACTAACAGGGAGGAAGATGTATTATTAACAAACTAAACCAATGAATTGGAAAGAATAACAGAAGTTTATGCAAATAAGAATCCTTGATAGGATTCTATTTTATTTTAAGTTTTTATATATTTTTAAGGAAAACAAGCCATCTTTCTTCATTTTACATGCCAATATCAGTTCCAACTTCATCCCATCCTCCCATTCCCTCCACCTACTCTCCCATCCTCCCCATCCACTCCTCAGAGAGGGTAAGACACATGGCTCTGAGGAAGGTCCAAGGCCCTCCCTGTAATATCTCAGCTGAGCAACATATCCATCAAGAGAATAGGTTCCAAAAATAGTCAGAAAAAGCAGTAGGGACTAATCCTGGTCCTACTGCCAGGGCCCCACTGTCTGCTGCAGAAATACAACTGTCACTAATTTGGATGTCTGCTGTTTCTTACCCTGTCCTACTGGAGGTAATGAGCTTTCAGTGGGTGTCCCCATCGTGATCTTGACTTCTCTGTTCATATTCTCACTCCTCCCACTCTTCGTCTGGGCTTTGGGAGCTCAGTCCAGTACTGCAATGTGGGTCTCTGCCTCTGATTCCATCAATTGCTGGATGAAGGTTCTATGGTGATATTTAAAATATTCATCAGTCAGACTATAGAGCACGGCCAGTACAAGCACCCTCTCCTCTACAGCTTAGGATCATTGTTGGGGTCATCCTTGTGGATTCCTGGGAATTGCTCTAGTGCCAGGCTTCTTGCTAGCAACATAATGGCTTGATCAATCAAAATACCTCTTTCCTTGCTCTCATCTCTGTCCTTACTCCATCTCAACTATCCTGTTCCCTCAAGGTCTGCTCCACCCTCCCCTTTTCCCCTTGTTTTCTCCTGTCCCATGCTTTTCTGTGAAACCTCACTCTCCTGGTACAGGGAGTGCTTCCTGTACCGGACCAGGAGTCTGCATCAATATCCTAGGAGTTGTAAACAGACACACGACACACAGAGAGACCAGAACTTTTGCCCAAAGGGTAAATGTCAATCTTTATTCTGCACATGTAGGCTTATATACTTGGAGGCAAGAGGATGAGAGCCCCCCTCCCACCTGGGAATGAGATCATAGTGTTGACTGCGTGGAGCCAAGTGACAGAACAGCCAAGTAGGGGGAATTGAGCTGGGAACCCTGACAGACAGATGGGAGGAGATTTAAGGCACCTGCACCTGCAAGGACCTTCCTTAGCAGGTGAAATTATCATAGCAAAGACAGAGACAAGGCTTTGAACTAATTCCCTCTGGCTGTCAGAATGAGCAGTGGGAGCTAAGCTGGTTAGTGTAAACAATTCTTGCATCCTGTGCTTAGGCCTCAAGGAACAGGGAAGACAGGACTCTACATTCTCCTTCTGCTTCTCTACTTCTTGAACCCCTATGTTCCCAATTTTCCAGGCAATCTTTTGTACTTCCCCTTTTCAGGTGGATCTATGTATGTTTTTCTTAGGGTGTACCTTGTTACTTAGCTTCTATAGGATCATGAACTATAGGCTTAATATCCCTTGCTTTACAGCTTGTATACATTTTATGAGTGAGTACCTACCATGTTCATCTTTCTGGATCTGGATTATCTCACTCAGGATGGTTTCTTATGGTTCTGCCCATTTGCTTGCAACTTTTAAGATGTCATCATTTTTTTTAACTGCTGAGTAGTACTCTAATGTGCAAATGTGCCACATTTTCTTTATCCATTCTCTGTTTGATGGGCATCTAGGTTGTTTCTAGGTTCTGACTATTACAAATAATGCTACTATGAACATAGTTGAACAAATGTCCTTGTAGTGTGATTGAGTATCTTTTGCATATATAACTTTGAGTGGTATTGCTGGGTTTTGAGGAAGGTTGTTTCCCAATTTTCTGAGAAATTGCCATACTGATTTCCAAAGTGGTTGTCCAAGTTTGCATTCCCACCCACAATGGTGGAATAGTCTCCTACTCTACATCATCTCCAATATAAGCTATCATTGATGTTTTCAATCTTAGCCATTCTACATGGTGTAAGATGGCATCTCAAAGTTGTTTTGACTTGCATTTTTTTTTGATAGCTAAGGATGTTGAAAATTTTCTTAAGTTTATTTCAGCAATTTGAGATTCTTCTGTTGAGAATTGTGTGTTTAGTTCTGTATCCCCTTTTAAATTTGATTTGGAATTTTGATGTCTAATTTTTTGAGTTCTTAATATATTTTGGGGATCAGTCCTCTCTCTAAGGTGGGATTGCTGAAGATATTTTCCCATTCAGTAAGCTGCCTTATTGGTTTATTGACTGTGTCCTTTGCTTTACAGAAGTGTCTCAGTTTCAGGAGGTCCCATTACTTATTGTTGCTCTCAGTGTCTGTGCTACTGCTGTTATATTTAGGAAGTGGTCTCCTGTGCCTATGCATTAAAGGCTTCTTCCCACTTTCTCTATCAGTTTTAGTGGGGTGGAATTTATATTGAGATCCTTAACCAAGTTGGACTTCTGTTTTGTTCATGGGGATAGATATGGATCTATTTTCATTCTTCTACATGTTGACATTCAGTGATGCCAGCACCATTTTTAAAGATGTATTCTTTTTTCCGTTGTATAATTTTAGCTTCTTTGTCAAAAATTGGGTGTTTGGATTAATATCTGGGTCTTTGATTTGATTCCACTGGTAAACCTCTCTGTTTTTGTACCAATACCAAGCTATTTTCATTACTGTATCCTTGTCGTAGAGTTTGATGTCAGGGATTGTGATGCACCTGGAAGTTCCTTTATTGTAGAGGATTGTTTTGGCTACCCTGGGTTTTTTTTTTTGTTTTTCTATATGAAGTTGAGTATTTTTTTTCCCAAGATCTGGGAAGAATTTTGCTGGGATTTTCATGGGAATTGCATTGAATCAATATATTGCTTTTTGGAGGATTTCCCTTTTTCCCATGTTGATCCTACATATCCAAGAACCTTGAAAGTCTTTCCATTTTCTGGTATCTTCTTCAATTTCTTTCCTCAAAAACTTAAAGTTCTTTTTGAACAGATCTTTCACTTCTTTGGTTAGTGTTACCGCAAAATATTTTACATTATTTGTGGCTATTGAAAAGGGTGATGTTTCTCTGATTTCTCAGCTCTGTTATCACTTGTATATAGGAAGGATACTGATTTTTTTCAGTTGATTTTGTGTCCTCCTAGGCAGGATTCTAATCCTATCGTAGTTTAATAGATAGTATCACAGAAGCTTAGAAAAGCAAAAGTAAGTCAGTTATAGATACAGAACCACAGGGTCCCAGAATTCCAAGCAGTAGAGTGCAGTTTATATTATTACTTACTAGCAACCCAAAACATAAAAGAGCTATAATAGTTTCAAATAATTTTAGCCATATTAATTAACAGCTAGCCAAAAGCTGAATTTGCTTTTAGAAATAGGTACAGATAGTTTTAAGGAAGCAAGGAGCAAAGGGGGACTTCAAGAAACAATGTTGTTAGAGTACACTTCCTTATTTTAAATCTCTAGTTTGCCATTTAAGGTCATAGTAATTTTCAGAAAATGAGAATAGGATAAAATGCTGCAATATAATTTTAGTTCTGAGTATTGTATTTGACTTGGAACTGTAGCAACCTTTCATGCATACTCCTATGAGTAACTCCAGTAAACTCTTCAAGTCACAGCAATGGACTTTGATGGCAGGCTTAATTTGGTCTGTCATTGTTTCATTATCTAAATACATATTTGTCCATGCTTCACTAGAAACAGTGTCACACAATAACATGTAAAAACACAGTAATATACTTCAACAAGTACACAAAAAGGGTAAGCTAAGAGTTATTTCTATGCAAGAGAATATTGAAAGTGTATGAACATTTAGTGATGTATATTTAATCTGATGATGAGCCTAAACCCATGATATTACCTTCTTCCTGTGACACCAGAATCTTCATGTGTATGTTATATCTATGAGATTGCATTCTTTCAAGAACACTGACATTTTGCCAAGGATCTTAGACAATCTTCATGAGTTTCAAAGAGAAAAAAATGGTTATCAATGATCTCTATGTCAGAGTATTAACATGTGAGGCCAGTGATTCATATACATATATAAGTATACTAACATTTGTGTTTCTGAATGCTTATGTCAGAAAGATCTATCATTCTGAAAACAATGAAATAATATTTCCCTGTTTTCAGCAAGAAAACTCCAAGAGGTATGTCCCTGAAGCAATAATATTACAAAACTGTCATATACTGTGCCAAAATATAGTGTGGGAAATAGGCTTTAATGAAATAGTTTACTAGGAAAATCACTAACAAGAAATTTGGAAATTGAGATTTAATGGAAAATAATTTTTACATTGACAATTTTAGATATTCATTTAATTATAAATATTTCCCTCTGTTAAAGGAGCATGCCGTTTATTTCTGTCTACCATTTAAGGAACATTTATTCCTGTTCTATGAACAAATATTGGTAGCAATGTGCAAAAAAATAAGTTCTACTTAACTTCATAAATGACAATGGTACTGTTCATGAACTTACTTAAAAATTATACAAATGTGACATGACAGAATAGAAAGTCAACATTTCTATAATAGTTGTAAAAATCATAGATGTCAAATTGTATAAAATGATGTTTAACATATCATTAAATTCTGAGAATTCTTCCATAAAACAATTGTTTTTACTTTCTGCAATTGATAAATAAAATATATTTAATAATATTTGAAGATATCTTATTAGCGCAATATACATTTAAATGTCAGAAGTTTTTATTCTTTGAAAATTTCAAAAATTTTAAAGTATAATTTATATTTTTAAGTATAAGAGTTATAGGTAGTATATTCTTTATTTTGTTAAACTGTTTTATTAGAGGTTCATATTTATAGCAATTTACATGAATCCTTGCCAATCATGTACATGAATATAAATTCTAAACTGAAAACTGCACTTGCATATTTTAGAGAGAAAGAGAGTGAGAATGTAATAAAGAAGGAAAAGAAAAGAAAAACTAAGATGATGGGAAATGAGACTTTTCCTCTTACACTAAAGAGTAGTCAAATATTGAGAAGAAATACAAATTGCTAAAAGAGTCAAATTTTAAGAGTTAGACACAATTTTATTGAAAAGATAACACATTTGAAGAAAGAATGTGAAGCCCAAATGAGACATCTTATCTAGAAATAAAGAAATATGAGAAACATGGGTTCAACCTGAAATAAAAAGACATCTCTGGTCTCAATCTATAAAGCATGTTTTCAAAGACTCGCTCTTTTTATGAACATGACATTGTTGTCTTTTCTCATTCTTATGGCCAAAACATAAGAGATGAAGGCTTTTTTGTTTTCTCAATCAGAGAAGCAGTTTCATCCATCATCAGAAAAGAGCACTTGCTGTGGCTGCAGGAGTGTGATGTGGCTGGCCTCACTGCATCTGCAGCCGCCAAGTTAACAGAAATGAAAGGTGGTGCTCCACATACATTCTTTATTCCATCTGGGAAACAGTCATGGAATCCTGCCACCCACATGGAAGATAAGTATTTCCTCCTTGGTGCCCATCAAGTTCTGAAGATGTAACAAAGAGCACAGTATCTTTGTAGTACTTTTATGATAATCATGTGTTGAAATCGTATTTTGTGTATAAAGTATTAAAGAGAATATAATATTGAGATAACTTTGTCTGATTTTTCATGGTTTCAGGTAATACATTGTTTCTCCATTGTATTTTCTACAAGTAGCCACAGCATAAATACAAAGAGAAATATTAATTAAGAAGTAAGGAGATAAGAAATGAAGACTGATAGGTACTGCTTAAGTATTATATGCACTTGTCATCCTAAATATTGTTTGCTGCATAGTGAAGTATCCCATTCAAATTGCTGAGCAACAATTAAATTCCTGACTAAACCTGTGCATACTTGCATGAATGCACATCATGAAATGGTGCAATTCAACTTATTTATATATCCATTTACATAGTAGATACATTGAAAATTCATGGTTAATTTGCATCAGCTTGATATAAACCAGGTCATTTATGAAGAGGAAACATCACCAAAAATTGCTTCAAATTGTTTGTGGGTATGTTTGTGTGGGCACGTTCTTGATTAATGATTGATGTAGGAGGACCTAGTCCACTGTGGGTAGTGCCATTCTCTAGAGAGGCAAACCCAAACAGGCAGTGCAAACCAAAGGGACATAGCCTAAAAGTACTGTTTCTCTGTGGTCTTTGCTTCCATGCCAGCCTAAAAGTTCCTACCTTGAGCTCCTTTAATTAAGCCTCGACTTCCTTTAAATAATGGAACTATAAGATGAAATAAATCCTTTCTTCCCCCAAGATGCTTTTTTTTTTGTTCAATGCTTTATCACAGCAACACAAAGACATATAGAACATGTTGTCTGAGGAATATTTGATTATAAAACATATAGTTAATATCCCTAGTGACCACATTGTGTAATAAATCTCTAGAAACTATTCCTTCTTTCAAATTCTAGTTTCCTAGACTTTGATCAATATTTTCCTGATTTTCCTACTTCCATACTTTGGTAACCATCATTCTATTCTCCAAACATATTATTTGACATTTTATGTTTCTATGTCTGAAGTCTTTCATGTAGCATTATGTTCTCAGGTTTGCTCATGTCACAATGGGATTAAATTTCTATTTAAGAATAAATATTCGGCTGTGTACGTATGCCCCATTTTCTTTATTGATCCATCTGCTGGTATGTGTTTAGGTTGAACCTGTATTTATTGTGGACAACCTTTCAGTGTGTTCACTGTGTGTTCATTGGATTTATATTTAGAAGTGGAATTTCTAAATCATATGACAGATATTGGTCTAGTGTTCATGAGAAGCCTCCATAATGTTTTCCATATTGTTTACCCTAATTTATATCCCCCAAAATAACCTGAATGAGTTCTCATACTGTGATATAAATACATACTACTTAGTTAAAATGCATTTCATGAAGGTTTTAGGTCACATGAAATAATAAGATTAGTGTAACAACATGGTGCTTATGATATGCGACCAGGTTTAGTTTCATAGAATGATTTTTTTTATTTTAATTTATTTTTTACGTTAATTTTACATTCCATCCACAGTTTTCTCCCCATCCCTCCTCTCACCCCCTTGTCTCCTCTAGAGCCCATCCCCATGTGCTTCTCCCATGGGTAAGGACACCCATGGAGGTCAACAAAGTCTGGCATATTAAGTTGGGAATGGGCCAAGCCACGCCCCTCTGCATTAACACTGAGCAGGGCATCCCGCCCTAGGAAATGTATTCCAGTGAGCTAGCTCACACACCAGGGATAGATCCCAGGCTTACTGCCAGTTGCCTCACAGATAGTAAAAGCTTCTGCACTGTCTCCCACAAATGGAGGACCTGGTTCCATACCATGGAGGCTCCAGAGCTCTCAGTCTAGAATTCCCGAGTTCCCACAAGCTTGGTTCAGCTGTCTTTGTGTTTTCTCCATCATGATCTTGACCTCGTTTGCTCACATATTCCCTTCTCCCTCTATTCAGGTGGATTCCCTGAACCCATCATGGTGCTTGGTTGTGGATCTCTGCATCTGGTTCTGTAAGTTACTGGATGTAGGCTCTATGGTGATAGTTGGGGTATTCGCCAATCTGATTACAGGGGAAGACCAGTTCGGGAGCCCTCCCCACTATTGCTAGAAGTCGTAACTGGGGTCTTCTTTGTGCTTTCTTGGGAATTTTTCTAGCACCACATTTCTCCCTAACCTCATAGTGGCTTTCTCTATGAAGATCTGACTTCCATTGCTCTCCCACTCACTCTCTCTACCCCCTTAACCATCCTGTTACCTCATATTCTCATCTACCATCACCTTGCTTTTACCAAATTTCTTTTGTCCCCAGTATTCCCAAGAGATCTCATTTAATTCCCCTTCCTTGGATGATCCATATGTCCCTCTTAGAGTCTTCCTTGTTACCTAGCTTCTCTGGAGTTGTGGATTATAATTTGTTTATCCTTTGCTTTATGTCTAATATCCACTCATGAATGAGTACCAACCATGTTTGTCTTTCTGAATCTGGGTTTCCTCACTTAGGACGGTTTTTGTAGTTCCATCCACTTTCCTGTAAATTTCCTGATATTGTTGTTTTTTTTATAATTTAATAATTGTTATTATTATTATATTTAATAATAATTGAGTAAATGTACCACATTTTCTTTATCCTTTCTTCAGTTGAAGAACATCTAGGTAATTTCCAGGTTTTAGCTATTACAAACAATGCTGCTATGAACAATGTTAAATAAATGTTCTTGTGGTATGATATAGGAAAGAATGACAGCCCACAGAATGGGAAAAAATCTTCACCAACCACACATCTGTCAGAGGGTTGATCTCCAAAACATATAAGGAAATCAAAAAACTAAATATAAAATAATAATCAAAAATTGGTGTGCAGAGCTAAACAGAGAATCCTCAGTAGAAGAATATCAAATGACCAAAAGAGATTTAAGGAAATATTTAACATCCTTAATCATCAGGGAAATGCAAATCAAAATGACTTTGAGATACCATCTTATACCTGTCAGTATGGTCAAGATGAAAATACAAAGGACGGCTTATGTTGGAGAGAATGAGAAGTCAGGGGAACACTCCTCCATTGCTGGTGGGAGTACAAACTTTTACAGCTTCTTTGGAAATTAATGTTACTATTTCTCAAAAAATTACAAATCAATCTGTCTCAAAACCTAGCGATACCACTTCTTGGAATGATTTTCTTTTAAATCTCGGGAATTTTCCTTTCTAGGCTGAAAGACAAAAATCTACCTAACTTATTCAAATATATCAAGCAGAGATCTTTTCTTGTAAAAGCAATTTTTTTTGGTAACTCAGTGTGCTGAAAGTAGTTCACCTTCTCTTTGCAAGTAGTGTGGAATTCTTGACAGAGCAACACTAAATTTTCTCAACCTGTAACAATGGAACTTGGTTCCTATTATTTGGTGCCAGATGTTAAATGCATCTTGGGATAATTGTGACTACAGTGATTAAACCTAGCATTAAGAGCACCCTATGGAAACTCAGCCTAAGTTCAGCAAATGTCTTTTTCTATCAGATTATATATACTAAGAAGAGATATGTTGCAGAAAACTTTCACATTGTTCCAGAAAACAATTCCAGCATTCTCTTCATCTTGTGTTTCAGTAGCAGGGTTCTCTAACTTTTCGATCAGCATGCCTCAAAAAGAATAAGAGAGTGATATATGTCTTCAGGTACAGTCAGGACTAAGCCTGAAGCAACCCAACATTAAAGAGTCTTTGAAGCAAATCACTTTAACAAGAAATTTCTTGGGAAATTTATGTTCCTGTCTAAGATATGCCTCTCTACTCTACAAATAAATAGAAAGCTTTAAATTTTTTGACATTGAATGGGCCTCAATATATGAACATATCATTGTGTTTACAACTTTTTATTTATTTGTTTATTTTTTGATAGTGTATCACCATATAGACTTAGCAAGCTTGGAGCTCTCTACATAGATCAGTTTGTCCTGGAACTCATTGAGTTCTTGCCTCTGCTTCCCTTGTACTGGGATTAAAGTTGCCACCACCTCTGGCAATTACCATATGTGTATTAGCACAAAGCCTTATTCCACTAGCAACTTGAGCACACAGTTAAATGGATGATACTTAGTTGAGAAAGATGGTGCTAAAGTAGTACTAAGAAGGTCAAAAATTAATGCCATGTAAAGGTATATTACCCATGTGTGACCTTAAGCTATCTGTTGTATAGCAAACCTTGTGTAGCATTTGCGAGTTTGTTCAAAGAAATTCATCCTAGAAAGACGTTATGTTCATTTAAAATACACTGTCCCCACTAGAATAATGTATAATTTTTGAATCAGAACAGACAAATTAAGATATATGAGTGTGTTTTATGATCCTGTAGACGAACAGACAAAATTTTTCTAATGACAATTGATACTATTCTTTTTAAGAACTGGGAGATCCCACTTTCAGTCTTAATGTTACACTAAGCAAAAGAGTACATCAGCTTTAAATGGAGATCAATATTTATGATGATTTTCTAGTGTGCTTTGTTTCTTAATAAATGTTTATTTCATTAAAAAAGATAATATGTTTGAAAAGCTTTCTAATAGTCTAGAAAAGATGTGGTATATGAAATTCTAAATATTTTGGTCACATAATATAATTTTCTCTTCTTTGAAATAAAAGTTGACAATTATGCTCATATCTAAACATAACAACCCCTATAAGCCTTTTCATGAACTTTTAAAATACTATTATCTGCAAAATGGATGTAGAGTACTATTCAATTTCAAAATATTTTATCTAAATATCAATAAAATATTTAGCCATTTTAATTGAGATAAAATAATGCATAAATAAAAATGTAGACATCTCAATTATATAATCAATAATAATGATAAAATGTATGTGCATGCAACCAATATCTTAACAAAATTTAAAAATATCTTTCTACTTTCAGTCAACAGGTTGTGTTTTTGTTTTGTAAATAATCTCAGATACAAAATAATGAAATGAGATCTTATTGAATTGGATGTTTGGTAACTATATTAGATTTTTAAATATACTGAATGAGCTTGAAAAGCCAAAAGGTTTTCAACAGAGCAGAATATGGGGCCTTTCAGTAAACTAATTTCTCCAATAGGAATGTAGCCAAAAGACCATGCATTGCCTAAGACCAAGGCCCCATTGGCAAAGGGACTTTGAGGCTGTGTAAGCCGACTTTCTACTATAAAAGGCAATATCAATATTAAAACCAAAGGGACATTTCCTTCGTAATGTAATTACAATGTAGTTACATGACGTGGCATCATTCCTTCTTTGAAGCAATTAACATTCAATTGTCCTCTGACATGTAATTTTTTTAAAGGAATAATATGATTATCATTGTCTTATGGCTTTGACAGCCATTACTTCAACCATAGTCCTATTGCTTTGGGAAAATAAAAACTTTGATATATTTCCACCACTCAAAAATATGCTATGTGATTCATGTATTATTTCTGTTGGCTAAGTAACATCACAATTTACATTGTTAATATACGGTTTTACTAATCTAATATACCTTGATATGGTACCTTAATAAAGAATTGAAGCTGTTCTTGAAAGGAATCAACAAAAAGATAATATAGTTCTCACATTTTTGCTTTCTTCCTCATGTCTCAACACTTTCATACCTCTATGAAAATCATCACTACATACTTCATTTTCTTCTATGGAAGTAGTCTATCAAAGGTTTTATTTCGTTTTCTCACTATTTTTCTATAAGTAATAAATTCAAAAGAAATATTTAGCTAGAAGATTCCAATATACTTCTCATAAATATTCCTACCTTGATATCATCTCATAGCTGGTGTACTAATACTAGTATCCTCATACTAAATACCAAGAAATAAATATAACTACATGAGAAATAATTATCCAAAATGTTAATGTTTCTATAAATTTACAACTAATGTTACATTATGGAAATCACAGAGGTTAATGTTCAAGTGATATTTCTTAGAAGAAAACTGAAGCACACACCTGGGGAATATGCAGATCTTTTGTGACTACTGTATAGAAAATGTCACAGTCTTATCTGCTGCCAGTGACTGTAGGGTTTGGTCCATGCATATCCAAATCATCAAAACTATGCATTTATTTAAATTCTGATAAAAATAATAAAATACTATCTTTGTACCGAATTTGCAAACAATATAGTTCTTAACCATTCTTTAAAATGTCCCATATGGGTTGTTGTCCGGCTGCATGAAGGTGGTCAATATTTGCTTTAACTTGAGAAAGATATCCTTTGAGACTTTACCTAGTGACCATTTTATTTATTTCTGCTTGATGATCAGAAGCATGAGGATATGTCTTTCTGTTTCATTCGTGCTAATTCTTGAAGAAGTAACGCTTATTCAAATGAATCTCTAATAAATTCATGCTTCTACTGAAAATATTGATTGAAATCGTTAAAGAAATATCAACAGGACATGACAGGAAACATGCTGATACTATAATTGATATATCCTGAAAATTGTCAGTTATTTAAAATTATCCAGAAAAACATAAAAAACAAAAAGCAGAACTATGGAAGTGAAGGCTGACTTTGTGGGGTAATAATGAATATAAACACTTCCATCAAGTACCACTACAAGATTCAGTCTTGGTTTTACAGAAGGGATTGCTGCTCTGAATTGCCTCAAAATAATACCACACAACTGCTTAGCAATGTCTTCAAGTTTATCCTTCTTTTTTTTTCTTTTTAATGGCAGTGAACTCAAAATTTCCACAGCTAGATAAGAACACGGCTAAAATGTCTCCTCCCATCTCTGCCATGGAAGAATACTGTGAGGCTCCCCCTAATTCAATAAGGCAATAAAAGGAAATAAAAGTGTTTTTGGTTGGAAAATGTAGGGGAAAAGTGTCTCTCTCTCTCTCTCTGTGCAAAGGATCTAAATATCTATATAGATTTGAAAATGTCTCTGAAACAAAGCTGTTGAAGGTTTAATAGTGCCATAGTTTTAAAATTTTACACAGATCATATTCATTTTAATAATGTTTCTCATTACAATGTATTACAATATCTGTATGCATTTTTGTACTCTCTGAATGGTCTTGGCTACTTGAAGATAAGAATAGGTCTCAGTGAATTTTTCAAACTTGTAACAGCATTTGTTACATCACCCAGGGTCTTACCTCAGGTAGCCAAAACGCAATGCCATGAACTATGAGTATTAAACCTCAAACATACATTTCTTACAGTCTTGAAAGAAAGAAATCCAGGTTAGGTTCTTGTAAAGAAGCAGCCTTTGATTGCAGAACCTCTATACTGTGTCTTCATTGGTAAAATGAGTCTGTTTGCTTTTAGTCCATTCTCATAATGGATGGTAATTTCACTCTTATGAACTAAGTTAATTCCCAGAGCCCCACTTTCTAATTGTGCCATTCTCATGATGGTACCACAGTTTTAGAGAGATGTGGTGACTGGGCCTTGAGAAAATAGAAAGGGAGAAGATAGGAGGATATTATGGGAAGATAGAGAGGAACAACAGCTCTAACTATCAATAATAAGACAAGAGCAAAAAAAAGGAAGCACATGTTAGGTAATATTTAGTAATTTCCCCATAGTTTTAGTGAAGTGGTTCCTCATATATTAGTATTCAAATCAAGTAATAGCAAAACTTGTCATCTTACCAAATCGTTCTTTGTGTGTCTGTTTTTAATGGTCTAATATAAAGCTGAACTCAAACTTACTGTGTCCAGCTGGTTGATAGTAGATGATTTTCCTAAAATGGGATGAATAAATATTCTGAAAACACTTTATAACATGTATTTTAAAATAGCCTCATTTTCTGTTGTCAATAACTGTATTGGGAGGAATGTTTTATGATGGGCATATGCAGCAAAGATCAGTGGACTTCAAAACCAAATCCAATGTTATCAAATTAGTATGGGATGGAGACAAAACTGAAATTAACTAGGTTTTTGGCCATCAATTATACAAGTGGTTATTTTTGTTTCTTTTTTTGGTTGTTGTTGTTGTTTTTCTCTTTTTACATTTCTATTAGTGGTACTTTATATATACTCAGAAATTTTTAAAAAATAGAGAGTGACATACTTGGAAAGAATAGCAAAGTACCCAACTGACAGCACAAATTCCTCATCAATGTGGTTCATTGAAATGCTTACAAGTTAACTGCTCCAATTAGAAAGGACACAAATCAATTTCTATGACTACAACACAGCACTTAAAAATCAGAAAAATATGAAACCAAATGTCAAGCTTCCAGTTACTTGTTACACAAATGCATGTTAACTTACGAACTTAACCAAGTCTGGGTTGCACAGAATCAATTGGCTGAAATAGTTGCCCAGTGTAGGGCTTCCTGTGAGTGAGCAAGGGTAATGCAATGGTTTGAATGAAAGTGGTCCCCATAGGCTCATAGGGAGTGGCACTATTAGTAGGCATGGCCTTGTTGGAGAAAGTGCATCACTGGAGGATAGGCTTTGGGTTTCAGAAGCTCAAGCCAGGCCCAGTGTCACTCTTTCTTCTTGCTGCCTGCAGCTCTTGATGGATAAATCTCTACTCCTGCTCCAGTACCACGTCTAAATTGCATACAGCCATGTTTCCTACCATAAGGATAAGTAAATATTTTCCTTCATAAGAGTTGCCATGATCATGTTGTCTCTTAATAGCAATAGAAACCCTAAGTAAAACAGTAACATAAAGTACTTGTGTAATTAATGCTAAAAATTTCATCTCTTTTTTGCCATTCAACATAATGTCAAAATGCTAATTTTGAGATGATTCCTGAATTCTTCTCAAATCTTATCATCATTTATACTAATCAACTGAAGTATGGAAATTGATTCATGACTTATTCTTGAGAGGAAGGAAATCTTCAGTTAACTTTTTTACATAAGAAAGGAAAAACATTTCATGTCAGTTCAGAATTAATGAATTTGGCTTATGAAATTGCCTATGATTTGTAGATATATAAAAATAAATTTCATCTAATATGTAAATTGTCTTTTTACAATATTATATGCTTGTTCCTCTGAATCAAATCACATACAAGAAATATTTTAAATCATACTAAAAGAAAAGCTAGCACAATTATGAATTATAAATTTATTTTCCTTAGTAAATAATCTATGCATGTGAGCCTCAATTTTCAAAATAAACTTTTAATTTTATGAATCATAAATTCTATGTTCATATTTGGTGCATCATGTGTATATGTGTGTGTGTGTGTGTGTGTGTCTGTGTGTAGGCACTTGTGTGTGCATTATACACAGGCACTTGTGCTATTCTGTGACTGCCAACTTCTTTGAGAAAGAACTACTCTGCTCATTTCTATGGTAATTACAAAGCCTCAAGGAAAAAGTGTCTTTAATTGAGTTCTCTAGTTATTTTATTTCTCATAAAATTTCTAAAAATACTCATTATTGTGCCATGTATTTTACTAAAACTTAAAATATATTTATATAATATCAATGTTTTGTATGTATATGTGTCAATATTTATATGGAATTTTAAGTTAAAATGCCAACTAGGGGTTATTGAGCAGATTAAAAGTTTAATAATTTTTTCTTGTATCAGTTTGAGATGTAGAAATAACAAGGTGGTTTGATAGATTGTAGCTCTAACACATGGCCCATTAAAAAAATCCATGGATACTTTTGAAAATATAAAGACATAACTCACATTCAGAAAGCTAAGAGACTAGAAGAAGCCAACCAATGGTCATCCAAAGGATTGTAGAAAAATTACACACACTGCACATGTAGTTGATAATAGGTTTGTATTACTTTGAATGATCATGAAAAACCAATAATGACTTAATTGCCTACTCAATTTCATTAATATTCTATTATGTATCTTAATTTTTATAAGACTCTGTTTTGATTTGTTTCACCCATGAATTGTGAAAAAGTGTATTAAAGTGTTCTTCCTGTTGTTGAAATAATGAGATCATACTGCCAGAAGGGCATCACGTGTAAGATACAAAGAACAGGAACAGTCTTGAGAGAGGCTAAGTTTAACCCAGCAAACTGCAAGAAAGAATTAGCAAAATTTCCATGGTTCTGTTGTTGGCCTGAGTTGCCTAGACTCAAGTTCTTTGAGAGAGAACACTCTGTGCTCATTCCTAAGATAAGTACAAAACTCCTAGGAAAAGTTGCTTTAAATGAGTTTTCTATGTTAATTCTCACACAATTTTTACCAATACTAATTACTAATGTCACAGTGAAGAAAATGAGGAATGTGAGTGATTCGTCCAATTTTTCATAGAAAGGAGTGGTGGATCTGACATCGAATAACTGTCAAATGCATTCAACCTCACTCCCATATGTTATATAGTAAGAAGGCCAAGAGCTGCTCACTGGTCAATTCTCAGCAATCTTTCTTTCTTTTAATCACATAAAGAACAAAGTATGGTCTTAGACTTACCTTGATCAAGAATTCTAATCAGGCAGTATACCACAAAGAGAATAATAGTTTAAATTACCCACGAGGGAATTTACATTTAAAC
The DNA here is from genome assembly GCF_982192425.1 of Myodes glareolus. Classification (NCBI taxonomy): domain Eukaryota; kingdom Metazoa; phylum Chordata; class Mammalia; order Rodentia; family Cricetidae; genus Myodes; species Myodes glareolus. The sequence continues at coordinate 93,714,790 of NC_142031.1, forward strand.
AAAAAAGCATTTATTGATTTTCTACCGTGTGAGAGTTACTGTGCTGAGCATCATATGAATCAGCACAAACTTGATAATAACACTAATGTAGAAAAGAAATATGGCAGAATGATTTCTGGACTCACTTCCTATACAGACAAGCCAATTTCAATTTTTCATCAGGCATCTAATTAAAAGAGAAAGAGGGCGGCTTCTCTACTGGGTGCAGTGGGTAAATAAAACTATTTAAAAGAAATATTTGGTAATAGTCCTCACCCTCTCTTCACTTTGTTTCATTTTCTCATTCTGAGGTTAAAGATTATCGTGTTGAGAACACTGAGATAACAGGTTAGAATAAACTGTGCTCTGCATTCCAGGAGAATGAGAATTAGAGTTAGGTCAAGTTCACAAAGTTTATACCACACCACTGTCCTAATTGATCTGAGAGACGTGGGAAGGGAGAGATAGACATATCTCAAAATCAAGAAGAAGTATTCAAAATAGATTGCTTTCAGACACATAAAACCTGGCGCCATGCTAGAGCAGGGATGACAGAAAGCAAATAACACAGATTAACACCAAAAGACCTTAAAATAATGTTAAGTGACTACTTCCTAGGGAAAACATTATTCTCAGTAACTCAGAAACAATACATCCTTTTCTTTTGCAGAAGGATTTGGGCACTTTCTAAGATGCAAAACATTGTTTTATGGGTTATAGTCCTTTTCTGAACTCTACGTGGACAATGACCCATGAATACTGCTTCCTTATCTATGTATTAGATTCCAGGTGTTCTGTGAGAAATCACTTACCATATGATTGTGGGACTCTGGGGACTCCAAACAAAACTGTTGATGGTTCTAAAATAAAACTAACTTTAGATTTTCAAGGAAAAAATGCAAATGTCATGGTATATTACTAAAATGTTATGCAAGTTTTCTGGTCTAGCCCTTACTTGTTTTATTTGCTTATCTATCAACAGTGTAGACATTCTGACATTAAGAGCTGCTATTCTATGATTTATTCTCAAATAAATTATATTCTAGGAAAAATAAAATTCTAAGAGTTTAACACTGTCTAAATGAAAGCTTTGGGATCACAGTTAACTTATGTGATAAGAAATATTCCCTTGTGCACATGCCTACAGGTGATGCAGAATTCCACAACCATACGAGAGGGACTAATTTCAGTAACTGGTTTAGGTACTCTGTATTTACATATCTTTATTTTTATTCAAAAAATATTTTCATAAAACCTTTTTTCTGATCACAGTTTTCCCTCCCTGTCTTCCCCACCTAACCAGCTTCACACCTTCTTTCTCTCTTTGAAAAACAAGGAGCTAACAACACACAGAGAAAATAATGAAATCAGAATAAAAAACAAAACAAGTAAAACAAATAAACAAACAACAGTCAAAACAAACCAACAAACAAAAAGCAATGAGAAGGCACATGAAACACAGACACACATAAAACTTGTAAAAAATACAAAATATAAGTTTGGAAACCATGATACACATGTAAAGGTCAGCAATATAAAAAATGTCCAATAAAAAAGAGTAGGAGTCAGTCATTTTCAGAGACATTTCCTCTCGCAGCACATGGAAACTAAGATGGAGACCCACAACTGAACAGTGTGGAGAAGCTGACAGATTTTTGAAAAGTCATTTCTAAATGGAATGAAGCCTTCATCAAGTCTCTCCCCTCAAGACTCAGGGAGCTATGTGGAAGAGGAGGCAGTAACGTTTTAAGAGCCAGAGGGTGCGGGGCGCCATCCTGTCCAGCAGGAATGAACCCCACCAAAAACGAGAATTCCTTCTCTGGTCACATCTTTATTTGGAGCATTCCCTTGAGGAAAATTGGGGGAAGGGACGATAGAGCAGGGACGAGAGAAAGCTTAGAGAGAGAGCGTTGGGCCCCGAGGCAGCTGCTTTTAAACGGCGGAGCAGCCTGAACGCTGTCCCGATTGGTCAATGCCACTCTGCTGGTCTGAGCATGTGCAGGCAAGGGTGCAGGCAGGGGTGCTCAGCCCCACGTGGCTACCTCCAAACTGCAGGACCACCTGTGCCTCCAGGTGGCTCCCAACATCTCCCCCTAATTATTGTCTTTAAGAGCAATAAGGCAAAACTATTTTCCAATCTGGTCCCCACCTAGACGCAGCATGCCAAGGATATCTCTGCTCCCACCCATCTCCAAGGAAGGAAAAGGCAAAGTAGAGTAAGAGATAAGAGGTTGCACAGGGTGTTGCTCAAGTCGATGGTGTGAAACAGCTGCTCTTGGCACCGCCCAGAAGGTCATCTCTGCTGTCTCCGCACGAATCTTTTACAGCAGGACACTCAGCATCCATTGGGTCGTCTTCTTTATCTCTCTGGTCGGTCTCGCTGGCATCCAGATGTATGTCAGCATTCCTAGAAAAACATAAACAAAACTCTCCTCCCAAATTAACATTTAAGAGTATTAAAAACTCTCAGTGTAAAAATTCAGCACAATCAGTACTGGAAGTAGGCTGGTTGAGACTTGCATGTCTCCGTTTCAAAGAGCAAATCTTGTTTGCCTGTACCAGCAAAATTTTGAATTAAAAATTAAGTGTAAAGAATGCAAGAGAAATCCTTTCTCTGGGGGAAGCTGTCACTGGTAGTGTAGTCCCCCTCTATTGTTTAAAAACCAAAGCAGTTGTCACTGGGAATTGAACTTAGGACCTTTGGAAGAGCAATCAGTGCTCTTAACCTCTGAGCCATCTCTCCAGCTGCCATCTCTCCAGCTCCCCTATTCAGATGGAAAAACCTCTAGGTAGCATTGTTTATCTCACCAGGTGCCTCAGGCAAAAGGTCCGCCTTTCTTTGTTACCTAGGATACGGTAACCAGGTAAACATGCCTTTATTATGATAATCACGACCAGTTCTTTAAGGGAGAATGGGCGTAGCATCGATCTGGCTACTTCCTGCTGACGAAGGGACGTTGTTTAGGGGATAAATGTTTTTATCTGACTGAATTTTTGGCGACAAATGTTTTTATCTGACTGAATTCTTGGCGACCTTGGCTGAGGGCGGCGGCAGCAGCGGACAGCGGCGGCTGCCACAGCTCCGCCTCTGAAGCCCATAATGGCGCGCTCCGCATGGCCCCGCCCCGGGCCGTGCGCGGGCTCGCCTTTTCACCTCAGGCAATGAACTCGCACCGCCGGCTGTGAGTCTTTTTCAAGCTCCGGCGAGGGGGGGCATCCGCCCACCCGTGGGGGGGCTTCTCCTGCCCGGTCCGCCTGCGCGCAGAGCCCCGTTCTCTGGGAACTCACCTCCCGGCTCGCCCATGATGCTATGGAAACACAGTTTTTCCGCAGAGCCGATTCAGCTCCTCTTTGCCTTCTATGGCGCCGCTGCTCACCACGCAGCTTCCGCCTCAGTCAGGCGAGTCCGCTCAGGTGCTGAAAAAGTCCTCCAAAAACCATAGCCCCGCCAGAAGGCCGGGACATATAGCCTCTGATGTCACACGGACTTTAGCCTGCCCGTCGCCATGGCGATCTGGCTTTCCGTAGGCCCCCAGCAAACTCCCCGCCAGCAACCGGTTGCGTCTCCCTCCTGAGTAGCTGGGATCACAGGTGTGCACCACCGTGCCTGGCCCACTTCCGTGTTTCTAATCAGGCATTACCGCTCAAAGGCGGGCCGGCTGCCGCCAGCACTCTCAGCACGATCAAGCAGCTTGTCTTTCTCAGTCAAAAATTAAAGTTTTTTGTACGTGAGAGCCAGAGACTGAGCTCTCTTATCAAAATTAGGCGAAAATCACCTCCAAAAGCTCTGTGGCTCTTTAAGAATAGGGAAGGCAGTGATCAAGTTCGCCTCCCTACGAGACTGTTGCCTCCAGTCTCTAACAGCGAGTACGCAGGTGGACAGAGAGGGAGCGGAAGCCGCGGTCTCCCGTACCCCATCGTCCTCAAAGTCCCGCCTTAGTTACCTCGCCTTTTTTGCTGCTGTTCACATCCCTCCTGCACTGAACTTAAGGGATTTTTCTTCCCCGTTGCTTTCTGTACCTTCTTTCAGATACCTTAACTTTGATTTTTTTTTTGTATTTTCTTTTCTATTTAGGCCTATCCTTTGAAATTCCTTTTTACATTTCTTTTCCTCCCCTTTCTGGGGATTTCAACCGACGTCACTCACCGCTCCATGTTCTCAGAGTTCTGAAATTCAAGGCTCTCTGTGCTGGTGTCTGATCTTGGCTTTTTCTCCCGGGCTTTCTCAGGGTCCCCCGGCGTAGTTGTCAGGGTCCCTCAGCGTCCGGGGTTTCGAGCACCAGTTGCGGGGCGCCATCCTGTCCAGCAGGAATGAACCCCACCAAAAACGAGAATTCCTTCTCTGGTCACATCTTTATTTGGAGCATTCCCTTGAGGAAAATTGGGGGAAGGGACGATAGAGCAGGGACGAGAGAAAGCTTAGAGAGAGAGCGTTGGGCCCCGAGGCAGCTGCTTTTAAACGGCGGAGCAGCCTGAACGCTGTCCCGATTGGTCAATGCCACTCTGCTGGTCTGAGCATGTGCAGGCAAGGGTGCAGGCAGGGGTGCTCAGCCCCACGTGGCTACCTCCAAACTGCAGGACCACCTGTGCCTCCAGGTGGCTCCCAACAAGAGGGAATGGAGAACAGTAAAGAAACCATGTCTTCCTGAATACAGGGACGATGCACATGTGAACGCAAAGGTCTGTGCCAATGCACAGGGACTGCACAGGTTCTTAGTCAGAAAGGATGCCAGTGTTGAGGGGAGAATGTGGGCAGAGCTCCAGTTCCAACCAGGAATCTATTTCTTGTGCTTTAACTAAAGGTTCAGATAAGCATTGGGAACATCTCCCTTTCGACTGAATGATATCAATACTAGCATTTTCACATCCTCAAAGTTACTACGATTTGCAAAAGAATGCACAGTTCGGAAAGGCCTTTTGAGCCCTGGTTTCAAGGTAAAAGTAGCATGAATAAAAGTAAAAACAGATGGTCAGTCCTAAAATTATGCAGATACGAGTAACAATGTGGAAGGGCATATTTATGTGTTTAGGAATACAAGTGTGTATGTATATATGCACATATACATACATATATATTCAAATCTTTTCCTCTATATATAGCTTACATACATATAAAATAATATATATATATATATTGTAATTATATATATACAAGTTGCATATGTATGAACAGTTAAAGAAAAAGAGGTCAAGAATTTGAGCAAATATTCTGGAGTGGTTAGAGGGAGGTAAAGGAACGGGTAAATAATATAAATATATTTTAATTTACAAAATAAAAATAATTAAAAATTTAGTAAAAGAGATCTTTGATCTCTGCCAACTTCACTGTTCTTTCAAGTTTGTCAAGTATGCCTTTCAAAGGCTGATTCTAAAGGCATAAATTTAGGTAAAGTGTTATTGCTCTTTTCACAAGATGGGCTAGTGTTGAAAAGTGCAGTATTTAAACAGGTAATATAAAAGAAGAAAATAAAACAAGAAGAAGGAATATTTTTAAAAAATATAGGGGAAAGGAATGAACAAAAGTAGGGAAGGGATGTGGAGGGAGGAAAGAGAGAGGAAAGGAACAAATTAGTAAATAAAGGAATGGTGGGAGGGAGGGAGGAAGGGAGGGAAGGAAGAAGAAAATAGGGACAGAAGGAAGGAAGAAAGGAAGGAAGGAAGGAAGGAAGGAAGGAAGGAAGGAAGGAAGGAAGGAAGGAAGGAAGGAAGGAAGGAAGGAAGAAACGCAGGCATATTTAGGAAACAAATTAAAGACATTTGCTACTTTGGCATAGTCTTACAGAGAATTAAATGAAAGATGTAGGAAACATTCAGTCACATTGGTACAACTGCCTAAGGCTAACTTCTGTGAATCAATTTCCCAAAACATAGTCCTCCCAGTATCATCTTCATCAGTTAATGTTTATTGAGCAGTTCCAAAGGTACATGACACATGGGCAGATATGATGAACATCCTGTTCCTTCCTATTCTCTCCAGAAAATGAAGCAAGCACAACCTTCAAAATATCTGCCTAAGGGAGAACAGATTTGCTCTAACAGCCTGAACAAACATTATTTCAGGAACTAATTTTCCACTTATCTGTCTTTTGCCATCCATAGTTTCAGGAGTCTGTGATATCTTAAAGCAGTCAGAAACTGCAAGTCACTATGCACAAACTGGCACATTCAGAGAGTGTTTCTTATTCATTTCTTCTGCTAAACATTTAATATATTTTTAAATCTCCCTAATAGTAGGCTAGGGAAGATCACCAACATTTCCTCCAATTTAGACAGAGAAATCTATGAATTTCAAGTGATTTATTTAGTCCTCCTGATTGGATTGGCTTGAAACCTTTTTGTTATTAATTTCTTGGTGAATCATAATTGCTCACTTAAAATTATGTTACAAGTTGCTCAGCAATTCTGTTATTTTTCTTATTTAATGACAACTTTCTGCTGCCACTGGTGACCAGAGAAACAGAATAGAAAGCCTAGGTGCACATGTGTAGTCAAGGCTGGCTTTCTACATGGTATTCCTCCTGCCTCAAACCCCAGCAACTTGCATCTTCACTTCTGCTTCAAAACCATCACTAACAAAAGCAAACATCTTTTATTTTTTAGCATATACTGGATGGCAAGTTTTGTTCAGCATTTTGTACTCATTATATATTAATATAAACATATTAATGTTCAAAGTAGTATAGATATCCAGGTTATTGTAGATGAAGTGACTTAGATCAAGATTGGACATTCCTCCTGCCAACATAAAATTGTCAATTAAGTGGCAGATTTGGAGTTGGCATCCAAATCTTTGAACTCCTGGACTTATGGCCAGAATTTTAGCAATTCACTCCACCATCCCCATCTTTGATTTATGAAAGCAACTAGCCTAGGTTTGCATGTTCTCTATACATGTGCTGTATCAGAAAATACTTTCCCAATAATATAGACTATAAAGTTCACACATTCCAAATATGCTGATAAGACTATTTCCTTGGACGACAGAAGGAAGCTCACTGCAGAACCACTGCTAGTTATTTTATATCCAACATAAAGGATGTACCTTCCACTTCATTTAGGGCACAAATAGTGATTGGAACTCCATAGAAAGACATTCTACAGGCAACTTTGAGCACAAGATTTCGGTGCTCAGTGTAAATGAGATTGCATGTACCGTTCTGGCAAGCAAATCCACCTGGTCTTAAAGAATGTTTTTTTTTTTAAATCCTTTGTTAGATTTGGTATCTGCATGATGGTGCCAAGTAGAGTCTTGCATGCACACTAGCAGTGACGAAGCTACCTGCTTTTCTTTCATTGGAATGGTGGTGATTGTGTAAACAGCTCCCAGGGTACAGAATATTTTGAGAGTCAGTTGTACCCATTTACTATGAGAAATGCTTTGAAACATAGAGATCTAATGTTTAATTATTTTTCTTATTGAAACATCTTGTTACTTCATCCGTGGTATTGTTTTCAAGAATGCAAATTTTTTTATTAATTTATCCTCTCATATATTACTCCCTGAACATACTTTTGTCTCCTTCCTTTCTTTTGAGTCCTTCTTCTCCCTGACCCCTCGTCATCCGTTCTTAATCCATTTTTCTTCAGGAAAGAACAAGCCTCCCAGGGATATCAACTGAACATGGCATATCAAGTTGCAACAAGACTAAGCATATCCCCGAATATTAAGATGGACAAGGCAATCAAGTAGGGAAAAATGGTCCCAAAACAAGCAGAGAGTCAGAGACAGGAGTCCCACAAGAAAATCAAGCCACACAATCATAACATATATGCAGAGGCCCACCGAGTGGGACCCTATGGGTCCGTATTTGAGAATTCTGTGGGTTTGGTTTCTTGTGGTGTTCTTGACCCTTCCGACTCCTACAATTTTCCTCCCCTTCTTCTGCAGGATTCACCGACTTCCTTGTCTCTGCATCTGTTTCGATCAGTTGCTGGAAGGAGTCTATCTGATTGTGATTATGCCATGTTTCTGTCTGGACTTCTCCCACTCTACAACGTCTCTAGCCGAGCTATGGGTCTCCAACACAGGCAGGTTTCTTCTTTGGAGCATAATTTGAAGATAGAGCCTCTATTGACACATATTGTATGGCACTTGTAAATAAATGATTTTATTGCTACATTTTCATTTTCTTATCACCAAATTTTACTGATTATTAGTAGCATTAAGAGCCTCCATGCACTTTTTATAATAAAAATTGATGCCTCAAGTTTCTTAAGTATAAAACCAAAACTGTGTATCTTGTAGTGTAAGAAGGTAGAGTATTAAGGCTGAGGCTGGGGACATAGTTATGATACAAATCATATATGGCCAGTATGGCATAAATTTGGGTCCTAAAATAATGATGTAGCTCCTTATAGTCATAAATTAATGATGTGGCCTCCCTCTCCGGTACTTACAAGCTTCTCTTGAGAATTCTGGTTAAGAAAATAATTCTATCTTTTCTTGGAAACTAAAATCATCTGTGTGCTTATAACGATTGCACAACTTACTAATAATACCTAGTACTGAATTATTTTTATATCTATTCAATAAACAACCCTTTTAATATATGCCAGTACCATGTTGTAAGTGTGTAAAATTAACTCAGAACCTAGTGGAGGATTCAGATTAATAAATGAGGAAAATAGTTTCAGGCAGTAGAAGGGAGACGTGAGCAATATTCAGTATTTAAAAATATGTTTATAAAAGTGATGCTCAGGCAGGCTGCTCACAGTGACTGACCGAGATACTAAGTATTTAAATATGACAGAAGAAGATGGTTAACAATGCTACCAAATGGCTCTTGCAGAAATTGAGCATCAAGAGAATCTGAAACATTCAACATTTGTGGATTCTGTGAGTGTTGAGGGAAACAGGAAGAAGAGGAATAAGTAGACGTTGTTGTGAAGAGAGCACTAGCAGGTGGCCTATTAGTGGAATATTTTGAACTTCTGGAAAAAATGTACACATTATCTCAAGAGCAATCAGGGACTTTAGTTTATAGAGGTGTGAGTTATGATAGCTGTGTTTTTAGAAGATTGTTCTGGATACATGTGGCTGAAAAGTCACCAGAGCAAACAAGAGGGCTATAACATCAGCAGCATCCTCTTAATGCCATCTGACAAAGCAAGGTGATTTGGGGGAAAGTTGGGAGTAACATGGAAGGCTGTTTTTCCCAAAATGCACATGTGTGTGTATGCGGTGCAAGTGCACATGTGTGAGTCCACATGCATGCGTAAGGCTATATTAATCATATTGCACTCAGTTCATTTTTGTAAATGTTTTAATTTGCAGGTGCATTCTTTCCCTTCACCCCTCTCACTCTACAAAGGTTAGGAAACTTAGCTGACATAGAGTTTCACCTTTATCAAGTAATTCATGAACATAAATTATCAGTAGCTCCATGGCACAGTTCAAACAGTGATTGATGAGAAGCAAGGAGTCCACAAGGGGAAGTCATAGAGATGAACAAAGTGCCAGAGCGAGCACTCAGGCATTGGGGCGGTTGCATGCGGCCAAGTTTCCAAGAGAGGGTAGCCTAGTCCTCACAGACAAAAAGCATTAGAAGAATCAAAACTGATGGTTTGAAATATGGAGTTGGTTCAATGATCGAAGTCTCCATTTGTAGTCAGAGATGCTTCAGCAGGAAAATTCTGTTTGCCTTTGTGGAAGACATGCTGCTGAATCTTCAGAACTAAAATAATGAGTCTGAGATTATCCTCACATTTTGCCACTTTACTGCATACTTAAATCAAATGGATAATTTTGTTTGATGGCTTCAGCCAGCACCTCTCACAGGAGTGATTAGAATGTTGTCAGCCTCCTGTGGTGTAAAACATAAAAATCTATAGTGGACTGAAATGTCATGAAATATGTATGCCCCAAACTTTGAAATATTTAACCTGCTATCAAATGAACAGTACTTCAGACTGGCAGCATGAAAAGGAATGAGATATGCCATCTCCTACATGCAGATAGTTATGCATCCTTTGAATACGCGTGTAAATTCAAAACTTGTTGGTTATAGCAAATCATATCAACAATTCATAAAAACATCAGTAACATTAGAGTAAATCTCATTAAACAAATATGTGATCTAATATGTATTTAATGAAAGGAAAGTAAAATTTAATAAAAAATGTGTTACATAAAAGTTCCCAAATGATAGCATAGTAATGATGTAGCGATTTTGACTTTTAATTTATTTTACCATGAATAAAATATATGGCATGTCTGGGAAGACATGAAAAAACCACAAACAGAAGTTCAGTCTATTTAGAGAGTGATTATACAAAAGTTCAGTCATTGCTCAACAAAATGCAGGCTTCTTAAATTTTTCATAAAAAGGAGTTTTGTTTTGATTTAGAGTTTTGATTTCATTTTATCACTATTCATGGACAAGTAATTTATTAAATAAATCATTATTTTTTAGATAAATAATTTGTATTGTTTTTATTGAGCTATATATTTTTCTCTGCTTTCCTTTCTTCCTCTCCCCTCCTCTTTTAATCTCCCCATGGTGCCGATGATACCAATTTACTAGGAAGATCTTGTCTTTTTCTATTACCTCGTAGATTAGAAATATTTATGTTTCTCTTAGAGTCCTCTCTGTTGTCTAGATTTTCTGAGATTATGAATTGTAGGCTTGTTTTTCTTTGCTTTATGTCTAAAAGCCACTTATGATAGAGTAATATGATATTTGTTTTATGGGTCTGGGTGACCTCACTAAATATGATGTTTTCTTGATCCATCATTTGGCTACAAATTTCAAGATGTCCTTTTTTTTGCTACTGTGCAGTATGCAAGAATGCAAATATACCATATTTTCCTTATCCATTCCTTGATCGAGGTCATTTACGCTGTTTCCAGATTCTAGCTATGACAAACAATGCTGCTAGGAACATAGTTGAGCACATGTCCTTGTGGTAAGATTGAACATCCTTTGGGTATATACCCAAAAGTGGTATTTCTGGGTTTTGAGGTATGTTGTTTCCTAATTTTCTGAGAAATCACCATACTGATATCCAAAGGGGCAATATCAGTTTGCATACCTACCAGGACTGGAGAAGTGTTCCCTTTACCCCACAACTTCTCCAGGATAAGTTGTCATGAGTGTTTTTGATCTTGGCCATTCTTACAGGTGTAAGATGGAATCTCAGTGTTGCCTTGGTTTGCATTTCTCTGATGACTAAAAATGTTGAGCTTTTACTTAAGTGTCTTTCAGAAATTTTTGATTCCTCTGTTGAGAGTTCTCTATTTAGGTCTGTATCACATTTACTTATTGTATTATTTGTTCTCTTGATGACCAGTTACTTGAATTCTTTATATAGTTCTTTCTCAGATGTGGGCTTGGTGAAAATCTTTTTCCATTCTCTAGGCTGTTGTTTGGTCTTCGTGACAATTTCCTTTCCTATACAGAAGCTTCTCAGTTTCAGGAGGTCCATTTATCATTTATTTATTGTTGCTCTCAGCATCTGGGATTATATTTAGGAAGTAGTCCCCCATGCCAATAAATTCTAGTTTACTTCCCACTTTCTTTCTGTGAAGTTCAGGGTGGTTGGTTTTATGTTGAAATCTTGATCTATTTGGACATGTGTTTTGTGCATGACAATAGATATATTTTCATTCTTCTACATGTGGATACCCAGTCATGCCAGGACCATTGTTGAATATACTTTCTTTTTTACATATTACATTTTTTTTGCATCTATGTCAAAAATCAAGTGTTCGTAGGTATATGAATTGCTATTTGGCTCTTTGATTTGGTTCCACTGGTTCTCCTGTCTTTTTTATGCCAATACCAGACTGTTTTCAGTGCTGTAACATTGTATTAGAATTTGAAGTTAGGGATTGTGATGCCTCCAGAAATTCTTTTATTGTACAGGATTATTTTGGCTATCCTGGAATTTTTATTTTTCCATGTGAATTTGAGTGTTGTTTTTTCGAGGTCTGTGAAGAATTTTGCTGGGATTTTGATGGCATTGCATTGAATCTGTAGATTGTTTTTGATAAGATTGCTATTTTTACTAAGTTAAATCTACCTACTCAATAGTATGGGAAATGTATCCATTTCTGGTGTCTTCTTCAATTTCTTTCCTTAAAGATTTAAAATTCTTGTCATAGCAGGTTTTCCACTTGTTTGGTTAGAGTTACTCCAAGATATTTTATACTATTTGTGGCTATTGTGAAGGTGATGTTTCTCTGGTTTCTTCTTAGCCCATTTATCATCTCTATATAGGAGGGATACTTACTTTTTTTGAGTTAACTTTTTATCCTGCTACATTACTGAAGGTGTTTATGAGTTGTAGAAGTTCCTTGATAGAATTTTTGGAGTTATTTATGTAAACTATCATACCATCAGCAAATAGTGAGAGTATAATGTCTTCTTTTCCAATTTGTATCCCCTTGATCTCCTTTTGTTGTCTTATTGCTCTAGCCAGAATCTCAAGAAGTATATTGAATAGGTATGGAGAGACTAGATAACCTTGTCTTGTTCCTGATTTCAGTGGAGTCACTTTGAATTTATCTTCATTTAGTTTGATGTTGGCTGTTAGCTCACTCTGTATTGCCTTTATTATGTTTATGTATGTTTCTTGTATCTCAGTTCTCTCCCCGACATTTACCTTGAATGAATGTTGTATTTTGCCAAAGGCCTTTTCAGCATCTAATGAAATTATTGTTTTTTTTTTCAATTAGTTTATATGGTGGATTACACTGACAGAGTTTTGAGTGTTGAAACATCACTGCACCTCTGGGATGAAGCTGACTTGATCGTGGTGGATGATTTCTCTGATGTGTTCTTGGATTCGGTTTGCTAGTGTTTTATTGAGTATTTTTGTAAGATTGGTCCATAACTCCCTTTCTTAGTAAGTTCAATATATAATCTCACATCAGCAAATCCCCAAAAAGGGGAAAACCCACACAATAACATCGTCAACAACAAAATCTAAAATAACAGGAACTGGCAATCACTTGTCATTAATATCCTTTAATAAAAATGAATTCAATTCACCTATAAAAAGACACAGGTCAACCAGGCTGTGGTGGCACATGCCTTTTTTTCTAGGCATTTGGGAGGCAGGGACATGTGGATCTCTGTGAGTTCAAGGACAGCCTGTTCTACAAGAGTTAGTTCCAGGCCAGGCTCCAGAGCTACAGAGAAACCCTATCTCAAAAAAACCCAAAAAAGAAAGAAAGAAAGAAAGAAAGGAAGGAAGGAAGGAAGGAAGGAAGGAAGGAAGGAAGGAAGAAGCTAACAGAATGGACAACAGAAACATCTTTCTGCTGCATACAAGAAACACACTGCAATCTCAAAAACAGACATCACCTCAGAGGAAAGGGTTGGAAAAATTTTTTCCAATCAAATGCACCTAAGAAACAAGCTAGTGTAACTATCCTAATATCTCACAAAATAAACTTCAAAGTGAAATTTATCAAAAGAAAGTAGGACTTTTCATGTTATTCACAGGAAAAAATCCATCTAGAGGAATTCTCATTACTGAACATTTATGCCCCAAATAAGAGGAAACCCACATATGTAAAAGAAACACTTCAAAAGCTTAAATCATATAGTAAACTCTACACATTAATAGTGAGAGACTTCAACATCCCACTCTCACCACTGGACAGGTCTGTCAGACAGAAAATTTATAGTGAAATAAGGGAACTAACAGATGTTATGACTCAAATGGTTTTAACAGATATCTCTAGAACATTTCCTTCAACCATAAAAGAATATACCTTCTTCTCAGAACCTCATGGAATCTTATCCAAAATTGACCACAAACTAGGTAACAAAGTAAACCTTAACAGATACAAAAATATTTGAAATAACCTCATGCATCTTATTGGATCACCATGGCTTAAAATAAGAATTCAACAGAAACACTAAGTCCAGAAAGCCCACAAATACGTGAAAATTAAACAACGCTCATCCTAATCATAAATGTGTCAAGGAAGAAATAAAGGGAGAAATTAAAGGCTTCCTAAAATTCAATGAATATGATCACACAACATACCCAAATTTATGGGGCATTTTGAAAGCAGTGTTAAAAGAAAGCTCAACTGGAACTTGGGAGCTCAGTCCAGTGCTCCGATCTGGGTTTCTGCCTCTGTTTCCATATGTTGCTGAACAAAGGTTCTATGGTGATATTTAGGATATCACCTAATAGGATATCATCAGTCTGACTACAGTGCAAGGCCAGTTTTGGTACCCTCTCCTCTATTGCTTGGGGTCTTAGCTTAGGTCATCCTGTTGATTCCTGGGAATTTTTTTAGAGCCAGGTTTCTTGCTAACCCTATAATGACTCCCTCAATCAATATATCTCTTTCCTTGATTTCATATCTATCCTTTTTCATCTCAACTATCTCATTCCCTCAAGTTCTCCTCAACCCTCCCCTTCTCCCCTTGTCTTCTCTTTCTCCCCCTCCTTCTATGCCCTTCCCTCATGCTCCCAATTTTATCAGGAGATCTTGTCTGTTTCCAAATTCCAGGTGGGTCTTTATATATATAGTTCTTTGGGTTAAACTTATTACTTAGATTCTCTAGAATCATGAACTATAGACTCAATATCCTTTGTTTATAACTAGTATCCACTTATGAGTAAGTACATACCATATTTATGTTTTGTGGTCTGAGTTACCTCATTCACGACAATGTTTTCTAATTCAATCCGTATTTATGCAAAATTCAAAATGTCATTGTTTTCTACCACTGAGTAGTATGCTAATGTGGAAATGTGTCACTAGTTCTTTATCCATTATCTATTGAGGGGCATCTAGGTTGTTCTAGATTCTGGCTATTACCAAATAATGCTTCTATGAACATAGTTGAACAAATGCTTTTGTAGTATGATTGAGCATCTTTTGAGTATATTCCTGAGAGTAGTATTACTGGACCCTGAGGTAGGTTGATTCCCAATTTTCTGAGAAATTGCCATACTGATTTCCAAAGTAGTTGTAGAAGTTTCCATTTCCACCAGCAATGGATGAGTGTTCCCCTTACTCCACATCCTATCCAGCATAAGCTATCATTAGTGTTTTTTATCTTAGTCATTCTGACAGGTGTAAGAAGGAATCTCAGAGAAGTTTTGATTTACATTTCCCTGATAGCTAAGGAAGTTGAATATTGCCTTAAATATCTTTTGGCCCTTTGAAATTCTCTTGAAAATTCTCAGGTTCATTCAGTACCCCGTTTAAAATTGGATTATTTAGAATTTCTGTGTCTGATTTCTTGAATTCTTTACATATTAGCAGTAAATGCCTACATAAAGAAGCTGTAAAAATCCCACACTAGTGAGTTAACAGAACACCTGAAAATTCTAGCTCAAAAAGAAGTAAAGTCTCCCAGGAGGACTAGATGGCAGAAAATGATCAAAGTGAGAGCTGAAATCAACAAAATAGAAACAGAGAAACAACACAAAGAATCAATGAGAAAAAGAGTTGGTTCTTTGACAATATCAACAAAATATACAAACCTTTATCCAAACTAACCAAAAGGCAGAGAAAGAATATCCAAAATAACAAAATCAGAAATGAAAAGGGGGGTATAAAACAGACACAGAAAAAATTCAGAGAACTATTATGTCATATTTTGAAAACAAGTATTCCACAAAAATGGAGAACTTGAAATGGACAATTTTCTGGATAAATATCTCTTACCAAAATTAAGTCAAGATGAGATATTCAAATTAAATAGATCTATAACAGATAAATCAATAAAAAATAGTCATCAAAAGTCTCTCAACCAAAAATAATTCAGGCCAGATGATTTTAGTATAGAATTCTAGATTTTTCAAAGAACTAGTATCAATACTGCACAAATCGTTCCATACAACACAAACAGAAGGAACATTGTCAAACTCTTTTTTATGAAGCTACAATTAACCTGATACCCAAATCATTGGTTTTAAGATGCCATCATGATTTTGTCCATTTGTTCATGTACAGAAGGACACAGAGTATAGATGAGAGATATCACCTGCTGGTATACCACTGGAGGAAAGAAAATGGAGGAAGAACTAGTGAAAGTTTTTGAAAAAAAGCAACATAATTAATTTGTATTTGGTAATGACAGCAACTAATCACTAGACAAGATTGCTGTGGTCCATAGGAATCTTGCATTGAGATTTCAGCTGAAAGAACAGAAGGTTGATCCGATCAAATGCATTCTGATGGAGATATACCCAGTAAGGCTCTGACCTTTCCTCCTTTTTGATATTGGCTGATTCTTATAGTGTCATAAACACTCTCTTTTGGTGCAAGATTCAGGAGTGTAGGGCCGACTCTCTAGGAAATGCATATTTCAGATTTTAAGAGTGTTAGGCTGATATGCTTAGTATCTGAATTAGTGGTGAGCATTTGTAGGACCAAGGCTGAAATTTAAGTTGACTTAATAAGTCAAATTTGTACCCAGGGCAATAATAAACAATTTTAGCTATGAAATGGCAACACCAACTTGTCTGAAAGTATACACAGCAAAATTTAAAAGGCAGAATAATTGCCAGAAATACATATGGAAAATTTGTGATAATATATACATTAGAGAATCATAGGCAGAATTTAAACAATTAGTAATAGAATATTTTTTAAAGGCAGTCTAGGCACTTGTTTCCTTTGTCAGAAATATCTCATGTAAGGAAAAAAAGAGAACAGACTAGACATGAAGAAGTGTGAAATCATTCTCAGAATATATTTACAAACACTTGAGACTAAAAATATGGTAATTTTCTTTACCTGCAATATGGATGCTACATTAAGGGAATAGTGAGATTATGACTAGAAAGAAGTATTTATTGTCCATCTTCTCTTTCTGCAACCTTATTATTTTCATGCTGTAAAATATCACATAGTTATCAGGGACCTCTGAGTGCCAGCCTCAGTGTCCCCTTAAGGGTTCAGAGGACTTACAGCAATTGCAGAACTTAGATCTGAGAACTGAGCAAGAGGAAGTGAGAAAAGAAGGATGAAAATCTACAAAATAGTTTTTTTAATGTTGGATGCTTTCTATCTAAAATGTTGGGTGTTTTCTGTCTTAATGAGAAATGTGTACCCAGTTCAGCCCTCTTTTCAAAGATAAGGAAATTCCTTAAACTCTCCAATATGTGGTAATAGCTTCAACTTATTCTTTTTTATATAAACTGCTTTGGCTATCTAGGATATTTTTTGATTCCATATAATTATTTTTTCTGATTATTTTAAGAATGTTATGAGCCTCACACTGGGGATGATATTGAATATGTAGATTGTTTTGAACAGCATTGTCATTTTTACAATATTAATCTTTTTCTAGCATAAGAGCACCAGGCATCTCTCCATCTTCTAGTTCCTTCTTCAGTCTCTTTACTTGGTGTTCTGAAGTTTGCATTTTATAAGTCTTGTATGTCTCTGGTTAAGTTTACTTTGAAGTATTTATTGAAACCCTGTGAATGAAATTCCCTTCTTGATTTCTTTTTTATGAATAATTATGAACATTTTTAAGCACCAAATATATACAACAAAGGTTGCTACATAAAAAGCACAATTATTGATATAATTTCCAGCCATTAAGTCTACACTCTAAAATAACACACAAGAATATTAATGGCCAAATTTCCTTAACTTTAATCAGCTACTTTGGCAAATGGATGAGGCAAAATGACCTATTTCAGACAGTGTTAATAAGACTTTGAACATGACACAAAAAATATTTTGTGTATTCATTTTCTCCATTAAATTAGCATAACTAAGGACAAAAAGGGCACTTAAAAATTTGAAGAGCACAATAAATTATTTCAGATTGCCCCTGAAAATTCAAACAGAAATGTTTACTAGCCTGCAGTCAGTGAAACCCAACAACAAGCAGGAACTGGACTCAGTCTTTGTCTTTTCCCCATGTAAACCTCTCCATCTTCCTCTTCCGCACTAAAAGCTCCAATGATACCCCCCACACACAGAGAGAAGCACCATCTCTTGATGAAGTATCATATAACTACCAAGTCAAACTTTATGAGTGCTCCTATCTGAAGAGGACTGAGCAAAGATGGCAGAGGGTACTGAGCAAAGATGGCAGAGGGTACTCTGGCTATGGATGACATGCAAGATGTGTAAGCAATGGCACAGGCCATACATCTCCAAAGCAGTGAGTCCCTTAAAGGTATTTATGAAGTATTATATAAGCATTTAGGCATGTAGAATTTGTCTAAGGTCTTGATGCTAAGTTCTTCTGTACCTCACTTAGAAATACAAAGCAGAAAAGCACTTTGGAGAAGTATGGCCTTCATGATTTCTTTCTCAATACTTTTGTTATCAGGAAAGTGTGTTTATAAGTTTAAGAACTGTTTTACTGTTTTACAAAATTTTAGGAGCACTAAAATATAGAATTGTATCATGTTGAGATGGTGATACTTTCATTTCCACCTTTCCTATTTCTCTCCTTTTATTCCTTCTCTTATTGCTATTGCTAAGATATAGCATGTATAAAAATTAAATAAGGGTGGAGAAAGTAATCAACCCTGGCTTGTCCTCAATTTTAATAGAATTATTTAAGTTTTCTATATTATTGTAATGTAGAATATAGGTTTGTTGCATATAACTATTACTTAATTTAGATATATTCTTTCTCTTTTTAGTTTCCTCTGGACTTCTATCATGAAAGGGTGATGGAGTCTATCAAAATTCTTATCTGTGTTACTGAGAAATTCATTTAATTTCTGTTTTATAGTCCATTATTATTTTAGCTATATCTATTTACTGAATATATATATATATATATATATATATGCACATGTGTCTCTGAAATTGGATGTATTCTTCAATTCAGTATATAGCCTTCTATTGACATTTTTCTTCCATAGTTATCAAAGATATTTGCCTCTAAATATGTTCAGGTTTGTTGTGTTAATCTGGTTTTAGTATCAGGGTAATACTGTCTCTGTAAAAGCTAGATAGTATTCTTTATTTTCTTGTTTTGTGGAATATATATACACACTAGAGAAACTAGATATCATAAAACCCCACCAAATAATCTGATTTAAAATGGGGTATAGATCTAAACAGAGAATTCTTAATAGGAGAAATTTCAAATAGATGTGAAACACTTAAAGAAATGTTCAACATTCTTAACCATCAGGGAAATGTAAATCAAAACTATTTTAAGATCTTACCTTAAATTGTCAGAATGGCTAAAATCAGTAACCGAGAATTAGAGTGTAGGTTGCTCAAGGACCTAGGGTAAAACCAAACAGTTTTCTGGGAGAAAGAGAAAAAAAAAGGTGTTTTCTGTGGTATTTGCAGAAGATGAAGGATGGTGCTAACAGAAATGTTTAACAATGGAGGCATTTATATGATATTGGAGATATATAAATATATCATATATTTTACGTTAATATTTATATATGTATAATATATATTCAGTTTAATTTTATATATAAGTATATATTTAAAAACATAAGGCCTCACCACATTTGGGACAGTTTAATTAATGTTATATATATAACATGAAAATTGCCATTTATTGTTTGTAGAAACTTGATACGAATTAACTTTTTACCAAAAGAAAAATATCACATATTTTATCATATATATTGGTTCACAGACTTTATATACATTAAATCATTAATACAGGGTTTCTTGTAGCCAAGGCTGGCCTCTAACTCATTATGTAGCTTAGACTGTTGCTGGATTCCACCTTTAAAATGCCAGGCTTACAAATTTTTTATATGTTTGAATTGAATAAAAAGCATCTCATTATATATGTACTCATATTAGATACCATCTCAAGGAAAATTCATAAAAAGTAACTAAAGTACAAAACAAAATGTAAATTAATTAAACATTGTCCTATTAATATTCATCCCTTCTCTTCTTTCACTTCCTCCTATTCTTTTGCCTGTTCCTATCCTTTTCCTTCTCCTTCTTCTCCAGGATTAATCCAGTGACTTAGTGCTTTAAAAACGTTTTCAGAGTCTATGGAAACTTTTGATTTAGTTCCTTTCTTTAGAAGTAGATAACTAGTTCTAAGTCTTGGCTTTCTGTGTTTGAATAATTCTGCCAAGTTGGAACATAATGAATTGCAGAGAATAGAATTTTTCTTGCAAATGCAGTAAATAGTACATGGCAGATTCATAGACAGAAATATGAGAATCATCCAGGAAAAGAAATAAATATGTATGTGTATACACACACACACACACACACACACACACACACACACACACACACACACGTGGAAGCCAATTGTGGCTCTGTAATAAAGCAAATAGGCACAGGATAACTTTTTTTATTTTTCAGGCAGAGGTTAAGGATTACTGTTTTTTAAAGAACAAGCATTCTTTCATTTCAATTAACCTTATAAAGCAGTCAATAAGTTTCTCTGAAAAATATTTCTGGCAGCTATGAGGGCAGAAATTGTTTTAGAGGAAAATTTTATTAAGACAAATGGAGACTTGGGCCAAGTTTAATTGTCAATCAAGTTTATAATTCAATCATGTAAAAAATGAGGTTCTGATGGCATGCCCCTGTGCCAAAATGACAACTCTTTCATGTTTTCCAATGTATTACACAAGGACTATCAAGCTGCATTTCAAAGAGCAAGATGTCCCACAGCAAGGCAAGTTATACTATTCCATGAAAGAACTGTTGCAGAAGATCTTAATTATTAAATTAACAATTTAGAAACCTGACACAACTATAATTTTTGGTTCATTTAATTGAATATCTATTTATCATAATAATTATTTGGGGATATTCTTTGCCCCTACTTAATGATAGCAAGGTTTCATAAGGTAAAGTTATTTTCAAATCTCATTGGAAATTGAAGAATAAATTGAAGAGCTAGGCATATAAACAGGAAAGAAATAAATGTGGAAACAGTTAAAACATATATTTTATAATTACATTCTCTTATTATAAAAGACATTAGTATAATCAGAAATAGCATAACCAGTTCTAGAAAAACTACAAAATCTCAGCTAAAAGCCTAACTTTTCAAAGTAAAACATGAAAATCTTCTGTACAAATGAAATGTCTTATTTGACCCTCAGAAGACAAGTCTCAAGATTAATATCTATTTGTAAAATATTTAAAGCATCATGTTATAATTAAGATATTCTCCATTATATAGAAGCATTCCTTTATAATGAGTGTTAAAGACTACAATTAATTCATAAAATAGAATGGAATCTTTAGAAGTCAATATATCTGTGCTAAATCTCATTATAGATTCACTTTCTAACAAGGCTACTCAGAATTTCAAGATATAAAACATGATTTGTAATTCAGTTGCAAAAGTTTATTAAGGTTAAGACTAGAATTAATACAGGTCTTAAGAAAAATGGTGTTCTATTCCACAATAGCAGAAAATTAACATTATTCCTAGAGACAGAAGGCACTAGAGAGAAGTATTCGGGAACTTCATTTAAATATTAAGTTGAAGATTCAGTAGATTGTGCTCATGGGATCTGTTCAAGGGCGATTGGTTGGTCAGTTTAAAACTAGTTTTAATTCATCTCTAGATACTCAATGTTGTTTCATTGTACTATGTGAGGATTTAAAGACCAAGATATTTTACGCTTAAAAACTGTGAAATTTATCTGTAATACATTAAGCTTAATATGAAAATGTTTATTTGTTTCCAGATTATGCCGGTTTTACTTAAATCTATTCCTGACAAGAGGGAAAGGAAATATGAAAATAAAAGAAGGGATGAAACAACTTTGCATTGGTTTCATGCCGCTGGGGCAGGTTCAGTTGATGGAACCTTCTTCAAGGAGTTTTCTGTAAGTATGTAGAGGGCAGTGTGAAGGTATATTTGATGATTTGCAATATAAGCAATAACATGGGGCATGTAAGGGGCCACTATGGTACTACACTACAGCAGAATAACTAGAATTCAATATATGCTATAAGAGTTACAATACCAACATTATTGAAATTTCCCATTCTCATATTTTAAATAGAATGATACATTATTTGCATATTATTTTATGCACTTAATGCATTTTAGAAGAATATCCTTTTGCAGGGTAAATACCTTCATTTGGATGCAGATGTGGAAATGTTGGCATGTATCCTGCTCTGAGAGGTTTCACAGACATGGGAAGAAATAAAGGAAGAACAGCTGTCATTGTGTGGTTAATTTTAATTGTCAAATGAATTGGATTGAGAATTCTTTAGGGAATAAATAAAGCACATTTCTCCATGTGTCTATGAAAGCATTCCCAGAAATGATTAGATAATGAAGTCTAACACCTAAAGAAAAAGCCAGTTCCTTGATATGTTTATAGTATGATGACTTTCTTGAGATTAAGTTAAGATGGGGTATGAGGCCTAATTAGAAGAAGCAGTTCAAGGAATATGTCCTTGAGGCTGTATTTGGATTGAACGATCTTCCCTGTTTTTTCTCTATCATGTCATGAGCAGTCACAATCACCACATTTCCACTTATATGATGCTTTCTAACAGCGAAGGGCTATTTGTTATGCCCTCAACCCTCTGAAAACTAAGAACATAAAAAAATGTATTCTTACATAGTTTCTGTTGAGTATTGGGTTCCAGCAATAAGAAAAGTAACTAGAGGGAAGGAAATAATGGTTAAGAAGTTAAGTGCACCCGCTGATCTTGCAGAGGACCCAGATTCAATTCCTAGCACTCACTGGCAGCTAACAACCATCTGTAACACCAATTTCAGAGAATCTGTACCCCCTTCTGATCTGCACAAGAATTCTATGCATACAGAACACAGACACACATGCAGAAAGAATTCCACACACATAAATTATTTGTTTAAGTAAGTAAATATTCTAAACTCAAATGGTTAGAATGAATTAAACCACAAATCCACTGTGACAGGAGCACAGGTGAGTACTGCACAGATTCACCTGAAAGTTAATTATAGATATGAAACAAATATGCCCCAGAAGCACACAAAACAGCAGAGACTGATGACTTTTCTCTTGTGACCCAAATAAGTAGATGATAATTCCCTCTTGCTGAAGATATCACAGACCTTGGTTGTAGAATAGACAAGTCAGTCGTGTACAGCCAAAAATTCTCTTCCTTTTGGCTAATGTTCATAGCCATGGAAGGCATTATTCAGACTTCCTGGGGCAAAAGACACCTAAAGATGGAATCTGCCTGCTGGAAAAATAACCTGTCAGGCAAGATCTACTCATTGGTGCTATAGTGGCATGGGTGCTATAGGGTAACCAACAAACCTCTAGATGAATTTGAAGCCTGCTTCATAGGAGGGAATTCTTACTTAGCACTGTAAATTTGAAGAAAAGAAATAAAATAAAATAAAATAACGACAACAAAAATTATACACAGAAGACCCTAGGCCCTAGGAGAAACCATATTGTTACTGTTTTCCTGAATCATTTTCTCTCAACCTTCTTAAAGTTGCCCCACTTTAGTACATGTCCTTATGTTATGGTGGCCCTCACCCATAAAATTATTTCATTGTTACTTCACAACTTTGATTTTGCTACTGTTACACATTATAAATATATGGGCTTTCTGATGGTCTTTGGCAATCCTTGTAAAAGGGTCAGTCAGTCCCTCAATCCCAGAGGGATCAATATCCACTGGTTGAGAACCACTGTGCTAAATGGGCATGTTGTCAAATTGCTATCTAAAACTTTGTATTTGTATCCATAGATTATGCTGCTCTGTGCCTTGGTCAGAAAAGCATCATACTCTGGACATCATGCATTATACAGTGGATAATGTGAAACTAATGACGGCTCAAAGTGCTGAAAAGAAGTGACAGTGAATTGTTAAATTTTTGATGAGACATAGAAGAGGAAGAAATGAGAACCAGAGTACATGTGGGGTTGCTGTGAACAGACACCTGGGCATGACAGAGCTGTTGGAAATATGAATCCATAGCAGCTCTGGCTACTTGCACATGACCTTCATAATATCACTCAGTTGATATTCTAGCAGTAATGATAGTGGGGATCCTAAGGTACCTCTATGAGCAGAGGAGCTATTGGCAGTTCATGGCTGCTAAGAGGGGAGCTGGGTATCACAATTTTCTGAGGATGTGGTTACTGATAGGCATCAATGTCCCAATGGAATGAACAACTTGTTTGGGTATCATCTTTGAGTGGACGTGAAGTAGGGAGTGAGCTGTATTAGAGGAACCTAAACAAATTTGCAGGGAACAGATGGAAAAGAATGTATTCCAATACTTGTTTTTATATGTGAAAATGTCAAAGAATAAATTAGCAATACTACTGATAGTTAGAGATATGGGGTATTAAAGGGTGAGTTTTGTGTCATTTTTTTTAGAAGAGTTCATCTGTTAAAAAAGAAAAGGAACATAGTGACAGGGTTTTGTAAATATAGGAATAAAGATCTATTCAAAGACAGGACGAAAATTAAAAATCAACATGGATATATCAAGTTCCATATACAAACAGCAATGTAGAAAATACTGCCAATTTTGAAGAACATTCAGCAAAGAGAAAAAAATGCACAGAGCATAGACAAAGCATACCTTGATTTACATAAGATAATCACATGCACTTTGTTCTTTTCTTTAATACTTATAGTTATGCACATGTACATTTTCTGGAGGAAATAAGTCAGATTAATAGCATTGTTTCCCTCTGAGGATTGTAATGGGATAGAGTAATAACATTAGTTTTTTTATGATAATGGATTTGCATGTTTCTTGTATAATCAAAAACTAATTAAAATATTATGGATATTAAAGAGTACATTTATGTAAATAATCTACCTGCTTCCATATAGCCATGATAAGAATTATTCTCTCATTATGTTCGGTCCAATCTTCTGGAATAATCTATTTAATTTGGGGTGAATGTCCTTGCTTCTTATCTGTGTTTCTTGAACACTTTCTGCTATGGTGTTCTATCTCTTTGTTACATGTTATTTGACACGAATTACATTATATGACAAAATATCCTAGATTGGTATTATTAAACAGCTAGAGATGTCCACTGTTTGGAATGTGGTGGCTTTATTTTTTTTGTCTATGTGCCGTCTTATCAGGTTTCAGAATTCCCATTAATAGTAAAAACTGCAGGAAGAGGAAACGTGAACAGAAATGCAATTATCATACTGGATTCTTGCCAAAACACCTGGATCATTCCTCTGTCAAAAAGTGTGTGTGTGTGTTGGGGGGGGGGTCTGTTTCAGGTGTACAAGGTCAGGGCCTGCACTTTGCATCTCATTAGACATCATGACCTCTGTCAGCACCGAGGACCCCAGCAATGTGTTTTGAAGCTGACTGACAGTATGTAGGGAGAACTGAAGGGCTTGCCTATTCCATCCTTAATTCCTCTCACTCTTTTAACTCTCCGCCTTTTCCAGTGAAATGGAGTCTGTCTGCTCAAACACATTATTACTGATGATATTCTGAAGAAAGCAGGGGTATGTAGGTGGAAAATGAACTCTCAAGAGTGTAGAGCAACAAAGAGAAAGATGTACCGAGGTTTCCTCTGCAGGTTGTGGGATGCATCCCTGTTGCTCCAAGACTTGTGTTGGTGTGTAGAGCATGACAGGCTGTATTTTAGAGTGGAGAAAAAATAGATCTATGATAAAAAGGGAATTGCATGTCATCTTACTTACTGGTTCCTTTTTCTGTGATTTGAAAAATAATATGCTTAAAAGTAACTGAAAGAAGAGGCTCTCCTGATTCCCACCCCTAAGTTGTGGTCTGTCACGGTGGATGTCACAGCAGAGGGAGCCTGAAACAGCTGATCACAGTATCTTCAGAAAAGCAGCAGCATACCACCATTGCTTGTGTCCAACTTGTCTTCTTTGTACATGTGCCAGAACCCAAGCCCAAGGAATATTGTCACCCACTTTCAGCATGAGACTTTCTATTTCACTTAATCTAATCTATTATCCAATCAGTATAATTCTTCACAGGCAAGCCAGAGACTAAATAATTCCTCACATCTGAGTCTTGAGGTTTGTCTCCTGGGGGATTTCAGAGCCTGATGCGTTGGTCATTAACACTAACCACCACACACACACACACACACACACACACACACACACACGAAATTTATTTTAATATGTTAAAATATTTAATAACTGTTGGTACAGCATTCTAAACAATACACCTTTTCTTCATAGGTATATTCGCATTAATTCAACCTTTAGTCCCTAACTTTTATCATGTCTTTCTTTGGATTATTAAATGGCATAACCCCCAAAAAGTTACTCATAGCTTAGATGTTGGTCTTATTACTGTACTTTCTTATACTTAAAATTCTGTTCACTAGTCAAAGAGATTAATAAAATTGAATATTTGTATGAGCAGAAGACTTGTCTTTCTGGATTGCTGAGAAATGCACATAAAGGCACTTGTACTAATTCAGCTCTGCCAGGTGCCCAGAAGTCTGCCATTGTCCACTTTCTACCAGATCCTGGGAAGAATGCCTTATATGGCACTTCAAGCTGGCATTCTTTCTCTGTGTGCTATTAAAAGGAAAGTCTGAATACCAGCAACAGGGAGACATTTTGTGGCATAAATGCCAAAGGAATATTTAGACTAGAACATTTGCTAAACCATATGCTTTTATGATGCATGCTATTTTCATTTTCACAAAGGTAGGGAAACTGTTCCATACAGAATGATTCTGAGATTATACTTTTTTAGGCATTGCTGTGACAATAATATCCAACACACACACACACACACACACACACACACACACACACACACACACACAGAGAGAGAGAGAGAGAGAGAGAGAGAGAGAGAGAGAGAGAGAGAGAATCTGATTTTTAAAAGTATATCCTATTTTTTATGTTATCTTGCCTTAGGTAGAGCCCAGATAGTATCATGGTGAAGAAACAAATTTCTCTAACTTTATTTGTAATAGTGTCTACATGTGTGGAGGGCGAGGATGCAATGGGGGAAATGTCCAACTGGCTACACAGTGAGAAATAAGTCTATGCTGGGAGAAACATGAATGATAGCTCAAGAATAGAGTTCTGAATATGACAGGAATGGATAAGAAGAAAAGAAAAAAGAAATCAATCTACATGGAAGTAATAAATAACGAATCAGAAGCTGCCCTAAAATGATATCCTAGAGACATCATGCCTATTTCTCAAGCTTTCTACAGACACTGAGTATACAAATGATTGCTAGATCATATTGCTTGAATTGGGAGTAAGATCAAGTTTACTATCTATGAATCATAATTAGCATAATGCTAAATATCTCTATTTCAAGTAGATATAGGCTACCCAGAAGCAAGATGGTTGTATTAGCACTTTCATCCTAGCTGAACAGGAGGTGGAAGTTTTGTCTCTTGAAATTAGAGGAAGCAGATATTCAAGAACAATAACACGAATGTTTTTATTTTCTCAAACTTATGGTAAAGACCAGGTCAAACATCTTGTAATATTTCACTCTGATTTTCAAATGATATTTAAAGCTATGGAGTCACTAATGTGTTATGAAGTAAAATTTATATTGCTTGATTCTTGCTCCTTGTTTATATGGAGCTGCCCATCTTTGTATAAAGAGTGTATTTTTCTTAGATAATCATGCTGGCAACTCATAAAAGCAATATTCAAATACGCAATTTTCTGTTTTCTCTCTAGGAAGGTTATGTTCTCTTCATTTGTGACATATCCTATCATGCAGCAATGAAGAACATTGTAGATCTCTGTCTACACTGGGGACAGTATTGTAACTAAGTACTGTATTATAATCTGCTCCTTCAATGTGTTAATTAAAATAATAATGTATATTTATCACATTACCCAGAAACTGTTATAGGAAATGAATAATTAGACTCAAATGAAAGCCCAATTTGGTAAAGGCTTGTTGATATTTATTAATATTTTAGAAAGTTGCTACCCTTGAAGTCAAACTCAATTTTATTATTTACATTAAAAATTCCAGCTTTATCTTTGTGATAAAGTCTATAAGTTAGAAACTTTCAGAAGATGCTCAACTGTATCCATCCACAATCAGGAAGAGAACATAATGTACTGTACAGAATGGAATCAACTGAGAGTCTTCTCTGCTTTCCTCATATGTGATTGGGAGCATATTCAATAGTAAAACTTCTAAGGTAAAGTCTTCACTCCCTACAAAGATAGCAGGCTGATTCATCACAGTTGGTGCTTTCAGTGGTTGGCTGAAAGTTTCATAGAGAAGGGAGAGACTACTGAAGTCACTATCAGCAACTCATACATGTGCGGACAGCAAAGAATATACTCATGATACTGCTCAGCTCCTTATCTATGCCTGTGTAGCCAATGAATGATGCCATCCATTGGGTTACTCTTCCAATTTTAATCAGTGTCATTGAAGCAATCCCTGTGGTTTCCTTAAAGACGCTTCTCAGTTGCATGTAGGTTGTATCATGTTAACAACTAAAATCAACCAAGAAAACTCCTAAGCCCCAGTTTATGAAATTTTCTCTAATTAAATTATAATTATACAATTTCTCCCATTCCCTCTATCGAGTGTTTCCTATTTTCTTGCTCCCTCAGAAATTTATAACCTCCTTTTCTTCAAAAAATATGTACACATCTTTACATAAACAAATTAAAAAGCCTGCTGTGTCTACTTAGTGTTCCTTGAATAAATGTATTTTTAGTGCTAATCGCTTGGGGTTGGATAACTATATAAGGGATTCATCCAGGGAAAGACTTATTCTCTCTCTAAAAGCAGTCCTTAATTGCCTGTAGTTTGTCATGTAGGGGTGGGACTCTGTGAGTTGTCCCCCACTCACATTAGCATGTCAGTTGGTGGTGTCATTTACAGGCCTAATTTGAGTAAGCATATTATTGATATTTTATGAGTGTAGTTTCCATATCATATCTAGAAACCAGAATGTTGCAGCTAAAGAGTATTCCTCTGGCTCTTACAATCTTTCTACCCTCTCTTCTTCAATGTTCCTGGACTTCAAATGCAGGGGTTGTGTCAGAGACTGAGTCTTTCTTTTTTTTCTGTGAACTTTTTTTATTATGTTTATTGAGCTCTTTATTTTTTTTCTGCTCCACTCACTCCCTACATCCCCCCTCCCCTTCAATTCTCTCCCAAAGTCCCCATGCTCCCAATTTACTGTGGAGATCTTGTCTTTTTCTACTTCCAATGTAGATTAGATCTATGTAAGTATCTCTTAGAGTCCTCTGGGATTGTGATTTGTGGGCTAGTTTTTTCTGCTTTATGCTTAAAAACCACTTTTGAGTGAGGACATGTAATAATTGTCTTGCTGGGTCTGGTTACCTCACTCAAAGTGATGTTTTATTTATTTATTTTTAGCTCCATCCATTTGCAGGCAAAATTCAAGATGTCATTATTTTTTTTTCTGCTGTGTAGTAATCCATTCTGCAAATGTACCACATGAGCCACAGACTGAGTCTTTCAATGGAACACCTCATCAACAGTGCCTTAAAAACACATATCAAGCCAAAATATTAGATCATTATCTCCCAAAATCATGGATCATTGTCAACATCATTGAATCGTGTAACTTAAATTCTTCATTGCCACTCTATGCAATTTTGCATTTCAGTTTTTAATCATAATAAGATAAATAATAATGGGTGAACATTTTAGTGATATTTTCACTAGTGTATTTCCACCAGGAGTACAAATTTCATCATATATGCACATTTACTTCTTGCTGAAAAGAAGAACTAGCAAAATGATTAGTTCAGATTTTATTGCCAATAAGAGCAACAAGGAAAACTAAATATGAAACTTGATTGAGTGCAAGATATTTACAATCATTAGTAGATAGAAATAATATTGAATCTTTTTTTCCATCAGTTTGTGACACATGCTAAAACAAATATCCTAATATAGAGATCAGGATAGCAGGCATTTTACTCTCATTACACATGACATTAATGAGAACTGGGATCGACTGCAATGTATCACACAAAAAATATCCTTTTCTCATAAGTGACTGCAAAGCTACCTTCATTCTCTAGTGACTTTCTGACTATGGTACTCAATCCAGGCTGGAGAATTTATAGGTAGAAATTCAATTAGATTAAGGTCTTCAGGGCTTTACACATAATTTATTCATGTTTTCTCCTTCTCGTTTTCAAAGTAGTTTCATTAAGCATTCCAGTACCTCAACTTTGAGTGTTTTATTATCATAGCATTTTCTTCATGAGATGGAAATGTGGTCTACTCATTTGGAAAACAATTTATGATATTAAATCATCACTTACCTCAAAAGAGCTCATGTGTTCTTTTCTTTTCTTAAAATCAATGACCCTATACTGTCAGCAAAGATGTAAATAACATTCTTCTGTGATCAAAGAAAGATGATATAGAAGCATAAAAATACATAATCTCCTATCTTATAGTAACTTATCTCTTTTTGCATGATTTTACTTAGACTTTTCCCATTGTCTTGAAAGGCCCAGATTCCACTTGTTAATTTCTGCATGTGTTTTAAGACGTTGATATCATTTTGTTTTTAATGATGACTGTAGACAGTTCTCTAGTCTTAAAGTAGGATGGCATTTCTTTACTCACTGTGCTCTCTCAATTCACTTCAGGAGCAGATTATTGTTTGTACAGCTCATTTGCCTTTTAAACCCATTCTGGATTAAAATTTGTGATCCTCCTGCCTCAGACTCCCTAGTGCTAAGAACAAAGTTGTTAGCATCCAAGCTTAATATCTACTTTACAGAGAGAAACTTTCTGGAAATTTAACTATGATGGCAGGAGACTTGGGTGAATAATCAAGATTCAGAGCAACTTCAACACCAGAAAGAAAAATCATCTACTCTAGTAGAGTAATTATTTTATTTATTTCTATGTCAAGGAAATAATCATTCAACATTTTATTTATTCTATAAGTGATGGAAATTGTAATCACATGGCAAATTAGTAATTTATTGTGATTAAAAGTATATGCCTATATAAATTAGGCTTCCTACATATACATGACTTTTATATATTTCCAAAAGAAAATGCCACATTTACCAGTTTTAACTGAGTTTATTTCCAGATCCTTTTCAATATAAAGTATACTGGAGAAAAATGGTACATAAGAATGAAATAAATTAAAAAAAATTAGGGTTTGCTCTAAAGCCTAACTAGAAAAGTTCCAGTGAATGGCTTTGTTCATGGACAATTTATTCATATCTAGATACATCAAACTAGTGAAAATAATGCCAAACCTTTTATGTGAAATGACAGAAACATTTTGATTAGTTGGAGCTGTCATTATATATATATATATATATATATATATATATATATATATATATATCCTTTATCTCCTAAAATATTGGGAGGTAGTGCACTTGGTATAGGTAATTAAATAATGTAATATTTCTTAGGAACTGACTCTACATTCACCAAGCACTTGAACTACGAGAGGGAATTTAGAACAGAGTCTGCTATGAGAAAAGTAACACTAACCAAAATGGGAATTGTTTCTCCATTCTCATGCTTTCCTGGCAATGAGTGTCATTAATCCATCCAAACAGTTGTGCCTGTGTTAGCATCCTAGGATGCCAAGAGTAAATCTGCATAGAAAATTCAGTTAATCAAAATAGAACTGAATCTTCTTATGCTTAATGTCCTGTGTTACTCATAAAGTTGCCCGTTGATGGACATTATATTTGAGAGAGTAACTTGACACTGTAATGGTAACACTAGCGGTACATGTCTAACAATATTAATAATGTGCTAGCATTTAATAGCGATGGAAAATGGCCTAGATTGCAATCTAAAGACTACATAACACTTTTAATTTTAATAACAATCTTTTGATAGCAGTACTTTTTATATTTCTATATCAGAAGGAGTTTATTAAGTTGCATGAAATTATATAGCAAATAAGACCTCAGACAAGAAGTCAAACTTAGTCAGTCTGGTAAGACTGTAGTAAGTAGACTATAGCAGTATCTACACCTTCCAATATCTGACATTATGTCAAGTAGGCAGGGTGATCTGATCTTTAATTTAGGTGCAGTAATTTAGTAACTCTTTCAGTCTAGCTTCCTCACAAATGGAAGAACTCTTCCTCTTCCTAAAGCAAGAAGAACTCAATTCTTGACTCTTCCCATGGGTTTGCTGAAGCTATATTGACTTTGCAAAGAAAAGGCAGCTAGGGTTCTAAAGAACCATGGAGCCACACAGTCACAAATCAACCTGAGGCAACTGAATTGATTCATCAAATTCCTAACTAAATAACTCACCTCTTTTCTTAAAAGAAAAAAAAAAAAACAAGTCAATTCCAGGCAAGAGAAAGGGAGGTTTTCTCTGTGGTCTGTTGGAGAGCACAGGAAATACAGGGGCATTAGAATCTACGGAAGAGAAAAACAGAAACAGGAACAAAAATGTGCATCAGAGCAGCAACACAAAGCAAATTTCTTAGATTTCATAGCCAAAAATTCCTGGCAAGCAAAGAAATTTCTGTATCACTAAACCAAGAGTTGTTAGTAGACAGCTCACTGTTTCTTATCCAAAATAGAACTGCTACTCTGATTCTGGGAGATAATGCAGGGACTTGAACTACATAGCCATTTTCAGCTGTCTCTCAGCAAATGTTGTGCATTAAGATATTATCATTGCAAAGGTAATGATTATAACTTTTCCCCTTTGGTAAATCTAAAAACTCACAGAATGAAGCTATTGCCTCTTCTAGGTGTAAAGGCCGTTACCTTTGTTGTCAGCCTTTGAAACACAGACCAGCTGGTTTCCAAAGCAGTCAGGACATTTAGAATGCATGCTGTGTATAACCCTACTTGCTAGCAATGTAATTACTCTGTTTATTCATTTTAATGATCCCATAAAGGAGAATGAGATATGATGTCAGCACAGGACACAAAAAGAACTTGTAAAATGAGCATGACAATTTTTTAGAGCCAAATGTGAAGCTGGTGAGCACATGAGCTAAGCCCTATTGGGGGCAGACTGTCTTCCACGGATTCAGAAAACCAAACCAACATAGAAGCATTCACTCTCTGCAGCTATCTTTTAGATCCCTAGGCTGGTACATGAAGTCATTAATTTTGATTGACAATGAAATCTTGCTCTTGTTTTGTATGTAGTTTACCTTTGCTCTTTTATATATACCAAGCCACATATCCACATAGCTTTAAACAAGGTAAATTTTAGAAAATAACAATTTTACCTTGACGTATTTTTCTAAAAATCTAAATTCTGCACATGAGGAAAAACACAGCATTTGTGTTTCTAGGTCAGATTAGTTTACCATGGTTCTCCCCAGTTCTCTCCATCACTGCAAAGATGACATTATTTCATTTTTCTCCATGACTAAATGATACTCACTCCAATTCTACACATACATATGCCATACTCTCTGAACTTATTTCTCTTTTTCAGTGATGATGCTTTTCTGTATTGGCATTTATCTTTTAGATTTAGGCCAGGATATGCAAGCAAATGTCCACATTTTTCTCTTATACTCTTCTGACACATGTTTTTGAATGTTGTTGTAGTTTGTTTTCTCAAAACAGGCTCTCTCTATTTAACAGCTATGGATATTCTGGAAGTTGCTTTTTGAAACGAGGTGCTGGCCTTTGAATACACAGAGATCTACCTGCCTTTACCGCTTGAGTGATTGAAATAAGGGCATGCTTCAACCATCATCTTTTTTTTTTACAAAGTTAAAGACACTTATTCATATTACCAAGTTTTAAGATGTTTTTCTATTTCTATTTTTCTCAACTTTTATATCTACTCAGTGGGTACAAGTTTTGTATACTGAAGATCTAGCTGTGTCAATATCCATCATTCAAACTTGAACATGCACATAATCACAAAGACTTAGATTGTTTATAATATATTCAAGTGATAGAAACTGTGATAAGGACAGCAGGATAAATAAATACAGTAGAGAAGCCATTCTATAATGATTTTCAAAACAAGATTTTAGAATGATATAGTAACATTTTCACATAATTTAAATCTTCTGTGACCTATGCTCACACACTCTAAAGGAAGAATAAAGGCTAATATCATCAATTGAATTATACAAGCAAAACTTAAGTTGCACAGTGCTAAAAGATGTACTAGTGTTTTGGGTACAAGCAGGACCAAGAAATTCACTACAGATATCTAATATTGTTCAAATATATTGCAGTATAATCAAAGTTTAAGTATCTGTGTGTGGTTCTCTCAGACCCACAAGCAAAATTACTACCCTTGATTTTACTGCTATTGACTAGTTCATGCCATTGGCTAATGACAAAACAATAGTCAAACAGCTATCACGAATCACTGTAGATGCTAATGTGGTATGATTAATTGAGAGAATATTCCACACATTGACTTTGATAGACCAGAAACAAAGAACCAATGATGTGGGAGTGGGGTAGAAAAAAAGATGTTTTTAAGTTAGCAAGCCTGAACTCAGAAAGTTCAGGTTGGTTTGCATTGAATAATCCATAATTAACTTCACATTTCCTGGCAAAAATTTCTGTGTTGAACAAAAGTTAATCATTCATTCCTTAAGGAAAGTGATGTGAGGACTTCACTATAGTCTGGTGGAGTCGAAAATCAAATCACTTTAATTCTCCCCCTTTTCTTAGGCTTGCTCTTAACAGGAGAACCATAAACATAGACTTTCAATATAATCAGAGCCTTTTGATGTGGCCATTTATTTTTGAAAGGCTTTATGTAGCATACCAATAGCTGCATTCTCTATTGGTACACCATTCAATAAACTAGCCAGCCAGCCACATTTATTTCAAAGTTCAGGTTTAATTAAAAGATAAGGCCAGAGTGACAGAATGCCAAGGGAAAGAAGGGTGCTGAATTTTTTTGTTGTTGTATATTACTGCAGAACAGCTACATTTATTTTTATACTGATCCCCATTAATGCCAAATCAGACGGCAGCCTTTCTTACAAGCAGCCACATTTGCATCGTTGCCTGCTTCCCTCAGGAAATCACCATGGAGTTCTTCATTCTGACTTCAAATCCAGTGTGAATGTGCTTTTGCTAGCGGAAATGCTGAAAAATTGTGCACACAGAGTTAATTTTTTCAAGTTGAAATGCATTCCTCAGTTTAGCAGTATTTGCGGAGGATACATTAGTCTCTGTTTCGGATGTTAGGGCTAACTAGTCCTCCTGCAACAGGATTAAAAATGTAAGAGTAACTAATTCAAACTCCATAGTTTTTTCATTGATTTATGACGCTTTCTAACCTACTGACCAAATGCTACTTTTACAGATGGAAAACAAAATTTCTCAGATAGTTAAAATGTCATGAATATGGTTAACAGCACCTCTTATTCTCCTGAAATTTTAGGTACTGTATATTCTAATCTGAAGCTGTTTTCAAGAAATAGAAAAGAGAAAGGGAGATAATTAAATCAAGGCAGGACAAACACTTGGGAACAGGATACTCTATTGGTGCTTAGACAGCAGATCAGCTAGTACTGGCTTTTATCGAATCTTGTAGGACACTGAATCCTTGAAAGACTTACTGGATCATTTTGCTTTTTTTTTTCAGGAATCATGAGGTTCAGCAAAGTATGCTAGACTGGACTGTGGGCTTATGTGGTCTCTACACCAATCTATTTCCCATACGTTAGGGTACTAGCTAACAGAGTAAGATGTGAAAACTCCAACTTTGAGGTTCGTGGTTCTGACATAAATCATGTCCCCATCCTGCTAGCTTTGGGAATCATGGGAGTAGATATTTAATTACTACCTCTAAAGTGCACCATTAGGTAATAATGCTAATTAGTAGTAACTCTGATGAAAATATAGCATGTAAGTAACTACGCAGAAAGAGAGTAATCTGAGTTTGTATGAAGGGTGTTGTTCACATCATTATATCATCTTACTTCATGGCCCAAGGTCTATGTCTGGTGTAGGAGGAACTGCACCCATATTCCCAAATATTGTTTATTAATGCTCTTTTACATTTAAGGGGGGATATGATATAGAGATGAATAATTTAAATTGATATGGATCTTATTTTATTGATACAAATTTAAGGTCAATTTTGCTATATGTATATATATATTTCTGATCTTGATTAAGTCATTGTGATTGTGTAGTTCATTTAAAATGTAATGTATAATTAATAATTATAGGTTAATAGATAATCATCTATAATAGTCAAGCTTGTAGTGATGTTAGTAAGATCTTCTAGATGTGCATAGATATATTTCATATAGATAGGCATTCTTCATATCTTTCAAAGACTACAGAATATGGCATTTAAAATGTTTTAATAACTTAGGACTTTTCATATAGTGAGACACATCTGCTTCTGGCAGCACCATCTACTTCAAGAGAAAAATGGGCATCGAAGAGGCTCCTTATGGAGTTTGCTAGACAATTGGGTAAGAAACTGCTCTTGCCTGGACTGGTTCACTGAACATGCAGTACCCACAGAGAGATGGCTACTGAACTTGCCTAAAGTCCTTTGGGGTTCCTGCTTCACGAAAGAGTCAGCAAGACATTCTGTAGGACACAGAAAGAAGTGACTAAACTGTCTTAAAATTTCCAGTTTCATGGAAAAATCTTTTAGATACTATGGGCTTGTATGCTGAAGACAGATGCCCCAATGGTACAGAAAATTTTTGGGTAAATGCCCAAAAAGCAAGACATCTCTGTCAAGTCTAGAGTTTTAGAAGTTGTTTATAATGCACTTCCTGTTTACTTAGGTAATATTGTATCCTTCTGGAATTTTTGATGGAGCTGAAGAATAGATAGGTAGTTATATTTATAGTTTTCCTTATTTATGATAAAAGAAAAAGTAGATACAAATATTATAACTGTAATTCTTGCTTAATATCTGTTTTGTTATATGTAATTTTACTATGTTGAAGATAAATCCTTTCTTTCCTTTTTAAACAGAAAAGGGGGAATGGTGTAGGAGGTCCTTTTGTTTATGTATTGCTTTTATTGGTTTTCAATAAAAAAACTGCTTGGCCTGATAGGGCAGAACTTAGGTAGGCAGAGAAGACAGAACTGAATTATGGGAGGAAGAAAGCAGAGTCAGAGAGACAGCATGGTTCTGCGACTGGAGGTAAATGTGCTAAAACTTTTCTGGTAATCCACAAGCTCATGGTAATACACAGATTGATATAAATTGGTTAAACTAAGATGTAAGAGTTAGTCAATAAGAAGTTAGAGCTAATGGGCAAGGCAGTGTTTAAATAATACAGTTTCTGTGAGGTTATTTCAGGGCTAAGCTACCCAGATGGCTGGGAAGAACAAACAGCCCTCTCTATACAGCATATGGCTTTTCATTAGTACACAAGGTTAGTACTTCTCTCTGCTTAGCTTCAGAGGTGTAGGCTTTCTGTAATGTAGAGAAAAAATATGTGGAATAGACATTCTTCAGGCATTCTAAGCATTTCCTCTTCACCTTCTTCTGAACAAACTTCAGATAATCTGCACTGCAAATTAAAGCTTCAAAACATAGTTTATGTTCAGAAGAACATATCTTAGGAAAGCAGGTAGCATGTACTTATTTCCAGACACTTGTAATGAATTACAGAAAGACTGCATATGCCCCAAATCTTCCTAATGTACACTCCTTCTAAGAACTGCGAAGGAAGATACAGGAGAAACAATGACTCACTAAATAAATTTTGTGTTGTGACAAAATCCTACATATTTGGCAAAATTCCTATGTGAAGTTAAGTGATTTTCTTGAAATACAGTTAAAGACAAATTTACAATGAGAATCTCTTCTTGCAAAATACCTATTAACGTGATGGATAATCTATACATTCATAAAATTAGGGTGCCACTTGCAAGCATGCATCTACCCTTGCATATTTATCAAATAGGGTCCATTATCAAACTGCAACCCAGGGAGAAGTTAAAGCTAATTATGTTTGGGGGTTTATTTTGCTGCTTTAAAGTAATAACAAAACAGACATAGAAACAACCTAATGGTATTCAATCTCCCCATCGAGGTATTACTTAGTTCAGACATCGTATGTCTTAGGCAAGCACTTGACAGGTGCTAAATTGTAGTAAATTCATGATTGAATTATCTAGCAGCTACCTGTACTTCTGGTAATCTATTATACTGGTTAAAGTGTAAGCCATTTGCCTTTATCATTTTTGACATCGACACTACATACAGAAAAACAAAAGTTAGAGGAATTATGGCAGTGGTAGCAGAATGTGAGCCTGCAAGCATAGTCTCAAGGTCAAGCAGTTTCCTTTAGCCTTTGTCTCTCACTGGCACAATCCTGTCCTTTGTAGGATTTCAAGAGTAGTCACTAGAATGTATCCTGTTCTTCTGGGTCTTAAATTCCAAGTAGACCGCAAAAATGTTTTTATCAAAATTATTGTTCTCATTTTTTGATAATTATTAATGTCACTCCCACTGTATCTAAGTCATCATTGTGACTAGGGCCTCTTAGGTGATGTGATGTCTCAATGGTTTGATATCTATTAGATTGTACATACTAATGTTAGATTCAATATCTGTCATTTTTTCCTTTCTTTCAACTGTGCTTTTTGGAACCTACTGTCTTCTCTCATCAGAAATCTTAGAACTACTCTCGATATGAAGTTATCTTCCTCTTCTAACTCTTTCACCTCTCCTGTCTTCTCTTTTATCTCTTCATTCTCCTCTTCCTTCTTCTATCTTCATCCCTTTCCTTTTATTTTCTTTGGTAAAATTGTACAACAAATATCTACTGAAGACATTCTTCTATTCATTCTTTTCAAGTGAGGGTTGTATTTTTTCAGAAAAACACCTAGAGACGGATATAAGTGGGAAAGTTTCTTTTTCATTCTCAGTAACAGTCCTAGAACAAAATATAATACACAGGCTTAAATCATATGCTATGAGGTATGTTAGCTGCATATTTGAG
Source organism: Myodes glareolus (assembly GCF_982192425.1). Classification (NCBI taxonomy): domain Eukaryota; kingdom Metazoa; phylum Chordata; class Mammalia; order Rodentia; family Cricetidae; genus Myodes; species Myodes glareolus. Next base: position 93,753,523 of record NC_142031.1, read on the forward strand.
ACTGACTATGTTTCTCTTGTGCACTAGCTCCTTCACAGAAAAAATTTATCAATCTGCTTGTTGTGCACTTCCCACCTTGTCTTTTATCCCAGTTTTTACATTTTTTAAAAATCAGGTTCTTGAGGAACCACCACACTGATTTCAACATTGGCTGCACAAGTTTGCATTCTCACCAACAATGGATGAGTGTTCCCCTCACTCCACATCCTCTCCAGCATAGGCTATCATTAGTGTCTTTGAGTTTAGCTATTCTGACAGGTGTAAGATGGTATCTCAAAGTGGTTTTGATTTGCATTTCCCTGATCACTAAGGAGGTTGAGCATAACCTTAACATCCCTCAGAACCCAGCAATTCCACTCTTGGGAATATACCCAAGAGATGCCCTATCATACTACAAAAGCATTTGTTCAACTATGTTCATAGCTACACTATTTGTAATAGCCAGAATATGGAAATAACCTAGGTGCCCCTCAATGGAAGAATGGTTAAAAAAGGTGTGGAACACATACACATTAGAGTTTTACTCAGCGGTAAAAAACAGTGACATCTTGAATTTTGCATGCAAATGGATGGAAATAGAAAACGCTTTACTGAGTGAGGTAACCCAGACCCAAAAAGATGAATATGGTATGTACTCACTCATAAGTGGATTCTAGCCATAATTAAAGGTCTTTGAGCCTGTAATTCGTGATCCTAGAGAAGCTAAATAAGAAGGTGAACCTGAAGAAAATCATATAGTTATCCTCCTGGATATTGGAATTAGACAAGATTGCCAGGCAAACTTGGGTACACGGGGCGTGGGGGGTGGATATAAGGGGAGATAGTTGGAGAGAAGGGAGAGGGGGAGGATTGGGGATGGCTTGGGGGAATAGGAATGGGGGAGGGAGGAAGGATGGATGTGGGAGCGGGGAGGTGTATATCTCAACTAAGGGAGCCATTTTGGGGTTTTCAAGAGATTTGATGATGGAGGGGTTCCCAGGCCCAACGAGAGGTCCCCAGATTGTTCTCTGGGAATCGTAGGAGAGGGTGCTTGAACTGGCCTTTGCCTATAACCATACTGATGAATATTTTGCATATCACCATAGAATCTTCATCTGGCGATGGATGGAGATAGAGACAGAGACACACATTGAAACACTGGACTTAACTCCCTAGGTCCAAATGAGAAGCAGATGGAGGGAGAGCATTAGCAAGGAAGGCAAGATCCGAGGGAACCTTCATCCGACGATGAATAGAGATAGAGACGGAGACCCACATTGGAGCACTGGACTGAGTCCCCAAGGTCCAGTTGAGGAGCAGAAGGAGGGAAAACATGAAAAAGGAAGTAAGGACCGCGAGGGGTGCGTTCACCCACTGATACAAGGGGATTGGTCTGGTGGGAGCTCATCAGGGCCAGCTGTACTGGGACTTAAAGAGCACCTGATAGGGCCGGTTTCTCTGAATGTGGCTGACATGGGGCCATTGACAATGACATTGGGTCTTGTTTCGTCTGCATGTGCTGGCTTTCTGGGATCCTGGTCTGTTTGGATGCTCATCTTCCTGGACCTGGAAGGAGGGGGAGGAACTTGGACTACCAGCAGGGCAGGAGGCCCTGACTGCACTTGGGACTGGAGAGGGAGGAGGGAAGGGAGTGGGGGGAGTGAGAGGGTATTGGGAGGAGGGGAGGAAGTGGAAATTTTTTATAAATAAATGAATAAATAAATAATAACAATAAAAAATCAAGTTCCTGTATTTTTCTTTCTTGCCTTCCTCTCTACCAGTGAGGAATAAACAAAATACGTGATTCTCTCCATTACTTATTAGATGCTCGTTGTCAAGGTCGTTTGCCAAACAGAATTTTCAGACCTCTTTTGTACCTCATAATATTCATTTTATGTACACTACCTCATGGCACACCCTGTCTTCTTAGCGTACGACTTGATGACTGCCATATGTCCTAGCGGTGTTTCCCATTCACTTTCCCCAAACACAACTGTGTCCACTATGTGCCTACTACTTTCATTTTTATATCTATCCACTTTGATCCTGTTATTCAGTCAATAATGACTTATCCTCTTACATGTTGGATTATTTTGACCATTTTTGGGTTTGCCCATAATTTTATGTTGGAAACATGAAATATAAGTTATGCATTATTCTTTTTTCTGCTTAACAGCCCCACCTTCCTGCAGAAAAAAACTGGTGTCATGGAATTATTAGAGGTCAGTGTATTAAATTTAAAGTGAGAACTCCTTGCTTCCAACCCTTCCTTCTAATATTTGTTAAGTCGTTCCATTTGCCTCCTATTCAATGCAAATATTTCTTGTCAGCTTATGATTTCGATTTCAAACAAGTGAAGGAAAACATGCAAACACACAATACATTACTGCCATATGCATGATGTGTACTGTACTTCTGTTTATATGTTGTTTTATTGGTTGATGAATACTGCTGTTTTGGTCAATGGCTTAGCCGAGTAAAGCCAGGCAGAAAATCTGAACAGAGATACACAGAGAGAGAATAGGCAGAGTCAGGTAGATGCCATGTTGCTAAGAAAAGAATGTCAGAACCTTATAAGTAAACCATGAGCTTCATGGTAAAATGCAAATAAAAAGAAATGGGTTAATTTCACATGTAAGGGCTACGTAGGAATTTGTCTAAGCTACTGGCCAAACGGCTTTGCAACTAATATAGTTTCTGTGTGATTATTTGGGTCTGGGCTGCCAGAAAATGACTGAACAGTCTCCACTTACACAGGATGCCATAGCGGTATCTTCTCCCTGAGTCATAAACTTCAATCTGTTGGCTACATATTCTCCCTGGTGAGAGTAGCTACTCTTGGAAACTTTCCAAAGAGAACCTCTTCATGTACTAAATCCCATTTACTTTATTATATGTGATAAGGAAACCAAAGAAATGATCACTATTTTCAGACCCTAAAGTTTTACACTGTACTTCCATCTATCAACATTCTTTTTTTTAAAGTTTATTAAAATATAAAAGTTTCCATTTTCGCCCCTCCTCCCAACACCCTCCCACTCCCCCCACTCCCTCTCCTCTTCCCTCTCCATCCCTAAGAGCAGTCCTTGTTTCCTGCCCTGTGGGTAGTTCAAGTTCCTCCCCGCTCCCTCCAGATCCAGGAAGGTGAGTATCCAAACAGACTGGATCCCCAAAAATCCAGAATATGCAGAAGAAACAAGTCCCAGAGTCATTGTCAATGGCTATTTAGAAAGACTTCGGGTCAGCCACATTCAGGGAATCCAGCCTCCTCCCGAGAATCTGCTTGGATCAAGTGCTCCTTCAGTCCCAGTCAACTGGCCTTGGTGAACTCTCATTAGATCAGTCCCCTTGTATCAGTGGGTGATCTCTCCCCTTGAGGTTCTGATTTTCTTTTTTATGTTCTTCCTCCTTCTGCTCCTCCTTTGGACCTTGGGGGGCTCAGTCCGGTGCTCCAATGTGGGTTTCCGTCTGCCTCGCCATCCATAGCCGGATGAAGGTTCCCTCTGATCTTGCCCTCCCTGCTCACGTTCTTCTTCCTTCTGCTTCTCGGTTGGACCTAGGGAGTTAAGTCCAGTGTTCCAACGTGGGTCCCCGTCTCTATCTCCATCCATTGCCAGATGAAGGATCTATGGTGATAAGCAAAATATTCATCAGTATGGTTATGGGCCAAGGCCAGTTCAGACACCCTCTCCTCTGTCCAGAGAACAATCTGGGGATCTCTCTTTGGACCTGGGATCCCATTTACAGTCAAGTCTCTAGTAAACCCTAAACTGACTTCCATAGTTGAGATATATTCTTCCTTGAACCCATATCTATCCTTCCTCCCTCCCCACCTCCCAGTCCCCCGAGCATTTCCCATTCCTCCCCTGCTCCCTTCTCTCTAACCCTCTCCCCTTCCAACTATCCTCCCACCCCCCCCATGCACCCGTGGTTACCTGGATCTCTTGTCTATTTCCAATCTTCAGGAGGAAAACTACCTGAACTTTCTTCAGGTTCACCTTCTTATTTAGCTTCTCTAGGATCACGAATAATAGGCTCAAAGACCTTTAATTATGGCTAGAATCCACTTGTGCAGCCACTGTGGAAATCAGTGTGGCGGTTTCTCAGGAAACTGGGAGTCAACCTCCCTCAAGACCCAGCAATTCCACTCTTGGGAATATACCCAAGAGATGCCCTATCATACTACAAAAGTATTTGTTCAACTATGTTCATAGCTGCACTATTTGTAATAGCCAGAACCTGGAAACAACCTAGGTGGCCCTCAATAGAAGAATGATTAAAGAAGGTGTGGAACATATATACATTAGAGTTTTACTCAGCGGTAAAGAACAATGACATCTTGAATTTTACATGCAAATGGATGGAAATAGAAAACGCTTTACTGAGTGTGGTAACCCATCTATCAACATTCTTATCTATTTAGATTCAGAAATTTCACCAATAATCATATCCTGAGAGAGGATATATCTATATTTGTTATCAGATTCATTCTTATGCTCTTAAATGCTTTCTAGAAGCATTGTTTCCCCACAATGGTAGCAAATGGATCATGTTAGCAAAATTTTTCATCTTCCACAATTCTGATCATCATCTTACTCAGCTTCTAGATAACACTTGCCAGAGTATTTTATAACACACACACACACACACACGCATATATATATATATATATATGTTATAATATATCATATATATGGCTATTCATTCAGATTGTTGCCGCAGCTTCTTAACTGTTTTTCTTGTAAGTAAACAACTTGTTTTCCGTGAACTCTCAGTTCAATCTACTTAGAGCAGGCAGACAAACAGCAAGCTGAATAATTTTTTAAGACTTGAAAAGGCCACATTCAAACAAATATGGCCTCTCATAACACAGAAGGTAAAGTATAAAGTTTTGCCACAGATAATAGATGTCACAAATGTTAGCCTCTGTGTAACCTCTACAACTCAGAGCTGTCACATTTCATACTCACCTTTGTTCTTGGTGTTGCATGTGTTATCAGTTTTGCTTCTCAATTTTCCCACAAACTTCTGTGTTACGGCACTGGGATAGTCCATTTTTGTCGAAGGATTCTTTGCAGAGCTGTGAGAATTCTCCCTTCCTCTACCCAGATGATTGTTTCTGCATCACCTTATAAATTGCTTCCTCGGCCACACCAGCAAATCACTACAGGTACTGTGCTACCTTATTTTCTACTGCTTTATGTTTTCTTTATACCTATGGTATTATTTTCATCTACTTTTTCTATTCGTATGTAGCATAATTTAATTACTTAAAGAAGAAAATGACAGTTTTAGGACTTTATATTGCTAGATACAAAATAAAACATATTTCTTAGTAAAATATTTTTCTATCAATGGAAGAATTAATGTAAGGAAAATCAGTTATGGTGATTCCAGATAAGCAGATATGGTCTAGGCATCAAGCTGGTAGTTAAGAAACTGGAGGAAGAGTGGAAAGGAAGGAGAGAAAACTGAGAATAAAAACAGTGTATTAATAATATAGGAATATAGGTTGATTCATCATACCCTGAAACAAATATGTGACTGTTGATCTAGACTGAGTTGTCAGCTCTGAGCTGTGGGTTTCAGCAAGTCCTGTAGGTATGTCTGAATGTATGGACTAAGGATATTCTATATGCTATATCAAGCTAATATAAAATCAATTATTGGATTTTAAGGACTAAAATAAAGTTGATTTTCAAGTTTGTTCTCTATGAAGTTGTGTGTGTGTGTGTGTGTGTGTGTGTGTGTGTGTGTGTGGTTATGTGTCCATGAATAATGGATAGCGAAGGAAACAAATCACCGAAACTACCTTGGATCATCGTTGAGCTTATTTTTGCTATTTTTTATTTTTTGTTTGTATTACTTTGATTTAAAGTTTCATAACATATATTAATTTTATCTAATAGTAGGTTTCAATATAACAATGTGAAATAAATACAAAAGACATATAAAGTTTATATTCACCCAGTTTTATCCTCTCATGCACCCTCTCTTTCACACCTTCCTTCTTTCTCTTTTGAACTACTTCTCCTTTTACATATTTTGTAAATATTTTTAATTGTATGTGCTTACATTACCTCTTCTTCCTCCATCCACTGCCTCCCACTCATCCTCTCTTTGTTCTCTCCTGAGTTCATGGCATCTTTCTCATTGTTTAAATATATAGTTTCTGAATATGTAGCTAAAACCTGCTCAGTGCACACAATTTTGCCTGTACGCATATTATGTCAAGGATGGCCACTTGGTATTAAACAGCAATTTGGCAGTTCTTCGCCAGGCAAGATCACTTCACCTATTCTCACCATTTTTTCAGTTTTCTAGGGTTGAAGGCCAATGACCTTTCTTTCTTCTGTGTCAGCATGTTCGCCTTTATTGTCATGACTTGTTTAGGCAATCATGTTGATGAGATTTCAGGGAGACACTCCTTCCATTGGAATGTTTTTTTTTTTTATTTCTTTCATTGTTCTCTCAGTGAGTTTTATTGGAGTGGCTTACAGGAGCACAAGTCAGTGGCTATTTAGAGAAGCACTTGGGTCGTTTTGTACAAAAAGTTTCATGAAGACCAGACTGGTCTCAAACACCCTGTTTAACATAGATTACTCTGAACTCCTAATATTTTTGCCTGTACTTCCTGCGTAATTGAGATTACAAAAGTGTGTCTCCTGATCTTGTTTTATGAGGTATGGTGAACCCTCATAAAGTAGAGCTTGAAAATCGCTCTACTTCCTGATCTACATATTTGGTACTAAATTTGCTACTTTCTAAATATTATATTTAAAATGAAGTTAACAATAACAGTGCTGGCTTTGTGGCTCAGTTGGAGAGGAAACTTACTTAGTATTTACAACATTCTGGGTTTGATACCGGTTTCTTATAAAACCAGACATCATAGGACATGACTATATTCTTACTTGTAGGAAATTAGAGGCAGGATTATCAGAAGCTGAAAGCCAACCTTAGCCATATGGTAAGTTTGTAGCTAACCTATACAGCTTGAAATCCTGTCCCCAAATAAGATAAAATAAAAATAAAGGTCCTTGGTGATTACATACTCAACTCATTTAAAACGAAATTATTTTAATTTAATACCTAGAATAATGAAGTAAGTAAATAATATTACTTCATACATTTCTCCTCATCCCTTGGAGCGTTTTTCTGAAGAAATCACAGCCCATTGTACTGGTTGGTGGACACACTAGCTCTTCCAATGTTAGTAGAAAATAGCAAGTCAATGGGATTGAAGAATAATGATATTACTCTGTTTGGCTCCTCACTGTTTTATGAACTTGTTGGGTAAACTATTTATTTTTAGCAGGTCCTTTCTTATCTGTAAATTCAAATGACAACATTTAGCTATAAAAATTGCTACAAAAGTTAAATACATATGCAAAGACAGATATGTATGCCATCTTATAATAGGTGCACAGAAATATGTTTCCATCTCCCTTATGCATCTGATCTTTCCCCTTAGGTTATTAGATCAACCAGAGAACATCAAAATATTTTTTATGATTTTTATGTCATAGAATTTCCTTTATGTCAGCATGGCTTGTGATAGTTGTATAATATTTTATAAAAGATAAGACATAACATTAGGATTTTGCTAGCCTCACTACCTCAGGGGACCATAGTAAAAGGAATATGAGGCTTTAAATTGGTCTATAGAGGATACAGTGATTTAGTTGCATAAAAGTCATAGAAACCCATTCTTCCCAGTGCAGAGTGAATGAACTGATTTCTAAGATATATCTTTACCAGTAATGTATGCATTTTGACACCCCTGAACTGTCCCAGTCCCAAGAATCTTTGAAATACAATCATGTCCTTTTAAGTCCTAATTCTTAACCAACATTAGTCAGTACAGTAGACCATTAACAAATACCAATGTTTGTTGCCAAAAAGAAGAAGATATACGTCACAGCTTTGTGAAAGTGTCATTTCTATGGTTACCCACTACTCAGAAGCCCATAGAACATATATGTTCTTCCTCCCCTCGATGATATTTAGAAGTATAAAATTAGCACTGTGTCGTACTTGCCTGATTGGCTGAAAAAGGTGAATTTTGCTAAGGTTAGCAAAAAATAAAAAATAAAGCTGTTCAGTTCAAGAATCCCTGCTATTTATAGAATTATCCTACCTCTGTCTTCTCCAACAAGTTCAATATGTTGAAACTTTAAATCTTTTTTAAACGTTTGTTTATTCTGTATACAGTGTTCTGTCTGAATTGCCTGCAAGCCAGAAAAGGGCACCAGATCCTATTATAGATGGTTGTGAGCCACCTTGTCATTGCTGGGAATTGAACACAGGGCCTCTGTAAGAGCAGTCCATGGACTTAACCTCTGTGCCATCTCTCCAGCCTCAAAATTCTTAGAACTTGAGAATGTGACTATGTTTAGACATAAATAATCTAAGTGGTAATTATGTTAAGATGTTAATGAAATTGGCAGACATTTCTCAAATAAAGATGCAGAAACTGTTAATGTGTATTTGGAAATGAATTTAATATCTCTAGCTGTCAGGGAAATCACGTAGGCACAGGAAATGAACACAGTGACCATACATACATTCATCCATTTGTACGGGTAATGTGAAGGCATGAATTGTTATGGAGTAGAAGAAGGGATAGATTTGGTAAAAAAAATTATTCATCTATTAAATTTCTATTAAATTCTCCCCCCAAAAAAACCTTAAATAAAAAAAGATGAGGCAGAGGAAGGCATACCGTGAAGTACAGTGTATAATGCATGATAATTATAACCAATAGCTGTAACCTGCCTTATGTCCCTCATCATAATATACTTTTGTTATTTTATGGTCTATTCCTTCTATAAACAATGTTCTCTGTAAAACAAAACCAAACCAAACAAATTCCTTTTCATCCATTTGATGACCTCCAGCTATGAGCACTCAATAGTATATTCAAGGAAGCTAAGAAAAGCCCTCTTTAGAGGGTGCCCAGGCTCTCATATTCAGAGGTTCTGACACAGCCAGTATTCAACTTCAAAAACTATCAAGGTCCAAAGTGTGATTGATTTTATTTCACATTTTTTTCTTTATTTATTTTTTCATGTTATGTGATCGCTGAAAGCTGAAAGCACTGGTGTTGCTTTCGATGTTCCCAGCTGGATTATTAATCTTTCTGTCGAGTCTAATTCCTGACCCTCCATTTAGATCTATTTCTCAGCTGATGCCTCTATTAGCCTGACTGCACTCGAGTTCTGTTGCTCCTGTGGCTACTACCCGCTGAGGAACTGCTCTTTGAGTACTTAGCAGAAAAGCTCTATGTTTTATTGACTTAGATTTTAATTTCAAATGCTAATCTGACTGTGCAGGTACTTGAAAACAAATATTCTGAGGGGCTCCCCTTATGTACAGAGACATTATTGCAAAGTTCCATGTGCACCCAAAAAATAAATTTAAGAAAATCTTTCATGCCTTGCACTGCTTCATTTTTTTATAACATTAATATAGTCTTGGAAAAATAAATGATTTTTGAAAAGTAAGAAAACTAAAGAAAGAGTAATATGAGGGCTAGAAGAAAATAGAAACATGTGCCGGATTTCACCAGTAAATGCTGTTCATTGTAGCAGGATAAATACAAGTAGATTGAATTATGGACTCAGTGTTGTAATGAAAATATGAGGAAATCCAATAATAAACAAAACACAGTCCTATAGTTAAAGATCAATACAATTGAAGGAGACAGTGTTGTCACACTTTTGGAATTGCCAAACTTTAGCACAGTCAAAATTGATGGTGACAATATAATGAACCAATCAGCTACATTTCACTGACTTCCTATTCCTGTGTTATCACCAATAGTTACAGGATTCGAAAGTACCTAAGCAATGCTGCATCTGGAAAAAGCATTCTCCATTATTGCTGGATGCATGAATTGAGAAATAGGCAATATTTCCCTCTCTTGATGAAAAGTGAAATTGAATCGCGAGTATCTCTTCTCATCAAAATTTTGTTGAATAACATTTCTATACATGCCATTGGTGTTATTAATCCTAGTTTCTTCACTTAAATGCGTACCTACACACCAGGATCAAGTTCATCCCATTTTACTCTGATCTTAATATTTAAAGAATATATTCTGGTGATCTCTTTATAACCTCAGCCACTATTCAGCAACAACACAGAGTCACTGAAAAAAATACAATAAATACATTCTTGTCCCCACTTCTACATAGTTCTTAGTTACCTGAAAATTTAATTGTTAGCCTCCCCTCTCATTTTCTGTTTTACTCATCACAAGAAATGGTTTCTTTTTTTGCTTGATATTTAATAACATACATCCACTTAATCTGGGGATTTTAAAGTCGTTCAACTTGTCATCTAGGAAGGCTGTTACAATTACACCAGTGTTTTCATACACCACACACCGTCTGAGGTTCACTGTGATTGTCACTAGGATCAAAATATGTTCTGTGTACCTATTTTCTTAAATAGAAATATTCTTTCCTGGGGGGAAGTTCATCACACTCAGGAAATAAGATACATTACCAAATCTGCAGGGACAACGTTGTCATTTACAAAGGAGTAGAGTCAAGGTCTCAGAATTGTTGTCAAGTGGCTCACAACCACTTGTAAAACTAGATTCAGGCCATTCAACATCACAGAGCTCTGAAGACACCAAATACTCAATGTGGACATACCCATAAATGGGCACACCCACATACAGAAAACTTTAAAAAATATTAAATCTTAAAAAAAGTTTTGCTGGGTGTAAGAACTTCAGAATGTCACAAGATTCATGAGACCTCTCTCCAATATTCTATAAACAATAATAGATTCCCAGGGTGAGAAGAGTTTTTGTGGACATTGACCATGGAGTCCCAGAAATAAAATGTTCATAAACTATCAAGTATACTGGGATGGACTTTTCAGGGGTGTTGTTGCCTTTGAGTCATCCATTTGATATAAATCATATCCCACCCATGTCCCTACTAGTAACTTTTCAAAACTCCTCTGTTCTTGATGGTGGACATGGGTGAAATTCATTCTTTTGTCCTTCTTCAGTGCTTTATCTGTAGGTAAATAGGTATTTGGCCACATCCTATAGAAAAGTCACAAGCAATGAAATCTAGGGAAAAGTCTATTCTCCAGAACCAGCCATTTCAGAAGAACTAAAGAATAAACAATTAGAATACACAACTTTGGAGAAATATGTGTGAAATACTATAAGAATTGTAAATCTTACATAGCATTAAATAATCTGGCAAATGTCCCCAGAAAAGATAACCTGAAAGATAAATTACATTGAGAAAGTGGCCTCATAAAAAACAGTAGGAAATACCTTCCAAAGAATGGGAGTAAGGCACAAATCAAGAAGCATAAGAACAGTAAACCAATGCAGAAACCTGAAAGTGGTCTAGAAGTGTTGAAAAAATAAAAACTTAGCACAGTGGTGGTAAATTGAAGACATTTGCATATTATGGTAATTATATCAATATCAATATTAATTTCTTAATCAGGAAAAAAATTGTTAAAACGTTATCAAGGTTCTTCCCTAAAAGGCCTCAAGAAAGAAAAGTGGAGGTTTAACAAAGCATTACCCAAGCCTTCATGACAGCATCTCTTCTAGCTTTTAAAGTTTTATGTGTTCATTTGAGGTTCTGTGTGTTTGGCTTCTGACAATGTACCTCCAATTGTTGATTCAACTGCATACCTTTCTATTCTGTGTCTCTTGTTTTCTTCCCATTGGAAAGTACAAGCCAATAAGTCCAAGGTCTTACTTAAATTTAAGAGGGTTTCATTTCAAAGTCATTTTAAAATGCATGTTGGCAAAGACCCTATTTTCAAGTAAGATTATATTTTAAGCTTCACGGTACCCATACATGTTTATAATAATGTAGATAATAAGGAAAAACAATGAAATACCTCTAGTGAAACAAAATTTAAAAGCAGTTTTATATAGAAGTGGGTCCTTTAAAGTGAAGAAAAATGGGGAAAGCTCGGTGGCCTGGGATGGGGGGGGGAAGGAGGAAGGATGAATATGGGATCAGGGAAGAATATATTTCAACTAAGGGAGTCATTTTAGGGTTTACAGGAGACTTGATTATATATGGGATCCCAGGTCCAAAGAGATATTCCCCAGATTGTTCTCTGGACAGAGGAGAGGGTGCCTGAATCGGTCATGGCCCATAACCATACTGATGTATATTTTGCTTATCACCATAGATTTTTCATCTGGCGACGGACGGCGATACAGACGGAGACCCACATTGGAGCACCGGACTGAGCCCCCCAAGGTCCAAATGAGGAGCAGAAGGAGGAAGAACATGAAAAACGAAATCAGGACTGCGAGGGATGCTATCACCCACTGATACAAGGGAACGGATCTAATGAGAGTTTACCAAGGCTAGTTGGACTGGTACTGAACGAGGACGTGATCTAACCAGATTCTCGGAATTTGGCCGGATTCTCTGAATGTGGCTGGCCCGAAGTCTTTCTGAAAAGCCATTGACTATGATACTGGGACCTGTTTCCTCTGCATATACTGGATTTTGGGGATCCAATCTGTTTGGATACTCACCTGCCTGGACCTGGAGGGAGGGGGGAGGAACTTGAACTTCCCACAGGGCAGGAAACCCTGACTGCCCTAAGGGACAAAGAGGGAGGAGGAGAGGGAGTAGGGGGAGTGGGAGGGTGTTGGGAAGAGGGGCAGAAATGGAAACTTTTATAATTTAATAAAAGTTACTTTCAAAAAAAAGTGAAGAAAAATGGCAACGATAGAGAATAAAGCCCACTGTGAAAAGCATTTATAGAAAAATCATACTGAATAATTTCAATGATGAGATGGGGAGAAACCAAATGAGGAAGGTGAATGCCTGTTTTAGTGACCAATAATGTGATAGCTATAGTGGCTATCCTAGGAGTAGAAATCAAGTTGACAGTGAGGTACTGTAAGATTCTGGAGTGAAAGAACAGAGATTACAAGAAAAAAGTAAAGGTTAGGACAGAAATTTAGATATACAATGATTGAGAGACTCTGAGTGCTACAGTCCACGTATGTAAGTCTCCATAGAATCCATTTGTTGAATGATGGTATTAAGAAATGGTGCCTTTGAGAGGTGAGTGGGTCATGAGACTAGGACCCTCATAAATAAAGTCTGTGATCTGAGAGACGAGGCCTCAAAGAGATCTTTATTACTTAGACCCCTTGCTAGGTGAGCAATAATTTGACAGTTTGAAATATAGAAGATGATTTTCCAGACACTGGCCATGCTAACCATTGTCAGAAACCTGTCAAACTACAGGAAGTGCAGGGCTGTTGTTTGCAAACTTTCCAAATCATAGTATTTAAAACAATAGCTGAACAGTGTAAGATACTGGTGTAAACCAGGAGGTGGAGGCACGTGCCTTTAATCCCAGCACTTTGGAGGCAGACAGATCTCTGAATTTGAGGCCAGCCTTGTCTACATGAGCTAGTTCCAGGACTGGCACCAAAGCTACAGAAAAACCCAGTTTTGAAAAAACCAAAAGAAAAAAAAGATACTAGTCTACTGGTGTATCTATAAGCAGGCATGGGTCATAAAGAAAACTTTATTTTTATGAGTATAAAAGTGTGAGTTTGAACCTATTATGGTCCTGACCTCTTTGCTCATGGTCTCATTCCTTCTACTTTGCAACTGTACTTTGGGAGCTCAGTTCAGTGTTTTGATGTCGGTCTCTGCCTCTGTTTCCATCAGCTGTTGGATGAAGGTTCTATGGTGATATTTACGATATTCATTAGTCTGACTATAGGGCAAGTCAAGTTCAGGTTCCTCTCCTCTACTGTTTAGGGTCTTAACTGAGGTCGTCCTTGTGGATTCCTGGAAATTTTTCCAGAGCCATGTTTCTGCTAATACTATAATGGCTTCTTTAATCAAGATACTTCTGTTCTTGTTCTCTTCTCTGTCCTTCCTCCATATCGACTATCCCATTCCTTCAAGTTCTTCTTACCCCTTCCCTTCTCCCCACCTCTTAATCTTCCACCCTCTCTTCTTCCCCCACCTCCATGCTCCCAGTTTTGTCACCCACTGAGACAGTTTACCTGACCTAATGGGAGCTCACCAACTCCAGCTGAACAGGGAAGGAAGAAGTATAGGACTAAGCTAGTCCCTCTAAATGCGGTTGACAGTTGCATGGCTGAGGCAGACTGTGGGGCCACTGGCAGTGGAACCAGGATTTATCCCTACTGCATGTGCTGGCTTTTTGGAACCTAGTCTCTTTGAATGCATACCTTGCTCAACCCAGATATAGTAGGGAGGGCCTTGGATCTTCCACAAAATAATGTGCCTTTCCTTCTCTGAGGATTGGATGGGAATGGGGTGGGAAGGTATATGGAGGAAATGGGAGGAGGGGATGAAGTGAAATCTGGGATTGAAATACATAATAAAATTAATTTAAAAATAAGAAAAAAGTGTGGGTTTGTTTAAATGTGAATGTAAAATGTCAGCAAACAGAAAAAAGTTGATGAAGAGAGACTGTTGCCTGAAACATGTTACTACGGATGTAGAAAACAGGAAACAAGTCTCTAAGGAATCCTCTTTTATCCTTTACTGCTGACTACAAGAGTTTTCTAAGGCTCTTTGAAAGTCATTTTTAATTGTTTTTTGTAATAAAGTACCTCAAACAATGAGGTTTTTAAAGGTACAAATATGCTATGATACAGTTATCGTTCCAGAAATCATAATTAATTAATTAATTAATTAATTATCATTTCATGTGTTTGAGTGTTTGCCTGTATAAGTACAGCAAAATCTGTGCCCCTAATACCATATCTCCTGGAAGTGATGTTATTGGTGGTTGTAAACCACCATATATATACCAGGAACTGAGTCCTGATTCTCTGCAGAACAACTGCTACTCAATGCCAAGTCATCTTTCCACCAAGTACTAGTCAGTTTAATGTCATCTGGATGGGGCCAACAGAAATACAGACACTTGATCAAACATTGCATGTGGGAGTGTGGGAGTGCATGGTGTTAATATTAGGATCTGGGACTGAATCAAGATGATTTCCTTCTCCCATATGTGCTGTCTCTATCTAGTCAGTCAGCCTCAGGGTTCATCCTGGAAGACAGGGGTATAGATTGCAAAAGCAGAGATACCAGACATCTATAGCAAAACAATATTTGCCAGATATGTCAGTGTCATTGCATGTATGAACTCATAGGGACTGTGACTGCATGCACAGATCTGCATCAGATCAAGTCAATCAAAATCCCAGTGTGAATGGGGGTATAGAGCTCATGAATCCCTGGCCCTTTGCTGAGGAGCTATTGGTAAGCGATGGCTGTTGGCAAAGGGAGTTATTTTTCCTCAAGGATGAGATCTCTGAGAGGCTACCCATCTTGTAATATATGCTCCTACATCCATACACACACAGGTAGCACATAAATTACCCAAATTTTTTAAAAGAGCACATAAACTTGGAAAACCATTGATGAAATATTGGAGGATTGAGAAGAGGTGTATTTGATCAGAACACATTGTATTTATGTATGAAATTCTTCAAAGATAAAATGTAGAAACATAAACTAAATGACAAAAGAAATAACCCACAGAAAGCAAGAAGACTGTCTCTGTGTTGTTGGAGTGGTCTGATAGTTTGAAAGAAAATGGTCCCCAGAGGGAGTGCCACTAATAGGAGGTATGGCTTTATTTGAGGAAGTGTGTCACTGTGGGGGGTATACCTTGAGGTCTCTTTTGCTTAAACTTCTTTCAGTGTGACTGTCAACTGACATCCTGCTGCCTACAAGATGAAGGACTCTCAACTCTTCCTCGAGCACCACATCTGTTTGCATGCCACCATGCTCCCCACCATGGTGATAACAGGCTGAACCTCTGAACCTGTAAGGGAGCCAACCTCAATTAAGTGTTTGCTTTATGAGAGTTGCTGTGGCCATGGTGTTTCTTCAGGTGGGATGCAGGTACTTTCAAACCCTACCTTGCGTGCAGGTATAGATTTATACTCTCAGCTCATAGGATTCTCAGGTCCCCAGACTCTAGCTGACCCTGTAGGGCTCCAACCTAATCAACATCAGAATATGAGATACCCACCCTCCAAATCCTCACAACACAATTCAGCAACACCTGTGCATCCTACGTGTCAACAATCACGCATTTTACAGATGTCCAAGAGCAGTAGTCACTGAGGTGTAGGGAACATGTGTGTGTGTGACCTTACCTCTTTTAATATCCCAAGCATTAGTCTGTTTCCACTGCTTTTTCAAATTTTAGAGACTACCATGTGCCTTCACCCAGAGCCCTCTCCCTTTCCTCTTTAAATCATTGATGTCAGGTCATTTCTCAGCTTCTGCTAACTGTGTAGGACTCCTCTGGAAGAGCCCAGAAATTCTCTCTTACTTCTAATGTCTTCTGTCATGCCAACCAATGTATTCACAGGTTCTGGAAGCAGAAGGCTTTCTCTAAACAGAAAGGGAAAAATCCACGTAATGAAAATTGCACTCTGACCACATACCTATGAAGACAAGTAGAGCACCATTTGATTAATAGTCAGCAATTTTAAGGTCTGCAGTGTCAATGTCAGACATAACTCATGGATGTCAGATAAAGTTAAGGTGAACAGCAAACAGGGGAGTGGTCTTTGATGGGTAATATGGGTCTTTAATACCCCTGACTAGGTGAGCAGTTCATAAATAGTACTTGATCATATCTATGTTTATGCGGAAAAGCACAGACATAATTGAGTTCCCCTTAGTTGGCTCAGTCCATAATATGTTCAAAGAATTAATATCAATAGAAACTATTTCAGTCGTTAGCCAGGTTCTTCCACAAGTCCTAGGAAGATCTCCCTATACGGAGCTCAATTAAATCATTTTAATTGAGGATTAATTAATTAATTAATTAAGGAATCAATTAAATGCATTTCCCCATTGAGAACTCCTCTCCCTACTCTTGGGAGGTCGTGTTGTTTTTTCTTATGTGTCTGGCACTATAAGGGTATAGGTCACACAAGTCTGACAAAGAAATCCCATCACTCTCAAAATATTGCACCATTGGGGACTAGGATGTGAAGAATCTTCAAGCCTATCTTTCCACTTAGTCAAACACTTGTTTGTCTTCTTCATTTCTTCTATTTAACTTTTCTGCGATGGAGGGTGTGGAAAGTAACTAAAGTTTCTTAAATGTGACTGCCAACACATTGACTTAGAGCATAATGAATGTATGTGTTTATTATGTGTGAATGAATATATGCATATATACATGTGTGATTCTATTTGCATTTACACTCAGTGAGAAAATATTGTTCTTGTTAAAGCATAGATAATAGAATTATTTCAGTCATTGTTATTTTAAAACAAAATATATAAGTTGTACTTGTTGGGTTAAGGATGAAATCTTAGAATTATTTGATCAATTAATAATACCTAGTAACTGCCCAAGGCATTGAATACAGTCATTCTTATAATAATTGCATCAAATAAAAGTAATTGAAGATATAAAAATAACATAATTATTAATAATCAATTCCTAGGAAAAACACATTATAATTATTTAAAATAGTTGTCAAGAGATGGAACAGTGGTTTTGAAGCACTGGCTGCTCTTCCAGAAGCCCTGGGTTTGATTTTTAGGAGACATGACTTATATTATTGCAACAGTAACTATAGGTCAAAGGAATCCAAAGCCCTCTTCTGATACTGACAAACATGCAAGCAGAACATCCAAATACATACACCACACACACACACACACACACACACACACACACACACACCTTTTAATACGTTTAATTTTCAGATTTCAGACTTTGTAACTACTTCAATGCTGCTCTAGAAAAAAAAAATCAAATTAAAAATTCTTTAAGACATTTCTACAAGGGTGCAATCATTTGATGTCTATATTGAACTTGAATTAGGACAGTTTGTGTTTGATGTATAATATTGTCAGCTTGACAGGATATGGAGTTGCACAGGAGTTAAGCCCCAAGGACTGTGCAGAATTATATAAATTAGTTTAATTGATATAGGGAGATACATTTTAAATGTAGCCAGCACTGTTTCATGGGTTAGGGGCCTGACATAAAAAGAGAAATATGCTGAGAAGTGGTTTTTATTGCTTGTCTGATTTCTGATTCTAGACACAATGTGATAAGCTGCCTCCCGTCCCTGTTGCCGCCATGGCTGTTCTACCTGAAGGCTTTGTAAGCTCCAGAACAGACAACCAAAATAAAACCTTGTGTTGATTCTGTCAAGAGAGACAAGGAGGCAAATAACTTGAACATTTTATTCTTACTTTGTTATTTTGTTCATCATAGCTTTTAAAACTGTCACACTAAGAGGGTGGAGAGATATTTCAGTGATTAAAGCACTTGCCGTTCTTATAGTGCACTCAGATTCAATTTCCAGCACCCATGTCTGTCACCTCATAACCTTCTGTAACCCAAGTTTCGGCAGACTTGGTAGCCAAGTTCATCTTCCACAATATTCTGCACATGCATACAGTTGGGTGCACACATACAAATAAAAGGAATTTCCAAACCTGAAAATGAAAATGGACACTAAATTAGTATTTATCTGAACATCTCTTCTGGCTTTCATGTTTTGCACTCAAGGCAAATGACTCACTCTTCTCTCCATGATCTTAATATTATAGTCAGTGAAAATCTTGTCTTTCTTTCTTTGATGCCATTAGGTAATGTTTTATATAGATGTCTTTCTATTCTATGCTTAGAAAACGTTCTTTTCCTTCATCATACTTGTGCGTATGTGAAAGAGAGCCAGGGAGGGGGAGAGAGTGACTTTACTGGTTTTAAAGAGAATGGTAAATGAGGTTTAATCACTTTTACAACAGCATTCAATTCTACAGTCCATTCCTCAAGAAATAAACATTTCTGAGGGAAATGTTAAGTATTAAATTGGAAACATTTTCAAAGATTATTTAGGCTTTCCCACTATCCACACTCCTTCCTCCCTCTCTTTTGTCTTCTTTTTTTTCCAAATTTCCCTCTAGCATTTGTTTCTCTCTTGACTTTTTAAAACACACACTTAAAAGATAAATTTTTGTTTGTTTTCTTATTTCTAAAACCTTATTTCTTTTTTTAATTAAATTCATTCATTTGTTTTACATACTGACCACAATTTCCCCTTCTTCCTCTCCTCCTGTTCCCTTGACCCCTTCTTCCCATCTACCCCCTCCCTGTCCACTCTTTCTCAGTTTCCATTCAGAAAGGGGCCTCCCCTGGGTGTGAACACAACGTAGCATGTCAATTGGAGGCAGTTGTTTCTGATTTTAAGCCTAGCCTTTAATGCTTAAGTCATCCTTGCAGCTCATTCCTAAGAATTTTAAGAGTAGAGAACGTACAGAATATGGTGTGGTCCTGGTAACAAAGTTTGAGCGTCGAATCCAGAATTATACTATATAGGAAGCTTTATATATTATGCTGACCAAGAAACAGAGGAAAGAAAGGGCAGGGATTAAAATATACCCTACAAGATCATACCTTCCATGTCTTCACTTCCTCCCACTATGCCACATTCTAAAAAGGGTTTACCACCTCTCAGTAATAATACCACATGCTAGAGACTAAGCTTTTTAAAACATTTTTAAAACTTTATAATATCATTTATTCCAACAAGAGAGAAGTGCTACTTTAATATTTGGATTTTGATAGCTTTTTTAAAATTAAATATATCTTGGTAATATTCTTTCCTACCACCCCCCAAGTCCTTTCTGATCTCCTCCCTATCCATCCAACTTTGAGTTCTTTCTCAAAAAAAAGCCCAAGACAGTAAAATCATGACCAAACAGAACAAAAGAAAAAAAACGCAAATAAAAAAAAATGAAACAAAACAAAACCCACCAAAACGTAACCAAATAAAAGTATATACAGAACAAACCATGGAGTCAATTATATGTTTGTTAATTACTTGTGAACATGAATCCTGTCTTGGATTGGTTGATATATGAAGTGTCAAGTATCAGTTTATTGGGGAAAACTGGTTTATAAACTTTATTTTTTTAAAAAAGAACAAACAAAAAAATCTTTCAAATTAGAAAACACACATATACATTAACTAGACCCAAAGTCTACACATTCCCATGTACTTGTCTATAGTTTGAATAGCAAGTCTGAAGTTGTGAAGCTTAACATTTGATTTTCTAATTTCAGTATGGAATGTTTATATGCGCTTATCCATTACCAAGAGTAGAAAACCCATAACAATATTAGAACTTCCAAATTTTAAGGTTTTTTGTTTTTGTTTTTGTTTTTTGCTGTTGTTGTTGGTTGGTTGGTTGGTTGGTTAGTTCGGTTTGGCTTGGTTTGATTTGGTTTGGTTTTGGTTTTTCAAGACAGGGTTTGTCAGTAGCTTGGAACCTACCCTGGAACTTTCTCTGTAAACCAGACTGGCCTCAAACTCACAGAGATCTGCCTGCCTCTGCCTCCCAAGTGCTGGGATTAAGGGCATGTACCAAAGCAATCAGTTTTAATTCCACTTTCTTAGCTCATGTCCGTTACTTGCACTAAGAGTGTTTTATTGTAAACAAACAAATGGTTGAGTCCTCTCTACATATACATGAGAACATGTATGTTTAACAAAACAAATCTCTTAAATTCTAGCTATTTTTTTTAATCTCTGGCTAGGAGTATGCTCTGAAAAACTCACAAAGGTCTCTATGATAGGAAATGCGTTCACTGTAGCAGATTGCACAGAAAGACTCAAATCCACGTACAATGGCCACCTCTGTCCTCTGTGTTTCCCAAGAAGCCCCATTCAGTGTTAAACGCAACAGGATATAGAGAGTAAAACCTTCAGACATACATGAACTTAAAGCAATCTCTCTCTCTCTCTCCCTTTCTCTCTCTCTCTCTCTCTCTCTCTCTCTCTCCTATTTTTTTCTCTCTCTCTTCTTTTAGAATCTAATAAGGTTTGGGATACAAGTACATCTATAATGAAATATGAGTATTTTGTTGACTGAGTTTTTCTCTCCAGCCTGTTCATGCAGCAGTTAAGTCTCAAAGAATCACACAGAGGTCTACATTAGTTATAAACTGATTGGCCCATTAGCTCAGGTTTCTTATTAACTAACTCTTATAATTTACATGAGCCCATAATTCTAATCTGTGTTAGCCACAGGACTTGGTATCTTTTGTGGCGAGGCAATCACATCTTGCTTCCTCTGCAACTGGGTCACAACTGGAGACAGAGCTTTCCTCTTGACAGAATTATCCTGTTCTCATTGCTCCACCTCTACTTCCTGCCTCGTCGCCCTACTGATACTTTCTGCCTGGCTACTGGCCAATCAGCATTTTACTAAAAATAATACAAGTGACAGGTTAAATGGTCATTGTCCCACAGCAGCATTTAGATACTTTAAGCAATAGTTAGAAACAGTGTTAATCTGAGTTATTGAAAAATAGATTTTTGACACCCCTCCCCTGAATATCTTGTGACAGTGGTTAGTGATTCCCTTGATTCTCCATCTGAAAGAACTAGAGTAAAAACAAACATGCTGAGAACCACAAGCTGATATGCTCTTACAGTGTATTCACAAAATGTACCTTTAAAAAGAAGTAGTTTCTGTTACATAAAGTTCTAAAACCATATCAAACCCATATCAAAAAAATTATCTCACCTGTATATTATGCTTCCTAAGTGTGGGATATCACAAGTAGAAGAAACAGACATTGGGTTAGATAAAACCTAGGAGACATGGCCTCTGTTAAAATCACAATGAAACACAGATTACCAGCAGAACTTCCCAAAGTCAATTTATGATCTTTCTTGGCCAGCGCCTTTCCCTGGATAGACCACTGGAATCTGTCAATATGCTTCAAGGCCAGGCAGGCACATTGCTGAGGTCCCATTTCTGTTCCTGGCATCCAGTCTGAACATCTGACTCTAGTTGATTCCCGCAGCCCACACTTATTTCCTTGGCACCTGTGGGTGACTAAAAACCCAGTGACACAGCAACAGATTCACTAATTAGCAAACAAAATATCAATTCCATAGTTTTGGCATAGAACCATGGCTTTGTGACACTCTTCTGAACGTTCTGCTCTTCTAACAGTTTTGAAATACAAATACTTAGACTAAGAGTACGCTAACTACATGTTAGTTTTTACCTATCCCATTCCGTGAGAAGACACTTCAGTGATGATACCCTAGTGTATTTGTTACTGGTATCCTGGTATCCATGTGTAAGCTGATATCCTTGTGTTACTAATAATTCTAGTTTATGCTTATTAAGATATATTTAGTTTTTAATTAATGCTGTTTTTTAAAAAAAGTATTTTCTAGTATCTTACCTAACATGCCACATAGGATTTTGCTTTATCTCCTTCAGTTTCTGTAGCGATGATAGTTCTTTGGACTTTCTTAATTGTGAGAAGAAATCAATCCCAGAAGAAATGTATTTTATCATATTACCACAAGGGTTCATACTGTCAACATGATGTATAGATGCTGACCAACTAGCTAAACTACTGTTAAAATTCTCTGTTCTGAAGTGACCATAGAGTCATCATTTCTTTATCTTGTCCCATCATTCCTTTAGAATAAGCCCTTGAACTACCCTACACTTAAGGAGAAGTGAGCTTTGCTCAACTTCACTTAGGATAGGAGAGCTGCACAAATTATTTTTAAATATTGTGTTTGAGAGTTATTGCTTTTTTCTGCCCTTTACCCACTTATTTAATCAGAGAATTTGTTTACTATAAGATATACTATGGCCACTTACTTTTAAATATTATTTTAAATTACAGAATTTTATAAAACGTATTTTAAATGGATTGTAAGTCACAAGTTATAGCTCACTGCAACTTCAGTAATTTGGCTGGTCAGGTCATATCAGTTTTGGCCACTGGGGATATTTCTCTCAGCTTCTTTTACATATGGCTATAATTTATCATTTTGAGTACTTTGTTCTGACTCTGTGAAGATCTCTAGGAAGCTTGTGCATTTCTCTTTCCAGTCCTTTAAGCTGCCATTACTTTAGAGCTTCTAGGTCTTTTCAATTCTTTCACTGGAACACAGCAGAGACAGCAAAATCTTGATCCTAGACTGACTTTATGCTCATTGGATTTTACTTCATTTAACACTAAGTTTACAAAGTAAGTGAATATATGTGTATTTACTCTAAAACACACCCACTCACACGTGCGTGCATGCGTGCACACCCCCCCACACACACACATATACACATATGTGAAAATATATGGGGTAATATTCACTAAATTTGAATCTGTAAAGATATCTAATTCCCATCCATTTAGAGATAACTAATTCTAGCCTCCTTCCTCTCATACTCTCCAAATTTTTCCAAATAATAAGAACTCTTTCTCCTTTATTATTCTCTTTTAATTTCCAATATATATTCCTAGCAGTATCTATGTTGTTAACTGACAGTTTTACTGTAGTCAACTTTTGTAACAATGTGCAGAGGACAATTTCCTTATTGTTTGTTTTTATATTTTCTAAGTTACATAGACTATCACTCTCTGTCTTGCTGGAGTCACTGAAATTTTACTTGTAATAAGTGGTTATATATTCTCTGATTGACTGTATTCTTTCTGAGGACACCTCAACCCCAAGATATATTTTAACAGTTATACATTATGGGTCATTCACAGTCATATATTTTTCTAAAACACCTACCTCATACTCTGTCTCACTCATAGCATTACTCACATAGAACAGTTTCACCACATAAAAGTCCATTATATGTCATCTATCCAGTTTACCAATTTCTCAACCCCCTCAAACCTTCTATGACTGTCAATTTTGTTTTTGATGCTTCTATATTGTGTTGCATTTTCCAAAAAGTCAAAATCATCAGGGTTAAAATATATAGCTCTCAAAAACCCTCCTTTCCCATAGCATTATGTATTTAAGGTCCCTTCAAGTTTTTCTGTCACTTAATAGTTTCTTTTCTCCTGATAACCACTCAGTTCTATGGACATACTACAGTATGCTTATCTAGCTTATCCATCTTTGATACCTCCCTTGTTGGGCAACTATGTATATGTTGCTGTAAGGTTTTTTTTTTTACATTTTTTTATTAATTTTTATTGATCTCTACATTTTTCTCTGCTCCCCTCCCTGCCTCTCCCCTCCTCTTCAATCCTCTCCCAAGGTTCCCATGCTCCCAATTTACTTAAGTTTTACTGTGCAGACTTTTTGTGTATATTTTTCAACTCTGTTGGATAAATACCTTGGCATATGATACTATAATATATGGTAGAATTGCATTCAACTTCATAAGATACTGCCAACTGTATTGCAAAACACTTTGACAGCTTATATTTTTCTCCACATACTCATTGACATTTAGTTTTCAGCCTTTGGAGTTTAGTTATCATAAATGTAGGTGACCTGGTTCTTGCTTTTTTTGTAATTCTAAAACAATAAGAATGATTGACATGCTGAACATGTTTCACAAGTTTGTTTGCTACCTTGTCTTTTATTTTCAAGCATTTGTTCAGGTTTCTATCCTTCTCCCTCCTTTCTTCTTCCTCTTCAGTCCTTCCTCCTCTTCTCTCTTCCACCCCTCATTATCTATCTCCTCTTATTCCTCCTCCTCCTCCTCTTTATACTCCTCATTGTCTACTCCTTTCCATCTTTCTCCTGTTCCTTCATTTTCTCCTTCTCCTATTTGTCCTCCTCATTTTACTCTTCATCTTCTTTTTGGAAATGTTATGTGCTTCCTTGCTCACTGTTAGATCTCTAGAACTTTTTTAATATATTGAATCCACATCTTTTATCATATTTGTATTTTATGAATGACTTTCCCTATCTGTGGCTTGTCTATTTGTTTTCTTAATGATTTGTTTTGTAGAGGACAAGTTTTTCACTACTGAGTTTAAGCTATTATTTTTTTCTTCTTGTGCTAAGCTTATGGTATTGTGTCTAGAAATGTGTCTCCAAACCAAAGCTAAGTCATTCATATTTTCACCTATAATATTTACATTTTAGTATGATTTATAGATTATGTCTATAATCTATTTCAAGTTAATTTTTTAATAAGAGGTGTAAGCTAAAGTCTGTGTATTTACCCAAACTATTAAAGCATGAATTATTGTTCATTTACTGAAGAAACTCGGTTTTGAAGAGGCAATCTTTCCTTTATTAAATTGCCTTTGCACCTTTATATCAATTGCTTTACTCTACTTGAATAAGTCTTTTCTATATTTTCTATTTATTTTTGGCAATACTTGTTCCCTTTCTTATTGCAGAATGATAATAAGTCCTGACATTTGATAAGGTTAGCCTGCCAACTTTGTTCTTTAACATTACATAGGATATATTAGACTTCTACTTTCCAAATTAATTTTGGTGCAATTTTCTTGAGTAGTGTACCTAAAAGTATAGCAAGTGTTCAATTAAAATATAACTTATTGTTTATTTCAGTGTATACACTATATGAAATAAATGGTTTCATTCTGACATTACCATACATGCTTTTGATCTAATTTGCTTGTATTAAAGTCATTCTTTTTCTCATCATTCTACCAATCTCTTCCGATTCCTTTTCTGTCATGTTTTCCTTTGGTGTGGAATATCCTTCTGTATATATATTGCTTTTATTGGTTAATGAATAAAGCTTCTTTTGACCAATGGCTTAACAGAGTAAATCCAGGCAGAAAATCTGAACAGAGATGTAGAGAAAGAGTAGGCAGAGTCAGTAAGACACTAAATAGTTACCACCTAATGAGACAGGAGCCCAGGAACTTTACTGGTAACCACAAATCTTATGATAAAATATAAAATGATGGAAATAGGTTAGTTTAAGATATAAGAGCTAGCTAGTCATATGCTTAAGCTATTGGTCAAGCAGTATTCTAAATAATACAGTTTCAGAGTAATTATTTTGGGTCTGGTCAGACAGGAACATATAAACAGTCTCTGTCAACACTCCCTCCTATTCTAGATCCATACATGAGAGAAACCACGTGTCTACTGACTCTTAGCTAATTGTGCTTTGTATAATCTCCAATTTTGTCCATTCTCCTATAACCAACAAAATGCCCAACTTTTAGCTTCTGTTCTTAATAAAATTATTTGCTGTTTCTCAGTTTTATTTGAGGTTGCTATTGATTTTGACTTGTCTTTAAATTACTCCTTCCCTCAAATGTGCCTACATAGCCTTAAGTTTTTGGATTTATATTTCAATGTTATGAATATGTTTCCAAACAATTGCTTTCACTTTAACCAGCATATTTTGATAGTCTGTTCTTTTTTTAAAATTTAAAACTAGGACAGTTTATGGTTATTTGGGGGAATTTTTCCTTCACCCACATTTTATAAAGTCTATGTAAAGAAGCTCTTACATACTTTCAGCTTGCCATTATGAATGTTCTAGTGGCATATGAAATTTAAAGAAAATGATAGTAAAACCACTATCAC
Organism: Myodes glareolus; assembly: GCF_982192425.1. Lineage (NCBI taxonomy): Eukaryota > Metazoa > Chordata > Mammalia > Rodentia > Cricetidae > Myodes > Myodes glareolus. The sequence continues at coordinate 93,779,867 of NC_142031.1, forward strand.
CTCAAAGATAAAGGAAGATATAAAATTCTCTTTGTTCTTTAGAACGTCATAAAAAGTATAGCATTAACCAATAATGTGAACACATTAACTAGTCCTTTGAAAAGAAGAACATGAAGAATTAAAAGTACATGTTTTGTGCCACCCTTTGTGCAGTTTCATTTGTAGAATGCAAAAATATCTTATTTTCTATTACAAGATTTCTATTATTGCCTAACCATTTACATTAATGAAGACCATAAATTTTGCAAAATTAAGAAGTTACTTTTTGCTTTAGCATATGCTGAAGGAAATGTATATTCATATATATTATTACATACCAGTGAGGGATTATTATTGATTTGATTGAATGGACATATACTATTGAAATATCTCTTAATTTCATTATTTGCTCCTTTCTGTATTTCAACTACAAGAAAACAAGTATTAAGACACTATGCTTGAATCTATGTTATGACTTCCTGCTAAGCTTAGAGAACCCTTTCTTAAGCCAGGTGTGGTTGTTGTCTTACAGGTAAATGAATTATTTACCCTGAAGAAGGAAACATTCCGATACAGACATAGACATCAGTCTTATTTATTTGTGCATGGGTCATTGGAAGCAATTATCTCTTACCTCAGCTATAGCTCCTGACTATGGCTTATTCAGGAATTTTTCATGCTTTGTTAACAAGCCATTAGCACTGTTGCCAGTTCATTAGCCCTGACATTGAAAAATACTTCCTTTGAACTCACTATTGTTCAAAGGGCCTATAAGCATAATAGGATAGCTGAGAACATCCAGATTGAGACACGAGTTGGCTCTAATCAGTAACTATGGGGAATATACTTACCAAGATGTTCTTATATATAAATAATATTAATACTCCCATAATGAACTGTATTAAGGTTATTTAAAAAGGTGAAGCCGCAATGAATTAATAGCTCTGCCAGCATTATAATTTGTGTATTGATACTGCCCATGTTATTAGCTCTCTAATCTTTTATATAGTTGAAATTTAAGTTGAATCTTCTGTAAATGAGCATTTATTACCAGTCATTAATTTTCCATGTCACAATTGCCTATAACGACTTTTTGTTGACTTCCTTTCTTCTCCTCCTCACTATCTTCTTCCTATTCAATCTTTAATTCAATTTCTGGTCTGTCTCTTCCTTGTCTTCCTTCTCATTCTCAGTACTCACTTCTTTCCTGCCCAGGGTGTGTTTTACAATCCTAGGCTGAAAAACAGCTGACTCCAGTCCAGACAGACAATAAAGGTTCATGAAAATAAGTTAAGAGAGAGAATTGATGGACCTAGACTTACTACTTTTTAATGTTAATTAAAATTATTAAGAAGTTAAATTATTTAATGAGATAAAATTTAATAAAGCAAAAATAATTTAATAAAATTATTACATAATTAAAACAATTTAATGATTTCTTTTTTAATATTTTATTTTATTATTAATTAATTTATTTGTTTATAAAAATTTCCACTTCCTCCCCTCCTCCCCATACCCTCCCATTCTCCCCATTCCCTCTCCTCTTCCCCCCCACTCCCTCTCCTCTTCCCCCCTTCCTGCCCTGTGGGAAGTTCAAGTTCCTCCCCTCTCCCTCCAGGTCTAGGAAGGTGAGCATCCAAACAGACTAGGAACCCAGAAAGCTAGTACATGCAGACAAAACAAGACCCAGTGCCATTGACAATGGCTTCTCAATCAGCCCCCATGTCAGTCACATTTAGAGACTCCGGTTTGATCACATGCTCATTCAGTCCCAGTCCAGCTGGCCTTGGTGAGCTCTCATTCGATCAGTCCCCTTATGCATTATAATTATAATATGCATTATCCGAGGGTGAATGCATCCCACACGGTTCTGATTTCCTTTATAATGATCTCTCTCCTTCTGAACCTCATTTGGACCTTGGGGGCTCAGTCCAGTGCTCCAATGTGGGCCTCCGTCTCTATCTCCATCTATCGTCAGATGAAGGTTCCCTCTAGTCCTGCCTTTCTTGTTCACGTTCTCCCTCCTTCTGCTTCTCATTTGGACCTAGGGAGTTAAGACCAGTGTTCCAATGTATGTCTCTATCTCTATCTCCATCCATCGCCCGATGAAGGATCTATGGTGATATACAAAATATTCATCAGTATGGCTATGGACCAGGGCCAGTTCAGGTACACTCTTCTCTGCTGCCCAGGGAACAATCTGGGGACCTCTCCTTGGGCCTGGGAACCCCTCCAGAATCAAGACTCTTGCAAAACCTAAAATGTCTCCCTTAGTTGAGATATATACTTCCCTAGTCCCATATCCATCCTTCCTCTCCCCTCCCATTCCCCCAAGCCATCCCCAATCCTCCCCCTCTCCCTTCTCTCTAACCATCTTCCCTTACTTCCACCCTCCCACCTCACCCCCCTGCACCCAAGTTTGCCTGGCAATCTTGTCTACTTCCAATATCCAAGAGGACAACTATAAGATTTTCTTCATGTTCACCTTCTTATTTAGCTTCTCTAGGATCACGAATAATAGGCTCAAAGACCTTTAACTATGGCTAGAATCCACTTATGAGTGAGTACATACCATTTTCCTCTTTTTGGGTTTGGGTTACCTCACTCAGTAAAGCGTTTTCTATTTCCATCCATCTGCATGCAAAATTCAAGATGTCATTGTTTTTTACCACTGAGTAAAACTCTAATGTGTATATGTTCCACACCTTTTTTAACCATTCTTCTATTGAGGGGCACCAAAAAGAAAACAAACTATCTTTTTTCAATTTACATACCAAATCCCAGTTCCTATTCCCTCCCCTCCTCCCATTCCCTCCACCTACACTCACATTCCACCTCCAATCCACTCCTCAGAGATGGTAAGGCACATTGCTTTGAGGTAGGGCCAAGGCCCTCCCCACTATTCCTCGGCTGAGCAGGTATCCATCCGACAAGAATGGGTCCCCAAAAAGTCAGTACAAATAGTAGGGATAAATTCTGGTGCCATCTCCAAGTGGCCCCAAAGTCTTCTCCAGCCAGACAACTGTTACCCAAATTCAGAGAGTCTGGTTTGTTCCTATGCTTCTTCCTTTCCTGTTCGGCTGGAGTTGGTGAGCTCCCATTAGCTCAGATAAACTGTTTCAGTGGGTGTCCCCATCATGGTCTTGACCTCTTTGCTCATATTCTCACTCTTCCCATTCTTCACCTGGACTTCGGGAGCTCAGCCCAGTGCTCTACTGTGAGTCTCTGTCTCTGTTTCCATCAGTTGCTGGATGAAGGTTCTATGATGTCATAAACAATTTTTAAGGAATTGAAAGTTAAGCCACTAAAGATTGGGAAATGAACTATTAAATGCTTCTTGAATATACAGTATTTGAAGTTATAACAATATTTTATTTTATTAGTAAAAAATGAAAAATATACTTAATGAATCACTACCTATACACATTAGTATGTAAATAATATCCTTGTGTGTTTCGCATATAAAAAATCCATCAAAATTCGGTTCTAATTTATGTATTTATTATTTATTGTATTTAAAATATTTATTATGTATTTATTTATTGTATTTAACAATATGGTTAGATAGTTGACAGAGTTAGTTAGCTTGCAATTGATACATAAAATAGTATATTCAATCTCTATAATAAGTATAACTATATTGCTTATCTTAGGAGCATTTTTATATCCCTGTAGTTTAAAATGTGTTTCTTGTGCCTTTCCCTATTTACATAGCACAGTGGATAACCTGATTATGTTCTGCAATACCTTCCAGCTTGACTACTCTTATCTGTGATTCTAATTATAAAGCTACCTTTCCATGTTACCTCTGATACTATCCACTTTCTCATCAGTAGGGGAAATTTGCATCAAAACATATTACCCATGTAAATGCTTCCAAATTATTGCCAGGAAAAAATAGACCACTGAATCATTATTGAGCTCATTAGAATAAAGATGCCATGCAAGTGCAAAATATTATCATTTTGTCTGACAAATACCATTAGTTCATTATGAAGTATAGCATTCAATTATCTCCAACATGCAACAGTAGTGAGATGCTTTGTTAGGTACTGCTAGAGTGTTCTTCTGAAATTACTTTTTAAATTTATCTAGCATTACACTTTTGTCATTAAAGAAACAATAGGCTTCACTTAATTCAGAAAAAAATTGTTCCCTTTACAGATAAACTGATTATAATGCATGAATATTGCAGAGAATATTTTCTGCCTATGTGGTTCTCCAAAAATTATTGCCATGACAAAAGCAGGGACAATGCCATGTTTTGCATAAAATATCACACTAATAAAAGTAAGTTACATAATGAAAATTAAGGGTATGTGGATGTGCATTGTAATTTCTAGTGGTTCCTCTATTTTTAAACTTAACAAAAATAGCTGAATAATTATTGGAAACTGATAAATATTACGAAAAACATATAGGCTTATGGTATTTATCTCAAGTGTAGACAGCTGATAATATACTGTATCTCATCTAAGGTCTAGACAGAAAACACAAGATAATTTTAATAGATGAATTCAAAATAATTAGCGATATGAATCTACCATTGTGGATAAAAATGTTGATTAAGGCTGGAATACAGATCGCCATACAATCATAAAGATCATAATTCAAACACATAAAGTAGACAATGTCGTTAATAGGGAGAAATTCAAAGCATCATCATATATACTGAACAATATATAGATTGTCTTTATTAAAATTGCCTTTCATTACCACAGAGTAAGTCCTTGCTCATTCATTGAGACAAACTTGTAATATATATATGTTGAGGGGGAGACAAAGTATGTATTGTTTGTACATAAGAAATTTCCAACTATACAAAAATATCAGCAAACTTTCCATTTAACTTTAACCTACTAAGTGATGATAGTTGTAGAATAAGGGGAATATACAAAAATCTTAGTCACTTTCTTATACAACAAGAATGAATACAGGAAATTTTAAGTTAAAAAGAAAAATGCCAACTACTATAAAATCAAAAAGTTATAAAGTATATATGTAACACCTTAACAAAATGCATAAAGACACCTAAGAAGACATAACAAATGCAATGAATGAAAAAACATATCAAATTAATGAGCATTCTGCATTTATGGATATAAAATTCTGTGTCTTCAAAATGTCAAATTTCCTAAGAAAACTGTAAATTCAACACAGTAGTAATGAATATTTTATTAAATTTTGTGACTATCATCAAACTGCTTGTACAATACTCTTAGAGAGACAACTGTTACTGGAAGCCAATATGATAATTTAAAACCAAGAAAAAAATGGGAGAACAATATTTCCTAACTTAAGACTTATAAAACTACTATAATCAAATCAGAACAGCGTTTATAACAGAAAGACAAAAGATCAACAAAACATAATCAAGACTATAAATAAACCTATGACAATAGTCATCTGTTTTTTGGGTCAGTAATCAAAGGCAAGAAATTATGATGCAAATCTTGGGTCCCCATATGCAAAATAGTGGATATAGACACCTACATCCTTCAGGAAATTAACTAAAATCTAAACTTAAAAACCTTCATATATATGCCAAATTATAAAATACATAAACCTCTGCCTCATTGTACTGAGGTAGTGTTTAATTTCCTTTCCTACTGTGTTAATGAAACATTCTAGGAAAAGCAGCTTCAGGAGGAAAGGTCATATTCTGACACACAGGTCCAGAGGACAGTGTGCCATGGTACAGAAATCAGGACACCAGTGGCTAGAAACCAGTTATTGGTTCACATTTAGAAACAATTAGCAAACTTATAAATAAATACACACTATTTTTTTCAGTCCCCTTTCTTCATTAATACAGTTAAGGATCAGGAGTACTGTGACCCATGAGAACTCTAGAGAAAAGCTTTGCCATTTCTCTTGAGCCTGGCCCATGTGTGTAAATGCCTTTCCACTTTCCTATTAGTTGATTGATCTTGGAGTCCTTGAAAGTCCATTACCTTGTCAAAACACAAAGGCTTTACCTCAATTATGACTTCCTTATTGGTCTTCCCCTGAAACTTGTCATTTTTTTTTCGCTCTAGGTGTGTGGTCTCTGAGCCTCAGTGATCCTCCAGTCTCTGTATCCTAGCTCCACACTGTGGTTACACACATTATGGCATCACTGATTCTTGAATGGGTTCTATGTATGTGAACTGAAGTTGCATAGCTTACCCAGAAAGTTCTCTTACCCATCAAATCATCTCGTTGGCTCCAACATTCCTGAATTTGAAGAGGGTACAGATATGATCAGGCCAATATAAATCATAATTGACAAGGCCTAACCCTATTCTTATAGCTGCTCTCATAAAATAAAACCAACTTGTAGGGAGGGAGGAAGGGGGGATATAAATGAAGAGACAAATATTGATGCAATATATCCTGAACTTTGAAAGAATAAATTTTTGTGGCTTCAAGCTACTTATCTTATAATACTTTGTTATGGCATCCCTAAAAAAAAATGAACACAATAAGCGAAACTAAATTGCTTCTATAGACATTATGCCTGACTTGCTGTTGATGTTGATGCCTTAGGCAAATGAACTAAAAGTTTTATTCCCTCATTTGAGGGTGTCATAAAGAAGATATTCTTGACAGCAGCATGAAGTAAAAGAAGCTAAACTTTTGGCTTAGATTGGTCAAAAGTAAACTTTTTCTTGTTTCCACAAAATATGTATAGATAGATAGATAGATAGATAGATAGATAGATAGATAGATAGATAGATATAGATAGATAGATAGATATAATATATTAAATATATATATGACTTTTCCAATATATGAAGGAATATAAGCCTACTTAATCAGTGAGATTCCATGCTCTATACTCTAATTAGAAGTGAACTTCACACTGTAAGATGACATAAGTGCTGAGTCATGGAATCTGGTTTAGTCTGGCATGACTGGACTGATGAAGGAATCAGTATATGGAGAGATCTGACTGACACATGGGATGGTATTATCTTACTAGGCTCAGCATCACTTCCTCTTCTTCCATGTTCTTGTGGTATACAAATTTAATGTTTTAAAGACAATCCAATGAGTCTGAATGGTTAAAACAGCAGCCCACCAATTTTTCCTTTATGATTTCATAGAATTAAAATATCCAGAATAAATATTTTAAAACTATTATTCAATCTGTTATACTTGAACTTGTTTTCTGAATAGTAACATCCCCTCTAAGCTCCCTTACTAAACAATTCCTCCCTCTTCTTCACTCCATGTCCTACATTTATTATTTAGTGTAGTTGTTGCTTTCATTTCTTAATTTGTTCTCGGGGATCCACTGAACTTAATCAGCATCATTATTGTACCCATGAAATTTAAAGTATTTGCTAGACAGCTGAAAACAATGATGTTTCCTCCTGTACATCACTGCCAAGAGTTCAACAGGAAAGAGTATGGTATAGTAATATCTTCACTGATCCACAATTGACTATTGTTAAGTCCAATCTTGGATTTGTACATTTCAGGTAGCCACTAGTGTTTGAAGTCAACATTTTATTGGTTATCCCTTCACAAAAGAAAAACATTTCACAGCCCTTCTCCAAGTCTTCCTGCTCTAACATTATTTTTCCACTTTCTACTATGTTTTCTGTATTTTAGAAGGGACGGGATAAATGTCTTGGTCAAGGCTGAGCTTTCAGATGTTATTATTATTATCACACCGAACAACCATGTGCTGTGGCATGTGCTACAACTCTTTACAAAGAGAAGCATCTCTGATTAAAGCTAAAAGTAGCGTTTGTCCATTGGTATAAAAAGAAAATAACTTGGCACAATGTTCACTTAGCTAAACAACAGTATTGAGTTTTTCCCAAGAGCTTAAGATCTCCTCAGTTCTGAAGCTTTTTATTAAATGCATTTACAGTACTGGGTAGGAATTCACTTAAGTAGAGTGTGCCTCGAATATTTCCTGGGTGGCTGTCTGTTCACATATTACTCATGACACTAAGACACCAGTGGCCACAATTTAGCCAGCAGGTTGATATTACAGATCTTCAAGTTCTCAACTGGGTAAGATCTTTGATATCTCATATCTCCCAAAGGCCTGCACACACGTTCTAGTGCTAGGAAAGCTGTCTGGAGAATGGGAAGATGGTTCAGCGGTTAAGAGTACTTTGCTACTCTTGCTGAGGACCCAAGTTTAGTTTCAGAACACACATCAAGAAGCTCATACTACCTAAAAATCCAGATCTAGGGAGATCTGACACCTACACACACAAACATACACACAAACACACACACACTCAAAAATAATCTGAAAATAAAAATGCTCTTTGAGAGGAATCTTTAAGTTCAGTTTCAGCTTCAGTTCTTGATACCTTGCAATGGAGCTACATAGTGTCTTGGAAAACAGTCTTTTACTTTAGTTCTGGTGGGCAGCCAAGAATATGCCAAGAGCCTCTCCCATATTAGGAGGTCTCTGAGGGCTCCCTAGCCAATAAGATAAGTCATAAAGAGATATCTCAAATCAGATGCCCAGTCCTCCTCCTCCTCCTCCTCCTCCTCCTCCTCCTCCTCCTCCTCCTCCTCCTCCTCCTCCTCCTCCTCCTCCTCCTCTCCTTCTGCTTCTCCTTCTTCTTCTTTTCTAGGCCCGGAACAAGCTCCTGTAGACCAGTCTGGCCTCAAATTCACAGAGATTTGCATGCCTCTGCTTCTCGAGCACTAGAATTAAAGGCTTGCACCACCACCATCACATGACTCAGTCTGTTTTAGTAATCATTACTTTTAGGAACAGCATTATCCAGACATACATGAATCTCTGAATTTCTCTCTCTCTCTCTCTCTCTCTCTCTCTCTCTCTCCTCTCCTTTCCTCTTCATCCCTCCCCTCTCTCTTTCTCTTAATATTTTTAAATTAGATTATAAAATACTGAATTTTCACACAGGTTTTTTTCACATTCTTATTTTTGCGCCGACTCTCCCATCTAATCTCCCTCATTTCCACAATTTCTTCCCTCTTAAATTTTCTGCCCTATAGTGCTCATTTCTTTTTTTCATGTCATATTTAGATGGGACCAGAATAGATTTTGAATCAGTGGATTGCAAAATGTTTTGCCTGCCTGGGTTCATCATTAATGACTATTTCTTAGTTACTAAGATACCTTTACTTCACAAAAATACTCAAAGGCGAGCTTCCCATAATGCAAGCATGCAGAGTAGTTCACATTCATTTCTCCAAATGCCATATGCTCAGTCTATTTGCTCTGCAATCTGGAGCTAAGGCTGCTATGGTCCCTGCTGGGTAAAACATCAGTAAGAACAGACTTTTTTTGGTGCACAACGAATGAATTCAGACACTTGGCACTCAGAGATGTACTCTGAAATATCAGTGAGGTTGTTTAGTAAAAAAAAAATTCTGACAACTCCTGATTGTTTTACAAAAGTTGTTTCTTGGCTTTGAGATTGTCTTGTCTTTCAGAAGATGCTACATAACTGTTTTGTATCCTAGGGATCAAACCTAGCTTATAAAATGGAGAAAAATGTTATACATTTATTAACATTCAAAATTTCCTATTTTTGAATTCCATTTGTCTTAGATTCTTTTTCACTCACATATATACATTCACATATTATTATATAAATGTTACATTTAAATAGGTTCTACAATGTTTTATTTTTGCATCTGTTATATTTGACCTTTCATAGAAACAACACCATGAGATTTTTTTATGTTTTGAGTGGTTGTTACTTTAAAGTTCATGTACTATTTTGAGTGAAGGTGTTTTCCCACAGGTTCATATATTTGGATAACTGGTTTCCAGTTAGTGAGACTGTTTAGGGAGGATTAGGTATTGTGGCTTTGCTGGATGGAGGAGGTATTTCACTATGGAGGATGCATGAGGTTTAAAAAAAAATCAATCAATACCATTTCTGGTTATCCTCCTGGTCTCAGGCTGTGGATCAAGATTTATAATCTCTACTGTTGCTCCAGTGCCATGCCCGCTTGACCAGTGCTCCCAGCCATGGACTCTAACCCTCTGAAACTACAATCTGACAGTAACTCTTTCTTCTATAAGTTGCGTTTGTCATGATGTCTTATAGTAGCAGTAGAAAAATAACCAAGACAGACGAGTACTCCTTCCTGCCTGAAGATTAATACTCACAAAATGCTGAAATGCAGACAAACATTATGCATTTAAGCCTTATTCCTGTTTAAATTATCATGGCTTTCCATCTAGGGGTGGGCCCTAACAAAATTTTCCTTCTTCTGAGTTAACCTGTCCATTGGTACTGATATTGTTTCAGCCTAATCTATGTAGGAATTTCTAGGATAGATTGTCTCACTGCAAACTACCTAGTATCCTAGCTCTTAAAATATTCCTACCTCTCTTTCTGTTACCTTCTTTGGGCCACTGATGCAGTAGTTGTGATGTAAATGTGTCCTTTGGGATTTGGGTCTACATAATTTGTTAGCCTCTGCATTGTCTCCAATTGTGGATTTCTGTGACTCTCCATATACACACATACACACATATATAACAGCTTTAATCAAAGAAATTGAGGCAAGGAGGGATTTGAATAAATATAGATGTGAGCCTCTGGAAAAAGAAAAGAGAGGGGGAAAGTTATATGATAAAAATCTATTCAAGCCAAAATAGAAATGAATAAATAAATAAAATTGCTGCAATTCTTAAGGACATACAAAAACTGTGTGCTAAAAGTCAGTGAATCGGCATGTGACGCTTCATTCTCTGCCCTCCGAAAGCTGAAGACATACCACAGACAACTGTCACTCATGGGACACTCCTTGTCAAAGTTCCACAAAGTGAAGAATAATTTCACAAATATTTCAACAATTTACTCTTCAACGTGAATTTTCCAGAAGCTGCATAGTATTTGACACAGACCTAATATAAAAACTATATTAGCAGTTTTGTTTCTCTCACTTCCCCTTCACGTTTTGCCTCTCAGCTCCTTCAAGGACAGCATATTGTTTAGTTGTAAGTCATTTTTCTTACTAGAATGCAGAAAGGATGAAATGATGAATTGCAGATTTTCCCTTTAATGTGCCTTCATCTTAGTCTCCAATCAGCAAAGGAGTCAGGGGCTAATAGAAGGAGAAAGTTTATCTCTAACCTACAAATGCAACTCCATAGGCAGACTCTTAGAAAGATCTTAAAACCAGATCCTCTACTGGAAAACACTGCAGTATGCAATGCTACCAGCTTTCATAAACAAAACAAAACTTTTTGTCAAACTGCTTTAGCAAAATTGTCTTCTGACATACATATCAATGTCATATATTGCAAGAGACCAGCAGAGTCAGTAGGAAATCAGAGATGATTTGGTAAAGTTAAAGCCAGCATAGGGCAAGTGGCAGGGTTCATCCCAAGACAGCACTGAGATAAGGACCGAGAAACAGAGAGAGGCATATACATCGTAAAACAAACAGTTCTTTCTGGATTTCAGTCCCACTGTAAAAACTCAAAGGCCTAAATGTAGGAACACACAACTCCTTGTAAGAAACTATTCAATGCAGTTAATGACATTTAATATAGAATTACATCTGTTCTAGAATATGGGAAAGAAATGACTATATTCTCCATTTGCATCATGCCCTAAAGCACTGGAAGAATTTTTATTTGGTAATTTCATTTCTATGACCAATCACTCTTTGAGCTAGTTAGGATAAATAGTTTCATATCCAATAAAATATCAAAACATAGAGAGGGGACATCATTAGCTTGAATGGCCTGAAATGTGTTATTCGTTAACTCAGCAAATTTTAAAATATATCTCTCCACATTATCATTCTATTCTATTATAGTACAATATTGGAATCACTTGCAAATATGTTTTGAAACTATGTCAATTCCCCAATGACTAGGAATAAAACTTTCTCAGAATGAATAGAATATCTTAAAGGCTATAGAACTATTATTTTCCCTAAAATTAAATTTTCTCTTAATTATGCTAAAAGGATTTATTTACATTTGTGTTTCTGTATATACACAAACACACACACACACACACACACACATATATATATATATATATATATACATATATAGCTATAGATATATTTGGTATATTTTTCATGCATATTTATTTAGATAGCTAATATTCATTTCAAGATTTAGAACTCTCAGGAAGTCAGAAGCTTCCTCTCTGTCCCTTCTCAGTGTCTATAGCCAGTATCACTTTACTATCTGCTTGGTTAAAAGAAAAACACCACTTAGAAAACTTGGAATATAAAAAAAATGCTGGATTTCTACACATGAAATTAGAATAATGCCTTTCCACATCATCATTATGGCAGCTAAACACACCCATGTTTTTAGTGCATTCAGTTGTCAGTATTTAAAAGCTAAATTCTTTTATGTGTCTGTCTATCAATAGTAGATACAGTTTCAAAAAGGGTAGAAATATTAAAACTTTGAAGTTTAGATTATTATCTATCAATATCCAAGTGAGATTTGAAAAGGTGTTCAAATTTACAAGATATAGAATAGAGATTTTTTTTAATTTTTTTAAAGGTTTATTTATTTATTATGTACACATTGTTCAGCCTCCACATATGCCTGCAGGTCAGAAGAGGGCGCCATATCTCATTACAGATGGTTGTGAGCCCCCATGTGGTTTCTGGGAATTGAAGTCAGGACCTCTGGAAGAGCAGTCAGTGCTCTTAACCTCTGAGTCATCTCTCCAGCCCCTAGGATAGAGATTTTAAGAAAAGTTGGAAATTAAATAATCACTTAAGTGAATTTACAAATTAACATAAAGCAGTATGCAAAATATAAATTACTTTACAGTAGCAAAGAAATCAAAAACATTCAAAGAACACATGAAAACTGTTGAGGCTGAAATTCCTTGAGAATAGCAGTAAAAGCATGGAAGAAATACTGAATGAAATTACTGAGAGAGTAAAGATTCAGCCAGGGAAGTTTGCAAGCACATTCTTGAACTGAAAATAAAATATTAATATTAATATTGGACACTTTTATTTAACTCTAACTGGAAGTCAACGACATGCTGATGAGCTTACCATCTGATCAGCAGAATAACTGGGATATGACTGAGTAAGCTGCTTCTCAAACTTAAGTCTGAAGAAGATAAAATGCATTTATGCCTGCATATGGAAGCCAAGCCATGGCTACTCTTCTTTTTTTTTTTCTTTCTTTTTTTTTTTTTTTAATTCCTTTAAGTATTTTATTTATTTTTTATTTTTTTGGTTAATGCAGTTTTATTTTTTTTTAGTAAATTTTATTAAATTATAAAAGTTTCCATTTCCGCCCCCCCCAACACCCTCCCACTCCCCCCACTCCCCCCCTCCTTCCCCTCCATCCCCCAGGGCAGTCAGGGTTTCCTGCCCTGTGGGAAGCTCCAGCTCCCTCCCCCTCCCTCCAGGTCCAGGAAGGCGAGCGTCCAAACAGACTGGATCCCCAAAATCCAGTATATGCAGAGGAAACAGGTCCCAGTGTCATAGTCAATGGCTTTTCAGAAAGACCCCGGGCCAGCCACAGTCAGAGAATCCGGCCAAATTCCGAGAATCTGGCTAGATCACATCCTCGTTCAGTCCCAGTTCGGCTGGCCCTGGTAAACTCTCATCAGATCCGTTCCCTTGTATCAGTGGGTGATAGCATCCCTCGCAGTACTGATTTCGTTTTTCATGTTCCTCCTCCTTCCGCTCCCCCTCCTTTTTTTTTTTTTTTTTGAGACAGAGTTTCTCTGTGTAACAGCCCTAGCAGTCCCTGAACTAGCTCTATAAACCAGATACCACAATGCTCCATCTGCCTCTGCCTCCCAAGAGCTGGGATTAATGGTGTGCTACACCACCGCCCAGCCCATTTCTGCTTTCTATTCAATGTCCATTATCCTTCTTCAAGTAACTTGATGTTTCTTAGTGTTGCAATGGAGCCCAAGGAAAACTACAAACACAGTATTATCATGAATTAGGACAGAACTGACCTCTTTGATAATGATAAGACTTTAATAATGTTCTAATTCATACATCAGCAGGGTTCTTTACATTATTACATTATTAACTTTATAAAATAAAACAGCATTATCTTAAAATAATATATTTTAGTTAACATAATTCATGGATTTGAATGTTGCATATATTAAATATTACAATTTTTAGAAATAATGGCTGGAAAAGATTCATAAGTACATAAAGAAGAGATAGGACCTATGAAAAGACTTTGAGCTATGACCATCATGGATCTTTGACTTCCAGTTTTAAGTTTTCTGAGGCCTCTGTATGTTTGATTCTCCTGAATGTCTGAGGGATTTCATGTTAGTCGATAAAATAAATAAAACTAAACTGATCTTTTCATTTCCTAACCTAAGATATTTTCTACTCTTCTATTTTGAGCTTCCTTATTTACACATAATTCTTTGGACATGTTGCTGAGTTATTAGTCTATAACTTTGTATATTAGTTTTCAAAATAGAAATCAGTCCATAACTTTTCCTCTGTGTGTTATTGCCAGAATTTGAAATAAGGTTTTATTGGTCTCCTAGAAAAATTACAGTGTCTCCTCATTATTTGAAAGAACTAGGAAGTATATAATATTATTTCTTTCCTAAAAGTTTGGAAGAAATAATTATGGAAGCAATTTGGACTTCATAAGAACTTTATAAAGCTTTAATTATAGACATAACTTCTTTAACATTGTAATTCAAAGTTTCTCATTTCTGACATGTTTGAAGTCACACTTTTAAAAGTAATTTGCACATTATATGTAATTTGTCAACAATTTTTTGGACTAAAGCTGATCATTATGCTTTATTATTATTTTTCAACATCAAGAAAATCTGAATTGATGGTCAGTCTTTGAAAACATAGTGCTGGTGATTCAATTTTTGTCATTTGTTCTTGACTATTGCCTATTTTGCTAGGTTTTGATTAGTTTCAATTCTCTGTCCTTTTTTACCTCAATATCTGCATAAAATAAATTTTGGTTTAAGCTTTCATCATCATTGTGTTTAATATGTAACCCTTCTAACCAGCATAAAAATTTTATATCAATCTAAATATTACCAAATTGATTTATAATTAATTATGACTTAGGATATCACTGTTAAATAAAGATTTTACAACTGTAGTGAATTAGGGCTTACAGGTTTACTATAGGAAATATGTTTTCTTACTATTACTATGTATTCTACTATTTTGCTATTTACTTGACTGACATAACTTTATTTATTAGTTAGTGTGTGGTAGGGATAACAAGTGGAGTCACAAGACAATTTCAAGAGTTGGTTCCATCCTTCTACTATAGGGGTCCTGGGAATAAATCTCACATTGACAGATTTTGTTCCAAATGCCTTTGTAATCTGGCCATCTTCCAAGTTAAAATGTTTTGATTAATCTACTTTTATTCCCCAAGCTATCTTATGTAATCTTTTAAGAAATACAATTTTCTTTCAGTTTTTCTATGAAATTGCAGCATATATAATTGATATATTAGACATTAAGATCTTTTTCATCTCATAAACTTACTTATTTATCACATAGATACTGTCTGTATCTATCAATACAGCTGGGTCTCATACATCCCAAGCTGACCTTAGACTAATTGTGTAACCAAGAATTATTTAATTATTTTTGTTCTTCTGATACACCTGTCTCCATTTCTTGAGTGTTGGATTAAGGAATTCATCATGGCTGTGTTTTTTTTTTTTGTTTTTGGTTTTTGTTTTTTTGTTTTTGTTTTTGTTTTTTTTGCAGTGCTAGAGATCCTACCCATGGGTTTGTGAATTTCACATGATTTTTCTCACAAATCAGTTATAACTTCAGTCTAATTTTTAAAAGTTTTAAATATTTTATTAGAGTTTTCAGCAAACAAAAAGCTTTAGCATCTCATTATTTACTTTTATTTTACTCAGATAGTTTTTAATCCTGATTATATTGATATTCGTTTTTTATATTTATTTATTGTATGTTGAAAAATAAATTTTTCATTCAATGTATTTTCATTATTCTTTCCCCTCCCTCAATTTCTCTTTCACTCCCTATCCACTCAAATTCACATCCTTTATTTCTTTTTCATTGGAATACAAAAAGGTATCTAAAATTTAAATTAAATTAAAACAAACCAACCAGAATAGGATTAAGAAAAAAAATAACAGAAAACTCAAAGAAAAACGTAAGAAATATGCAGATTCAGTTACGTGCATGTTTGCACACTTAGATATGTCATAAAAAAATAAGACTGGAAACCACAGTATATACACACAGACCTGAAAGGCATTAGAAGTTAAGAAACCTCCAAAAATATCATTGAGCTTTTTTTGTTAACTGTCCGTGGGATCTGTCTTTAAGAGTGGTTTGGAGTGCTGAGAAGTTCTATCCAGAGAGGTGAGTGGGTGTTCGCCTGGGCTCTCTGTCCCAGAAGAGAGCACAGTCCCTCCCCCCTCAGCTTCTGCAGCAGGGTCTTTGGTGTTCCAAGGGGCCCCTCCCTGCCCCCACTGGTGCCGCCCTTTTGTCTTCTGGGTCCTGGAAATACCAGTTATCCCTGCTGCAGTACTGAGGAGTTCTATCCAGAGAATGCTGAGGAGTTCTATCCAGAGAGTGCTGAGGAGTTTCATCCAGAGAGGAGGAGATGGACAGGCGCCAATGCAAGAATTCCTCCAACAACCTGAAAGGCAACATGACATCTCCAGAATCCAGGGATCACAAAACTAGAAGAATTGAACACCCTACTCCAGAAGAAATAGAAGAAATTTACTCTAAGCGGATCTTTATGAACATAATAGAGGAACTTAAACAGTAGCTGAAAATCTGCCATAAAGAAATGGAAGATAAGTATAACAAAAAGATTGAGGAAATGAGTAAAGAAATGGAAGAGAAATATACCAAAAGGTTTGAAGAAATGAGTAAATCCGTAAATGAAATTCTGGGAAACCAAGAAAAAACAATCAAACAGGTAATGGAAACAGTTCAAGATTTGAAAACAGAAATGGAGTCAATGAAGAAATCACAAGCCGAGGGCCAGCTGGCTATGGAATATCTAGGTAAATGAACAGAGACTTCAGAAACAAGCATAACCAACAGAATACAAGAGATAGAAGAAAGAATCACAGACTCTGAGGACACCATAGAGAAATTAAATGCTCTGACCAAAGAAAACAGAAAATCCAACAAATTTTCATCACAAAACATTCAGGAACTGTGGGATACAATAAAAAAACCAAATCTAAGAATAATAGGGTTAGAAGAAGGAGAAGAATTGCAGATCAAAAGTCCAGAAAATATATTCAACAAAATTATAGAAGAAAACTTCCCCAACCTAAAGAACGAAATCCCTATGAAGGTTTAAGGAGCATACAGAACACCGAATAGGCTGGATCAAAATAAACATCCCCTCGCCATATAATAATCAAAACACAAACATTCAGATTAAAGAGAGAATATTAAGAGCTGCAAAGGAAAAAGGTCAAGGAACCTATAAAGTTAAACCTATCAGACTTACACCAGACTTCTCTATGGAAACCATGAAAGCCAGAAGGCCCTGGATAGAGGTACTGCAGAAACTAAGAGACCATGGATGCAAGCCCAGACTACTTTACCCAGCCAAGTTATCGTTCACTATCAACAGAGAAAACAAAATATTCCAGGATAAAAACAAATTTAAACAATACGTCACTACATATCCAGCCTTACAGAAAGTATTAGAAGGCAAATCACAACCCAAGGAATCCAACATTCCTAACACCGCCTACAATAACTCAGGCATCTAGCGACCCTTCACAAGCAGAACTCAAAGAAGGGAAAAACATACACTCTACTACCCCCCCCCCCAAAAAATAACAGGAGTCAACAAACACTGGTCATTAATATCACTGAATATCAATGGACTCAATTCACCTATAAAAAGGCACAGACTTAAAGATTGGATACAAAAACAGAATCCAACATTCTGCTGTTTACAAGAAACACACCTCAACCACAAAGACAGACATCTACTCAGAGTAAAGGGTTGGGGAAAGGTTTCCAAGCAAACATACCTAAGAAACAAGCGGGTGTGGCCATTCTAATATCTAACAAAATTGACTTCAAACTAAAATCTATTAGAAGAGATAGAGATGGACATTTCATACTCATAACAGGAACAATCCATCAGGAGAAAGTCTCAATCGTGAATAGCTATGCCCCTAATATAAAGGCACCCACTTATGTAAAAGAAACAATTCTAGAACTCAAGGCAGTCATCAAACCACACACACTAATAGTAGGAGACTTCAACTCACGTCTCTCACCAATGGAAAGATCAATCAGACAGAAACCCAACAGAGAAATAAGAGAATTATTGGAGGTATTGAATCAAATGGACTTAACAGATATCTATAGAACATTCCACCCAAATAGGAAAGAATATACCTTCTTCTCTGCTGCCCATGGAACCTTCTCAAAAATTGACCACATACTTAGTAACAAAGCAAACTTCCACAGATACAAAAAAAAATGTTAGTAACCACCTGTGTCTTGTCAGATCACCATGGATTAAAGTTAGAATTCAACAACAATACTTCCCCCAGGAAGCCAACAAACTCATGGAAGTTGAACTGTCAACTATTAAATCACCCCTGGGTCAAGGAAGAAATAAAGAAAGAAATTAATGTCTTCCTTGAATTTAATGAAAATAAAGACACAACATACTCAAACCTATGGGACACTATGAAAGCAGTGCTAAGAGGAAAGTTCATAGCACTAAGTGCCCAATTAAAGAAAACGGAGAAAACACACATTGACGACTTAACACCACACTTGAAAGCACTAGAAAAAAAACAAGCTGATTCACCCAAGAGGAATAGAAGACTGGAAATAATCAAACTTAGGACTGAAATCAACAAAATAGAAACACAGAAAACAATCCAAAGAATCAATGAAACCAAAAGATGGTTCTTGGAGAATATCAACAAGATCGACAAACCCCTATCCAAATTAATCAAACGGCAGAGAGAGAACATGCAAATTAATAAGATCAGAAATGAAAAGGGGGACATAACCACAGACACAGAGGAAATTCAGAGAATCATCAGATATTGCTACAAAAGCTTATATGCCACAAAGTTGGAAAATGTACAAGAAATGGACATTTTTTTAGATAAGTACAATATACCAAAGTTGAACCAAGAACAGGTGAACAATCTAAATAGATCTGTTAGTCATGAAGAATTAGAAGCTGTTATCAAAAACCTCCCCACCAAAAAAAGCCCAGGACCAGATGGTTTCAATGCAGAATTCTACCAGAACTTCCAGGAAGAGCTAATACCTACACTCCTTAATGTATTTCACAATATTGAAACAGAAGAATCATTGCCAAACTCCTCCTATGAAGCTACAGTTACGCTGATACCAAAACCACACAAAGACACAACCAAGAAAGAGAATTACCGGCCAATCTCACTCATGAACATCAATGCGAAAATTCTCAATAAAGTACTGGCAAACCGAATCCAAGAACACATTAGAAAAATTATCCATTATGATCAAGTAGGCTTCATCCCAGAGATGCAGGGCTCATTCAACATACGCAAAACTATCAATGTAATCCATCATATAAATAAACTGAAAGAAAAAAATCATATGATCATTTCATTGGATGGTGAAAAAGCATTTGACAAAATTCAACACCCATTTATGATAAAGGTGTTGAAGAGACTGGGGATACAAGGATCATACGTAAATATAATAAAAGCAATATACAGCAAGCCGACAGTTAACATCAAATTGAATGGAGAGAAACTCAAAGCCTTTCCACTAAAATCAGGAACATGACAAGGCTGTCCACTCTCTCCATACCTCTTCAATATAGTGCTTGAAGTTCTAGCAATAGCTATAAGACAACATAAGGAGATCAAGGGGATTCGAATTGGAAAGGATGAAATTAAACTTTCGTTATTTGCTGACGATATGATAGTGTACATAAGCGACCCCAAAAACTCTAACAAAGAAATCTTATAGCTGATAAACACCTTTAGTAATGTGGCAGGATACAAGATCAACTCCAAAAAATCAGTTGCCCTCCTATACACAAAGGATAAAGAAGCAGAGAGGGAAATCAGAGAAACATCACCTTTCACGATAGCCACAAATAGCATAAAATATCTTGGGGTTACTCTAACCAAGGAAGTGAAAGACCTATTTGACAAGAACTTTAAGTCTTTGAAGAAAGAAATTGAGGAGGATACCAGAAAATGAAAATTCCTCCCCTGCTCTTGGATTGGGAGAATCAACATAGTAAAAATGGCAATTCTACCAAAAGCAATCTATAGATTCAATGCAATCCCCATCAAAATCCCATCAAACTTCTTCACAGACCATGAGAGAACAATAATCAAGTTTATATGGCAAAACAAAAAACCCAGGATAGCCAAAACAATCTTATACAATAAAGGAACTTCTGGAGGCATTACCATCCCTGACTTCAACCTCTATTACAGAGCTACAGTATTGAAAACAACTTGGTATTGGGATAAGAACAGAGAAGTCGACCTATGGAATCGAATAGAAGACCCGGATATTAACCCATAAACCTATGAACACCTAATTTTCGACAAGGGAGCTAAAGGTATACAATGGAAGAAGGAAAACATCTTTAACAAATGGTGCTGGCATAACTGGATGTCAACCTGTAGAAGAATGAAAGTAGATCCATATCTATCACCATGCACAAAACTCAAGTCCAAATGGATTAAAGGCATCGACATTAATCTGTCCACTTTGAACCTGAGAGAAGAGAAAGTGGGAAGTAGTCTACAAGATATAGGCACAGGAGGCCACTTCCTAAGTAGGACCCCAGTAGCACAGACAATAAGAGAAACAATGAATAATTTGGACCTACTGAAACTGAGAAGCTTCTATAAAGCAAAGGACACAGTCAGTAAGACAAAAAGGCTGTCTTCTGACTGGGAGAAGATCTTCACCAACCCCTCATCAGACAAAGGTCTGATCTCCAAAATATACAAAGAACTCAAGAAAACTAGACACTAAAACTCTACTGTGGGGAGTGTGAGTGGGTTGGGAGGAGGGGTGGAAATGGAGACTTTTGTATTTTAATAAACTTTGAGAAAAAAAAAAGAGTGGTTTGTATACCCAGTGAGACTACATTGGTGACACCTGTTTTTTTTTTGTTTTGTTTTGTTTTGTTTTTAGAAGAGTTGTCAGGTGAAGACCGCTTTTAGGTTTGCCTTGTGTCCACATCTTTCAGCGCTGGGACATTTTGTTAGATGGCCTACCAATTGATATCTTTAATGATCAAAAACACTTGACATCAACTAAACAAATAACTCAATTTTTAAAATGGGTAACCATTCTAAATAGAATTCACAAAAGGCAAAAGATGAAGGGCTAACAAACACCTAAAAGTATTCAACATCCTTTGTCATTGAGGAAATGCAAATTAATACTGCTTTGAAATTTCATATTACATCTGTCAGAATGGTCAAGATGAATGAAAAAATGACAGTTCATGCTAATGAGAACATCAAGTAAGGAGAACACTCATACATTGCTGGTGAAACTGATGATTTGTATAAAAACTATGAAAATCAATGCTTCGATTCCTCAGGAAATGGGAAACTTACTTACCTCAAGATCCAGCTGTAATACTTTTGTTCATATACCCAAAGGAAACTTTATCCTACAGCAGAGACACTTACTCAATCAATGTTGAATGCTTCTCTACTCATAATATTGGATATTCATTTTTAAAATAAATTTATTTATTTATTTTACATCCCTGCCACAGTTTCCTCTCCTTCCTGTCCTCCCTGTCCCTCACCCCAACCCATCCCTCTGTTCCCATCCAATACACTTCTCACCCCTTTCCATTTAGAAAAGGGCAGTTCTCCCATGAGTTTCAATAAATGTGAAGCATATCAACTTGCAGTAAGACGAAGTATTTCCACATGTGTTAAGATTGGACAAAACAGCTCAGTATGGGGGGTAGTGTCCCAAAAGCCACTAAAACAGTCAGATGTGGTCCCAGTTCCCACTATTAGGAGTCACACAAGAGTACCAAGCTACACCACTGTAACATATATGCAGAGTGCCTACATTAGTTCCATACAGCCTCCTTGTCTGTTGGTTCAGTCTCTGTGAGTCCGCTATGAACCCAGGTGGTTGAGTCTGTGAGTTGTCTTGTGGTGACCTTGAGTCCTATGGCTGCTACAATCCTTTCCCTTTCTCTTCTGCAGGATTTCCCAAATTCTGCCCAATGTTTGAGTGTGGGTATTCATCTGCTTCTATCAGTTGCTGAATGAAGCCTCCAGGATATAGTATAATCTTATTATGCTCAGGTATGTCACTTGTATCCCTGATGTCTCTGAGACATTATCATGAAGGGGTGTTAGATTTTGTCAAAGACTTTAACAGCAACCCACATGGGAGCTATATGCATTTGGGCTTTTTGATTCAGAGGTGACAGTCCATGGTCACTTGTCCCCATTTCTATGACGGAACAGAACTTCATTATTTAAGCAGAGGGAACAGGAACTTTGATCACGTCATTGTAGCTGAGAATCAAAGAGACACGAGGAAAAAACTAGGTTCCCAATATCCCTTTCAGTTTGTCTACCCTCATTGATACAACTTTCTTTCCATGGGCTCTATGATGAAAAGATCCACCAGATGCCAAAATTGGTCAAACAATATGGTTACTAAGTCTTAATATAAGAGTCTTTGCGTAAAATTCAAAATCCAAATCATTACATAGATATCACTTCCATTCTTTCTTGAACAGATTATTCTCTACCTTATTTTGTTCAACTTTTACTTTAAAAACAGTTAATTTTTCTATCTCTCCCCTGTACTGAACTTCAGCTATTATAACTGAAAAAAAAAAAAAACACAATTAACTCTCCTTTCCTCCAAGCTTCCAATCCTATTTTTTCCATAAAGTGGTTTAGAAATTTTCTTAAGCTGTATAACATCCATACATTTCATTTATGTTAATACATTACCATTGACTTTCAAGGATGACAACAAGGAGAAGTCACATCTTTAAAATACTTCATACTCTAAAACATAAATCCTTCTCTTTACTAAGCATGTCTGTTACAAGATAAGCATTTAGAATTCATGCCAAGTCATTCTTTAGACAATAGTTTTCTTATTGTTATGATTATAAACCTTTCATAATACTTCTGATTAGATGCACAGGGCAAAATGATGGCAAATTAAGGCCACTCAAGCGCACAGCCTGTAGTTGATGAACCTGGAATTCAAATAATGCATACCTGCCTGATTGCCAGCATGCTCTGAAGTATTGAGACTCATATTTTCAAGTGCTTAACCAAGCCCAATGCAACCATAGACATCTTGAAGTCATACAGTAAATTAGAAGAGTTTAAATGACCTAGCTGGGCATCTTTGTATTAATGAAAATTAGAGTATACATCAAATACTTTTAATTTAATAATTATTGACTATGGGATCAAAATAAATTGATACTAGTCTCTATATCTATTAAGCAGAGATAAAAGCTGTACCCCCACTGTTTTTTCTTTCATCCTATGTAGCATTTTCTAAAAATGTAGTCAAAAGTGTTTTGTGCATGATGTAAGGATAACTTGTAAGGGTCATGCAAAGGAACTATTTGTCACAGCTTCTGAAGTTCACATATTTTAAAAATACCTATGCCTTTGGGAATACCTGAGGAAAACATGGGCATTATGAGGCAACAGCAGTCTGAGACACAGAAGGAGGAAAGGAAGATGAAAGTGAGAAATGAAGAGACAACAAAACAGATATTATATGAAATGGCTTTGCTTATATTAACCTGGGATCGGAGCTAGGTTTTATGTTTTATAGACCTAATGGTAGAAAAGGAAACTAGGCAAAAACAGTCCTGTCAATTTCTTTTTCTTTGGTTTCTGTGGTTCTGTTCACCAGTTAATTTGTAATGAAACTACATATACAGTCTACCTGATTTTGAGCTTTTAAAACAATGAACAAATTTAAGACCACCAAAATTCTAAACCACAGTTAGTACAATAAACTTTTTTTCTGTCAACACTTTTACGGTATATTCTAACAGTGAGGTAAACCCTCCTGAAAATACAAAAGCCTAATGAATTGTCTCCTTTAGATTGTCGCAGAAAGCATAGGGCATGCAGACTAAAAAGGCAGATATTATCATTTCCAATATAAGTAAAGAATGACCCAGAGAAGACTTGCCTAGTATGGGGAAGGTTCCTAGTGGAGGCTTGTCTAGAATGATTGGCATCATAGAGGATGAATGCTTGATCACACTGGACAGATCATAGTGGAGGCTTAGCTACTGTGGCTTGGTCATAGTAAAATATTTGCTAGAATCTTTAAAGTATAGAGTTGTTTAAAGTGTTGAAAGAGGGTAGATGATTGGCTAGAGTGGGAAGGTCATAGAGTCAAGGTTTAGCTAAAGTGAGTGGGGTCAAAGTGGGTTTAAGCTTTACTAAAATGGGTAAGGTTCATAATGGAGTCTTTCAGTTAGAGCCTGCAGGTCATATAGTGAAGTCTCAGGAAGAGCGGCAGGGTCAAAAAATAACACAAAGTAAAACTGCCAGCAATGGGTACTGGCTGAATTTTTCCCATTTTTCTACATTTTCTGGTTTTGATCTATTAGAATGTCCAGTCTTCTTGGAAAAAAAAGTCTTGCAAAATAAGGAAAGAAATGTTTTTTAGGACTTCAGGATATCTGTAATTCCAGTGCCACTTCTTGGAAAATGAAATGACAGTCAAAAGGTTAGGGCAGTCTTTGGAAACAATAGCATCACACCTGCTCCTGGAGTCCAAATCTTGTTGTGAAATGATACAATTTCTGCCTACACAGGAAGGTTTCTTGCTTTCCTAGCTATCCTGTCTGCCCTCCATCTCTCCTCTCCAATCACATCATCAAATTGCAGAACACACAACAGATTCTTGGTGTTGACAGAGTGTGTTGTGACTTTATCTTCATAGATCTGTTTTCTCTTGAGAACTCTAGTTAAAAAAAATCCCCTTAGTTATCATTTTCATCCTCCTGCTTTATTTCTCTGCATTACACTTGTAATGGTCTAACATGTCATGAAATATTTCTGGCCCGTATTTATCTGTCTCTTTTGCTAGGCTATGAGAAAAATAAAGGCTATGATTTTTTTTCTATCCTTTATACTTATTCATATTGATTTTTTTACATCCAGCCTGTAGAAGTCGGCCAGATGCATAACAAGTATTTAAAATTGTTGAATAAATGAATGGATAAGCACATACTTTTCCTGTTTTTTGCCATACAAAAATTGTAGCTTATATCAAATTGCTTGTGTTCATTCTTTGTTTGTTATTTGCATCTATGTTTAATATTAGAAATGCACAGCTCTCAGTTCATGAATTTATTCGGCCATTAATCTGGCAAACACTAAGCACCTCTAGAGAGCAATCACACCATTTCTGCAATGATTCTTTTACTGTCTTAATCAAAGGTTAAGTAAAGGACTTGAAATGTTATCATAGAAATGATACAACATATTCCACTTAAGATTCTGGTACTTGCCCAGGTCAGCCTGCACTGCTGGCTCCATCCTGCTAGGCCCACTCCAGCCATCCCAGCCTCCAGCCAGAGGGCCATCGGAGGGGTGAGTTTGCTTCAGGCCCACAGCAGGGGCCCGGCGAGGAGGAGCTCAGACTTTCCCCGACCCCATAGACTCCCAGGTCAACCTGCAGTGCTGGTTCCACCCTGCTAAGCTCTCCCGCCTGCCATCCCAGCTTCCATCCAGGTACAAATTTTTATATTTCTCCCTTCCCACTGGGGCCATAAAATTTCCCCAGCTCAACTGCCTTGCACACTGGGCCTGCTCTGTAGGCGCATCCCGGAAAGAGGGAGTGCCTGTGCTTCAAGAGCCTGCCTGAGGAAAGGTAGGCATTCTATCAGTGAACTCCCTGCCCAACAAGGGAACCTGACCGGCTACCAGAAGTTCCAATAAAGAGCATTTGAACGAAGAGATGGGCAGACGCCAAGGCAAGACCTCCTCCAACAATCTGAAAAACAACATGAAAACACCAGATCCCAACGACCCTACAACAGAAGGACATGAACACTCTAACCCAGATGAAGTGGAAAAAAGTGCCATTATGAAAGCAATAGAGTCCCTTATACAGGATATGAATAACTCCCTTAAAGAATTGGACGAGAAGTATAACAAAAATTTGAAGAAATGAGCATAGAAATGGATGAGAAATATAACAAAATTTTGAAGAAATAAGTAAATCCATGAATGATACCCTGAGAAACCAAGAAAAAACAATCAAAAAAGTAAAGGAAACAGTACAAGAATTGAAAACTGAAATGGAGGCAATGAAGAAAACACAAAACGAGAACCGGCTGGATATGGAAAACCTAGGTAAACGAACGGAGACTACAGAATCAAGAATAACCAATAGAATACAAGAGATAGAAGAATGAATCTCAGATTCTGAAGATACCATAGAGAAAAAAATGCTCTGGTCAAAGAAAACGGCAAATCCAACAAATTCTCTTCACAAAACATTCAGGAAATCTGGGACACAATAAGAAAACCAAATCTAAGAATAATAGGGATTGAAGAAGGAGAAGAACTGCAGATCAAAGGCCCAGAAAATATATTTAACAAAATTATAGAAGAAAACTTTCCCAACCTAAAGAATGATATTCCTATGAAGGTTCAAGAAGCATACAGAAAGCCGAATAGACTGGATCAAAAAAAAAGTCCCCTAGCCATATAATAATCAAAACACAATACATCCAGATTAAAGAAAGAATATTAAGAGTTGCAAAGGAAAAAGTTCAAGTGACTTATAAAGGTAAACCTATTAGGCTTACACCAGACTTCTCTATGGAAACCATGAAAGCCAGAAGGCCCTGGATAGAGGTACTGCGAAACTAAGAGACCATGGATGCAAACACAGACTACTATACCCAGCCAAGCTATCATTCACTATCAAAGGAGAAAACAAAATATTCCGGGATAAAAATAAATTTAAACAATTCGTAGCCACAAATCCAGCCCTACAGAAAGTAATAGAAGGAAAATCGCAACCCAAGGAATCCAACATTGCCATCACTGCCTACAATAACCCAGACATCTAGCGACCCTTCACAACCACAACTCAAAGAAGAGAAACACACAAACTCTACTACACACACACACACACACACACACACACACACACACACACACACACACACAAATAATAAACGAAATCAACAACCACTGGTCATTAATATCACTTAATATTAATGGACTCAACTCACCTATAAAAAGGCACAGACTTAGAGACTGGATAAGAAAACAGGATCCAACATTCTGCTGTTTACAAGAAATACACCTCAACCACAGAAATAGACATCTACTCAGAGTAAAGGGTTGGGAAAAGGTTTTCCAAGCAAACAGACCTAAGAAACAAGCTGGTGTGGCCATTCTAATATCTAACAAAATTGACTTCAAACTAAAATCAATCAGAAGAGATGGAGATGGACATTTCATACTCATAACAGGAACAATTAATCAGGAGAAAGTCTCAATCCTGAATATCTACACCCCTAATATAAAAGCATACACTTATGTAAAAGAAAAACTTTTAGAACTCAAGGCAGTCATCAAACCACACACACTAATAGTAGGAGACTTCAACACACCTCTCTCACCAATGGACAGATCAATCAAACAGAAACTCAACAGAGAAATAAGAGAATAGCTAGAGGTAATGAATCAAATGGACTTAACAGATATCTATAGAACATTCTACCCAAAAAGGAAAGAATATACCTTCTTCTCGGCAGCTCATGGAACCTTCTCGAAAATTGACCACATACTCGGTAACAAAGCAAACTTACACAGATACAAAAAAATATTAGTAATCCCCTGTGTCTTGTCGGATCACCAGGGAATAAGGTTAGAATTCAACAACTATTCGAATTCCAGAAAGCCTACAAATGCGTGGAAATTGAACAGTCAACTACTGAATCATCCTTGGGTCAAGAAAGAAATAAAGAAAGAAATTAAAGTCTTCCTTGAATTTAATGAAAATAAAGACACAACATACTCAAACCTATGGGACACAATGAAAGCAGTTCTAAGAGGAAAGTTCATAGCACTAAGTGCCCAATTAAAGAAAACGGAGAAAGCATATATTGGAGACTTAACAGCACACCTAAAAGGTCTGGAAAAAAAAGAAGCAGATTCTCCCAGGAGGAGTTGAAGATTGGAAATAATCAAACTGAGGGCTGAAATCAGCAAAATAGAAACACAGAAAACAATCCAAAAAATCAACGAAACAAAAAGTTGGTTCTTGGAGAAAATCAACAAGATTGACAAACCCCTAGCCAAACTAATCAAACGGCAGAGAGAGAACACTCAAATTAATAAGATCAGAAATGAAAAGGGGGACATAACAACAGACACAATGGAAATTCAGAGAATCATTAGATCTTACTACGAGAGTTTATATGCCACAAAGTTGGAAGATGTACAAGAAATGAATTGGATTTTAGATAAATACCATTTACCAAAGTTAAATCAAGAGCAAGTGAACAATCTAAATAGACCTGTTAGTCGCGAAGAATTAGAAGCTGTTATCAAAAACCTCCCCACCAAAAAAAGCCCAGGACCAGATGGTTTCAATGCAGAATTCTACCAGAACTTCCAGGAAGAGCTAATACCTATACTCCTTAATGTATTTCACAAAATAGAAACAGAAGAAGCATTGCCAAACTCTTTTTATGAAGCTACAGTTACCCTGATACCAAAACCACACAAAGACACAACCAAGAAAGAGAATTACAGACCAATCTCACTCATGAACATTGATGCTAAAATACTCAATAAAATACTGGCAAACCGAATCCAAGAATACATTAGAAAAATTATCCATTATGATCAAGTGGGCTTCATCCCAGAGATGCAGGGCTGGTTCAACACACGCAGATCTATCAATGTAATCCATCATATAAATAAACTGAAAGAAAAAAATCATATGATCATTTCATTGGATGCTGAAAAAGCATTTGACAAAATTCAAAACCCCTTTATGATAAAGGTGTTGGAGAGATTGGGTATACGAGGATCATACCTAAATATAATAAAAGCAATATATAGTAAACCGACAGCTAACATCAAATTGAATGGAGAAAAACTCAAAGCCATTCCACTAAAATCAGGATCACGACAAGGCTGTCCACTCTCTCCATACCTCTTTAATATAGTGCTTGAAGTTCTAGCAATAGCAATAAGACAACATAAGGGGATCAAGGGGATTCGAATTGGAAAGGATGAAGTTAAACTTTCGTTATTTGCAGACGATATGATAGTGTGCATAAGCGACCCCAAAAACTCTAACAAAGAACTTCTACAATTGATAAACACCTTTAGTAATGTGGCAGGATACAAGATCAACTCCGAAAAATCGATTGCCCTCCTATACACAAAAGATAAAGAAGCAGAGAGGGAAATCAGAGAAACATCACCTTTCATGATAGCCACAAATAGCATAAAACATCTTGTGGTAACTCTAACCAAGGAAGTGAAAGACCTATTTGACAAGAAATTTAGGTCCTTGAAAGAAATTGAGGAGGATACCAGAAAATGGAAAGACCTCCCCTGTTCTTGGATTGGGAGAATCAACATAGTAAAAATGGCAATTCTACCAAAAGCAATCTATAGATTAAACGCAATTCCCATCAAAATTCCATCAAACGTCTTCACAGACCTTGAGAGAAAAATAATCAAGTTTATATGGAAAAACAAAAAACCCAGGATAGTCAAAACAATCTTATATGATAAAGGAATCTGGAATCATTACCATCGCTGAATTGAAACTCTATTACAGAGCTACAGTATTGAAAACAGCTTGGTATTGGCATAACAACAGAGAAGTCGACCTATGGAATCGAATAGAAGACCCGGGTATTAACCCACCTGATATTTGACAAGGGAGCTAAAGGCATACAATGGAAGAAGGAAAGCATCTTTAACAAATGGTGCTGGCATAACTGGATGTCAACCTGTAGAAGAATGAAAATAGATCCACATCTATCACCATGCACAAAACTCAGGTCCAAATGGATTAAAGACATCAACATTAATCCGACCACTTTGAACCTGATAGAAGAGAAAGTGGGAAGTAGTCTACAAGATATAGGCACAGGAGACCAGTTCCTAAGCAGAACCCCAGGAGCTCAGACAATAAGAGAAGCAATGAATAAATGGGACCTCCTGAAACTGAGAAGCTTCTGTAAAGCAAAGGACACTGTCAGTAAGACCAAAAGGCTACCTTCCGACTGGGAGAAGATCTTCACAAATCCCTCATCAGACAAAGGTCTGATCTCCAAAATATACAAAGAACTCAAGAAACTAGACACTAAAACTCTAACTAACCCAATTAAAAAATGGGGTACTGAACTGAACAGAGAATTCACAACAGATGAACTCTGAATGGCCAAAAGGCACTTAAGGTCATGCTCAACCTCCTTAGCGATCAGGGAAATGTAAATCAAAACAACTTTGAGATATCATCTTACACCTGTCAGAATAGGCAAACTCAAAAACACCAATGATAACCTATGCTGGAGAGGATGTGGGGTGAGGGGAACACTCATCCATTGTTGGTGGGAATGCAAACTTGTGCAGCCACTGTGGAAATCAGTGTGGCGGTTTCTCAGGAAACTGGGAGTCAACCTCCCTCAGGACCCAGCAATTCCACTCTTTTAATATACCCAAGAGATGCCCTATCATACCACAAAAGCATTTGTTCAACTGTGTTCATAGCAGCACTATTTGTAATAGCCAGAACATGGAAACAACCTAGGTGCCCCTCAATAGAAGAATGGTTAATAAAGGTGTGGAACATATACACATTAGAGTTCTACTCAGCGGTAAAAAACAATGACATCTTGAATTTTGCATGCAAATGGATGGAAATAGAAAACGCTTTACTGAGTGAGGTAAGCCAGACCCAAAAAGAGGAATATGGTATGTATTCACTCATATATGGATTCTAACCATAATTAAAGGTCTTTGAGCCTATTATTTGTGATCCTAGAGAAGCTAAATAAGAAGGTGAACCTGATGAAAATCATGTAGTTATCTGCCTGGAGATTGGAAATAGACAAGAGTCCCAGGTAACCTCGGGTGCATGGGGGGGTGGGATGGTTTTTGGAAGGGGAGGAGAGGGTTAGACAGAAGGGAGTAGGGGAGGAATGGGGAAAGCTAGGTGGACTGGGATGGGGGGAGGGAGGAAGGATGGATATGAGATCAGGGAAGAATATATTTCAACTAAGGGAGTCATCTTAGGGTTTACAGGAGACTTGATTATAAATGGGATCGCAGGTCCAAGGAGATCCCCAGATTGTTCTGTGGACAGAAGAGAGGGTGCCTGAAGCGGCCTAGGCCCATAACCATACTGATGAATATTTTGCTTATCACCATAGAACCTTCATCTGGCGATGGATGGAGATAGAGACAGAGACCCACATCGTAACACTGAACTTAACTCCCTAGGTCCAAACGAGAAGCAGAAGGAAAGAGAACGTGAGCAAAGACGGCAAGATCAGAGGGAACCTTCATCCCAGGATGGATGGCAATACAGATGGAGACCCACATTGGAGCACTGGACTGAGCCCCCCAAGGTCCAAATGAGGAGCAGAAGGAAGAAGAAAATGAAAAAGGAAATAAGGACTGCGAGGGATGTGATCACCCACTGATACAAGGGGACGGATTTAATGAGAGTTTACCAAGGCCAGTTGGACTGAGACTGAATGAGGACGCAATCCAACCAGATCCTCTGAATGTGGTCGGATTCTCTGAATGTGGCTGGCCCGGAGTCTTTCTGAAAAGCCATTGACAATGGCATTGGGACTTGTTTCCTCTGCATATACTGGATTTTGTGGATTCAGTCCGTCTGGACACTCACCTTCCTGGACCTGGAGAGAGGCGGGAGGAACTTGAACTTCCCACTGGGCAGGAAACCCTGACTGCTCTTAGGGATGGAGAGGGAGGAGGAGGAGAGGTAGTGGGGGGAGTGGGAGGGTGGTGGGAGGAGGGGCGGAAATGGAAACTTTTATAACTTAATAAAATTTAAAAAAAAGATTCTGGTACTTGATGAAGAGCATCCTGAGAGTGCTACTCCCACAAAGACAGCTTCTTCTCCCTTGTTCTTTTGCTTTAACATTTCTTTATTTCTTTTCTATTGAAAATATAGTTTACTCACGTACAATACATCTCTACCACTATTTCCTCTCCCCCCTCCAAGCTTCCCCTTCTTTCCTGTATCCATGCCCCCTCAGTCTTTCCTCAGAAAACACTATGTCTCCAAGAGACAACAACAAACATGATAGAAAAAATACAGTAAGGCAAGGCAAAAGATTTGCACCTGAGCCTGACTTAGGGAATCCTGCAGAAGAGGAGGTGCAAAGATTATAGAACTCAGAGGGGACAGAGGACACCAGGAGAACATAGATTACTGAATCAAATATTCAGAACAAATATAGGCTCACAGAGACTGAAATGATAAGCATGGGGTCTTCATGGATCTGCACCAGGTCATCATCATGTATGTTGTGGCTGTTAGCTTTGTGTTTTGATGGAACTCCTAATTGTGTGACAAAGTGGTTTCTGACTCTTTTTCTTGCTCTTAAGACTGTTTCTTAAGATGTGCATGGGTATAGGGCTGTTTTTGAAAATGGCTCACAGAGCTAGTGTAGCCATCTGGGCATTTATAGTTACTGGTTAAAACATACATATCTTATACAATCTCCATGACCTTCCATAGTAGATATCACATGTAGTCTCCTGTCATTTTTTACTCTATCTCTAAACATAATACCACCTAAACGTAAGAACATAGCCCACAGCAAGAAAGCAAAGAGAAAATAGAAAAATAAGAAATAAACCAGACTCTCTGAGAACTGTGCAAGTAGTCTCCAACTTTGTTAATTATTACATACTAGACTTTTATGATAAATGATGAATAAGCCTATTTTTTTAAAAAATGATTTTGTTAGTTGGAGATTCTTTGATATCTATGAATCAAATTGTTTCTATTAACACAGGTTGAATTCTAAACCATGTTCTTTATGAATTGTGGCTGTGCGGAAACATTTACCACATACCCCTCTTGCCTCCCACCTATAGAGTAAACAAAGCGAATGATGAACTGCAGTTGCTATACATGTGTTATGGGTTGAATAACGATGGCAAATGTTCCTTATCTACACTTAGCATCAGGATTGATGCAAACTTGATGTTGAATAAAGAATGACTGAGGTTTTTAATTGCAAAAAAATTTTCCTATATTCTATGGCTTGAATAAAAGCTGAGGGAAAATTTTTGAAACTTCTGGTAAAGAAATATATACTGTTCTTTTGTTTTACAGTACATGTTCTACCTTTGTACATACATAGGAGAATGTATGCATATATATACAAATATGTATGTGTGTATATATATATGTATATATATATATATCCATAGCTCTTGCAAACTAAGATACACACAAAATCAAAACAAACAAAAAACCAAAAACAACAACAAAAAGAACACAACTTAGCTTTGAAGAGCTAAAGCACTTGAGAAACCTTTTGCTAGGAAAAATACAAATCAACATAAACCTAACTTACTTCATAGTTTGCCATGAGGATAGTCAATCTATTATTTCCTTTTCATAGGATTAAAATATGTGAATGGGGAAAAAGAATTCTCTATTCTCCATCCCAGAGACTCTCCCTAGTTACTAGTCTTATTCATACTAAAATCACATGCTGAAGAAAAGGCATTATACATCACAAATCAATATTTCTATTTCAGTTGTACATTTGAACAGAAATTCTAATGTGGAGAACTAACATATTGACATACATAAAAGAGAGAAAGTGTTGATTTTCTATATTATCTCTTATCTCAAACATTCAAACAGAATTAAGGGTACTTTAGATATGTTTAATTCTATTAAATTGTAGTCAGATCATAGAATACATGACTATGATAGAAGATGTGATTCTGTCATCACTGTGAATTTTGGATCCAACAGAGCCTTCCATTCCTGGAGTCTGATTACTCGTGATTCTCCAGTGTGGCTCTGGTACAATCCTGATTAGTTATAGTGTCCTTGTCTCCCATCATGTGTGCATGGATATCAGTGGCTATTGACCTTGTCTGTCTAGTGTCTGCTGCATTGTGTAACAACCACCACAGCCATAAAGTGAGAACCATTACTTCACTTACCTGACATTATTCATGAATGTTGATAAATAATTTGTAAAGAAAAGTGGACAGATTACGGATTTGGGTATTGTCGGAGGACACCAAAATGGATAGAGCAATGGGTAAGTGTCACAAATGATGGAGTATGATGTGATCTGTCACAAGTCTTTCACGTACCACTTGGGCATGTGTCCCCATGGAATGGAAAAGGAGAAATACTCTAAAAAAATCATTTCCAGTACACCTGCATATAGAATGATGCAAACAAATTTCCTGTTCCATGATTGGAAATCAGCAGTTTGGTATCTCTCTAGATGAGAAATCAAGAAATAGAAAAGGAACCTCGTGTTTATTTTAGAATGTGTTGCATAAGATCATCAGCTTCACTGGTGTCCTTTGATAGATCAGTGTGGGCTGGAAAACGTGGGCAGAAAGCCTGGATCTTAGGAAGAAATTTCAGTTCCCTGAAGGCTGACATTTAGAGATTTTGTATTGGTTATGTATTTCTTGAGTTTCTCAGCAGACAGGAGGATTTTATAAATACAAACTTAATTAAGTCTAGGTGGAGGATTTTAGAAGAGAGGAGGAGAGAACTTGTACTGTCGTGTTCCCCAATGATCCAGTTTGGTTAAATAAATGTGAAAGTCATAATAAATCCCTGCTAAAGTTCACCCTATATTTTAGGAAAGTGCTGAATGTAATTAAAATACTGATTTCTCTGCTTCTTCTCAAGAATTAATCAACAGAAATTTATGTACATCTTGGAAATTGAACTCCTTGTAAGTCTAATGACTTCTTGGTACTAATAAAAACTAGTTATTCTGGATTGACATAAATAAGCAACTCTCCGTTCAATCAAAAAGCTTCGAATGCCTTCTCTAACCTGTGACTGTGCCACAGTGAAGGTAAACAGTGAACCAGGTAAAGCAGCTGATGATAAAGGCAAATATCAGTTTCTCCACTAGGTTACATGCGAGTCTGTGTGTTTACACATCATTATTACGAGCATGTTAGGTCCTCAGTAACTATTATTATTCCATCCTTAAAGGGTTCTAAGAAGCACATATTCTAATGTGTGCTTGTAACAGGGGATCTTTTTATATTCCCAGAAGATTGTGCAGAGGATTCCAATTCTCCTGTTTCAAGCTGTTCCAGGATATGCAATTATCATTCCGATTTCCTAATGGCAGAGATACTGTTCCTGTAAACAGAAAATTTCAATAAAACTGATCTGTATATAGCACGATAATGCTGGATGCAGATTCAATCTTCAAAATATTTACATGTACACTGAGTTATATTTCAAATAAAATACTGTTACATTTCACTCTGCTTGTCTTGTCTTATTGATATTTTGCATTTTTTTTAAGTTGAAGTAGATCTTATGGAATCTGCATGCGAGAAAGAGAGGCCTCATGAGGAAACCAGATGCAAACAAACTGAGGTTTTATTGCAATCATCAATCCTCTATGTGTGTTTATTGGGAAGGTCTATGAATGTTTTGAAATTTAAGAAGGAATAAAGTAACCAGTATAGAAATATATAACAAAGCAGTACCAATTACATTTTTTTTTTGTGTTTTAGCAGAGAAAACACTTTCACTTTGAATGCTATTTCAGTAGTTTCTGTCTGGATCCTCTTTTTTAAAGGCTCCGTGTTGACACCCAGCCCCCTCACTCTTGGTTTCTTTGCTATCAGTTCTTTGTTCTTAATACAGACATTTGGCAAACATAATCCAGTGCTTACTTTTATAAACATAGTGGAAAAGCACTTGAAACCAGATCTTCTGTATGTATTTTCTCTGATTTTGAATATGGACAATACTGCAAATGCAGGTAGTGACTGAACTTTATTTTTCCATCTGACAGGACCCAAATAATCACACAGAAACTATATTAATTACGACACTATTTATTTGATGGCTCGGACATATTTAAGGCTAGCTCTTACATCTTAAATTAACCATTTTCTATTAATTTATGTATTGCCATGTGTCTGTGGCATTACCTCATTTTTTACATGTCTTGCTTCCTCAGTGGTTGGCTGGCATCTGCTTGACTCCGTCTTCTCTCTATATATATCTTTGTTCAGATTTCTGGCCTGATTTACTCTGCTAAGTCATTAGCCAAAACAACTTTATTCATCAACCAGTAAATAAGGCTTATGCAGAAGGATATTCCCACATCATCTTCCCTTTGCTATCTCATGAAAAAGGAAGGTTTTAATTTTAACATAGTAAATTACATATACAAATCAGTTATTGAGCAAGAATTATAGTTAGAATATTTAGTTCATTTGCATTTCACAAATTAAGGAAAATATCATCTGTCATATTTTTGTGAGTCTAAAGTTTTACAACTAATTTATCTTTTATCATAACTAAGGAAAGCTAGAATTCTAACTATCTGTTCTTCAACTCCGTTAAAGACCCCAGAAGGCTATAATGTTAGTTAACATTCCTAAGTTAACAGGAAGTGCATTGTACGGCACTCCCAAGTTCTAGAAATGACAGAGACCTCTCACTGCCTGGACAGGCACCCAGCAGTCTTTTGTAATGTTGAAGCATCCATATTGAAACTATAGGGCTGTAATATATGGCAGAATTTTAAGTGAAGCAGGACATTTGAAGATCTGGTCTGCCTTGCACTGGCAAAGTTTGCCAGTGTTTTCTTCTGTGTCCTGTAGAATACCTGACAGTTTCTTCTGTGAAGCAGGAATGCTGAAGGACCTTCCCATCTTTTGGAAAGTTCAGCAGTCACTTTTCTGTGTGTCCTGCATGTCCACTTCATGCAGCATACCACCAAGCATTCCAGGCAAGAACAGTTTCTTTTCTAAACTTCTAGGCCTGTCACATTGAAGCAAATTTCATGACAAATTTGTTCAATGCTCATAAACCTCTCTGAAGTTTTTGGTGCTGTCACAGAAGCAGATATGTCTTACTGTTGAACAAAATCAAAGTTTTTAAAACATTTTGAATGCCAGATTCTGAAGGTCTGTGAAAGGTTTGAAGAATACCTATCAATCCAAAATATATCTCTGTGCATCTAGAAAACCAAACTAACATAACTATAAGTTTGACTATTATAGATGACTATCTATTAATCCATAATTCTTAATTATACATTATATTTTTAAATGAGCTCTATAAACATAATACTTTAAACAAGAACAGAAAAATACATATAATAAAATTAACCTTAACTTTGTATCAATAAACATTTAGTTCATACCGATGTAGTATTCATTTCTATATTATATATATATATATATATATATATATATATATATATAAACAATAATCAGAAATGGGTGAATATTTTGGGGGTATTGTTAATCTGCTCTTTCATGGGGTGTCCCATATGCTTGGTCCATCTCAGCCAACAATCCTAAAGTTGTTGTGGATGTTGGACCATATGGACCATCATTTTAGAAGGTCTTCTTTGATAAAACCATATTACCTAGTATGGAATACACAGTTTTCTATCCTCTTTGGGAACAAACATAGAACATCTTTTCCAAAGTATCATATCCTTAGACATAAATTTTGAAGTCAACATACCTTTAAAATATAAATGTTGGTCTAGTTTAGCAGCCTGTACAGTGAAATAACTCTCTGTAGTTATCTCATTCAGCATCAAAAAATTTAAAATGTAATAATACACATAGTCCAGACTCCGTATATTTTCTATCTTTATGTAGCTTTAAAAAATCTATTTATTTTATGTTTATTTTTGTAATTTTTTGAGACAGGGTTTCTCTGCCTATCTTTGGCCATCCTGAATCTCACTCCTTATACCAGGATGACCTTGAGATCACAGAGATCCAACTACCTCTGCCTCACACATGCTGGGATTAAAGGTGTGTGCTACCATGTCTGACTACTGTATTTTTTAAAGGACTTTTTAAAGGACT
The DNA here is from genome assembly GCF_982192425.1 of Myodes glareolus. Taxonomy (NCBI): domain Eukaryota; kingdom Metazoa; phylum Chordata; class Mammalia; order Rodentia; family Cricetidae; genus Myodes; species Myodes glareolus. The sequence continues at coordinate 93,817,900 of NC_142031.1, forward strand.
TCTTTTTTTCTCCTTAGTCTATGTATACTTTTAAACATTCTGTAAACCACTCAGTGGGTTTTAATATTTTTTTGTCTGAATCTGTCTTTACTCTGTACATAAACCTTTTTCTGAGCACATAAATCTTTAATCTGCTAAATGGCATGGCTAGGATAAAAGCTGGGATTTTGCAACTGGCTCCACCTCATTCCTTAGCTTTCTGAGAGTCTAGCTTCATGGCAGAGGTAGTGGTGAAAGCCATATTTATTGTCACAACTCTGTGGAGTTTCAAGACCCATAACAGCACCAAGAAGCATGCTGTCAGCTGTTTACAAACACCATTTCAGTATTCTGTGGTAGGGCCTCTTAAAAGAGCTGCAAGGATTTTGTCACCAACAATGAGCTGGGAATCTGCTTTTAAAGGAGTTGCAACTCTTCTTGTCTCTCAGCGTATACCTGAGACAAGGCTGATACCAAGAAGTCCTGCTTGGTTTTGTTCTTTCTGTCTGGAAATCTGTTTTTTTTTTGTTTATTTGTTTGTTTGTTTTAAGACTTCACAGGCTTTAGGTAGAAGTCTTGCAAAACGTTTGTGAACCATTTGTAGGCAGAGACAATTTTGTTTCCAGGCTGCTGAGATCTGAATAAGTACACATAAAGTATATTAATTGCAACAATCTTGGTTGATGGCTCAGGCATATTTCTAGCTAGCTCTTATATCTTAAATTAACCCATTTCTATTAGTCTATGTATTGCCAAATTCCTTGGTATTACCTCATATACATATACAGAAGGACATCACACATCATGCAAATTTCCTAGATATAAGCTTTTAGTCAAATGGTGGGGGGTGTGTGTCTTTAATTACAGTGCTCAGGAGGCAAAGACAAATGAATCTTTATTATTTTGAGGCAAGTATGCCCTACAAAATGAGTTCCAGGACAGACAGGCCTATTTCACAGAGAAACCCTGTCAAACAAACAAAAAAACTAAAAACAAAACAAAACAAAACAGGACCTGTTATCCTGTATCTCCTATTTTCAATTACAGAATTTCAAGAAACTAGAAAATAACTATAACTGCTCAGAAATGGAGAACATGACACATTTGATATGTCAAAGCTTTACACAGAACTCAGAAATGGAAACAATACATGTTTAATCTTTTCTCTGTTGCTGATCAAAAACAAAGGAAGATTGACCTTAGAATGCAGGGTCATTTCTTTGTTTGTGTTTGATTGTTTAAAATGCAGTTTTTAACTCATCAAAATTGAATGAAAAGTAGAATGTACTTCTACTTTTCCTTAAAAGTATGTCAAAATAGCATTTCAAAATAGTAGGTGGAGAAGAGGATGATATTTTCTGAATCCAGGTATATTGCTTAATGACAACCATTCTGTCTTTTCCAAGCAATGGCCTGAATGTCATTAAATAGTCACTGATGCTTCTACAGGGTAGACTTCAATTCCAAATTTGGTTAAAACCTCGGCTCTGGATTCCAAAGTGTGTGCTCTTCTTGTTACAAAGCAATATTTCTTTGTGATATGCTGAGAAAATGTTGTATTCCAGGTATTCAGACTCATAAGTGCTTTCACCAATAGCCTATTGATTAGATTATTTTTGAAGTTGCGTGTTTCTGAGCATTTCTAAATAGATTATACACATTTCAACAGTTGTAATATGACTCTGAGCAAAGCAAGACATCAAGTTATTTTCTCATTGAATTAGATATTTCCCAAATGGAGTAGGATAATTTGTGGGTTTGAGGATTGGTGTTAGGGTGTGCTTCTAGAAAAATAGACGTAATTACAAGCAACTCTGTTGTTGATGGACTTATCCTGGCTATATTTTTGTATCACCACTTCTAAGATTCTCTTATGCAGTCTTTCTCTGAAAGAATATCAATTCTGGTTAACACTTTTTCCTTCAATGTGAATTTCATCCTCAATCTTATATTAAAATGGATGTCTAACACTATACTGAGAAAAAATGGAGACCATAAAAACAAATAAGGCTAGGGATTGGCTTTCTAATAGTTGCAGTCTGATAAAAGTTTTTGTACACAAATACTGAATACAATTTTTCCTGTCTTCTGTTTCCTGTCATTAATATCATGTGCTTTCTCATTAAGGTAAAGGTAACCACTTTCAAAAATATTTATCATAATGTACCAATCCTGTGTATGAGAAAGAGGATGCCAGTTTGAATCGCTAAGACCCATACAAATGTTGGTCATTCCACACATGCCTGTAAATCTAGTATTGGATCACTTCATTATATGGGGATCCCAGGAGTTTGGTGGCCAGCAAGCATATCTAAACAAGGTTTCATGATTAGTGGGAAAATCAAAAAAATGGGAAAGATTATTGGAAAACTCCATAAGTCCTTTTTTAATCTATACATGCATAGGCTCAGAGTTACACATACACACACGCACACACACACACACACACACACCACACATACACACACATACACTTATGCAATAGTAGCTAGACTTTCCTATGACTGTCAGCTCACAAATAATTACACAGAGACTTCTTATTGAGTATTAAAGCTTGGCCTCAGCTTAGGCTTGTTTTGAACTAGCCTGTAAGACTTAAATCAACCCTTTTAGATTAATCTATGTTCTGCCATGTGGCTCATTACCACTTTTCAATACTATAAGTCTCAGATTCTTTCCTCAAATTCTTCTCTCTTCCTGAAAGTATCTATCTTCTCCTGCCCAGCTATTGGTCATTCAGATATTTATTAAACCAATCAGTTGGTGCCTTAGGCAGGTAAGGAAGGACAGACACAGCTTTACAAATTATGATCAAATATCCTGCAACACAATCTCAATAGTTTTTCTTTTTCTGCAAATAATAATTATTCAAGTGAATATTTCTAAGGAGAGAATTATAGAAATTTATCCACATTGTTTATGGATGTTTTTGTAGATGGTTAACATATGGAATTCCTCATTTCTATAAATATGCTTTATCTACATGTGTAATATACTATTGCATATGGCAATATACATAATTGATTCATAAAACATGTTTCATTGAATGGAAGAGGTAGTGCCATTGTTTTAATAATTTCCTCTTACATTTAATTAATCTGTTGTATATATGTTCACAAGGTGGTGTTTTAGAAGGAGTGCAGTCCTCATACAACCTGAATAATATCAGAGTTTTCACACTATTAGTATTCAGGCTTTGGGTAAGGGAACAAAGTTGCCAGCAAGCCTGAAAATGTGTTCAGAATACATTCTGTGTTAAAAGTCCTTTAGGTAATTCAGACTAGAGACAATTTTTGCTTTTATTAAGCTAGAGAAACTGGAAAGGAAAGTTGACCACTCTTTCTTAGGAGGGGAGGGGCTGTCTTAATATCTTCACTGAAAATCAAAATGTTAGGTGTATGCAAATTTGCCCTTTTACAATATGAACCAAAGTGTCCATCTCCTCACAAAGAGAGGAGAAAGGCAATTCCCAGGTCATGTTTCCAGAACACTTTATTCTACAATGACAATCCAGTGACCTTTGTGAAATAAAGATATATTAAGTTCAACCTGATTTGTTTAGTCTCCAGTGATGTTATCGTGTCATGCATGCAAATCAATGAGATACAAAGAAGGAAAAAAACACCTTGGAGGGTAATACAATACAACCATTTAAAATAAACTACTGTGGTTTCCCTTTCTGTATCTCTGGTGCTAATATCTCAATAGTTTGTTTGTTCTTTTAGTCTCTTCTCGGGCATTATGGACTGAATTACAATCTTTGGAGGAAAATCTTATTAACTAAGAAATTTAAATGCTTTCCTAGCCTCTTTTCAAAGCTAATAATTTAGGGAGCCATTGGAAAACATCAAGGCAATAAATTCTTTGCATGTATAAATCATTTTGTTTTTGCTGCTTTATGAGGGATTTAGAAATGCATGTTATGACAAATTAAAACATTCTTGAGCATGTTTGGGTGTGACTTTACTATAATCACAGACAAATTAGAGGGTACAGATATTAAAATTATCCTAATAAGATATTTAGAATTAAGAATTTCTGTACCACAAATATTTTAAATATGGGCATTTAAATATTGTCCACTAATAAAGATTCAGGGTAGTTTATGTTCCAGAAAATTATCTAGGATCATCTTGGTTCAGAACCTCTTACAGCAGAGAGGGAACGCCCAGTGAGCAGATGACATCAGGTTTTCCCCTCCATATTACATAAGAGCAACAGTGCACATTAGTAAGCTTTCCACTGCTCTGACAAATAGCTGAAACAATCACTGTATGATAAAATAAGCATATTTTGCTAACAAGTTTGGAACTTTAATTCCATACTATGTTGTAGTTGTTGTTTTGGAGCTTGTGAGGAGGCAGCACATGACAGAGAATCTGCAGTTGAGCAAAGGGCTCACCTGAGCGGCAGAAGGGACCAGGGTTCCAGTGTCCCCTTATAGAAATGCCTCGAGTCATAACATTTTATTCCACCTGGGCCCACCTCCCAACTTCAATGCCTTTTGGAAACCATGTTTTCCAAATATTAAGCCTTTAGGGACCATCAAGATATGAACTATATCAGAGACCTTTTTTTTCTTTGATTTTTCGAGACAGGGTTTCTCTGTAGCTTTGGAGCCTTTCCTGGAACTAGTTTTTGTAGACCAGGCTGGCCTCAAACTCACAGAGATCCGCCTGCCTCTGCCTCCTGAGTGCTGGGATTAAAGGTGTGTGCCATTACCACCCGGCTCAGAGTCCATTTTACGACACAGATGTCTGGCTACATATACATGTACAACTGTTTCAAGTGAAGATTTTTATTATTAATATTTTCCTATACCATTTGAATCATTTAGACATAGTTGAAATTATATAATATATTAATATATTTATAATGCAAATAAGTTTCTTTAATTAAAAATTTAAAACAAAAACTTTTCAAATTTAGAATTTCCATAAAGGACTAATGATGAAAATATACTTTGCATTCTGACTAATACATAAAAGCGCTCTTAGTCCTACTTACTACAAGCTGGAAGATAGTCAATTTATTAAAATAATAAGACAGAGAATGCTAGAATTGGGAAAATAAAAAAGTTGGTAAATTAACAAATTATGTCATAAAATGCAAATCAATTTGACTGTGTATTTTTCATTTCAGAAGAAGTTTAATATTCACTTAAATAGAATAAAAACAATTTCATACTACCTCCTCCGTGCATTTTCATGCATTCTCTCACCAGGTACTATGACAGAAATTTTCAGACGTAAGTTTCTCAATTTAACATGAAAACCATCCACATGAATGAGTGGAAAAGTGACTCCTAATATTAACACCCGGCAAAGTATGGTGATGCTGATGGTGTAGTAGTTTCATTCCCATCTAAATCAGTCAGATTGCAGACATTGTAATAGGCTATATCATTTACATGTTAATCTCAAAACAGTATAGTGAAGATGCATATTTGCTTCTACTTTAAAGAACTAAAAGTATAGAAAGATTATAAAATTTTCCCAAGTCTCTGCATGTATTAGTATGAATGAAATGTCAGTTCTCATAAGTGTTGACATCTCTACTTTTCCCTTGAATGCATCCTGATGCATAGCTTCCTGAAATGGCAACAGAGAGGCAAGCTCTCTGCATGATGGAACACAATTTCTCCTTGAAAACCAGCTATTAGTGAACCTTCTTGGAAGTCCACTCAAGGAACATGATCTCTTTTTGTTTGTTTTTCTTTCTTGACATTTAAACCTCAAAATCTCTTTTTAGAATTTTTTATTATTATTTTTATTTATTTGAAAATTCAAAGTTGTAGTAAGTTGATGGCATCATTCAGAATACATTCAAGACTGGATACCAGAAGATCTTTCACTGAAGCAAAATAAATTCCCTCTTAGTTAACTTTTTATTTTTTTATCCTATCCAGGTCTTCAAATGAGTGATAAAGGTCACCCCTAATAGCAAGGACAATGTTCTTTATCCATTTTAATGTTATTTTATCTAGAAATACCCTGAAAGAAACTCTCAGAATAGTTATGGAACGTGATTAATAAAAACCCAGAGACAGATATTGGAGTTCAACCTGAATGTCAGAAAAGCAAAAACAGACTTTTACTGGCTCTTACCTCAGTCTGAAATAGTGATCATGCCTCCAAGAAACTCAACGGGACTGTGTCTGAGAGTCTCCTGTCTTATGTTCCTCTCTACGTCTGGAATTAAAGGCACGCACCACTATCACCAGATTTCTATGGGAAACTGATATGGCTACTGGGATTAAAAGTGTTGCCACCACTGCCTTGTCTGTAAAGGTGACCAGTGGGACTCTTTTACTCTCTGTTCTTCAGGCATACTGTATTTATTAAAATACAGGTGAAATATGTGTACACAATTATGTACCATGTGTGTACACACCTTGCATCGGCAAGCTGAAGCAGTAAATTAGCTACCTCATCATTCATCAATATGTATTTCTTTATTTAGAACTTCCTGTATTATTGAGCTAGGGTTGAAGAGATAGTTAAAATACACACATAGGAAACCAGACCTAGAGCTTTCAGAGAACTTAAAACCTAATAGATTTGATATAATGTGATTCTTAAAACCATCACTGTCAAAGTTCTAAGGCTTGGTTAAGACACTGATTTCGGTGTGACAGCGTATATCTTTAAAACTCAGAAGTTGAGAGGTGCTTTATTAGTCTGCTCTTCTTCACTCTTATAAAGTGTCCAAATCAGGCTACTTTATAAAGAAAGATTTATTTTACCTCATGGTTTCAAAAGGCAAGGTCTATAGGCTCCCTCTGATGATAGCTTTTTTTCCAATTTCTTTTCTTTGTTATCTTTTTTGCCTTTTTGATACTTTTTATTTTATTTTTTAAAACAATATTTTTATTTTATATACCAATTCCTGTTACCTCTCTGTCCCCTCCTCCCACTCCCCCACCTCTATCCCCCACCCCACTTCTTATCCTTTCCTCAGAGAGGGTGAGGCCTCCCATGAGGAGTCAACAAAGTCTGTCACATCACGTGAGGCAAGACCAAGGCCTTTCACCCTATATCTAGGCTGAGCAAGGTATTCCTCCATAGGGAGGAATGCCTTTAATTCCAGACGTTTAATTTCAAAGATCAAATTCATTCAATAGAGATAAATACTGTTTCACTTGCAGTGGCCCCACAAACTTCCCAAGCCACACAACTGTTAACCATATTCAGAGGGCCTAGTTCGGTCTAACGCAGGTTTCCCAGCTCTCATTCTGGAATCATTGAGCTCCTAATATCTCATGTTAGCTGTTTCTTTGGGATTCCTCATCATGATCTTGACCTCTTTGCTCATATTAGGTGATTGCTTTCTTGTTGCCAGAATGCTAAGATAACAATACAAGTCATGAGACAGAGAGTAAGTGTTTACATCTTCTCCACTTCATATAAAGCTCCCAGATTCCTATCATGTGAAGTCAACCTAATGATTTCAACTAATCTGACACTTAACATTTGCATTGTAATAATCATCTGCCTTCTTTCAATAATGTTATCACATACTCTTGGAAACTAAACTCCAACATGAGTTTAGGGGGAATGGAAGGGTCATAAACACCTTGGTCCTAGACACAAACACTGATTTATCTACACTGTTACATACAGAAGCAACAGCTATGACACAAGACAGCCTATGTTCTTTGATGTCACAGTTGATGACAAGCAACTCTGCAGCATCTGACTTCAAGAAGATACCGCAAATTAAATGAAGCGTGTGAGAATGTTAGAAAAGGCACCTAACATTTAAGTCTGTGATGATCCTTCTATAATTAAACTTCTTTAAAGCCCAGTTGGCCCATAAGTTATATAATGACATGAACCAAACACCTCTACTCCAATTAGAAATTAAGGATCATTACTTTTTTCTAAAACTTTCTTAGTTTCATCTTTTTTATTTAAATGTAAAATTTATTTGTCCTCAGAGCTTAACACTACATGTGGTATGAAAAATGGTTTTATTATTATAATGCCATTATTATTCAAAATGTCAGTAGTTTTTTAAAAGGTCATAATAAATTTGTTGAAGAAGGACAACACTTGGATATGAAGCATTGCATGTGCCAAAAAAAATAGTGAGTGGTGAACTGGTACATAGTGATGCCCAAATGATGATAAATAAGAGAGCAATTATGTGAGCTATAAGTAAATGTATGTATGTACATATAAGCCTATGTATATGTTCACAACTGTTGATATGGCCTGAATGATGCTGAATCAACACATGCTTTACCTAAGAGAAGAACTGCACCAAACAGTTTCTTTTGAACTGATGTCAGACAACAGTCTGAGTCCAAGATCAGGGATGATGTCAGCCCCAGGATCTCCCATATTCTTGTGGGGGTGAGTATTGAAAGCGGTGTCTTAATTGAAGAAAAGATTGCAATAGAAGGGCCTGCCATACAGTATCTGTTGGTATTAGGAAGAACGAGACTTTTCCACAAGTTATCTCATTGCACCAATGATTTCCGAGTGCAGATCAGCTATGTGCATCTAAGAGAAGTGGGAGAAGTTTGTGTCATGACTGCTTCTCCTCAAAACTCTGAAAAAAAGACTCAGCCTCCCGAATGACACCTTCCTCCATCCAGCAAGTTATTTACTATTATGCACATCCTGTCTAGATACAAGATATTCCATCTCGAATTTAGAGATAAAATAATGAGCCATAGACCTATAGGAGTTGCTGAACACCACTCTTTCAATTTTAAAGAAAGTTGTATTGATTGCTCCCTTGGACAAACTGTATTATAAACTATTTTTTTAAGAAAAACAGATAGTATAATGCAATTTAAAAAGCAAAGATAGATTTTGCCTTATTTTGGATATGTTGTAAAGAGAAAGAAAAAGAAGCCACGCAAACTCTAATAGACAGTTCCAATCTTTTCAGCATAGGTATGTTTATTACCATTGCTCAGAACTTTCATGTAAGCCTTTCATGTTGACGATCCCTTTCTTACTTATTCTGCTACCAGATCCAAACTAATATTTTATTAAAGAAATGAGAACTCAAAGTTGCTGCATTAATTTTAAGGGTCTTAGGAATCTGAAAAATTTTAAAGTACACATCATAATAGAAGAATGAAATACTAAGTGAGAAAATATTACAGGTGTGTAATGTAAGAGAGAGAGAGGAGAGACAGAGACACATACAGAAACATACAATTATTTTAGATAATTTGTAGCAGGAGAGGAATATTGAGAAACATAGAAGTATCTTTATTTCTCTGAATCCATAGCATTCCGTCAATGAATATTTGTCATTGGATACTAGCTTCATCACTACCTAAGAACACAGATCCAAGCTTCTCAAGTTTAAGCAAACTTGCTCTACGAAGAACATGTTTTATAACATTTCCCCATAATAGTGTAAGCTATGTACTTTCTGCCCCCTGATCCTACATCTGCCCTTAAGAATGCAGGATATTAGCTGGACACTGGTGACACATGTCCTTAATTCCAGCACACAGGAGGCAGATCAGGGGGATCTCAGTAAGTTCAAGCCCAGCCTGGTCTACAAGAGCTAGTTACAGGACAGGTTCCAAAGCTACAGAGAAACCCTGTCTCAAAAATTAAAAAAGAAAAGATATAAAGGTTACTGATGACTTCATGAACTTAAAATTTATTTTACCATCAGCTTCGATTTCAGGAAATTTCAGATATACCGACCTAAATTGTCTAATTTCAAATTGAGTCTGTGTGCTACAGTATGTGTGAATAGTGGTGTTCAGTAGTTTTAGCATGTTACTTTAGATCTTCAAAAGCATCTGAAAAGTTATAACTGTGCACAATCTTCTCCGTAACTAGTAAAAAAAGAAATCTGCTATTTCATTTAGAAGTTTTGTTCTTCAAAATATTAAAAATCCCCCTTACTCTTATTGGGAGTTTTTTTAAATGTTTGTTTATTGAGAGCATTATTATTTGAAACAGTGAAAGCTTTGAAAATGTCTTATGTTATTTTGAAAAACCAGTTTAATTGGGAATAAGTGTTAGTTTGAACAGCATTTTTTGTATGTATCAAAATGTGGATTGGAATTTATCTATAATTTAGTCAATTGTGCAACTTTCTTCAGTGGTATTGACGTCACCATTTTGCCTTTTCCAGACTCAGTGTTGCAAAGCCTCTGAGAGTTTTTGTTCTGTAATGACTTCCTAGTGCTGTTTCCTCTCCATCCTTCTCCTCGACAGTGCTTCTCCTGTGTGGCCACAAGTGAACATTCACTGATTTCCTGTGACTGCTTTGTTTCAGTGACATGTTCTCTAGTTCAGGACTCTTCATTTCCATCAAGTCTATGATGGAATTTCACTCTGATACTCTTCATATCTTTGTTGTATTTCTATCTCTGCAAGCCAGTGTCATTTTAGGATTCCTTATTTTTATAAAATGTCATGAGAATTCATCATTGGGATATAAGGAATCAGTTCAGTTCCACGTTTTGATGGAATAATAAAGCAATGTGCACTGGGCAATGACTGATACACTTTAAAACAGGTAATATGTGCTGTTACAGGTATGGTGTATATCTTCTATTTATAAGGTACAGAAACTTAACTTATATAATCAGGAACAGTTGCTATGTGATGGGAACTGAAATATTGGCTGCAATATTGAAAAACTAGTATGATCTCATTATACCATAATAGTAACCCATATACATCAAAATATGGAACAAAAAATGTCACGTCTGTTTTATATACCAAAATGCATTGCATATTTCCTAAAACATGACAAAACTTGTGAAGTTTGTGGTACTTGTCTTCAATCTAAACACTTAAGAGACTAAGGAAGTAGGATCACAAGGTTGAAGGGCATAGATTAAAGAAACAGGATAATTTAAATTATAAGATGTAGTTAGACACAAGCCTAAGCTAAAGGTCAAGCTTTCATAATTAATAACATGTTTCCATGTCATTATTTGGAAGTTGGCAGTTTAAGGAAAGTTTAACAAGAAAGTCCAACTGTAGAAGAGATTCAAGATTGATTTTCATGAGCAAAGTTGATATACACTAACTCTTTCACCCTAAAGTTGTGGTCAGTCATAGATTTGAAGGTAGAGAAACTAATTAAGAAAATTAATCATTTCTGGAAGTGTGTGTTGGCAACAGTAGCTGTCTAGTTGGTGTTATGAAAACTTTAAGATTGAACTTAACTTTCATAGAAAATTGATCTGTAATCAATGCAGGACACTTTGATTGATTTGGAACATACACCAGAGACATGTCAGAAGAGATCCACAGCACATCTGCAATGAACTTCCCAGTACTGGGGGGATCATTATGGTTGGCTTAAAAATAAGACTGAACACTCAAGTTCACAATGTTATTTAATATTTTATCATTGATCTTTTCAGGGCTATTCTTCCTTCTATTTTACCAATGCAATATCACATAGACCTTAACAATAATGGAGAACTCCAGAACAACCTCAACATAGTTATCATCCATTCCTTAGTAATATCAAACCAAAAATTTCAGTATTTATATGTGGAAAATATCTTGTTTGTTTTTCTCCTAGAATAACAGGATTCCAATGTCCTATGTGGATTTAATTATTTACTTGTAGATTGTAAGTCTGTAGTGACTGAGTCCTCATTGGAAGTTATATATGTCATCAACCCGTGGGGAAGCTATGTAAGACAGTGTTCTTTTAAATTATTAAGATATCAAATGAATAATGAAAGGAATTTCAGTGAAGACTTATCTGAAAAAAATAAACAGCTGTTCAAGTTAAAGAAAGAAACAGAGAGAGCATAAATAATGAGTTATTCTATCCCTGTGGGAAGGCAAAACAATCATTCAAAAAAATAGCATGTGATAGAGCCATAGGAGGTAACACAGAAAGCAGAAACAGTTGGTGTCAAAGCACCTTGAATTTTATCTCAGCGTAGTGGAAGGTATTGTTGCTCTTCCTCAAAATCTACCAGGGTTTTATGGAATCATGGTGTTCTGTTGTCTGCATTCTCTACCAGTAATCTGCCCTGCATATAGCTGCATCTGTTAACAGCCTTGTCTTTTTCATTACAAAGGAAAATTTCAGCAGCTCTTAAGCAACACAAATGTATGAACTAAGTTCTATGGAGACTGGAGGTGAGAACAACTTACCAAGGTAGCATGTCCTATGCATGTGTAGGGGGGAAATCTTTATGTGAAATTTCCCACTCCCCAAAATTTTCTATATTCCTTGGCATTATTGTGACCCCCTGTGTTGTAACTGCTTTCCCTGACTTAATGTCTTTCCTTCTATAGAGAAGAAAGAGCATCATAAGACTTGGGAAGTAATCAAAAATTACAAGGCACAGACTAGTTCTGAAAGTTATACAATTCACAGGGTCATTTGTTGGGAGATATAAAGCCCATTGCCCATTGCTGGAGAAGGAGACTTATGCCTTGTACTGGCAAAGTTCATCAGTTGCTTTCTTCTGTGTCCTAGAAAAAGTCTGGAAGTTTTCTCATGAAATAGGAACCCAGACAGACCATCTAACCTACTTTTGGCAAGATTAGCAATTCTGTGGGTCCTCCATGGCCAGTTAATACAGCATAACTTCAAGCAGTCCAGGCAAGAGAAGTTTCTTGCCCAACTTCATATGGAGTATCCCCTATGCCCATCATCCTCTTGAAGTAGATTGGTAATGCCAGGAGCAGATGAGTCTCATTGTGATGAGAAGTTGTAAGTTCTTTAAACATTTTAAATGTCTTATTTCATAGGTCCTTAGAAGGTTTGAATATTATTTATCTAACTGAAGTATATCTTTATAAATCTAGAAAAGCTAATTAGCATGACTATATGCTTGACTATTATAATTATCTATGAACCTGTATTTCTTAATTATATATTAAATTTCTAAATGAGCTGCACAAACATAATATCTTAATCAAGAGCAGAAATATACATATAACAAAATTGACCTTAAATTGTATCAATAAACCAAGATCCATACCAATGCAAAGTATTTATCTCTATAGCACATCCCACTTTATATGTAAAGAAACATTTATAAATAATATTTGGGGATTTTGGCATTGTTCTTTCCAAACTACTTCCTACTCTATTTGGACAAGGTAATTTTTGGGTTCACAGAGACCTTTCAAGAGGTCTTGTGATAGGGGAGTTCAGCCAATCACATTCTGTCCATGGGGTGTGTTGCCCTAAGGCAAAAATTTACCTATAAACCTGGAGGGTGCTCTTCCCCTAGCTCTCTCTCGCCTGGCTCCTGGGTCCGGACAGATCATTGGGATTCTGGTGTAAGTCTTCCTTCTGTTTATTAAAGCTGTATAATTTGTATTAAGCTAGTCTGGCGGATCATTAATTACCGACCGCGCACCCTTCAGTCTTGGTCCATCAAACCACATTAGTCTGGAAGGCACCCACAAGTTCTCCTCTTCTTTGGAAACAAAAGGAGAACCTCTTTTCCAAAGTAACATATCTTTAGGCCCAAATTTTAAAGCCATTAACTTGAAAATATATATGTTGGTTTAGTTGAGCAGCCTGTACAATGAAATGTCACTCTGTACTTAGCTCATTCATTGTCAAAAAAATTAAAGAAAACACAATAATATACATTATCCAGACTCTCTGTGTATTGTCCATCTATACATGGCTTATTTTTCTTTGCTCTAATACTATTTCTACAAGTTTAATACTTATTTTATTATCTTTACTCCTTTAATCTATGACAGTCTGTACTCTTGTATATTATAACTGTCTCTACTGTTTTTTCTCTCTAGCCTATGTACATTTATCCAACACCATGACCCATTTAGAGGTCTTTTTATCTGAATCTGTCTTTTTGGCATATCTGTGATTATTTTCTGAGCAGGAGTGCTCTTTTTTTAATGCTAAGCAGGCATGGCTAGGACCAACTCTGCATGGTATGGCTCCAACCAGTCCAACATGGTGGAGGCATGTTCACTGCCTCTGAAAGCCATTCACTCCGCCCCAGACCCAGGCTCACAGTAGGTCTATGTCACCATTAAGCAATTTGTAACACACTGCTCATAGACTCCATTTAAGTGCTTGGCCTCCTGAAGGACCCAGAGCAGTATGTGCAACTATCACAAACCAGGAAGTTTCCGTTTCTTAAAGATGCAGTGCAATTTTTTGTTTTGTTTTGCTGCTAATGTTTAATCACCAACATCTCTCTTAAAGGAGCCATGGCGCTCCTGCTTACTGCCAAACATAGAACCTATCCAGCAAAAGGAAAATGCTGGCTACCAAGAAGCAGTGCTTAACTCTATTCTTTTATGCCTCGAATTCCTTTCCAAGTTCTCTCAGGTTTTGTGTGATGCACTCAGCACACGTTGAAGGGCCATTTTTGTAGACAGAGATTGCTTGTTCATTCTGGCTGCCCAGACCTGAAATAGTGACACAGATATTATATTAATTGCAAGACTATTTGGCCAATAGCTTAAGCATATTTCTATCTAGTTCTTACACATGAAATTAACCCATTTATAGTGTTTTATATTTTACCTCGAGGCTCATGGTTTATCAGCAAGGTTCCGGTGTGTCTGTCTCCCCATGACAGCCACATGGTTTCTCTCCTTGACTTTGCCTACTCTCTCTATATGCTTTCTCAACCTGGCTATATTCTGTTAAGCAACTGGCCAAAAGCAATTTCTTTATTAATCAGTGGCAATAAAACATATTCATAGCATACAGAGGGGAATCTTACATCACTTCACCACCCAAAACTTAGATGGAGTCATTTATTTAGTCTTTTGCTGGTGACCCCTCTGTAGTGAATAAGTATCATTCACATCTACAATAAAGACATACAATAACTTCTAGAATGATCACAAGTCGGAATCATAGGAAAAACTAAGTGCTTATATAATCAAGTGGTAATAAGAAAAGATATGCATTAATGTGGGGCAGAAAAAATAGTACAGTCTTTTTTTTTCAGACAGTGTGACAGACATTTATAGAATTCAATGTATTTGGACAGTACACCCCTGAAATCATGTTTCTGGTAATTTAGCCACATGAGTTGAAAGTTTATGTCCACTCTTATATGGAAACTTAGATATTTATAGCTATTTGTTTCATTATTGTCAAAACATGGAAACAAGCAAACTGTCTGCTATGACATGGATTCACTAAATATACACTAAAATCTAATTACAAATGCAAAAGTATCTCATGAGGTAAGTATCCTCATAAATGCTTCAAAAAGGAATCAAATTATCAGTCCTCAAGACATAAAAGCCGAATACCAGATTATATTTAGGAATACATGTATGTGTATATCCATATATATTGCATATATTCAATAATAATTGAAACAAAAGAAAAATAAAGCTATGAATTTGGAGGAGAGTTGGGAAGGATATACTGGAAGATTTGGAAGGAGGAAAGGAAAGAGAAAAATATAATTAAAATATAATCTTAAAAAATTTTAAATATAAGCTCTGAAGATTTCATTGAACTTCTTGTTGTTTTATGAACACATAAGAAATCTCATCTTTGTGGAAACAAATACAGAGACCCACAGTCTTACAGTATGCAGGCTGAAAGACAATCAACCTTAAATAAGATATCTCCATCAGATCTGTCAACAAAGTGCTCAGAGAACCCCATAGAAGAGAAAGTAGAAAGAGTGTATGAAGCAGAAGGAATGGAGAACATGAAGAAAACAAGGTTCTCTAAATCACCAAGATGGACACACAGACACACATGTGAACTAATGAAGACTGAGGCCATATGCTTAGAGCCTGCCCTGCCCTGCATAAGATGTGATGCTAGAACTGAAGGATAACCAGATACTCCGGAAACTATCTCCAACTGACAACTTTTGAATATAAATGAAAAATTTGCTTTCTTGAAGGTAAGTAGGCTGCATTCCCAGCAATAGATGACTAAAAGAAAAGAGGAAAAAAAGAAAAAAAAGTGATCTCATCATTGAGACAAGAAACTGTTCATTACCAGACACTGAATTGCCCAATTATTTGATGTTGGACTTCTCCAAAAGTGGGTTTAATATTTCTAGTATTAATGTGCCACCCGGTACATAATATCTTGTTATATCAGCTCAAATAAACAATTAACATGAAAAGGTGAATGGGTCAGTTTATACATCTAGTCAGTGAGAAAATGTTCACTGCTAAAAAGGAATGAGGAAAAGTTCTGAAAAGACACAGGAAATATATGTGAATATGATAGAGAGAAGAAGTATGTTGAGCATGAGCCTTTGTCCAAACATTTGTCTCCAGTGACAAGAAGACATCCCTCCTCAGCTTGCCATTTCTCTGTCCATGTCCTCCTCTTTCACATTTCAGTGCCGCATGTTCTTCTGGAAGGACTATACTAAGTATTACACCTATAACTTAAGAAAAGAGTAGGAGCATAATGTAGTCCTACATCCTCAGTTTGTTTCCTTGACCTGTCCTACAGCCAAAAGTCTATGTGGAATTGAGTTTATGTTTCAAACAAGCTGCAAGAACCTTTTGCTGTAGTGTGTACCAGCATTCTAAACACAGAGTTGTAGTGTCTTTGCTGTAGTGTCTACCAGCTTTCTACACAACAGGGTTGGTAGGAGGCAGGCAAACCAACAGACACAACTTCTGCATTGAGTTGGATGTTTCCTTAGTTTATCTCACATTTTTGATTTGTTGACACCTACGTTGCTGGGGTTCAGAAGCATTGTAAAAATTACCTTGAAGACAGGTTCGCTATAACTGCTTTAATTCATATCCTCCACTGTAGATTTCAGATGAGCTTTTGATTTTTAAGCTGAATACTTGGTTCTAGGGGTGATTTCAGTTTCTTCCAGTTTCCTAAGTCTCCTCACATTTCTAATAATTCCAACACTACTTTCTTTATTTTTGAAACTATAATATAATTCCATCATTTCCCCGTGCCTCCCCTCCCCTTTCCTCCTTCGTGTAATCTCCCGTTTCTCTCAAATTCATTACTTCTTATCTTTTAGTTGTTGTTAAATAATTATATATACATATATTCCAAAAATGCATAAAGAGAACTTGCTTAGTTCAAATAATGTCACCAGAATGTACTTGATTTTAATCATGACCACTTGTTATTGGATAAACAATTAGGGAGCTGTTCAATGGGAAAGGCTATTTTTCCTTATATGTTTATAGTTCTGACTAGACTGAAGCCTGGTGAGCTCTCCTCTGTCCATGATAACATGTCTGCTGGTGTTGTCACTGTTCAGGTCCTGTTTAGTCAACCATCTTGATGAAAATGCACAGACAGAGTTTCTCTGGAATTTCAAGGAGACACAATATCATATCAGCTTTCATCTTCCTCTGACTCTTTTAGTCTATCTACATCCTCTTCCACAATGACATCTGAGTACCAGTTGCAGTAATTGTGTTATAAGTATGGCAGTTAGGACTTGAAAACATTCAATCTCTTATTCCCTGAATTTTAATGAATTATGGTTTTCTGCAGCTGTCTGTCTGTTGAGAAAGAGACAAGAGATGTTTATTTTATGAGAGAGAAGAAATGCACTTATTCTAGGTCAAAAGAAGTGTTTTGTGGATGTGTGTGGATGTGTGTGTCTTGAGGGGGGGAGAGTGAGACATATCAAATTGAGAACACTATTAGTGGAAGGGATTGAAAAACTTTAGTGAAGAAATGCACATAAAAAACGAGATTTGCAATTTAAGTTGTTTTAGTTAAATTACATAAAATTAAAATTTTAAATAACACTAAAGAAGTACTTTTTATGTTTATTTAAAAGGCACATAATCTAAACAGGTTTAGATATACTCTTCTAACCAAAAACTATCTTCCTTTTTTTCTAAAGTCAAACCTATTTTCTCCTTGTTTAGATAGATTTCTTAATTACATTTTATTTCACCCTTAGTCTCAGCAATTTGTGGTTTTCATTTTAGGAGATAAAGAGAGAGATAAAAAGCAACAAGAATGATAGAGTAAAAATAAAATTCTAAAGGAAGTATGAGAACTTTAGACAGAGGCACACTTGAGAAAGATATAACTGTTGTTTGGAGGATTGATGGGATTTAAGCAACCTCGAAGGATAAAGTTGAACTACAGAAGAGTTGCCACTGTAATTTAAATGTAGAAAAGGAAAATCACTCTCCAATTTAAAAGTGAGCCATTGCTAACATGCTGTTTTAACAGGATTCTTGAGAGGAACAGATTGAACAGAAAGTTTATACACACATATGTATATGCATATATACACATATGTGTATATGTACATATGTCGATACATACATATACATATGTGTATGTGTATATGTAGATATATATGTGTATATATAAGTATGTGTGTACATATATTTGTTGTGGGACACTGTCCCAAGTCACAGGAAGAAGCTTCTAGAACATACCAAAGTACAGCTACCTTTGAAGTTCATCTTTGTCTATTACTGTGGGTTCCTCTGACCTACTTTGGAATACCCCTTAATTCCCAGATATAAACTACAAGCTTTCTTTACTAATTAATTGATGGCTTCTGGCTGGAGTGGTGATGGGAAAGAACTCAGTTTTCACAGGTCAACTTGGAGTTTGACTATGATCCAGCAAGTATATGGATAAAACAAAATGAACATG
Source organism: Myodes glareolus (assembly GCF_982192425.1). Lineage (NCBI taxonomy): Eukaryota > Metazoa > Chordata > Mammalia > Rodentia > Cricetidae > Myodes > Myodes glareolus. Next base: position 93,836,431 of record NC_142031.1, read on the forward strand.
TTTTTTTTTCATTTTCCTTTTCTTTCTAGTTTATTTATTTATTTATGTTTTAGGATGAAGTAACAAGGATTGATGGTGGATGTGGGAGGATTGGGAAGTAAGTGTGATCAGGGTGTATTATGTGAAATTCCACAATAGTCAATAAGAATGTTGTGTTGGACAAAAAGAAGTTAGTTGATAATTTTGTAAGTAAACACTATATTTACATCATTTTCACCCTTCCATTTCAAACCTCTAAGTTCTACCACACCTTCATAAATTTATACCTTCTTTTTCTTCAATTATTTTTTTTGGGTGTGTGTATGTGTGTGTGTGTGTGTGTGTGTGTGTCTGTGTGTGTCTGTGTATGTTTCTTCGTTAGAGTTTTTAATGCTGTGGAGATACAACATGACTATGGCTACTCTTTTTTTAAGTTTTCTTATTATTCTTTGTGTCATGCATTTCCATCCCATTCATTTTCCTGTCTCTTCGTATCTGCTCTCTGCCCCTCTTTTATCCACATATCTTTGCTTGCAAATGTTCATTGCAGAGTCATTGGTCTGGTTTCTGTTACACTATCGATGAAGGGCCATATCTGAACTCCTCTTGGTTATCCTGTTTTTGCCCTGTGCCATGGAAATTGGGTCTACAGGATCCAACCCTTAATGTATTCCATAGATTATAAATGGAGTGGATAATGGGGTGGGCAAACTCATAACCTGCTTTCTGACCCAGTGTAGTTGCAGGGTTGGTCATCCTGCCAGATCTCCCTTTTCCTCACCACCAGGATGAGCTCTCTTGTATTTCCCTTGCTAGTCCACCTCTTGTTGCTATGAGCAATGGGCAGGGCCATTTCTACTGTCCTACTACTCAGGGGTGGCATAGAGACCACTCTCCAGAGTGCCACAGCTGATAAAGGGCAAGGACAGTTCTTCTGGTCTTATGAATTCATGGCATCTCCCATCCGCCTGGCATTGATGGGACTGTATGTGGAGGGTGAATCTCTCCCCCTGCCATGCTGCCACATGACATATGAGCAATGACGACAACTTTCCCATGTTCATAACTATGGGACTGGCTCACCTACACCTCTGCCAACAGTATTGTCTCTGTTTTGCTACCCAGGCAAATTGCAGGACTGCTCTCCAGAGAATCACAGCTGGTGGGGGTCAGTGGTAGCTCTCCTGCTCTTATGTCCTCAGGGCCAGCTCTCACACCTGCCCCAGGCATTGATGAGTGGGAGGGGTAAACCAATGGCAACTTTTATAAAGGAAAAACATCTAATTGGGGTGGTTTGCATTTTCAGAGATTTAGTCTATTATATTCAGAGTAAGACACGGCAGAGTCCTACATCTTGACATAAAGGCAACAGGAAGTGATCTGTCCCACTTGATGTGGCATGAGTATTCGTGAGACATCAAAGCTGGCTCCACAAGGCCATACCTACGCCAACAAAGCCACACCTCCTAATAGTGGCACTTCCTTTGCAGTCATTTTCTTTCAAACCACACACAGACGCAGACCACACACACACACACACACACACACACACACACACATTCACACACACACACACACAGACCTAGCTGAATCCATTTAGTGTTAAGCATATATGGATTTCTTAGAGCTGGCCACTTGTGATTGAATAACCTATTAGAGGGTTCATCGAGTAGAAGAACTGATTCCTTGAAAAGAATTGATTTTTTTCCCTATCTTAGGGGCCATTATTTGCTCATAACCCTTTTTTACTTATAAAAAGTTGATATAATTTAATTAAAACACTTTTCCTTTATTCTCCCTATAAAATCTCCTATATACCGCTTCCCGCCTCCTTCTAAGTCTTGTTTATTAATTACTGTTGCTTCAGTAGTTGCTACTGGAAACCTGGAGTGCACCCCAAAACTAGCAGACAATTTGGCAAGTTGTGTCTTTAGGCAGTTCAGGTGGTATGAACTTCTTGATAACTCTCCTGGACATAGCCACTTTACAGTCTCTCTTGTCTCTCTCTTTCAAACAAGAGTCCGCCAGCAGTTCTTACTGCCCAAGGATGTTTGGGGAAGAAGAAATTCAGTGTATTTGATCAGTTTTAGGAACTTCTTGAAGTCTTTGAAACTGGTTACTTCCTGAACTAAAAGAGCTTTTCTTCAGAATTTATAGTTTTCACCTTTCTTTTAGGACATCCTGTATCTTAAGTTTCCCCCAGTGTAGACACTTATCGGTCAGGAAAATAACACATAACAAAATTTACAAAGGGAATTTATTAGATCTGAGACGGACAGTCCAACAATAGATGCATGCTGAAGATGTGAGAATCATTAGCTTCTCAGTTTCATAATGGTCCCATGATTCTCAGAAAGCTTTAGTCTTTAGTCCAGCCTTGATGATGGATGAAGCTAGTTACCAATGCTAGAAAAGGATGGATGCAGTAACTGTGCAGGCAACAGAGCAAAAGCGAGCAAGTAGTGAAGGCTAGCAGTCAAAAGAAGTATTCTTCTACAGGATCCCTTGTTTTTTTACATAATTTTTATTGATTCCTTGAGCTTTTACATCATGCACTCTAATCCCACTCATCCCCAGTCCATCAATAACTGCCCTTCACCCTTGCAGCATCCCCACAAAGGAGAAATTTTTAAAAAATTAGGAGAAAATATAGAATAAAAATAAGAATATTCAAAAACAAAGTAAAAAACAGTTTGTTCTTCCATCTTTCTTGCCTTTTGTTTGCAGTTTCCTTTGTCTTTGTGGCATTGGGAGCTGTTGTATATACAGTATACAACTGTATAATTGTATACTGTATAATTGCAGTATACCCCTTTGTCCAAACGTCTTTACCTGCAAAAGTTCATTATGTAAATGTGTCATTACTTGAGTTCAAGGTCTCTGGTCTCTGGTACACCATCAATACTGAACCCTCACCAAAACTTCTGTTGTATCTCCTGCTATTGCACCAAGTCATGGAGATCGTGTGGCTATGGTTCCGAAGGACCATCCCCTTCACTCACTCCAGCAGGTTATAAATGGAGAAGATGTTGGGTTTTGCCAACTCAAAGCCCTGGATGTGTGACTGTGTGGTAGCTGATTTGGTCAGTCAGGGCCACTGGGACCACCCTCCTCAGGGGACTATGGGATATGTCTTAATATGAGGGGTACTGTCAGAGTGTGCCATCTACACTATGATCTTTACCTACATTTAATTCTTCCAGGAAAATCCATAATAGACAAGCTCAATTAAGAAGAGATATTTATCTTAATTGTTTCTAGATCCAATCAAATTGATCCAAGATTAGCATCATACCTGCTAAATATGATATAGTTCAAATTCCTGTTTCTGTTCTTTACTCCCAGACACAGTATGACATGATATTTTTAGGTGACAACAAGAACACTTTGAGAAATATTCCTTACGATATACAATTAAATATTCTATTAAGTGTTACTGATGAAATGCTACAATTTAACTTCTGTATACTCATTTTAAATTGCTGTCTTTAAAAGGTTCCAGATTGATGACAATGGAAACAGTGAGGGAAAGACTGATTTGCTGGTTTGTTGGTTTTCTATTCGCAATAATTGTTTATTATTTCATGTTCTCAAGATTGGCTCACATTTTAGGAGCTTAAGTATTAAGGATTATTTAGATTGCTAATGTGGTATTGATGCTAATTATGGTTTTTATATTTTTAATCTTTCCGTGAAAATTCATTTCACTTCTGCCTTTCTTACAAAGTTTATTAATAAGAAAATCACGAAGAATTGTTCCCGCTAGGAATTTCATTAAATATGTCAAAGGTGCTAAGAGCTGAATTTGCTATGCTATGGTCTGTCTCTGCAATGGGTCTTCCTTGTCAGTCCCTTCTGTGGGCAGACTTTCAGAACCCAGTCATTTTCTCCATGGGAGCCAGCGCTTTCCCACTCTCAGGGCACTTTTCAACACCTCGTAAATGGTTCACATGATGGCAAGAGATTACAGAGTCTGGTTTTCTAGAGGAACATTGAAATAGCTTTTCCTTTTAGTGAAATCTCTTTGGAAGTTTAACAAGGTTGTTAGGAAAATTACAGACAGTTTCGATCACCCACACACACACACACACACACTCCACAGCATTACCTTCTCTTCTCAGTATAATTTCTTTTATTTTTCAAATGTTGACTTTTACTTATCTCTCATTCAGTAGCTGAGGCTTCCACAGTTTGGCTTAAATATTTGCTTTCTGGAGTACTTTCTACAGTTAAGAACAACTCTTGCTTGTAAAACAGAGAACAATGAAAACACAGTGTAAAGTTTTATCAACTATCGCTGTGGTTTAATAAGATATGACCAAAAAATAATCTGTTCAACTCCATTTACTAGACTTCAATGGCAATGGGCATTTAGTAATCCAATATTTGTAGTACATGTGTTCAGGTCCAGCACCTGCTGTGAGGTTGCTTTTGATTTTGCTAAAGTTTGCATTGTCAGTCCTTTCTCCTTTAAGAAATCATGATGCCTACATAGTTAGAAACTATCTCAAAAGCAAAAACAAAAAATAATTTATAAAAAATTTAGAAATTCAGGGTTCAATTCCCAGCAACCACATGGTAGCTCACAGCCATCTATAATGAAATCTGGTGCCCTCTTTTGGCCTGCAGCCATACATGCAGACAGAACACTATACACAAAATAAATAAATCTTTAAAAAAAATTATAGTCTTTACTAATTCTGTTATTAACTCTTTCTGAACAATTTCCAATCAAGTCAAAACAATATATATAAAACCAACCAATAATCTAGTGCCTGTGATATTTGTAATGACTTATTATAATGATGAAACCAACCATTGTTTGTAGACTTGTAATGCCATCTCCCAGCCTAAGTTGGTTTTCTTGCCTACACTGTACTCTCATTTGTTGAGTTCTCAATTATAAAAGAAATGACAAATAAGAGCCAGACTTGGCAGGTGTTGATATGGGTTTGTATGAGATTGGAGATAAATTTGCCACCTTTTCAACTCCAGGAGTGATTATTTCATAATATCAAATACATAATTCAAATTGTAAGGAGACAGATTATGTATATATACATGCAAGTCAAAAATATGAGCTCTACAGGACTCTGAATGAGGTTCAAAGGTCACCTTTATTGCTTGTTAGATGTGTGATTTGGACATTTGGATTCTTAAATCACTTTGTTATTAAAGAGAACAACTATTTTTGAGTACAACTCACAAAACACATGATTGTTCTACACATAACAGGAAGGATTGCAAACAAAAGAAATACTGTTTGGACTCATGATTGAAATAATTGTTTAATAGTTTCTTTAATTGGATGATAAAATAATTGAAAACATCATTCTTTGGTGACCTTACCCTTGTATATTGAAGCTTACTGTTAATAACTTGCAGAGGAGTTCTCAATAGCAAAGCATGTGTGTTATGATAGGGCTATTGACCTTTAATGAACTATATCATCTGCTTTAGTCATGTCTTGAAAGAAATAAAAACCAACACCTCCACTTGTCCACGTAAAACCTACTCTCAAATTCATCCCATTGTAGAAGTATTGTGTTCCTTCAAGATCATTGATTAAGATTTCCCGCAGTCCTCAAAGGTATTGTTGAGATTTCAGGATAAGAGTTTATCAAAATATTATCTGAAAAATTCAATAAGCATATAAGGAATTAAAGCCTCTCTTTAGAAATTTGTGTGTTTTTCTGATATGAACAGAAGTAGTCTATTCCTACTGGAACCATGATGTTGACTCCTTTGGATGCTGCATATCAGTGCAGTGGTGCAAAACTGATTTTTGCTTATTGACCATACACATAAGAATGGTTTCTGTTTGGGGGAAATTGTACTTTTTGAATTTGGTTAATTTTCCCACTTCTCTGATTGTGCTCATCTGTTTTATTTTTGATGTTGACAAAATAGCATTTAAAAATTAATGTACCATACCCTTGTGCTTCATGGTTATGAATATATATATACATATATATAATAAGAGGAAGCAATTGTCATATAATATATATGTCATGGTATATATGGGTCAAATATGACATCTCTGACTCCTAACCTGATAATAGAAATTTTATTAAAGTCTATTTTTCATAATGTCGTTTCTTTCTTGCTGTGGAATCGTCTCGCAGCTTGAAGTTTGACTAGCCTTTACATAAATTAATTTTAGACATTAAAGAAGAAAGACAATTGACATGGTGTCATGTATATGTCAGCACTTGGGAAGCCTGAAGCAAAAGTATCATGAATATGTTTGAGGTCAACCTGGGCTACATAGTGAACTTTAGTCCTGCTTGTGGCTCCAGTAAAATTCTCTGCCAATAACAAATTAACAGACACACAGAAAACAAATCTTATAATTAGATATTAAATGTTTTTATTAAAAATACTTAATTCAGGTCAGTAAGGACAGGTTCTAGTCCCCAGGCCTGAAGACCTGAGTCTGGAACCACAGGATGAGAACAAATTTGTCCAAGCTTGTCTTCAAACTTCCATAAAAAATGCATTGGCATACCCATGTGCACATGCAAATACAGAGACACAAACAAAATAGATACATTTTATAAATGGATATTTATAAATGGCTTTATAAATATACTTTATAATAAATATATATTATAATGACTCCCTTGCTACATTAACTTAAACATAAACAAATCGATTCATCAATGTCCCTTCGATTGTTTGGGTTGTTTGGGTTTTATCTGTGTTTGCTTTAGGAGAATTTTTTTTTTGTATTCTGGACCATATTGTTTATTTTTTATCATTTTAATTTTTTTATCCCCATCATACAGTCTAAAAACTATGCATCTTGAACATATCAGGAAGCGTCTTCCATCTCAGGGAAAGATAATAGCTCACCTCAAGTTCTCATGAACAAAACCAAAGCTACTCCTGAAACCAAATGGAAAATAAATATAGTTTTAAAATATAAATATAACCTAATAAAATATATTCAAGCACTGTATTTTTGCAATATTCTTAGTTTTCTAAACCTCTTTTGTAATTTCTTACAATAAAGATGTTTTGATAGAAGAAATACCTTTAATTATACAGTTTTATTTCAGGACCCTTTTGAAAGATAAAGGAAAGTATGTACGATTGACACAGATTTGAACCTGATCTATACTACTTAATAACCAGTTTATCATGAAAATCATCTTATAAAAACCATTTTTTTGTTTATAGAATGTCATCAATACTTAATCATCTCATTGAGGAATGATGCTGACCATATGGACAAACATTTTTTGCATATTTTCATAACCCATAGGAGAATTTTTTTAATATGGTCTTTGAAGTGGTAAGGCTAATCTCAGGTATGCGACAGTCCTTCTGTCTCGGCCTCCCAAGATGTGGAATTTCAGACAAAAAGAAGCACCCAAGTGCAATGTGCATCTAAAGATTTCCTAATTTGTATGTCTATATTCATATCATTGCATCAGGGCACCACTTTCATCAACAAGGTTTCCATCACAATGCTTTGGCTTCTGCCAAGTTAAATGCTCTCATGCATTACAACTTAGTGCTAGATTGTTACTTGGTTTTACAGGTGATGCCTTCTTCAGCAACACTGGTACTAATGGTGACACCATTTCTGTCAATTATTTCTGTGCTAGGATGATAAACATGAAATACCTTTGATTGGGCCTAAAATAAACCACATCTTTTGCCCTGGGAGAAACAGTATTTGCTATTTTAAACTATGATTTTCCATGCTTTATTTTATTTATTTTAAATGTTATATCTCATAGGGAGGAACCTCAAGGTCTTGCTGATATTATGTAGACACACTACTGCCTAGCTAATCGCCAGGGCTCTATGTTTTATATTGTTGGCTTCAGAATTAACAGTCTTCTAAACACAGAAGCCATTGGCAACATACAATTCCCACTTTTCATGTACCTATCATTTTTTCTTATTTCCCTCTGCCAGTTGTCTAACCAATGTTGGGCATACCAGTTTAACTTCCAATTAAGAATATCTGGGTAGAGTCTTGGAAGTTACAGTAATCAACACAAGACAGAAAAGCATGAAAATTCAAAGTGCATATATGTCAAGACTTCCTGAAACCCAAAGAGAAAGAATTGCTGAAAATTTTTTTCCATGTGAAGTTCATTCACACCAGTGAACACAGTTCCTGGGTAGTCCAGACAGCTCTCTGCTTTTTAAATGTTCATTTCTGTCAAGAGTGCCCTTCTCTCCATATCACTGTTTTGAATGGCCCTGCCTTGGACTGCTAGATAGTATATATGCATTACATTCTTCATTCAATTAAATCCAATCTGAAATGTTTGCTCAACTGAGTTGTATAAACTCAGAAAAAGAGCAAGTGTTTTTTTTCATTTTTATCTTATTTAAATAGCATATTTTCTCATTTATTTTGCATACCAACCAATTCCCCTGCTCTGCTTTCCTCCCATCCTTTTCCCTTTCCCATGAACCCCCATCCCCTCCCCTTTCCCACCTAGCCCCATTCTCACCCACCCATCCTCCATTTCCATTCAGAAAGGGACAGGCCTCCTAAGTACTTGAATAAACATAGCACATCAAGTTAAGACAGGACTAAGCTCCTTCCTTTACATTGAGGTGGGACCAGGTAATATAGATGGGGAACAAGTTACCAAAAACCAACTTAGCACCAGGGAGATGTCCTGCTCTCACTGTTAGAAGTTTAACTAAGAGACCAAGTTACACACTTATCACACAGATGCAGAGGGCCTAGTTTGGTTCCATGAAGGTCCTCTTACTGTTGGTCTAATTGCCATGAGTTCCCTTGAGCTCAGGTCAGCTGTCCATGTGGGTACCCCCATCATAACCCATTGGCTGGTATAATCACTCCTCTCTTTCTTCAGCAAGACTCTCAGAGCTTAGAGCAGTATCAGTGCTTGTCTACGGACAAGTTCTTGTCTCTGATTCCATCAGTTACTGGACAGAGCATCTCTGAAGGCAATTAAAGAAGTCACCAATCTGCTTACAGTAGATGGCCAGTTCAGACACCTTCTCCACTATTGCTAGGAGTCTTAGTTGGGATCATCATTGTGGGTCACTGGGGGTTTCCCTGTTTCTTTAAAAATAATAAAAACTACAATTCAAAGTATGCATTTGGCAAACTTCTCAAAGATGGGACTTAAAGATTATTTTTAAAGAATGAAATGGCCTTCTTAATTAGATTTCAGATTAAACAAAAAGTATAAAAGACCATGACCTAGACACATGGCCCTATGATTTAAGAGTGTCATAGAGATGTTAATAAATTGACTTGGGTGTTATCTATGCAGGAAATTTAACACATACATACGTGTATGCATACACCTGGATCCTCTCAGCTCAACTATATATTTTGTCTCTCCCCAAAAAAATATTGTAAAATCTATTCATCATTATGAATATAAAAATTAGATCGCCATGCTTGGATCAAGCCTCAAGCATGCAAGTCTGTAGAGAACTCTCTTCAAATACAAACATAAAATTTTCAAGCATGTGCCTTCAAAGTCCATATCCGTTTCACAGTACAAACTGTCTCCACACTTGAGAGTACCCATAATTTTAAGAGTTTTAACATTATCCAAAATTTAAGTTCAAAGTCTCCTATGTAACTCAAAGAAAGTTCCATGAAGACATGGCAGGATGAAAGTTTAATTCTGCATTCTGATGTTTGAACAGTATAACTTTAAGCACTGCCATTCAAAAAGGAGAAATGGGACCATTGCAAGGAATTAGACAAAAGCGAGCCCTAACCCCAGTAGGGCAAACATTAAATCATGTAACAATGTGTCTAGGACCTGTAGCACAAGGTGGAAGATAAGCCATAATGGCTGTAATTGATTCATTTTATCAATTACAAAACACAAAACCTCTCCTTTGGGCTGGCTGGTGTCAGTATCTGCACCATCCCCTGGAATGCCTAACTACCAATAGTGTTTGCATCCTCATCTTTCATTTCATGGATTTCTGAGCCACATTCTCAGAAGATGCCTGTAGGGATTCTGAACACAGACAAACACAGAGTTAGACCTTATTATTCTGGTAGCCACTTCTCAGGCCTATGAAGTTTAAAAAAAATCAAGATTAATCATTATGTTGCATGCATGCAATTATAACTGTTGAGTGCCTTGATTACTATAGCAAAACATTTTTCATAACAAAATATTATTTTAGTGGATGCATTAATTCCTATTCAATGCCACACTGCAGAAATGTTTGCTTGCATGATTTTTTTCTACATTTATCACCACAAATTTATATAAATTACACTTTTATGAATCTATTTTTCTTAATATAACCCAGGTGTTTTCCTGAGGAGGGTTTCTATAAGTGCAATTACCCTCTCAATGGGTAGGGCTAGGCCTTGAGGCACACAATTATTCTGAGTTCAAACAATGTTTATTCACAAGGAATATATTTGGGGAAAATTCTACTGTGTTTATTTATTGTCATAATAAATTTTATGTTAATGTTGCTTTAACAATATAATAGCGTGCATTATAAATAAACTGGATGTTTGTTATTCATACTCCATAGTGTGGGGCCCTATGGAGACTGTGCCTCAGAATACTAGAACACTTCTGATAGCTCATTTTCCATGTGAATCAGGAAATAATAGTTGAGTATCAGCATTGTAAAGCGAACTAGCTAAGCCAAAATCAGACAGTTAGACATAGACCTTTCCTCACTCTATTCCTGAATCCCTTTCCTTGTTCTGCTCCACATTCCCAAAAATCTCCTCTATGATCAACAAGAAGCCTCAGTGGCTAAAGTCAGTTTCAACCAAATCTGGTGACCTGAGTTTGATCCCTGAGACATACTTGGTTGATAGGGAGAAACAATTCATTTAAGCTGTTCTCTGGTTTCTAAATACTCATCATTTTTTGTTCATTTGAGTTCATATGATCACACACATAAATAAATCATTAAATAAAAATATAAAATATTCTTAATACAGCATTCCTACCATATCACTGTGATAAGTATAGGGTTAATTATTAAGTAAAACAGTCAAGACAAATCACATGGGTATGTGTGTATGTGTGTGAGAGTGTGTGTTTAAACAAGTATGCCAGGGACAGGCCCTGATATCACTGCAAGGAGACTTACAAACAGACCAAGCTATACAACTGTTGCATACATGCACAGGGCCTAAGTTGATCCCATGCGGGTAACCTATGTTGAAAGATGGCAAAGATGGAAGAGAAACAGTCATTCCAGTAAAAGGAAATATGTGCCCACATTATCAGACATAACAGAAAATGGAGTGACAGGAGGGGCCAGACCACAATATAACTGGCCACTATGACTCTCTCCCTGAAGGAACTCTGAGGTGCTTTAGAAAAATTTTTTTACTTGATTTTATTGAGGTATACATTTTTATCCCTCCCTTCCTCTCCTCTCCCCTTCAACCCTCTCTCATAGTCCCCGTGCCCCCAATTTGCTAAGGAGATTTTGAATTTTCTACTTCTTTTATAGATTAGATAGATGTGTGCCTCTCTTAGGGTCCCCATTGTTGTCTAGAATCTCTGGGATTGTGAATTATAGTCTGGTTTTCTTTGCTTTATGTCTAAAAGCCACTTATGCGTGAGTATATATGATATTTATCGTTCGGGGTCTGGGTTATCTCGCTCAGTATGTTGTTTTCTAGATCCATCCATTCACCTGCAAATTTCAAGATGTCATTCTTTTCCTCTGCTGTGTAGTACTCAATTGTGTAAGTACACTACACTTTCCTTATCCATTCTTTGGTCGAGGGGCATTTAGGTTGTTTCCAGGTTCTGGCTATGACAAACAATGCTGCTATGAACATAGATTAGTACATGTCCTTGTGGCATGATTGAACATCCTTTGGCATACAAGAGACCACTTCTTAAATATAACCCTAAATATAACAATAAATGTGACCTCCTGAAACTGAAAAGTTTCTATAAAGCAAAAGACACAGTCAACAAGTCAAAACAGCAGCCTATAGAATGGGAAAAGATCTTTACCAGCTTGTCATTGGACAGAGGGCTGATCTCCAAAATATATAACGAACTCAAGAAATTGGTAATCTGTAACATGAAGGGCCGACTTGTTGGAGTTTATGTCCCACCCGGTACCCTACAGCCGACAAGTCCCAAAAAAAATCACACACAGGACTCCATAAGATTATAAACTGATTGGCCCTTAGCTCAGGCTTCTTGTTAACTCTTGTAGCTCATATTAACCCATTATTCTGATCTATGTTAGCCATATTGCTTGGTACCTCTTTCAGCTGTCAGCTCACATGTTGCTTCTTTGGTGATCTTGGCAGGAATGGCGGAGGGAGCTTCCTGCTTCCCAGAATTCTCCTGTTTTCATTGCATCACCTCTACTTCCTGTCTAGTTTTCCCACCTATACTTCCTACCTGGCCAATCAGCATTTATTTAAAATATGATTGACAGATTACAGATAATTCTCCTGCACCAGTCATCCAAAGAACAAATAATCCAGCAAAATTGGAGTACAGTCAAACAGAGAACTCTCAATAGAGGAATCTAAACGGCTAAAAGACACTTCAGGAAATGCTAAACATCCTTAGCTATCAGAGAAATGCAAATCAAAGAACTTTAGAAAGATTTTAATGGAAATTGCACCAATGCAAGTTTCAATAAAGCAGAGAATTATCTCTTTTCCTTCATGTTTGGAAAAGAAGTTTATGATATGATTGCATCTAACCAGGGAAGATATTATCTCCTTATTTTGTATGAAACATTTCTAAACCACATAAGTAGCAAAGAAAATGTGAAAAAATACATGACTAAAGATACAAAGCTAAATAGGACCAGCCTAGATTTGTATATCAAGATAGAGAGAGATATAATGCAAATGATGTAAATTTGTCATAGTAACTAGGGGCTTCTAGAGATTGGGTCTGGGTTTCATAACAGGTGATCTGCTATTCCTCAGCAATCACCCTGTGGTTGAACAGTGAAAAGGACAATTCCAAGAGGTTATGAATTCAAAGGAGCAGAGAAGCGAGGATAGAAAATAAAGCAAACTCAAACAATAATAGAATTAATAATAATGATGATAATAATAATAATGTTTATAGGAAAGTTAGGTGAAGATAAATTACATAACTAAAAAATTAACAGAGAAAATATAGAAAAACATTTAAAAGAGAAATTGTATGAATAAGATTTGTTAAAATGTGTGTCTGTAAGTTTACAAAATTGCCTCTAAGTCCATAGAATGATCTTGAATTGATAGTGGGGTATTTGGGTGAGGTCACGTGTAGGGAAAATATGCTATTTTGTGTGTGTGTGTGTGTGTGTGTATGTGTGTGTATGCATAGACTATCTATATATACATATGTGTGAATATATGTATATATGGATAGTCTGTTCAACCTTTAGCAATGATAATCAGGTGAATATATTTTGGAGAGAGAGAGAATTCAGATATTTTAAACATAATTTATTTATATATCTATTTTGCCTTCATATAAGTTTATGAACCATGTTTCTGCCTGGTATTTATGCATGACAGAAGAGGGCATTAGATCTCCTGGAACTGAAGTTCCTCAAGGCTGTGAGCTATCACATGGGTGCTGGAATCCAAACTTGCATCCACTGGAAAAATACCACTGCCCTTGACCTCCATACCCCTGAGTTTATGCCTTTTAAGACAGTGATCCTGTTGAGAAACAGGGGGATTTTTTGAGGATGTATTTCAATAGAGGTTCTTATTATATTTATCTTTAAGACATAATGACATAAATTCTTAGCTGATGGAGATGTATGATGCTGCATTGTGCTTCATTACAGCTATGATAGATATTCAGATTTTGTTTCAGTGTGTTCCTTGTTAAAATGACTTGGCATGACTATACATTCTGGGCTTGTCTACCTGTTCCAGGTATGATGATTCATCTGGATGTTATCTTCCATCATACATGAATATCTTGCAACATTGTTAATTATAAGTCATGTGATAAAAGCTGAAGAATAGTTATTATTAAAACAATGGGATAAAGATGAAGAAATATGGTACAAACCAGTACTAAGATTGTATATTCAGAGACATTACAATACAGTACTACACATGCCCTAAAAGAGAACTTTTCATACATTCAAAGGAAATTAATACAGAACTCAATTTTGTGCACCTTAAAAGTTAATTCTCACCTGCATACAGGGCTTTATCAGTTATAAAATGCTGCTTATTGAAAATTGTGAGAATTTGAAAGGTGGCATTACTGGTATCATTTTTATAAAATGTTCAATCTAATAGAAACACGAGGAACCTCAGAAAGAAAACAACCTTTTTCATTATCTTTAAAGATATATATGTGTATATAGATATAGATAGATATATCTTAAAATACCCTTATGGGAGGCCTTCTCAAACACTGTCCTGCTACATGTAGAGATGAGTTTAGTCATATTATCTACATGTAAGTAACACAGAAATGAAATATTTTCAGCACCAAAAACTTGAAATAGCCTTTATACTATTATACTACATATAGCTCAGTAATATTCAAATGGCTATAGTGATTAATTCCAAAGTAGTGGAGTTGTAAGATCATCATGTAACATCAGGGCATTGCTAAAAATAAACACTGCAATAATTTCTTTGCTTCTAACTTTTACAGTGAAGTATTTTTTTAAAATATTTATTTATTTATTATATATACAATATTCTGTGTGTGTGTCTGCAGACCAGAAGAGGGCACCAGACCTCATTACAGATGGTTATGAGCCACCATGTGGTTGCCGGGAATTGAACTCAGGAACTTTGGAAGAGCAGGCAATGCTCTTAACCCCTGAGGCATCTCTCCAGCCCCGAGTGAAGTATTTTTTATGTAGAAAGAAAAATGCTTTCCTCGATTTTAATGTGAGCTTAAGTTAGAGATACTCATTACAAAGATGTTGAAATTAAGTCCTTTGTCAAAGTTCCTTGCTTTCTTCTTCTTACATTCACCTTAAGGCTACATATTAGAAAAGTAGTTACAAGAAATATCTGAACCTTCCTCATTAAACATAGATGACAATCTGTTGTGTCAGTGGAGGGAAGGATATGAGCTTCAATGCATTCATTTTCATAAAAGAGTGATTGATTTATACTGTCTTTTAAACCCCTTAAAACATTAGAGGTTTGCTCACTTCCTGCATTCCAATTTTCTATTCCTTCACTTTGGTTCTACTCAAATTCCTTGCATAAAATAATTGCAAGTGATTGTGTATTCATTTTCTTCTTAGCTTAGAGCATTTTTCTTTATTATTTATCATTTTAGAGATGTTTTGTTCTTGTGGGCTGTTTATTTGAAATGTCTGGGATCTAAGATTGAAACTGGAAAAACTCACAAGTAATCAGAGCATTAAAACAGAAAAGCAACAACAGCAGCAACAAAATCATACTGTAGGCATTGAGGTTAAGCAGATAAGTCACAAGGGTTGGTAGCAGAGATCTGAAAGAGTGGAGAGAGGTCTATTAAAGAGAATAGAATTTGGGAAGGCTTCAGGATGCTGGTTTTTGAGGTCACTTTTAGCTGGCATCTGCATATACCCTTCACTCCATATAAGGGCATTTCTTTTCCGTGTCCCATACATTAAGGATGACTTTAACTTTTGGTTGAACCCCACTTCTACTTTGTTTTGTGAGTCTTTTGATGTCCTCTTTTTTTCCCTACCAAATATACTCCTCCTTCAATAGTGATCATGTGCTTTGTATTATCTCTGTTTTCTCTGCCCCAGAATCTCTTGTCTTTTAGCTGAACTCCCCTACCTGCCTCTTGCAAATGGAGGCTGAGTTTTCCTTCCCCGGCATCCAGACCCGAATAATCACACAGAAACTATATTAATTACAACACTATTTAGCCAACAGCTTAGACATATTCCTAACTAGCTCTTACATCTTAAATTAACACATTTCTATTATTTTATATTTTATCACAAGGCTCATGGTTTGTTACCTCACATCTTAATTCTTAGGTGCCTGACTCTTCCTTCATTCCCCTGAATTCTGATGAGTTTCTCCACCTTGCTATATTCTGCCCTGCCACAGGCCACAGCAGATTTTTTATTACCCAATGGTAATAAAACATTAATAGCATACAGAATGGAATCCCACATCAGCCTTTCGCCTTACTTCCTGGGTTTTCCTTTGCAGGTTTCTCTACCATTCCTACTGCTTCTGACTTCTGTTGTTCTGGTAGCAGAGAGACTTTGACCAGCATGGCCATGTCTTTCTGTCCTGTGACTTCTGGGCTAGTCACACGCTTCTTCCTTTTTTACCTTCAAGCTTTCCAAATCTAAAGTCTCATGAGAGGTCATAAAATGAACTCCTTACTTCATAAAAAGTAGGTTTAGCACTTAGTACTTTCCAAACAGAGGTCAAAAAACCTACTCATTTATTAAAACTATTAATAAAGTATCACAAATGTAAAGCATTTTCCATAAGATTCTGTGCCTACATTGGCCAGTTTCCCTCCCAGAGATGTTATTCAATGAACAATTCCGTAGTTTAAGTTTCCCTACTCACCTACCCCAAAAACCTTTTCTCAGATTTATTAAAGACAACTTGAATAGTTTCTCTTAACACATCTCTAAATGGCACTCATACAGCTTCATTGTGAATTCTCTCTTTATTCATGTATCATTATGAAAACTCATTTGCAAAAAGTATTTACCCTCCATTTATACTGTTAGATAGCTATTTATACATTTGTTTTATTCGAACACTTAAGCATATTCATTTGAAGCAAGACAGCCAGGAAATAAAATGTACTTTTGCAAGTCACTTTTATTCTGAGCATGTGATATGATTTTTTTGCATCTGTATCATAGAAACATGGATGCATATTGCTGAATATTATTGTGGCTGCAAATAGGGTAAATAATACACAAACCCTAGTTTGTACATAGGAATAATTGAATATATGCTCTCATATCTATTTTCATTCTCCACAGTTTTATTATTCTGTTTTTTATACCTTACTTTGAGATGCGTGATAGAATAAAATGCAGGGAAAATTAGGAGTAACATTCCATCTCAGACTCTGCTCAGTGTGTGACTTTGAGGGGAATTCATACTAAGCCACAATGGTGTTCAATAGTATGATCTATGTATAGCAATTGACATTAAATGTGTCCTTATCTAATGTGCCTTGAATAAATATATGTGTGATGCATACTTGTGTAGGTACATTGCTGAATTGTTATTAGTAGTTTCAAAAAGACCATTAAATCACTCAGCAAAGGTTTATTTATCACATATGGTCAGTATACTGTGCAAGGCACTAAAAATAATTTCAAATAAGCCTGTTAAAGACCATTATTTATCTATATAGTGTATAATATAACATTGTATGCCATTAAATTGGTTAATGGTTCTCTTGAAACAATAGCAGATGCCTCTGCTCAAGCCTAACCTATAATTCATGTACATCTGGATATGACTGGAAAACTGATGAGGCTGCCCTTTCCCAAATCAATTTCCATAACTTCTTATATTTTCTCCTAAAATCCTATCAAGTCACTAGACACATTGATGGGAATGGCTAAGGAACAACAACAGCATCTAGAAAAACATACTAGGAGAGGGCATTCAGGGGTTAGCAATGACATCACATGCAGTGTAGGAAACACAACTTTGCATTGAAATGCCAGAGTGGGAAATAATCTATTGTTCTAAATTGAGAATCACTAGGGCTAGTCACTGGACAAAGCTATTCAGAACGGATTGGGAAGTGTCAAATCAGCATTATGCAAGACATAATGAACTGGACAGTTTTATGTTGACTTGATGCAAGCTGGAGTTATCAGAAATGAGGTCCCAGCCTCATGTGGGTGGAGTCACTCTTGAATTAGTGGTCCTTGGTTCTATATGAAAGCAGTCTGAGCAAGCCAAGAAGAGCAAGCCAGTAACAGGACCCCTTTATGGCCTCTAGATTAGCTCATACCTCCTGGATCCTCCTTTTTGTGAGTTCTTGCCATCATGCTTTTGGAGATGAACCGTTATATATGAAACTGTGAGTAAAATAAACCCTTTCCTTCCCATGTTGCTTTTGGTCATAGTGTTTCATCACAGCAATGATAGCCCCAACTAAGATAGTCAGGATAAACATGACCATGCAATCTGGAAAGCTTTCCCCCAGTACCATACTCAAATTTTGGGAAAAACAAACAACCAAAAAACTTTATTTAGGATTTACACATAA
This sequence comes from Myodes glareolus, assembly GCF_982192425.1. NCBI lineage: Eukaryota > Metazoa > Chordata > Mammalia > Rodentia > Cricetidae > Myodes > Myodes glareolus. Next base: position 93,854,583 of record NC_142031.1, read on the forward strand.
GTAATTATTAACAACAATGTTGATAATGATGAATAAATGTTATTAACATTGTCAGATCAAGTATGCATTTTAACAATCAAGTTTTCATTATTGAATCCTCAGAGGGCTATCTAAAATTGATTTTATAAGATCAATGTAATAGCTATTATGACAAATGAATGTTGAGTGCATACATAAATTTTCTATGGCTTTATAAATACATGATTTATATGGTAAACTATATAACATAAACAGACTCATACATGAAAACTGTAGCAATGCTTTCCTCTACTTGAGGTGCTGCTTGAAACTTAATTATAAAAGTTGATTATCAGTAAAGTTTTTCAGTCCATAAAATATGTTTATTTTGTTCACTATTGGAATCCCCAGAAATTGGAAGCATGGCATTATCACATTGGAACAAAATCCAATTAAATTTCAAAACTACATCTCACCATCCACAATCCCTGGGAGAACCTAGAAACCTCTGAACAAAGTATTATCCAGATTTGATTTTTAAAGAACATATTTGCAGTAGAATTTTGCTGAGAGTATAGTGATGGAGAAGAATTAATTGAAAAACAAATGGAAACACTTGCATGTTATTTCCAAAGGCAGATAAGATGACTGGCAAAAGCCCATGAACTTTTGAACAGAAAAATAGATGGAAATCTCTTGCTACACGACATTAAAATTTCAAAAGCAAACATCTCTGACATTCTTGAAAGCTGAGTAAGTGTCTCCAGTCCTTCTACAGCATAAGCTTTGGGTGATTTTATACTTTTTAGTATGCCCTGCTTTTACAGCTTCACCCAGTGAAAGTCATGGGATAGGGGTAATGCAGCAAAATAGAAGTGGAATTAAGGCAGGCCATCTCTGTTTTGGAAAGAGAGACATACATACAGACAGTGTCATACAATTGCACACATGTATACACAAGCACATGCATATACCTAAGCATATGCGCACTCACATGCCAAGAGCAGGACATCCAATACTACTATTTATTGCTCTCTACCCCATGGCTTTAAGACAGAATCTCCCCGAACTTAAAGCCCATTCACTTCTCCAGCTATCAGGATCAACCTGTTTTTGAATCTTTTCCCCAGTTCTGGTGTTACAGGTACATGTAGCCAATCTGACTTTTTACAGAATTCAGTCCTCAGGCTTGAAAAACAAGCACTCTAACCCAAAGAACCTTCTCAATCCCAAAATCTAAACATGTTCATAGCAGCACTATTTGTAATAACCAGAACCTGGAAACAGCCGAGGTGCCCCTCAATAGAAGAATGGTTAAAAAAAGGTGTGGAACATATACACATTAGAGTTTTACTCAGCGGTAAAAAATAATGACATCTTGAATTTTGCATGCAAATGGATGGACATAGAAAACGCTTTACTGAGTAAGGTAAGCCAGACCCAAAAAGAGGAACACAGTATGTATTCACTCATAAGTGGATTCTAACCATAATTTAAAGGTCTTTGAGCCTATTTTTCGTGATCCTAGAGAAGCTAAATAAGAAGACGATCCTGATGAAGATTATTTAGCTATCCGCCAGGAGGTAGGAAATAGTCAAGAGTCCCAGGTAACCTTGGGTGCATGGGGGGGGGGTGGGAGGGTTGTTGGAAGGGGAGAGGGTTAGAGAGAAGGGAGTAGGGGAGGAATGGAGAAAGCTCGGTTGACCGGGATGGTGGGAAGGGAGGAAGGATAAATAAGGGATCAGGAAAGAATGTATTTCAACTAAGGGAGTCATTTTAGGGTTTATAGGAAACTTGATTATATATGGGATCCCAGGTCCAAGGAGAGATCCCCAGATTGTTCTCTGGACAGAGGAGAGGGTGCCTGAACCGGCCTTGGCCCATAACCATACTGATGAATATTTTGCTTATCACCATAGATCCTTCATCTGGCGATGGATGGCGATACAGACGGAGATCCACATTGGAGCACCGGCCTGAACCCCCCAAGATCCAAATGAGGAGCAGAAGGACAAAGAAAATGACGAAGGACTGCGAGGGATGCTATCACCCACTGATACAAGGGGTCGGATCTAATGAGAGTTTACCAAGGGCAGTTGGACTGCGACTGAATGAGCACGTGATCCAACCAGATTCTCTGAATGTGGCCGGATTCTCTGAATGTGGCTGGCCTGGAGTCTTTCTGAGAAGCCATGGACAATGACACTGGGACTAGTTTCCTCTGCATATACTGGATTTTTGGGATCCAGTCGGTTTGGATACTCACCTTCCTGGACCTGGAGGGAGGGGGGACGAACTTGAACTTCCCACAGGGCTGGAAACCCTGACTGCCCTTAGGGGCAAAGAGGGAGGAGGAGAGGGAGAGGGGGGAGTGAGAGGGTGTTGGGAAGAGGGGCGTAAATGGAAACTTTTATAATTTAATAAAATTACTGTCAAAAAAAAAAAAAAGAAGAAGGCAAGCAGCAAACAGAAACCTCCTTCATTATGGGCTGTCGATTAAGTGCCTGCTTGCTATAAATTTATATTTCAATGTAGCTGGTTTTGTGTGTGTGTGTGTGTGTGTGTGTGTGTGTGTGTGTGTGTGTGTGTGTGTGAGAGAGAGAGAGAGAGAGAGAGAGAGAGAGAGAGAGAGAGAGAGAGAGAGAGAGAATCTACTGTCATGAAAAGTGTTGAGCAGATGCCCGGCACAAATTTCGATTGATAAAGGTTTGTCATGCAAGCCTGGAGACCTGAGACCAGTCCTCAGAGCCCCCTTCAAGGGATGGAAGAAGAGAAATGACCCCACAACTGTTTCCTCTAAACCCCACATATTCACCACACACCTATCATTTACTTTATGATCATGAAAGTCTCCAATGAACCCTAGGTATGGGATATGCTGAGATCTTCTTGGTGCTGTACATTTGGTTGAATTATTAGGGATTAACTTTAATATGCCCATAATGTTCTTTAGTTAGCTTATTGATTCAACATCCTCCAAGTATGGCTTAATTGTTTTGAACCACTCAACCAATTATTGAATGCCACTTTCTTTCAATGCATGGTGTTGAATTTTAAGAAAAGTAACTTTTGAACAATGTCAAGAAATAAACTGAAGAAGTAATATGAGCCTCAAGTTTTAGAAATAGAGTTAATTAAGAGACAATAATGATTTCTTTCCTTTTTGCATAAAGGATATAACTTACATGGTTTGTATGACCACAGAAACCAAGCTCAAAATCTAAGCTATACTGTTTACATTATATGAGCATGAAGAATCTAGAAGTCATACTCTGGAAGTGAACAAGTCATTCCTGGGATAAACTTCTGTGTAACAGAGACTCTCTGTGTAGTAACATTATAAAAGTAAATACTTGTAGTAACATTATAAAAGTAAATACCTTAGGAAAAGAGACTCTAGACTCACTCTGAACCAGTTGAATTTCTGACTCCAACTCTTCATGTCTTATCCAGAACATGTTTATCTCTCTGTGTTTGCAATACTATGTATAGTTTGTACTCTTGAGAGATGAGCATTCTTTAAAAAGCCCTTTCCCCAGGATCAGTGCTGGGATTGCAGTATGGGTCAAAGATAGAGTCACTAGTCACCAAGCCTGTCAACCTGAGTTTGATACTGGAGACTCACAGAGTTGAAGAAGATTGAATTCTTCCAGGTTGTTCTCCAACCTCCACACCAAAACAGTGGCACCCACTCACCCACCCATTCAAACACACACACAAAATAAAAATGTGAATAAAAATGTGTGAAGACCAAGGTATCCAAGTAAAAACTACTGTTGTATATATGGTCATGACTAAATGGTAAAAAAAAAAAAAAAAAACTTCTCCACGTCCAGCTCTCAAAATTCAAACAAGCAAACTAAAGCCCCAAGAAGTAAAATGATGGATTTTATTGTGTCCTCAAGAACAAATTCAAGAGATAAAAGGAATACTCTAAAATTTACACCTGGAAACCTGTGAACCCCAAATTAGTAAATAAAGGATTGTGTAACTTTTGTCTTTTTCCAACTAAAAGTTTTAATGAAATATTTCAAATTATTTTCTCTGTTTCTAGCATCTTCTCTTTTGAGTGTAATAAAATCATTTGTAATTAGAAAATCTTTTTAGACATTTTGATATGCTGCAGCTGTTCCCAGAAGACTATAAAAATATTTCTCCTTTCAAAAGTAACTAATGAATCATACTGAAAATAAACCATAAAACAGTATAAAACACATCTCAAATTTGTTGTTCTCAAACAAATAAAATCATAAAGGAATCATTTGTCTTATTTCTAAGAATTAGGATGCCTGGGTGTTTATGTAACTGATAGAAGTCATGGCTTATGGCAAATATAAGAGCTAAGAGGTCAGAAGATTTTAACATATTATAAAGATAAAAATCAAACTCAAGCAAATACAAAGAAAACCCTGAATAGTAGAGAATCTTCAATCTCAGCAGTCTTGAGCATCAACATGATCCACCAACCAAATTTCATGTGTTTGAACCCAAAGTTTAAATGTCCGGCACAATGACCAGGCTGTCAAATATGTTTTTCTGTTATAGCATATGGATTTCAAAAGTGCCATGGTCCAGCCTCAGTCTGATTTCAGGTCCTGGAACAGAAAACAGGTCTTAGTGTGAAGAAATGAATTGCCCAACCACCAGATGAGTGTCATACAAGCAGCAGGTCCTGAATAACTCCAGCCATATTTATTTATACATCAAAAATGCTTAATCACATTTTCCATACTAACAAATAAGTTTTGTTCCACCCTCCAATGTTAACCTCTGGAAAAAGAAAGCAATATGTCAAATTTGTTTTTCCCCAACTTTTACATAAAAACATCTTTGAACAAAAACAATGCTTATCATTTTGCTAGATTTGCCAAATATTGGGCCAGGAACATCCTCTCTTTACAAAGCTAAAAGGTGATAAACACAGGCACACATTTTTCAAGAATAACACCATTCAAAACTTAACAAAACACATTTCCAAAAATAGGGGTGATCTGTCTCCAATTCTGTCAGCACTGAGTCAGAACAGTTCCCAAGGTCTGGAGTGACAGCAGGCATGCCCAGACAAGAAATCAGAGACACATCAGCTCCCAAAAAATTTTAGAGGAAATTAAATGAGAAAAAAAATGGGGTTTCTAGGAATGATCACGTCTGTCCCATCCATGAATGACAAAATGACACTAAAACTGCCAAGAGAATCATCAATATTACAAATGAAAAGAGAATGTGCAGGCTGCATGTTCCCTGTGTGTATTCTGTGCTGTCCATTGATCCTTGATGAGTGAGACTGTCCCCATGGGTTTTGCCTCATCTGGAGACCTGTCGAACGAGCACTCATATATTGATCCAAAAGTAGGCCACATGGCTACACAAAGAAAACAGCCTGTGATACCCAAACTGTTACAAGTAGGGTAGGGATTAAAATAAACTTTCATGATTTTAGTAGTTTATTTATAAATGCAATAGGAAACAAAATAGAATTCCAGCTATCTAAGGACAGGAGTCTGTAACACCTCAATCATTTCCTTTGTTTCTTGCATAGAACAGAGTACAGATTTATAAGAGAGAATAATAAACAATTTAATTGAAATCTACTAGTAAAAATTATAAGATTCAAACACATGTAAATATATTTGTTAATGGGTAGTTGTAGATCACTGCTGTATTAGAATAGAAATTCAAAACGCAGACTAAGAAAAGACCCCAAAAATGGAATGAAAATTTAAGGGAACCTTATGTGAAATGACAGGCAAATTCCTGACCTTCAACAGAGGATGGATGTGCATTATGCTACCGATCCTTCTATTTTTTTATTTGAATAATAGATGTCAGTTGAAAATGTTCCTTGACTGTATTGAATCTTCCCCAAGCTGAGTCAGCTGCAAAGTCATAACGGTGAAAATTCACTCCTAACCTGTAAGGCAAAGAATCCAATTGGCTCAAAGATGCAGTGCTGTTTTGGTTTCCCTTAATAGTGTATTATTTGAGACTCATTATTAAAAAATTGGCAAGTGAAATAAAGTTTTCAGAGGAGGTATTTAGACCTCATTTGGACAAACATAAAATAGTTAAAACTAATTTTTGGCAACATATATGGTAATGGGTTTCACTGTACTCTCATGTTCTGTATCATATTACATATTGCTCATAAAACAAGTGAAGTACTAATAGTGAACAGCATATACTCCCTTTGTTTTCCTAGATATTGTATTTCTTTTTTAATTAATTTATTTATTTATAAAAATTTCCACTTCCTCCCCTCCTCCCAATACCCTCCCACTCTCTCCACTCTCTCTCCCCTGCCCTCTCCAGTCCTAAGAACAATAGGGTTTCCTGCCCTGTGAGAAGTCCAAGGTCCTCCCCCTCCCTCTAGGTCTAGGAAGGTGACTAGGCTCCCACAAAGCCTTTCCATACAGCACAATCAAAACTCAGTGCCATTGTCCTTGGCTTCTCAGTCAGGCTCTAGAGGGGTTCCCAGGTGTCCAAGGGGATTTCCCCAACTAGTTCCATGGACAGCAGAGGAGAGGGTGTCTGAACTGGATGTTGTATTTCTAAAATAATAAAGAATAAAAAATTAACAAGTCACAAAAAGAATAAAGTCTGGAGGCAAAGATGCAATCCACTTTAAATACAAATAATACTATTAAAACACTTCTAATTCTGTCACCAATTGTTCCCTCCAATTCCACTTGTGTCTTAACACACCTTCCTCTATTCATTTAAGTGAACCATCTATCCTTTCTGAAAAATAACATTCACATTTCAAAAAGCAGAAATACAATAATTAAAATCCAGACAAGCATAATGAAAAGTGCCTTGCTCTATGTATTGATGCATCCTAAAGTAAATTTAGCTCATAAAGCATGCATTAGCACCAATTTGTAATGTCTTTCATTAATGCATATAACCATACAGCTGCATGATTATATTATAAATATGTAATAGCTCTACAAATTTTTTAAGTTGAACATCTCTATGAAAAGACAAGTGTCAGGAACATATTACTTATCCCTTAGAAGCTTCCTGAAAAGACTTTAAGCTTTTGCATCACCAACTGTACTGGTTATTCTATCTTCTGTTGATATTTTCAGGCAGGGTTTCTCCATGTTTATCAAACTATACTTAAATATACTACCTTTCTTGATGTGGAAGTCCAGTCTGTTTGTGGTGATTTCCATTAATGAATAAAGAAACTGCCTTGGTTTGTTGAACTTCGGTAGGCGGGGAGACAGAACTGAATGCTGGGATGAAGATGGGCAGGGTAGGAGATGCCATGGATCCGCTGCAGGAGATAGATGTGCTTTGCTGGTAAGCCACTCCCACGTGGAGATGTATGGATTAATAGAAATGGGTTAAATTAAGATGTAAGATTTAGCCAATGAGAAGCAAGTAGGTCAAGCAGTGATTTAATTGATTTAATTAATACAATTTCTGTAATTATTTTGGTTCTTGTAGCCTGGACAAGCAGCCTTCCTGTTACACTTTCTGCTCTTACCTTTCCAATGTAGATTTCTAAAACAACAAATATTTTGTTGTATGATATTATGATCGTGTTCAGACAAATAAAGCTTTCTCGGAGTCAGAGGGCAGAGCTAGCCACTAGTGAAACAAAACAAATTAACCACAGATGATTGGAGGATTGAGGACAGATAGGAGACAGGATGTAGTAAGGCAGGACTGAGAAAGCATCTTGACAGTTTTGGAGGAAGGGAAGTTACTGGTGGCTGCTTCCCTGATTCTCTGATCTTTCAGGTCCTTAGCCTGATATCTGACTCCCAATTTTTTATTGATAAGAATAATTAGTTAGGTTTCATTGGTTTCTACTTCCCTGACATCTAAGATGTAAATCAAGTTGGTCTGCTTTTTCATAATTGGATTCACAGCCTATGTACGGCGGCTTCCTTTCTTTAAATTTATGTTTACATAATTATTCTTACATTTTTAAGTGAGCTGTGAAAAATCATAAATTCCCTAGAGAATGTACTGGTTTGTCAATTTAATTTTTTTTAAGGGTTGTGCATTTCTCTATATACTCCAGAGTTAATTTCTGTGTCAGACATAAAATTTTCAAATATTTATATTTTATTATATGGATTACCATTTATAATTCTTGATTATATTCTCTGAAGCTATTCAATTTTAAATTTTTGATTAAATTAAAGTTATATATGTTTTTTGTTGTGTAAATATTTTGTGTCATATCTGTGGATCAGTGAAGCTCTGATGTCACTCTCTCTATGACTGTCTATTTGTCTTGGTGCCACTTCTTGCAAATAATGTTGGATTGCTTTATGTAAATTTCTCTTATTCATAGATAAGCAAATGAATAAGGCATTTGCTCCCCATTACATGAACCTGTAGTTATTAAAACAGAACCAATGTATCATGATAATTTGAGTAAACTTGAGATGCTATATTTTCTATATTAAAGCAAAGCAGTTCTCAGGCTGGAGAGACAGATTAGTGGTTCAGCCTATGTCTTGCTCTTGTGTATGTCAGAGCATCCAGTATAATTTTCTAGTATCTATGAGATCCTGTACACATGTGCTGATATACATACACTAAGGCACATAGAAACATACTGTTTATAGTAAAGCATTCATCCTATAGTATTGTTTTCAGTCTTGTTTTTTAATATTAAAGATACTTAAGCACCAAGCAAAAGAGCTTCAGATGAAAATAGATAATGATGTTATGACGAGATCTCATATTTGAGCAAACAATCAATACAATCAGCATTGTGGGCTAATGATCACAACCCTGCATGGCATACCATCTGTCTCTGAAAAAACAATCACTTTCTAATGATGTGACAAATGTTATTTTCAAATTTCAAAGTCAACAGTAAAGTTTGAGGGCTGCCATTTAAATTCTAATCTTTCACTGGGTTCTACAATATCAATTTACCAAGCTATATGTTAATCTCAGGGATGTCAGACACACTCTTTGGAGTGAATTCGCTGGTTATCCTTCAGCAAACTGGCATGAACTTACATGTGGACTAGTGGGGAGACTTATTTTAAAATGTGGACAGGATTTGACATTTTGTGTGCTCCTTACCAAAAATAGCTAAGATATGTTAATTTTTTATTCGTGCTATATTAATAAAATATCCTGGCTCTAGTATTCCAATAGACAAAGGTCTAATAAACTGATTGAGACTCTATGAGCTTTAAAAAGAAATTAGAGATGTTTTAAATCAACCAATTTTTATTAACTTCTTATATGGTTTAGATTGAGAAATGTGGATTTAAAGTTATTATTTGATTTTAAAATGCATTTTAGCGTTTTATGACTACAATCTTATGACTTTTGACTTTTACTCTAACATTTCAATGCATGATATAATGCAAACCACATTAATTACTCTTTTAGAACTATGTAGTATACAAAAACTATGTGTTAAATTATGTGACGTACACTAGGGCAAAAGCTTTTCTAACATCATTTAAAAACATTAATATGGCTCTAGAAACATATTGATCTGTGTATAGAACATTACAATCCAGAAGACAAGAATACTAGGCATGGTGGAACACGCCTTTAATCCTAGTACTCTGAGCACAGGTAGGTGAATTTTTGGATATTCAAAACCAGCCTGGTATATTTAGTGAATTTCAGGATGACCAGCTGCATGGAGGAGAAGCTATGAGAGACAGGGAAAGAGAGTGAGAAAGAGAGAGAGAGAGAGAGAGAGAGAGAGTCAGAGACATAGAGATTCTAAGAGGATAAAGGATCTAGGAACATCAGTTGAAAAAGACATATGGAGTAGATAATGCACAGGATACCTACAAGCAAGAATCATAGGAAAAGGATGAAGCATGAGGCAGAGCCAGTTACTACACCACATCTATGTGTTGGCCATCATCTTTGAAATGACAACCACCAGTGAAAGAGTCAGCTCAAATCTCAGATTCCCAAAACAGATATTATGTTTAAATCTTATTTGACGACTTTTCTTTTATATGTGTGTATTATGTATATATATATTCCATTATTTAAAATAATTTTAAAATGTAGACATACTTTAATTATATTCTTTCTCTCCTCTAAGTATTTTCATCATGTGATAATCTAGTTTATCATGAGCTTTCAAACTCATCCACCTACATGTGCCAAGCTTAAGCTATAAAACTTTTCCCAATAATGTTCACTTGAACATTGTTTCTAAATACTCAATGGGTATATTAAAACATTGTAACTCTCATAGTAAGTTTCCCATTGCCATGATAAAGTACTATGCAAATGTAGCCAAAGGAATGAAGGGCTTGCTCTTACTTGTGATTACCTGTGATTCCAGGAAGATATATGGCAGGGTAGACATGGCATCAGGCAAGGAAGTTGTGCTGGCAGGAGGTTAGCGGATTATAACACATCCATACACAGAAAACTCACAATGAACAGGAGGGAGAACCAGATTATAGGACATTATAGAGGCTCGACGAGTGCTCTGTCACTGTCTCTGCCTCTCTGTCTCTCTGACTCTGTCTCTGTTTCTCTCTTCCTGCGTGTGTGTTTATGTGTATATTTGTGTGTGTGTGTGTGTGTGTGTGTGTGTGTGTGTGTGCGTGCACACCTGCATGCACGCATGTGTATGAGTGGTCACATATTTGCCATGATCCAGAAATGGAATGCCATTTCCATGAATCACAGCAGAAGATATATAACTCATGTTTCAGAAATAAAGGACAAGTGATTAACCACAGCAACTGCACTATCCAGGATATCGGTATGCTCACACTGGTTCTTTGAGCTACAGTTCCAATGCAAGAGTGTTAAAATGTCCAGTTGATATCTTTACATACAGTATGTGTGTGTGGTTGAGAGTAATTAGGGATGTTACAGAGTAAGCAACCTGATAGAGAGAACTCCAACTTTTTATAACAGAATATGGACAAGTTTTCCTGACTCTGGACACTGATAGCCTTGTAAACCAGAATCTGAAACAAACACAGCTATTGTTAAAATACACAGATTGGTTGGTCATTGTGGATAACAAACAATATTGACTTTATGAATGTGTAATATATTCAAGCTAACCATAGCATTCTCAGTTTTTTAACTCATTGGTTGCAACATTTGAATTTTGTCATGTTTTATTTATTTACTTATTTGCTTATTTATTTTCCATTGCTATTAAACACAATGTGCAATACTATGTCACATGTATCTTTTTTATTGATATTGAAAAAGAGCAAAAATTTCTATTGAAAAATATTCTATCAAGTATAAAATTTGCTATCTCTTTTCATTTAAAATCCACATCATTAAAATAATTTCTACTGCTCTTAATATACTAGGAATTTTTTCCATTAACTGAGATAATCAAAATAATTTTTTTCTCCAATAAACTGATTATCATTAAGAAATATCAAATATATAATCATCATTATACTCAAAGTAAAGTTTGTTACCTGTAATTAAAAATATTTTAAGATTAGTGAATTTGTAAATCAACTTTATATATATGTACATATATAATCATAAGCATTAATGTGTGACAATGATGTCATAATACAAGTTTAGATATCTCTTTATTTTGGAAAAGGGTTACAATAAGTGAGTGAAATGGACAAGCAATTCCATTACATCATTCCAAAGAGATCAAAATAAAGCACACTAAGAACTTTACAATGACAGAAAACTTACCTATTTTCTATTATAGAAAATTTGAGTTCTCTGAGGTCTGAGTTCCTTTGTAACACATCTAATCAGACCCCTTGTGCCCTACAAATATATTTCGGCATCATCTGGACCTGTTCAGATTTTCTCATGAAAACTATAATTCTCTTGCTCTTGCTGAGAGCACTGATGCAGGTAGATTCAGGGTACTCAGAGTTACAGAGGAAAACTGACTTACAAACCATTAAAATGACATTAGGTTTTTTTTTTCTTTTTTCTTTTTCCATTCAAAAGTTTACACTTCCTCCCCTCCTCCCATTCCCCTCCTACTCCCTCACTCATCCTCCACCCTCTCCCTCCCTCCTTAAGAGAGGGCAGGAAATCCTGCCCTATGCGAAGTCCAAGCCCACAGCCCTCCATTCAGGCCTAGGAAGCTTTGCATCCAAATACACTAGGGTCCCAAAAAGCCAGTACATGCAGTAGAAAAAAGTCCCAGTGCCTTTATCAATGACTTCTCAGTCAGCCCCCATTTTCAGCCACATTCAGAGAGTCCAGTTTGATTGCATGCTCATTCAGTCCTGGTCAAGCTGGATTTGGTGAGCTCCCCTTAAAACAGGCACACTGTCTCAGTGGATGGACCAAACCCTCCAGGTCCAGACTTCCTTGTTCATCTTCTCCCTCCTTCTGCTTTTCGAACCCAAAGAAACACATACATAGATTCTCTTGGAAATTGGAAGCAAACAAGATTGCCTGGCAAAAGTTGGGAGCATGGGGATGGAGGAAGGGGAAGGGGAGAAGGGGAGAGAGAAGGGAAAACAAAAAGACCGGGGAGAGCTTGGGGGAGTGGGAGGGTGGAGATAGAGGAAGGGCGGATATAGGAGCAGGGAAGAAGATATCTACATTAAGGGAGCCATTTTAGGGTTGGCAAGAGACTTGGCTCTAGAGGGGATCCCAGGTGTCCACGGGGATGTCGCCAGCTAGGTCTTTGGGCAGCAGAGTAAAAGGTGCCTGAACTTGCCTTGCCCCACTATCACACTGAAGATTATCTCGAATATCAGAATATCACCATAGAGTCTTCGTCCGATGACGAATGGAGATAGAGACAGAGATCCTCATCAGAGCAACGGACTGAGCCAAGGTCCAGTTCAAGAAATGACATTAGGTTTATAGAACAAACTAAGGAGTTTGTACTTTATATTGTGTGACAGGGGGTGTAAGATAGGTGCTTAATATTACTTGAAAGTCCCTATGAAGAAGACTTCAGAACCTTTCACTTATGTCTTTTGTTATGAATTGTAGAGAAAAAAGGCTACATTATATATGGATTATATTTGTAGATTTGATTGTTTATGCTTTAAAATTTACTAACAAGAACATTAATTGGGTTTTTTTAAAGAGATAGAATAGTCAGATTGTCCTGGTTAATTATAAATCTGATGTCAAAAATAACCTGATATAGAAGAAAATAAAAATTAAGAATCATTGAACTCCCTTAGTAGCACTGTTTAAAAGAAAATAGAAGGTTAACATCAAAACAATAAGACAAAATATTAATAAATAATTATAGCAAAATGAAATATCACTCATTGAAAAAAGATTTAAAAGAAAAGATAGAAACAAATAGATGATGTTTGGAGAAGGATCATAAAGTGAAGAAATATTTAACATATGAACAAAAATATTTTTCATCTATAAAGTTACTCAAAAGGAAATATCTATAAAAGTTCTAGCAAGTATAAATTGACTATAAATTTTAGATGTGTTCTCCAATTTATTAAATGAAAGTCGAGCTTTAATTTCCATTGTTCTGCTTGTAGTGTCAAATAGAATAAAAACTAATAATTAACAAATCAGGTCTCATAATCTATTTGCCCCATTGAATTTTTGGGGAATGAAGAATCCTAACTTTTGAATTTAGAAGCAATATTATTTTGAGGAGCATTTAAATACTCTGGAATCCCAAGGTACTTTTCTCTGGGAAGTTCTAGGGAGTGAAGTTTGGAGTAGCCTTGATCTGCTATCTTCACGTGTTCACTTCCTGAGTTCTGCTACTACAGGCATGGGACACAACACGTGAAAACTCTAACATTATGTTAATAAGCAAGTGTACAAATAAATAATTAAGTAAGCTTATAGTATGAGAAGTCATGAAATTAATTTAGATTAATCCCCTACTAACTTGAACTAGAGCTAACATTGCAGGATGTGTTATAATTCTTTCCTTGGTCACTCACCATCTTGTCTGCCCATTTATTTGTTTGAATGTGACTTACGATTCTTAGTTGAAAGTTTATTTTAAGAATTATAAATCCAACAATCAATTTTGTATAAATTAGCCAGTTTAACCCATTATGGTTTAGTAATTCTAAAATGTTAAGCTTTTTAATATGACGTGGTTGTACATTGAGTCAATGTCAAACAAATACCATTTTGAAAACAGAGGAGTGCGTCTAAGATAGTGGACTAATGAAACTGCAGGGCTGTATCACACTGATTACAGCAAGAGAAGGAGACAAATAGCCTGCCTCTATATGGGAGAGCTTTGGACCCTACTTGAATTTTCTATAGGTTTAAATTTCTGTAAAGTAAGACTGATTCTACCATTTGAATTAGATGTCTGTTTACTCATTAAAAGAAAAAAATCTATAGGTGAAGGACAATAAATTAGCATAGCTGTGCTTTACAGGTTAGGTAGTGAGATTTTTGGCAAGTGCTCTTGGAATATTTATATAAATCTGTACTGAGATGTATGGGGAACTAAAGCTACATCTGCATTTTGCACCCTGCATGAAGGATACACAAGTGTATCCTTCTAGTCTTGTGCTTATGGCTTGACACTAACATCATCCACCTAATTTTTTGAGGAATATTTTCTCTTGAATTTTTCTGTGCAAGTATTTCCTTAGCGTGGATCTCAATGATTTCTCCTACCACAGGAACAAAGAAGGAAAAAATAAACTAGATGAACAGAGATTATATGTAGACTTCTGCTGGGCTGCCTACCTTATATCACCCTGTGAGGTAATGCTAAATGATAAAGTGAGATCCGGAGGAGAAAGCTGCAGCAGCACATGTAGAAGCAACTCCAGTAAATCACTACATCAGGATGTGGAAGCTGACTGGGGCATCTGGAGAGTGCTGCAGTTCGGGGCGCCACAGAGAAGTTTGAGTAATGACAGACACAGCTGCTACTCTCCGCTCTTCATTGGGGCATGAGCAATAAGCAGGTCAAGCTGCAGTCTTGCTGGATAAGATGATCCTTTCTGTGTAGTCTTGATGCTTTTATTTTATCATCTTTGTGTCTGTGATGCTAGAGAATATGGAGGTGACACAATAATTGAGACATGAAAAATGACAGAAAGGGTTTGTTTTCTTCCATTTCTCTAGGAACATATCAGCCGTTCCACCTGCAGCCGTTCATATGGGTGTGTCGTGTTTCACTATAAACACATTGATAGACTCAAAAGCTTTTCTCTTTAATGTTTATCCATGTGTGACGGTGGGCTCAGACTTTTAGAAAATTCAAGGCAGGTTCTCTTCATTTACTGCAGGTGACTATAAGATTTATAATTCACTGCTGTGTGGAGCTGGGTGAAGAAAACATATGGGTGCTGAGAAAAAGAGGAATGGACCAACAGGCAAGGTGAGATTCCATGCACGAAGCAGATCTCATAGTGGACAGCTGTGGATTAGCTTCTGCTGGTCATCTAGAATTCAGCGCCATTCCTCTGATGGAATTCAAAATTACCAATTAACTGTGTACCTAGAGGATGGATTCCTCTCCGTTATTACAGAAAAAAACTACCAGAATAGGTATTTATTTTAATAACCATGAAAATCCAGTTCTTCATTTTTCCCTCCTTTTAGGGCTGATGAAAAAGGTCTCAGAATGTTGTAATGTACAACAAGCAACGTGGAATCTGCAAAGGATTCATCTTTGCTCTCACAACCAATGTAGCTAGTACTGGAATTATAGTCAGCAGAGAGTTATTGCTGATATGGTGTTAAAGTCATCATCTCACACTGGGTAATCAAGGGGTTTAGGTCAAGCTGTAGTATTGACTGATTTGGCTGACTTAAAGTGCTGCTGAAGAATAAAACCAGACAACACAGCTACAAATTGCACTGTATATAATAAACAGGCACCAACGATCCCTACAAAGGACTTCAGACATGCTCCTCCCATTATAGCGCTCAAAAGTAGCTGGTAACCACACCAACAGCATGAGATGGAACAGTAGAAAGTCCAGTCCTTGGTTGCTATTTCTAAACAATTATATTAAACACAGTAAATATCTCTCCAAACATATTATAATCTTACTAAACAGTGGACATTTAGGATGACTTTTACTGGTTGAAAGCATTGTGGTCAAAACCATTTACTGAGTGGAAGAAAAATATTGTCAGTTTCAATTGCACAAATAGCATTGTGCTTAGTGGTTCCTTCCAACACCCCACTGTATGTAAGGAGGGAAGCAGATGAAATGATAAACAGCCTTCCTCTGATTAAATTTCTTTCTCACTTGATTTAGAAAAAACGATTTTTTTCATACCTAAACTATTTCAAATTTATTAACTGTAGAAAGTATGAACCAAAAATCCTACTATAGTTATCTACCGACATAAAAATATATGTCAAATTTACATTAATATAAATGACTTTAGTTTGTTTTTATTAAAATAATAGTGAAGACATTCTTGAAAAGCTTAATATTACAGGGTGCAGTGTTTGTGCACACTTTTAACTTTAACACTCAGGAGGCTGAGACAGGAGGGTCTTGAATTCAAACCAGCCTGGGCAAACAGTCATGACTCAATCTCAAACAAAAAAAGGAAGTCATATTTTTTTCAGTACCAAATTAAAAAAAACAAATAAAATCATTTTAATCTGCAGTTCATTTTTCACTGCAATTATCAAATTTACCTTTGAAACATTGACTGATGATTTACTATAAGCCAGAGGTTAATCTTTATCCTTTGTTTGGTATACTTTGTATAACTTAATATGTCATATAGCTTAGAAAGTATTATTGTATCAATTTCACTGAGTAAAAGAGAAACATGAAGTTTAGAAATTACTTCCTTAGAAAGTGGGGAATTTGCTCAATTGGCAAAGTGTTTTCCCGACAGGTACAACAATATGAATTTGGATCCCTGAATCCAAATAAAAATTGTACACAGCCATGGGTATCTGTAATTCACTGCTGAAGAAGAGGAGACAGGAAGATTCCATGAGTTTTCTGTCTCAAACCTAACTGAATTGGTGAGTTTCAGGTTCAGTGAGAGTCCTTGTTAAAAATGAAGAATAACTGAGAAGGCCCAACATCAAACATTGCCTTCCATTTATGTGCTTACGGCCCTCCTGTACACATATTCTCTCTGTGTGTCTTCTTCTCTCTCTCTCACACACACAAACACATTATAACTCATACTCAGTGGATGTTATTAAGAAACAAAACCTTCTCATTCAGAAAAGGACCCCAGAATTCTCAGTGTTGAACCCAAATCTCTATGACTAGAAACTTTCAAGGTTTGAACAGCATTGTAGCAGTGTCCACCTATTCCCTCCTCTATAAATGATAAAATAATATGAAATAAAATAAAATAAAATGAAAAGTCTCAGAGTTGAAATAAGATCTGTGGCAAGATTTTTCCCATTTTGTTATACCAGTAAATGGCAGTGGTTGGTTTGAGAGAAAGTGACAGCAATAGAGTCAATGAACCGACGGTTCCTCTGGTTAGACAAGCACTGTGACAGAGGACCTGCAGTGGTGTGGAACAAAAGGACACTTCAGACTTCACTCTGAGCACACAATTCAAATCTCATTGCCATAGACTCTAAAGTTCCTTATTGCATTGACAAAACCAAAATGAGCCTTTAAACTCTTTTTCAGTGTGGATTTCACGTTTTGTCACTCGAATCATTTAAAAAAAATACAGCTACAACAGTAAAAGACACCCTCTTTTATTTCTAAACTAGTTTACCTCCATCTCCAATTTTGTTTTCATGTGTCTTGTCTTTTTAAATCCTGTAATAGTTCTGGGAGCATATTGTTTTAAACTATCTTGCTATTTTCCTTCCCTTCACACATATCTCATTCACAAAATGTATTCTAACCATGAAAAAATTTTGCTGAAAGGTATTGAAGATAATATTCATATAGATAAAATAGTTATGTAAAGAAAATTAAAAGGACTCTTAGTGATGAATAGACTTATAAAATCTGTCCTGTGAGGGCAGCAGAGTGGACCTAAATGAAGTGTTTTGACTCAAAAAAAAATGTCTGTCATTGGCCTTTGTAATTGGATGGTATGCTCTCCTTAATTGCAAACCATTAGCTGCTTACTAAGATATCATAAAACCAACAACAATTAAATGAGCCCCAAGCAACAATCTTCTCTGACTTTTCCACCTAAAACCACCCTCAGTTATGGGTCAAAAAGAAAGACAACATTATATTCTAAATGTCTTGGAATCCATGTACTGAAAGCTGAGTGCAGTGTTCGAGTTTGAATATTCATTTAATTGAAAAGTTTTAGGTGATGTGCAGCACTGTTGACTCTGTTTGTGGAATTTGAAAAAAGGAAATGGAAGATGGAGATGATGTGACTTTTGCAAAATGGAACACAATTAATACTTAATTGTCACAAATGCAAGTGACAGTTTCTCAAAAGGAAACTCTCAAAAAGGAGTTTCTCAAAATGTCTGTGAATTTCTGTGAGACCTTGGTAAATATCTAGTTGACCATTTACTTTATTTTAGCTGAAATAAGGTCCGGCAATGAATTTGATTTGCTAGTTCAAGAATGTACACTAATTTTAATTACCTTAGTTTTTCAATGACTTATTTCTTAATTATTTTTATGACAAATATGATTTTTTCTATTAACTGGTATTTTAGAAAAACATTCCCTTACACTACTGAGTTGATTTTTATCTATCATTTATTATGACTTTTAATCAAGTGTGTTTTACTTTTTAAACTTAATTTTATCAAAAGTAAAAAAGAATATTTTAAAATACACAGTCGTTCCACTATCTTATTCCCTTCACTTGCAAACACTTTTGATTTATAATATTATTTGGTCAAAATCTGAACATGAATGACTTGATAGCTTTTATTTTAGAAATCCAATCATACTTTAGGCAATGTTTTAAGATATAAAATAATTCTAGTAAGTCTTATTTCTCAGACTTAAGAAATGCTGTGGCAGCCCTTCTTAAAATGCTCCCTTTCTACAGAAAGATAAGATTCTTATCTCTGGATTTTCTCCTCTATAGATGGCACTTTTAAAATAAGGTAAACCTTTACACTGACGATTGCCTTCAACAGAAGGTTTATTGTTTGCATGACGTATTTTCCAAGGGAGCTATTCAATTCATTTGTGGATTAAAAACAGTAAAAGGAAACCATAAGTGGGCATAGCAACCCATTCTATTTTTAGATTGCTGTGTTATTATCTGGGATAGTTCTTTGGGCTGGGAATAGAAGAGGTGTCCATTCCTCTCTTTCTAGATACACATCTCTCTCTCTCTCTCTCTCTCTCTCTCTCTCTCTCTCTCATTCTCTCTCTCTCTGTCTCTCTCTCTCTCTCTCTCTCTCTCTCTCACACACACACACACACAGAGAGAGAGGGGGGGAGAGAGAGGGAGAGAGAGAGAGAGAGAGAGAGATGAACGCACATGTGCCAACACATATAAACACAACGGTGACACTACAAAGATTATACTCTTCTACTCCATATGAACATGTGTAAATAAGGGCATATATGATATACTCAAACAACTAAAACAAAACTTCAGCGACAATTTATATATAACCACTGATATTCAACAGGTTAAAAACATTGTCCAATCATATGCCCTGTATGGTGGATGTTGCCTTTTGACTTCATTTTTTCTTTCTCTCATCAACAGACCCTTGGTTATAAGCCTAAATTCACACTTGATCTGAAGGTATTGGCTTCATTTCATCTCTGCAGAAAGAGCAGAATGCTAAATGTAGACCTTGCACAGCTGCAAGGATTGTAGTTTTATAATTCTGACCTCCTTGATTCCATCTCTGAGAATAACTATTAATGCAACACATTTGTTAGTTCCTTTTGGGGGAAGTAAAAGCCAGACCTAATTGAAACCTTATATAGCATTACATAAGTAAAATGAAAAGGATATTGTCTTTTTTCCCAGCCCAATCTTTACATATTCACACATCATTCATGTTTTGTTGAAACATTGTAAATCTCCCCACTAAGGCTGTTGAAAATGGGTCAATGATGAAAAATTGAATCTTTAATTGGTAATATTTAATAGGATTTGTTCCTAGAATCAGAAGCAATAGATTCTGAAATAAAAGAACAAAAAGAAACACTCCACAGTTAATAATTCTCATTGTTTTATTTTTAAGAATTTTTGTTACAGCTTATAAAAGAAACATCACATACTTTTCCAAAGTGAAAAGAATGATTCATTACAAAAAATAGGAACTGACTCTTAGTTGCAATATTAACCTGTTCAGCCTTCTCCACAGTAATGTACCTGCTGGAACAATGCGAATGCTGCTTGTGGGCTTGCCAGCTTCAGATACGGATGTCCACACATTGCTTTCCCTTCTAATTCTTTTCCTCATCTTTCCTTTTCCCTTTCCCTCTCTTCCTGAAAAAAGAGGATAATTTGAATTTTGAACTTACCTTCTTTTGTCAAATTGAGAAATTATTACCTTTTAATGTCTGACTTATGATTCTGATTTAAATATTTCAAACCATTAAAGAAATGCCATGTAGCTTCCCTAAGATTCATTTATTCATCAAATGTTTTCTTAACATCCGTAAATCAAATCTTAATGTGCTTGATGATTAAATTTTGGTATTTAAGACAAACCTCATTTTTCTCATTAAGAATCACACCTTTCATGGTTTAGACAGTATTTTTATGGTGGAAGGGGTAACAGACAGGTAAGAAATTGATTGGTAATTCATAGATTTCAATTATTCTGGTGATATAAAATGTCCCCAAAATATCATTAGTTTAATATGCAGATCATAGTAGACTTGTTTTCTCTAAATTATGACACAATCAGTATTATTCTGAAGAAAGGGATAACACAATAGAGCAGATGTTATTGCTATCTAGCTTTCATCTTGTCTGGGTCACCATTTTAGTATGTTTTTATAGAATTTCAAAGACATTTGAATCTCATTGGCTATGAGTCCCTGGACATAGAGGTTTAAAGAGCCTTTGTCTGTGACAGAATAAATGTCAGAGAAAATTAATCGCTCAGCAATGATCCCCCCACTAATAATTGATATAAACAGATATATAAGTATTGGTATTCCTACAGTTTCATGGAGAATAGCTGGAATTCTCAGGAAGCTCAGTTGCCTGTGAGGGGAAGCCATCTTGATAACATGCTTTGTTGTCTATTTCCTCATCTGCTCCTATCTCAGTATGCTGCTTGAACCAACTGAATTTATGCTAATTCTTTGTAAATAAATTGATTACAAATCATTTTCTTAGTATCAATTCATAAAATCATCCAAATTATGATCCTTTTTCAGGTTTGTTTCCCTCCAGCTCTGGAGTCTTTCTTTTTTGTTGTTGTTATTGTTGCTGTTGTTGTTTTGTTTTGTTCACAAAGTCACTGTTCTTGACATCTAGAATAAACGTCCAGTTTTATTCCAAACTTGGGTGTCTCAGTAACTAAATAATTCTGAGACATCATCACAGTCTTAAGTATGGCAATGATAACTCCTGAATACTATAGCATTATATAGCTAAGACTCTGCCTGAGGTAAATTAGGGTATAAAATGAAGGTTGTAAATGGAATGGCAGGCCACTTCCTGCCAACCGCCTGGCTAGCTTTACCTGAAATAATTACATGGAAACTGTATTCTTTTAAACACTGTCTGGTCCATTAGTTTCAGCCTCTTATTGGCTAATTCTCATATCTTGCTTTAACCCATATTTAGTAATCTGTGTAGCACCATGAGCTGGTGGCTTACCGAGAATGATCCTAACTTGCATCTGTCTTGGAAAGGAGAGCCATGGCGTCTGCCTCACTGCCTTCTTCCTCCCAGCATTCTGTTCTGTTTACTCCACCTGCCTAATTTTCTGTCCTATCAAAGGGCCAAGGCAGTTTCCTTATTAACCAATGAAAGTAACACATAGACAAATGACCCTCCTCCATCAGAAGGTACTGGCTTAGGACTATATCCAAGAAGGTGTAGATAAATAGCTAGTAAGAGAGGTAAAACATTGTTTCTTCATGAATCTATAAAGCAAAGCAGAGGCAAAATGTGCTCAAGCGAATCTCCACTCAGGTATAGATGAAAGTTGTAACCTCCATGATAAAATCAAAGATATAATTATTTCCTGAAACTAGGTAATACAGCTTAGGAATTTGATCTGAATATGATAATAGTGAGTTATAAAAAAAAACTGAGTTTACATCCTGACAAAACTTCTATGCTAGCCAAAGTGCTGAAACCAGAGTCCTTTGTCCACAGTAAGACTTTTAGAACTTATATAAGACAATAATTTGTTAACCATGTGCACTTGCATTAATTCCTAGTAACCTCTGAGCTATCACCTAGTACCCTGACCAGACAATAACAGACCCTTCTCTGGAAACCATGCAGAGAACTCATCTGCAATGGAAATCTTAGGCAATTATGATTTTCCCTCCGGCCTTTGTAATGATGATTCACTTTGATCCGACTTGGCAAGTGTTCATCCTGTCATTGTTATATATTTCTGTGTAATGAATTATTATAGACATAATTTATTAAGGCTGCACATTCATAGTACATTTTGGTGTGCTATGACTAGTAATGAATTAGCTGGATTTTCTACTTCAGTGTGTCACAGAGCTATATTAAAGGATCAACAATTCCATTCAATCTCGGGCTTCTCTGGGATAAAATATTTTTGTGAACTTATATAGATTGAAACAGCAATTAATTTGTATAAACTTTGAGCCGTTTGGACTGTATTCCTGAGAATATTTTCTGATCTTTACAATGAAAAGAATTAGTACAAACACAAGATAAAAACATTAAATGTAGGCATATACTACAAAATCTCTCTTCTCTGTCGGTCTGTCTGTCTCTGTCTCTCTCCCTACATATATATGTATATATAAGCATATGTGTGTATTCATATAGATATGTGTATGTATATATCTATATATCCCCATGTGTATGTATATGTGTGTGCATATATATATATATATATCACATTTAAGAGTACACACACACATGTTTTCTAGTGCCTGTTGCAGAAGAGGGAACACCCTCTTGACAATTTATATGTAAAAAGGAAAATAAAGTATACATAGTAGTAAATCTTACAGATGCTCCACTAAAGGAACTTGAGACATTTGCGGAGACTACTCTTATAATGGAAAGTTGCTGAACACAATGACTAAAGCTATACTGGTGTGTGGAACCTGAAATGTCATCCAAGATTCCAACAAGAGTAAAAGCTCAGAGATGCCAGATGACATAGAGCCTGCTGGCCTCTGTCACCTCACTGTGAGTCATATGATTCCCAGTATATAACCTAGCCTTTCTCTATCTTTAAATGAAACAGCAAAGTGAATACATTTTATTGACAGTGTTCTCATGTTGATAGTCTTGCTTATAATGATTACAATACTGTTAAGAAAAAAGTAATTACCATTCTTGAATTAATCTTCCTTAATAATATGTTAATAAATTTTAAATGATACTATTAATATATAGCATTATCGAATGGTAGACACCTAAACAGGCCTTCATGTTGGTTTACATTTTAACTATATATCATTGTGCATGCTTTCTCTTTCCATCGGAAGAAAGAGAGAGAAAGAAATAGTTATAGATAGAGAGAGAACAAAGTTAAAATGGAGCAGGACAAATGACATTAAGTTGCATAAACTCAACCAGGTGTTATTTCCAATTGCAGCTGCTGTCCCAGATGTGTAACTTTACTGGGACAGATCAATACATCTTTGAGTAACTGAAAAACAGTTATTGATCTAGCAAATGTGCTCTTTCTTCTCTCCAGGGATTTTCAGGAAAGAGGATAAGAAACAGTTTGTATTCATCAGAAATGCATAAGCTATACACGTACAGTCTTGTCTCCAATAGTTTTAAGTTTTCTCGTCCTCACACAATATACTCAGTAATAACACAGATCCCTTGACAACCTTGTAGGATGTATACTTTTGTCTCTAAATAATGTCAATATTTTCGTTGGTCCCAGTAAATGGACATTACTATGCATATTGGATTCTATGTACTCCGGAGTGTTAGGGAGAAGAAGTAATGGACAATACAGGTTGATGAGTGTTTCAATCTAGGCATGCATTTAAGAAGTTTATTAAATAACCATATATGTGTCTATGGGACAAGACCAGTTCAGGCACCCTTTCTTCTGCTGCCCAAGGAACAATCTGGGGACCTCACCTTGGACCTGGGAACCCCTCTAGAATCAAGTCTCTTGCAAACCCTAAAATGGCTCCCTTAATTAAGATATTTACTTCCCTGCTCCCATATCCACACTTCCTCCATCCTACCCATCCCATTCCCCCAAGCTTTCCTGAATCCTCCCCTTCTCCCTTCTCTCTACCCATCTCCCCTTACATCCACCTCCCACCCACCCGTGCACCCAAGTTTTGCCTGGCAATCTAGTCTATTTCCAATATCCAGGAGGATAACTATATTGTTTTCTTTAGGTTCACCTTCTCATTTAGCTTCTCTAGGATCACGAATTATAGGTTCAAAGACCTTTAATTATGGCTAGAATCCACTTATGAGTGAGTACATACCATGTTCCTCTTTTTGGGTCTGGGTTACCTCACTCAATAAAGCGTTTTCTATTACCATCCATTTGCATGCAAAATTCAAGATATCATTTTATTTTGCCGTTGAGTAAAATTCTAATGTGTATATGTTCCACACCTTCTTTAACCATTCTTTTACTGGGGGGCACCTAGGTTGTTTCCAGGTTCTGGCTTTTACAAATAGTACTGCTATGAACATAGTTGAACAAAAGCTTTTAAAGTATGATAGGGCATTTCTTGGGTATATTCCCAAGAGTGGAATTGCTGTGTCCTAAGGTAGGTTTACTCGCAGTTTCCTGAGAAACTGCCACACTGATTTCCACAGTGGTTGCACAAGTTTGCATTCCCTGCAACAATGGATGAGTGTTCCCCTCACTCCACATCCTCTCCAGCATAGGCTATCATTGGTATTTTTGATTTTAGCTACTCTGACAGGTGTAAAATGGTATCTCAAAGTTGTTTTGATTTGCATTTCCCTGATCTCTAAGGAGTTTGAGCATGACCTTAAGTGTCTTTTGGCAATTCGAATTTCTTCTGTTGAGAATTCTCTGTTCAGTTCAGTACCCCCATTTTTTAATTGGGTTAATTAGAGTTTTAGTATCTAGTTTCCTGAATTCTTGCATATCACCATAGAACCTTCATCTGGCGATGGATGGAGATAAAGGCAGAGACCCACATTGGAGCACTGAACTTAGCTCCCAAGGTCCAAATGAGGAGCAGGAGGAAGAACATGAGCAAGGAAGTCAGGACCATGAGGGGTGCATCCACCCACTGAGACAGTGGGACTTATCTAATGGAAGCTCACCAAGGCCAGCTGGACTGGGAGTTATGGAGCATGTGATCAAACTGGACACTCTGAATGTGGCTGACAAAGAAGGCTGACTGAGAGGCCAGGGACAGTGTCACTGGGTTTCGATTCTACTGCATGGACTCACTTTTTGGGATCCTGGTTTGTTTGGATGCTTACCTTTATAGACATGGATGGAGGGGGGAAGACCTTTGACTTTCCACGGGGCAGGGAAACCTGACTGCTTTTAGGTCTATAAAGGGAGGGAGAGGTGGGGAGGGGGACGAAAAAGGGAGGCAGGGAGGAGGTGTAATTTTTTATAAATAAATTAATTAATTAAAAAATATATTGCACATTCCATCCAAATTAAAAAATTTACAAATAACATAACATAATGATAACTTTTAGAGAGTCCTATAAATGCATGATGATATCTGTGTTTTGGATAATTCAGGAGTATGTTCCTTTTGTGTGGTCCCTGAGAATTACAGGCTTCTTTGAGAGCTTTAAGCTGTCACATCAGCAGCCAAATGGCTTTGTCTACAAGGTGTGGTATATTCCAAGATGTTAAAAGTAACTTTACCACAGCTAGTTTAAAGGAGTATTTGATGTAGAACATTGTGGACCTTTAGCAAAGCTGTGTCTGGACTTTTGTGTGTCCTGATAGACAGTGAAAATCTATGTCAGGATATCTCCAGTTGCTGCTAGTCTTAAATAGGAACTGTTGTTTAAGCACAAAAGAAATCCATTATAGGACAAACATGACATATTTGTCACCATATCTAAAGACGTCCAGAAGCCATAGGCAAGTTTCACAGCTAATTAATCCTAGCTCTAAGGGCACCTTATATGTATCCCAGTATCCCTCCCTAAGAACCCTAACTTGCTATGGGATTCTCCATGTCCAGATTTTTGAAACAACCCTGGTTCAATTTCATGAAAAGATTATTTACTGTAAGTCAGTAATTCAGTGTTAGAAGCATCTCCAAAGACAGAATTGATAAGAAACCTTGGGCACAAGGTGTAGAACGTTAAACAATGACTTGGGTCTAAAGCTTGATGTAGAATAAAAAAAAATATATGAACCTAAAGCACTAATAAATTACTGTGCCGAGGTGAATGGCCTGGTTCATTGGTCAAAGTATGTACAATATAAACCTAGAATTGTGGAGGTGTGAGGAAAAGCATGCAGACTGAAGAGAATGTGAACAAAGTAGGAGAATCTTTTTGTTCATGGCAGAGTCCTAAAAGAACATCCATCACAGAGACAGCATTAGCAACTTAGATATAAGGACCCATAAAATGGCCATTAGTCACCCCCAGATTTCAAAGTGCTTCTGAAATATTCCCTTGAACTACGTATTTAGTATAGGTTTAAGAAAGGAAGCCTATGAATAGAGTGTCAATAGGGGATCATTCTCCTTAAGAAGAATGCAACCAATACTGCTTCTATAGTTCTTTCTAGTCAGCAGCTAAGATCCATACTCATGACCGTAGAAGAGTTAATAGTTCAAGACATGTAAGAGGCAAATTCACAAGGCAGGAGCAAGTCTTTGTGGTAATCTCATGGACGATGTAGAAAAAGGTTGTGAGTGGGATCAAGCCTTCTGTCTGCTGAGTGATATTATCTGATTGCAGTCCCTCCTTCACCATTGGGACCATGTTGGAGAGCCAGTTTCCTTACTGACTGCATTTCAAGGAATGATCACTAAAACTTTGAAAAAGACAGTTTGGGATTTGGAACTAAGTAGGATAAGATTTATATATCAGAAAGAAAAAAAATGTCTTCTAAGTAAATACTCTAAGAAAAGGGAAGGAACTAGAGCAAGAACAAAATGTAACTGAAAATGTTTAGATAAATTAAAGTCACTTCTAGGTTTCAGCGTCACTGTTCATTGACATCTTATTCTGTAGCATATCATATTGGATCATGGAAACCCACTTTACAGGAAAACAGTGGATCATGGGATCCATCAATTCCGTGGGGACCTCATGACCAGAAACTTCCCAACTAGCATAGGGTTAAGATGGCCTCTGACCCAGCTGTCACAACTACTTATAGATAATGCCCTTAAAGATGTGGGACAGATATGGTGCATTGTCAAAAACAGAGTATTATAGGTAAAACACTGACGGTTCCTCTTTCTCCTACATTACCAAAGGTTCACATACAGAAGTGCTAATTTTTGTGCCCCAAAACTTTAAGTTTTGCTATATCAAATGACTTGTCACCAAAGGGCAGTTCTAGAAACCAAAGACAAGAAGATTTCTGCAATACCTCATAGTTAGACTACTACCTGAGCTTTTGCACTTCCCCAAAGACTTGCAAGCAACATGAACAAATAAATAGTACTACATTATATAAATGCACAATATTCTTCTCACCACAGAGAGAATAAGAGAGAATTTCTCTTTAACCAATATAACTGAGCATGGCATGGGTTTAGGTTGTCCTGTATGATATACTCTTTCCTGAATGCTTCATAGTCACTGAATGACAAAAGTAGTAAATCAAAGTGTCCACAAAATTCTGATAGTCATGTTAGAGCAAAGCTGAGGCCTCTGTGTTAAAGATATTAATTACCCAATGACATTCTTAACTTTGGTCTAATAAAGTTTTACTTGAGTGTGAAAGTAAAATTAGTCCAGACACACATATGAGTGATAAGTGGTTATTGATAGAAGCCCAAGGTTATTTTGTTACAGGATATAGAACATTGTAACTTTCCACAACCACAAAAGTTCTAATCAGTCAATCAATCCACAGAATCTACAGCCAAGATTAAACTTCTTCAAGGAACTTCAGAGCACACCCAGTGAGACTATTAGAAGTCCCACTGTGAGGGGACTGAACTGTGCCACCTGAGGAAGATGGAGGAAGTTATATGGAGACTAACTATATAGTTTTCAGAGTTGTATTATGCTATGTTGAGAAATAACTACTAAGATGTAATTATTGCTAATATAGCCTTATATATATATAAGGGCTTCCCACTCAAGTACATATTCTTAAAGACTGGAAGTCTATATTTACTCATTGGACAAGTGACATAGACCAATACTAAGGATATGTGAGTCTAAAAGGGAGGCAGAAGTCTTCTTTGCAATGGAAAGTTTCACTATCAATTATGGCTTCAGAATCAACTTGTGTAGTATTTTCTGAAGCTACCATTTTCCTTCTGTTCCATCTTTAAAAGCGATGAAGGAACAGGTATTGCAACCTTGGTTTGTTCTGAGGCAAAATACAAGAGAGTTCTATCTAGTCAACGGATTGCCTTCTCATCTGTTATCTTGCAACAACAGTGAAATGTACAAGGTCAGCCAATTTCAAGAGTAGTTTAGTGAAGTGTGCTGCTTGGGTACAGCTTGTACAACTTAGGGACTTGCATCCTCACAGTATCTTTGCCTTTTGTCTCTCAAGCATAAGGAGTTTAAACTTTAAACATAATGTTCATCATCAGAATGGGAGTATTTGGTGGAGAGGGTGATGAATATGGTCAAAATACATCATCTGAAATTCTCAGAGAATTAAAATTATCTTTTTATAAGTTATTTATTTATTTATTAAAATTATCCACCTCTTCCCCGCCTCCCTTTTCCCTCTCCCTCCCTACCTCCCCATCCCTCTCTAGTCTTAAGAGCAGTCAGGGTTCCCTGTCCTGTGGGAAGTCCAAGGTCCTCCCCCCTCCATACAGGTCTATAAAGGTAAGCATCCAAACAAACCAGGCTCCCACAAAGTCAGTCCATGAAGTAGAATAAAATCCCAGTGCCATTGTCCTTGGTTTCTCAGTCAGCCGTCATTGCCAGTCACATTCAGAGTGTCCATTTTGATCACATGCTCCATAACTCCCAGTCCAGCTGGCCTTGGTGAGCTCCCATTAGATCAGTCCCACTGTCTCAGTGGGTGGATGCACCCCTCATGGTCCTGACTTCCTTGCTCATGTTCTCCCTCCTTATGTTCCTCATCTGGACTCTGGGAGCTAAGTCCAGTGCTCCAATGTGGGTCTCTGTCTCTATCTCCATCCATCACCAAATGAAGGTTCTATGGTGATATGCAAAATATTCATCAGTATGGCTATGGGACAAGGCCAGTTCAGGCACTCTCTCCTCTGCTGCCCAGGGAACAATCTGGGGACCTTTCTTTGGACCTGGGAAGCCCTCTAGAATCAAGTTTCTTGCAAACCCTAAAATGGCTCCCTTAGTTGAGATATTTACTTCCCTGCTCCCATATCCATCCTTCCTCCATCCCACCTATCTCATTCCCCCAAGCTATCCCAAATCCTTCCCTTCTCCCTTCTCTCTACCCATCTCCCCTTACATACACCCCCCACCCCGTGCACCCAAGTTTGCCTGGAGATCTTGTCTACTTCCAATATCCAGGAGGATAACTATATGATTTTTGTAAGTCTCTATATTATTTTTTCTCTTTCTCCCAAGCCTACATACATTTATCTAACACCATGACTCATTTAGAGTTCTTTTATGTCTGAATCTGTCCTATTGTGTATCTGTGTTTTTCTGTCTAGGAACATTTCTTAAAATGCTAAGTGCTCTTAAGGTTCCTTTACCTTTTGGCTTGGCCCAGCCCAACATGGTGGGGTGGAGGTCTGTTTAGCATGAGCCATGCTCACCGCCCTGTTTTTAGGCATACACTGGGTCTATGTTGTTATTAAACAAGTTGTAGCACTCTGCTTACAAACCCCATTTCAAATATAATCAGAGTTTGTTCTAGCAGCATGGCCCAGGAATCTGTAGTTTTAAAGCCACACAGCGTTTTTTCTGCTCCTGCTAAATCAGGAAAACCTTTCTTAAAGGAGCCACAGCATTAAGCTGTGCTTAAATCTGGTTGCTTGTGTGTGAGTGTGGGTGTGTGTGTGGGGGGGTGTATTTATAATTACTTTTTAAGCTTTCTCCAGTTTTATATTTATTTAGTCAACCATGTTGGTGCACCAATTTCCCTTATGTATGCTGTGAATACCATTGTTTAATAAAGAAGCTGTCTTTGGCCTGTGCAGAGCAGAATAAAGGTGAGGGGTACTAAACTGAATGCTGAGAGAAAATAGGCAGAGTGAGGGAGAAGACATGGAGTCGTCACTGAAGACAGATATGTTGGAACCTTGCTGGTAAGCTATGAGCCTCATGGTAAAATGTAAGTTAATGGAGATGGGTTAAATTAATATGTAAAAGTTAGCCAATAAGAAGTTAGAGCTAATGGGCCAAGCAATAATTTAATTGATACATTTTCTGTGTGGTTATTTTGGGAGTCTGGGCAGCTGGGGAACTATTAGCCTCCTACAACATCCTTCCCATCCAGGAGTAGGCAGGAAGGTCAGTATGTAAGTAAAACATTTCTGAAATTCATTACTTCATAGTACTCTGATGGTTAAATTAAAAATACTTCAGTCCTTACCGTCTTAAAAGGCCTATAGTCTATAATGGCTGAGGGAGTTCTCATTGTCAACAAAGGTAATTTGTTTGATTAAAAACACCCTTTTGCATCTCATTTCTTTCTCTTTGATTGTTTTGTTAGTTTCTGCTCTGTTTTTAATGTGAAAAACTCACTTCACAAGCAAACTACTGGAAATTGAACTCATGTGTACACCAGAAAATGCTAAATTTGGAAACCAAGTATAATAGAAACTCCCAGAATTCTATGAGGACTAGTCTAGTGTAGACTCCTAGTAATAGAGGATATGGAGCCTGAACATGTCATCTTCTGTTGCCAGGCAACTTCCATTGGTGTCACCAAGACATCAACTCATAAACAAAACCTTTGACCTACAACCTATCCTAACTGCAAGAGGTACTGGGCCAATAAAATCCACAGAACTTGAGGGATTGGCCAAAGAATGACGGGTTTAACTGAAAGCCCATATGATGACAGGGATCCCATGCCCTACAGAATCTAGATGGATGATCAACCAGAGAATGGATAGTCAGAGACATTAAAAAAAAAAAAAAAAACGAAGACGTGGAGAAATGCAGTCTGTTTGAGAGAAAATTAAATTAAAAGAAAGCAAGCCTTGGAATTGCACTAATTTAAGTCTACATCTGATTGAGATATATCTTTTTGTAATACCTTCTCCAGTCTTTGTTTTACCAACCAAGCATTCTGTTAGACTATAACACACTTTTACCATTTGAAATGAAAGTATCTTTATAATATGTGAGCTGGAAGATCCAACACTTCCTATTTAGCACAAAATATCTTTAGCTTCCTTGTTTTGTAAGGATATAAATAACTTATTTAACAGAGTATTGATCAGCACTGGGTAGATAAAGGATATAAATTAGTTTAGGTATCTGAATCTGCATTTACTTAATTACAGGTATGCTGTTTGATAAATAGGAATCTAAAGAGGATATTTTACTTCTACTAGAAAAATTATTATTATGTATGACTTTATATAATAATGTGTCATATGTGTAATAAATAATAGATATCAAATTATCATCTCTAAAATGTGTTTTGAGTTCATATCAATGTTATTTGTAATAGCATAAAATTGATATTGCTCAAGTTATGAACAATCACAGGAATATGTAGATCATGTATTGGTTATCTAATGAAATCCTACCCCTCAGTAAAATTTAAGGACTATTAGCAATAATACAGACAGTTTTAATGTGCTCAGTCATGAGAAGTACATATTGTTTTTGTTTTTCCATTCCCAGAAAGCAAAGTAAGTGAGTCAATGTTCACTATCAGTAAGCAGAGTAGTCATTATTACAGGGTAGATAAAACTAGGAAAGTAACATGGTGAGAGTTTCTGGAAACCTCACTATGTTGGCATAGAAACATCCAGGAACTGTTTGCAAAACGATTGTTTAATTTGCAAAAAAATTAACAGACTTTAATAAACCTGTAAGCACTTGTTTCTAGCTATCATTAAAAGTTAATGAAAACTAAATGGAATGAAAACCAGAACTATTTTCCACAAAATTATCTATCTCAAGCAGGTTTCTCAAATAATAGACTTTCTTATTTGAATACATCAAAACTTTCATTTGACACTCATCATAATTGAGAGTAAAATAATTTATTACTGCCAGGTAATTGATTTCTATTGTAGCATCACATCTTGTGTAGTTCTGTGGTGTTTAAAACTCCCACATCCATATAACGTATATCAGAATTTTTTCTTAACTCAGTTAAAATTCATGACATGTTTGACTGATTCTGATTCAAAGCATTAAATGCATCCTTCAAATTAATTTCCATGATATTATTTTGAAATGCTTTACAATTTGGCTTTCAACTTCTTAATTCCAATATATAAATCTTATCAGATACTCAGTCTTTCTTTCAAACTTTCATTTTTATTGTATTCCCTTTTCTCTTTTTGATTTCTTTCCTTTTAGTTTAGAAAAAGATGCAATCTTCATATCTAAACATCAGATCGCAAATTGTGTTGTTCAATATTTTGCCCCATAGTGATTTGAATCTTAGTACTTGAAAAGAAAAGGTGATAGTGTCAAAAAGTAAATGATTAAATTTTTGCTGTATTAGTACAAAGGTCAAGTTAATAGATGTTATCAATCTTGGTTGCATAAAGCAATTTAAAAATATATTTATTTTTATTTTTATATGAATGAGTGTTTTGCCTTCAATGTATGTGTGTATATCCCTTGTGTGCTCAAGAGGGTAGAAGAGGGTCTTAGATCCCCTAGAACTGGAATGACAAACAGTTGTGATTTCAGCCAGATGAGTTCTCTGCACCTGCTCTTGTTGAGCACTACACCATATCTTTAGCCAATATAAGGCACATTTTAAAAATTAAATAATCTTATTTTGATGTTGGTTCCATATATATGCATACACACATATAAACATATTATGTATATTATCTAATTATCAAATAACTACAATAATCTCTCCAATTTTTTTTCTTAATTTTATTTTTATGAATGTCACAAAATATTCAAAACTGTACATTGTATACAGAAAAGAGATTATTTTGAAGTATAATTTCAGTTTATGAAAGCTGAGATCAAGCAGTCCTGTATTATTGGCCTCTGGTAAGGCTCTCTTACTAATATCACAATATAGACTACATAAGAGAGGAGGCAAACAGAGAAATCACATGGTACAGAAAGTGTCTTAGCGTTTCTGTTGTTGTGAAGAAACACCATATGCATGGCAACTCTTAAAACAGAAAACATTTAATTGATCCTAGCTTATAATTTCAGAGGTGTAGCTCACTATACTCATGGTGTGAAACATGACAACATGAAGGCAGACATGGAACTGTAGATGGAGCTGGCAATTCTACCTCTTTATCCACAGACAGTTGAAGGAGACTGCATGACACAGTGGATGTAGCTTGAACACGTGAGACCTCAATCTACACTTACAGTGACACACTTCCTCCATGGTCACACCTACTACTACAAGACCTTACCTCCTAATAGTGCTACTACCTAAGGGCCAAGAATTCTCACACATGAGTCTCTGGAGCTATTGCTGTAAAAGGAGATTGCTTGTCCATTTCCAAGCTGCCCAGACCCAAATAATCACACTGAAACTTTATTAATTACAATGCTGTTTGGTCAATTTTAGACAATTTACTAGCTAGCTCTTATATCTTAAATTAACCCATTTCTATTCATCTATGTATCACTACGAGGCTGTGATTTACCAGGTAAGGTTCTGTTCTGGCTGTTCTGGTGGGTGTCTTTCTCCTTTGGCAGCTACATGATGTCTCTTTGATTTCACCTTCTCTCTCTCTCTCTCTCTCTCTCTCTCTCTCTCTCTCTCACTGCCTGGACAGTCACCAAAAATTTTTCTGTCATATTGGGGCATTCATCTTTAGCTTACAACAAACTTTTCCATGAAGCAGGAAATTTTAAGATCTATTTTGCATGTAATGGCAATGTTTATCAGTTGCTTTCTTCTGTGTCCTTCAGAATGTTTGGCAGTTTATTCTGTGAAGCAGGAACGCTGAAGGACAATCCCATCTTTTGGAAAGTTTAGCAGTCCCTTTTTTGTGGGTCTTTCATGTCCAGGTCATATAAGATTCCATAAAGATGTCCAAGCAAGGGCAGTTCTTTCCCAAATTACTAATCTTGTCATATTGAAGTTAAATTAATATCAAGTTTCTTTAATGCTTATCAACCTCGCTGAAGTAATTGGTAGGACCAAAAACAGACATGTCTCACTATTGAAAAAAGTTTAAATTTTTAAAACATTATAAATGGTATATTTTGTAGGACTTGAAAGATTTGAAAAATATCTATCCATCTGAAATAGATCTCTGTATATCTAGAAAACATAACTAACATGACTGTAAGTTTGATTATTACAGATGACTATCTATTAATTTGTATCTTTAACTATACATTACTGCGGCGCGCTTCCTGTCCAGCAGGAATGAACGCCACTAAAAACGAGAATTCCTTCTCTGTACACGTCTTTATTTGGAGCATTCCCTTGAGGAAAATTGGGGGAAGGGAAGATAGAGCAGGGACGAGAGAAAGCTTAGAGAGAGAGAGTAGAGTCCCGAAACAGCTGCTTTTAAACGGTGGAGAGGCTTGAACGCTGTCCTGATTGGTTAATGCCATTCTGCTGGTCTGAGCATGTGCAAGCAAGGGTGCAGGCAAGGGTGCTCAGCCCCACGCGGCCAAGCCAGGTATACCTCCAAACTGCAGGACCACCTGTGCCTCCAGGTGGCTCCCAACACATTACATTTCAAATGAGCTGCACAAACAGAATATCTTAAGCAAGAGCAGAAACACATATACACAGTATATAAAAATCAACCTTAAATTTGTATCAATTGACCAAGATCCATACCAATGCAAAATGTATATCTTTATATCATACCCGCTTTATGGTTTGTAGAAATTGACTATGAACATTCATCACTTATACTCAACCATTTTAAAATGAGAACAAACATTTATAAATAGTCATTTTGTGAATTTGGGTGTTGTTTTCTCCAAAATGTTCCCTTCTGTGTGTTGAGTAAGTATTTTAGGGTTTATGGAGACCTTTTGGGGGATCTTATTTCATCAAACCACATTAGCCCAGAAGGAATCCACAGAATTTCATCTTCTTTGAACACTGCTTTTCCAAAGCAACACATCCTTAGACCCAAATTTTGAAGTTAAGATACCTTTAAAATATATATGTTAGTTTAGCTTAGCAGTCTCCACAATCAAATACCTCTCTGCAGTCAAATAATTCAAAGAAAAGGCAATAATATGTATAATCCAGACTCTCTGTGCATATTCATCTTTGTGTGGCTTATTTTTCATTACTACTCTACTCTGTGACTGTCTCTACTATTTTACATTACTTTTACTGTCTCTTTAAAGATTTTATCTTATTTTTTAACCTATGTTTTGTAAAACTGTCTGTATGCTTTTTCTTCTTTCTCCCAAGCCTATGTACATTTATCTAACACTCTGACCAATTTGGAGGTCTTTTATTTTCTGAATCTGTCTTTATTTTGTATCTGGAATCATTTTTTGACCAAGAGTGCTTTGTTTTATAAATGCTAAGTAGGCACGGCTGGTACTAACTCCACCACCCTGGTTGTTGACTCTGCCTGATCCAACATGGCCTAGGTATGTTCCATACCTTTGTGACCCATGTACTGCCCCAGCGCCAGGAACGCAGCAGGTCTACATTGTCATTAAGCAATTTGTAAGATGCTGCTCATAGACTCCAATTAAGTTCTCTATGACCATACTAGAATGAACCAGGAAGCCAGCTCTTGAAAGGGACTTGCAGATTTTGCTGCTAATGCTGAGTCAGGAAGCCTTCTTTTAAATGAATCATGTCTCTGCTTGTCCCTAGTAAACAGAGCCCACCCAAGAAAATGCTGCTATCAAGATGCTGTGCTTAACTCTTTGGTTTCGTTTCTAGTATTTATTCCCAAGCTCTCCTAAATTTTATGTGGATGTAGTTGACCTTTGATGGTACACCATTTTTTAAGTAGATACTGCTTGTTCATTTCCCAACTTCCCAGACTTGAATAATCAAACACAATCTATATTAATTAAGCACAGTTTTGCCAATAGTTTAGGTGTTTTCCTAGTTAGCTCTTATATCTTAAATAAATCCATTTATATAAATCTGTGTAATGCCAATAGGCTGTGGCTTATTGGGTAAGGTTCTGTTCTGGTACCTTTCTCCTTTGGCAACCACTTTGTGTCTCTATGACTCTGCCTACTCTCTCTACATATCTCTGTTCAGATTTCCTGCCTCACTTTACTCTGCTAAGCCATTGATACAAAAACTTTATTCTTTATCTGTTAAAAGCAGTGATATTCAAAATGACATCCCACATCACATTCCTATTCATACCACCACACTGAGCAAACACAAGCTCAGGAGTCATTCTTTCTGAGAGTGGGACTTTCATTCAGGAGTCATTCTTTCTGAGAGTGGGACTTTCATTGTTTAATTACTTTCAAATATACTCAGTGACCTAAAATCTCACCACGTGATACTACCACACTGGAGACACAGAACATTAGGGGACAGATGGCATTAAATATCACAGAAATCATTGTCTTATAGCACTGATGGACAATAAAATACACACCTTGCTTTCAAATCCCTCACTAAACCAAACAGGAAGCTTCTTCATGAGAATTGTTAGGCATGTCTCACACAGTAAGTGTATAATTACTTTATTTTAGTATTTTAGTAGATATATTTGTCAATATAGAGCACTTAAGGATCATTTTTCATTGTCTTCTTAACTGCATTCAGGCTTGGGTTTCTTTTACACTAAAGGTCAACTCCAATCACATTTTACTTTTTTTTTCCAAATTGAGAAATTTATTTTAAAATAAAAAATCAAAAGGAGAACATAAAAACTATTACAAATAACTTTCTGAAGTACTTTTATATTCTTTTTTTTGAAAGTAATTTTATTAAATTATAAAAGTTTCCATTTCCACCCCTCTTCCCAACACCCTCCCACTCCCTCCACTCCCTCTCCTCCTCCCTCTTCGTCCCTTAGGGCAGTCAGGGTTTCCTGCCCTGTGGGAAGTTCAAGTTCCTCCCCTCTCCCTCCAGGTCCAGGAAGGTGAGTATCCAAACAGACTGGATCCCCAAAATCCAGTATATGCAGAGGAAACAAGTCCCAGTGTCATAGTCAATGGCTTTTCAGAAAGACTTCGGGCCAGCCACATTCAGAGAATCCGGCCAAATTCCGAGAATATGGTTAGATCACGTCCTCGTTCAGTCCCAGTCCAACTGGCCTTGGTAAACTCTCATTAGATCCGTTCCCTTGTATCAGTGGGTGATAGCATCCTTCGCAGTCCTGATTTCGTTTTTCATGTTCTTCCTCCTTCTGCTCCTCATTTGGACCTTGGGGGGCTCAGTCCGGTGCTCCAATGTGGTTCACCAACCCCTCATCAGACAAAGGTCTGATCTCCAAAATATACAAAGAACTCAAGAAACTAGACACTAAAACTCTAATTAACCCAGTTAAAAAATGGGGTACTGAACTGAACAGAGAATTCACAACAGATGAACTTCGAATGGCCAGAAGACACTTAAGGTCATGCCCAACCTCCTTAGCGATCAGGGAAATGCAAATCAAAACCACTTTGAGATATCATCTTACACCTGTCAGAATAGCTAAAGTCAAAAACACCAACGATAGCCTATGCTGGAGAGGATGTGGTGTGAGGGGAACATTCATCCATTGTTGGTGGGAATGCAAACTTGTGCAGCCACTGTGGAAATCAGTGTGGCGGTTTCTCAGGAAACTGGGAGTCAACCTCCCTCAGGACCCAGCAATTCCACTCTTGGGAATATACCCTAGAGATTCCCTAACATACTGCAAAAGCATTTGTTCAACTATGTTCATAGCAGCACTATTTGTAATAGTCAGAACCTGGAAACAGCCTAGGTGCCCCTCAATAGAAGAATGGTTAAAAAAGATGTGGAACACATTTTACTTTTGTATCCAAAAGGTGTGCACATATGGCTTTCTTCACCTGAAAGAAAACAAACTTGATTTGTCCCGTTAGTTTTATAGGACTTTATGGTCTCCTTGATGTTTTATATGATGTTCCTGGCAATGAGTTAAGATCAAGGGGAAACAAACAAACAAAGAAACATTTTCCTGAACTGAGCCATTGTACACAGACTCTTGAAGGGATGAGTAAATGCCAGATTGCAGAGTACAAGGCTACTGGTATTATGGGAAAAGATCTGGAGAATTTTCTCTAACATGATAAACTTGTTAGAAGAGGGACTTCCTTGTTTGTGGTAATTGTCTCTCTCAGAATAGTCATTGCAATACAAAGGTGCTTGATGCAAACTTTACAGACCAGTTGTTGGCTGCCTTTTGCATTGGAGTCAACCAGCAATCCTGAACACATGGTGTTCTGTATTCATCAATATACAACTTGCATCAAAGTGTTTCACAGATAGTGTATCTACTATTCTGTTATAAAGCACAGACCACATACACAAAAGGGAAGTAAATATTCCAGTCAATTTCAGCTCAAGTCAGATATCAACAGCAATGAGTATATAGTCATTTTCTAAGAAAATAAATTTACAGATTGCTCTAGAACCCAGGCTTAGTACTCTAAAGGAGAACATAAATGAACTGTCCCTACCAACACCTGAAAAAAAAAACCCTCAGAATGCAGAGTTTAACAATTGTGTTAGAGTCAAGGCACTATGTAGGATGAATTATTTTGTACTTTCCTAATTACTGAAGTAATTAAGTAGGACAAAATCCAAAGTAAAATTCAGAAATGTGTCTTGGAAAAGCTTATTGGTAAAATAAATGACAAAAGCACTCACATCTGCAGGGAATTAAGCAGAGCATAAAAATTCATACATACTTAAAAGTTAAAATTATAAGGGACACTGACCAAGGTGTTCATCTTAAGTGGAACCCTCCACTGTATCACAGGAACATCATTGAAAATGTTTTATTTGAGATGTACTTCACAACATTTTTTTTTTCCAGAGAATTATGTCCTTGCTTGTTTCTTTGTTCATTTTTTTTAAAGTAAAACTATACCAGAGCATGAATGCCATGCCTTTAGAGGAGAAAATTTTTCTCTGTTCCTTTATGCTCTCTGTTGGGACCTCTATATAAAAGACAAATTAGCAACAGAACATATACACATTTCCTGATACTAATTTTTATGATGTGGGAGAAATCATAATAAGAAAATGAACCATAAAAGGTAATAGTCTTGGTACATTTGTGCTATGTTTGATGAAGACAGAGAGGGTAGTGGGAGACTTTGAAAGCACAGAGGGACAAAAGAGGGCTAGTAATAGGAGACCCAGTGTAGCTGGATCATTAGGACCCCTCCACTCATCCTCTTATCTTTAAGACCAGTTTTCCTTCCCCAAGGACTTCTTACTCGGGAGGGTATTCTGACTTGCTTTGAGAGTGTTAGAGAGTTATTTTTGTGGTAGTTGTTTCTGAAAACTTGCTGAAAATAATCAATGCCATCATCTTTGCTATATTTGAGGGAATAGTTCATTCTAAAACTTTAAAAGCCACGAGTAAGCTTGAAAAATAAACCTTGTCTTTTTTCTTCTCCTTGGTCAATACTCTATCCACATACATAGTCTAAATATAAGACAGAAGAGAGTCTCCAGAGGTGGCTTTTAAGCTAAAAAATGCAGTACGTGGTGAGACAACTAAGATGCACTCACTTCACACTTTCACTGGAGCTTAGAGTACTCCTGAGACACCTAAACAGGACTGTGCAATTGGATTAGAGTCCTGTTGGAACAATTAGCTGCTCAGTTTGTGCTTACTAGAAACACCAAGACTGTGTAAATAACACTACAGAGCAACCTTGGAGATTTAACCTGTCCCTTACAGGCAGATCTGTGTAAGCCTGCAAGTATGAATTAATCCTTATCTGAGCAATCTTCCACTAACTTGTTAAAGAAGGTGAGATCTCAAACCTGAGAATTTAGCACCAGACTGTGTTCCTCTCTCTTCACTCCTCAGCTGCCTGCTCTCTTTCTACTGCTAGCAAACACTCCTGTGTAGCCTCCTATTTCTAAGACATATTTATTCGCACACACAGAACTTGTTAGGAAGTAAAGTGGCCCCCAAAGGTAGTCACAACAGAGGGTGTCAAAATTCCAGGTGTCTCTCTAAAACATCAAAAATCTACACCTGAAATTTATAGATAACTTGTAATAATTATTGGACAAAATTTATTCCAAAGAATTTATTTTAGGACTGAATTTCATCAGACACTTTATTACTTTTCTGTGATAACTTAAAAAAATGATTAAGAGGCATAGAAAATTATCTTAATTACTTTAAAATAAAAAGACATATGACTTTTGATTCTTATTTCCTTTGTTGACCAAAATCCAGTTTTATCATGAAATTGCAAATTCATTATAGAATTGTAGATATGATTTTCCCTATCATAGCTACTCCTTCCCAATTTAGAATGTTTACTGGCTTAAATACACCAAAACAATTTGTTTCTCTTTCATTAAGAAAACGAAAACCCCATTGCTAGAGGCTCCCTCTTATGGACCTTTGTACTTTTCTAGTTTCTGAAGTTCATCCAGGCTATAAACTCACAGCTGAAGATTTGGATCAAGAAGTCATAACGGAAAGAGAGCATGGAATTTGCCTTTCTGGGTAAGGGTTATCTCACTCAAAGTAATTTTTCCAAGTCTGTCCCTTTGCCTTTGAATTTTATGATTTCAATTTTCTTTGAAAAATTTAAACACTATTTCAAGGTGCATATGTATGCAAAACATTTTTAATATCAGTTTATCAGTAGAACAACATTTAATTTATAAAGTTTTCCTAGCTTGTGGGTGTGATGGTGTTCATGGGTATACCCCTGGGGGCCATTGACCAGCTTTGTCTAAGTGAGTTCCAGGCCAGGAAAAGAAACTGGCCCAAAAGCAGAAATAAAATTTTTGGGGGGTGGGGTGAATACAGTGCTGAAGGTATGATACGTGAGATTAGGTTTTAGCCTCCACATGTGCACATACTTGCATATACAATCACACACATGCATGCACACACACATGCATGCACACATGCACACACATATGTTCTCTTCCACACAGCAACATATACATATACAAATACACACATTCTAGAGTATTTGCTGAACTAGTGAAGTTGAAAAGACAATTAAAAATAATCATTACCTTAGGCAAATACAAATGATTGAGATGTAAGATTGAAGCTGTTTTAGAAGACAGTCAGTCTTAAAATTGCTTTGAGAAATACTTTCCTTGATACATTTTGTAGAGTAGTTTAACATTGTCAAAGACTCCTGAATCCATGCATGAAGGTTCTTGCTAAATTCAATGAAGGCAAGCACTTGGCTTCCACTCTGTGTATTGTACAGAAAAGAATGAAATGGAGACCAGGTAAGGAGATACACCCCTCTGACCACAACACTCAGAAAGCTAACGCAGGAGGAGGAGGATTTCCAGGCCTGTGTGGGTTACAAAAGAAGTCATCATCTCGAAGAACAGGAACAAACATGAACAGCAAAATCAACCTAGAAACTTAATGGAACTGAAAAAGAAAGAGAAAACAGGAGGTAGGGAGGAAGAAGG
Source organism: Myodes glareolus (assembly GCF_982192425.1). Classification (NCBI taxonomy): domain Eukaryota; kingdom Metazoa; phylum Chordata; class Mammalia; order Rodentia; family Cricetidae; genus Myodes; species Myodes glareolus. The sequence goes on from NC_142031.1 coordinate 93,896,320, forward strand.
GAAGGGAGGACAAGAGAAAAGAAGGAGAAAGGGAGGCAATGACCTTGCAAGTATTAACATTTCAAACCATCCCTTGCATTTCTCTTTTAAAGGACTTTAGAAACATGCTTTGTGGCTATAGCTTTGTTTTGTATTCTACACTTGTGTCTCTCTCCTCCAGGCCTTAAATGAACTCACCTTGAAGACAGATGAGTCTTTGTACAAAAGACTAGAAAATGGATGGGAATAGAAAGTTGTAAATATATTCCTAATTGCTAAAAGGCAGTTAGTTACTTTTTCACAATAATACAAAAACAGCTCCTTTTCAGTTCTGATGAAGCTCATTTTATACTTCATTTTATAATTTCAGGTATACAATAGAGCTCTGTATTTTAAATGTAATTTTAATATTATTGATAAATCCTACATAATTATTCCATTAACCTGTGTAAACACTTTCACTTTCTCCTTGCATCCTGTAGCTGAATGAAAACAGACCCTCCAGGACCTCATTTACTTTCTATACCAGTCTCTTTTTAAAAGCCAATTAATTTAGATTTTTCAGCGTTGTAATTACATGACTCCGTTAATGCCCCCAAATAATCTATAGAGAATAGCTTTCTAAATTCAATTAAACAGAAACAAAAGTTCTCAGTTTTCCAGAATTTCTTAATGTCAAATTATATCTTGTTTAAACATGTAACATGAGCCCAAATATATGTTTTTGTACTACATAAGAACATAGTCCATAGTCTTGTGTTGCAAAGGATGCTATGTTATCAAATCCATAAATTTAATATTTGTAGAAAGTCAATACAATGCTAGCATCATGCATCTTTATGGTGCTATGGAAGAGGGAACTCCGGTTCAAGCCCATCCAGGGCTACACAGTATGGTTAAGATCTCAACAATTAAAGAAAATAGCAAAACCTTTCTGTGCTTGTCTCATGCAGGGCAGAGCTCAATACACATTGCCTGTTCTATTAAGGGAAGCTGCTGTATGGTCTCAGATCACATGTTATTCTTCCTGTGTACAAGTCAGGGCATGTGAGGGCATCCAAATACATTTGTAACCAGTGTAACACGAGCAAAATTAAGCCGTGTTTGCCCATATGAAACCATGAACAGGTAAACAGGTGTGGTCCTTGTGTGATTCCCTTTTGGTTGGGTAAAATGGCAGAGATCTCCGGGTGACCTGATTTCCTACACACTATCAGAAGGGCATCTCCCTGACTAAGGGTATCTATTTTATGTACTTCACTTGAGGGTGAAGTGATGTTGCTAAACACAGGCCATGCTAATGAAGGCGTATCTGCTGTGAGAGCAGAAATATTCTCTAGCCTGTAGAACCATGGAAAAGAGAAATACACATCAAAACACAAAACCAGACACATCTAAGTTTCATTTTATATTTTTTACTGTTTCTGTTTGGGAAATGTTTAACAAATCTAAAGACAAATCTAAATTCAATGAGCTGGGAGGGCTGGGGAGACATTTTCATTTTGTTCTTTCTGCTGCCCATTCTTAACCATTCTTGTTCCCATAATCTTGGACTAACATTAGAAGTTAAGTACCTATTTAAATTGTTACAGTGTTGCACTCCCTCTGCTCTTCCTGTCCTCTATTCCTATTGATTTAACTTCAAACAATTTCTCTTGGCCTCACTTTTTATTCCAAATTTATCTCTTCTGTCCTTGGTTTGTCTGCCACTGATATGCAATAACCATAAAACTTTTAGCTCTAAAGTACTAAGCATGTGACTTACTCTAAATATCATGTAAGTTGAGATTATACTCATTTTGAATGTTCTCTTTGGATCCAATCAATAGGGAATATTTCAGAGACCAGGAACCTGAAATTCAGTTTTACGGAGCATTTTCTTCCTGCATTTCAAGCAACTGAACTGAACAAAGTGATTTTATTTTATTTTCTCAGAACTGTTAACCCAAGTATCACCCATAAAAATATAGGTAATAATTTCAAAATCATACACATCTAGTGATATTTCTCTTCATGGTGTGAACACTGTAGCATATTCTTTTCCACTGGATAGCTTTTACAAGGTACATCATGTCATTGGCCTTTTATTTCACTGAGAGGCTTGCTCTGTTCACAAAAGTCTGACAGCTCTCCTCTAACTAGTGAAAATTTTTAAAAAGAAGGTGACAGGATGGCTAAACCGGGCCTCACAATAGGTCGCCTTTGCAGTGTTAACATGAAAAGTCAGAAAGCAAAAGGGAGGCTGAATAGAGTCCCTGATAAAAGGGAAATAAAGACCCAAAGACCTGGCACATGACACCTATTCTTTTTTCTGAGTAGATGTAACTAAGGTATTACAGGAAGCGACAGCTGTGAAGTCAGGAAGACCTGGATTCACGTGTTTTAAGTTCTCTTGGTTTCAAGGTCTTCACATGAAAAAGGAGGACGTGATCTACATATGAAGACAGTAAAAAACTATCAACATCATAATTGTATGCCTGTCACTCAGAATCATGAGTGAATATTTACTGAAACCTCCTTTTACTACTTGCTACAGTCACTCTGATAAGTTACATACTAGTGAGCCTATTTTCTGGTGAGAAAAAAATGGACATAAATAAAGATAAATGAGTTGTGTGCTTTGCTTTTACCTTTAAAAAAATAAACTGGAAGTAGGATGAAAATTCATGCAAGAGAAATAAAAAGGTTGAATTTGAAATGGGGCAGCCTGAAGTATCAGGACAACATGTATGGTGACTTTCCAATGAAGTGGGGAAGTGAGCCACACAGACTCTGGAGACCACGTACTCTAAAGAGAAGGGTAGGTGAAAGGACATTAAGAAGGGCACAGCTGTTTTGGGGGTAGAAAGGAAGCCCAGGTGCAAACATCACACTCAAGGATGGCAGCAAAGGACCTAGTGTCAAAACTGCGTGTGGTCCTGTAGATCCATGTAAGTACTGAGATGTACTTCCTGAAGGGGACGTCAGCAAGTGTACTGAGCAGAGCACACATTCTGAGATAGTTTTCAACAGGCTTAACCTGGCCCCCAGTTTCAGAATACTTAGAGTCCAGCCAAGGAGAGAAGTAAGTTTAAACCTGGCTAGTTTAAAAGAGTTTACTTATCCTATCCAGGTGGCTAGCTGCTGAATGACAGTCGTATCCATGAGAAGGAAGAATGACATGCTCGGTGTCCTTTGGGCAGATCTACCCAAATGACTGGACAGGGAGTCTGAGCTGGATCTAGGAGGAACAACTGGCTCAAAGATTGTTAGTCCTTTTTTCTTTTTTTGTTTTTCTTTCATGTGTTTTGGGACTTGCTGGTAAACCACACAAGTTCTAGACACTTGGTTCCCAGGGATTTTGAAGGGAAGAGTATACTAACTGAATCATGTAACAAAGACTGTCTGGAAACTGGAGATGGAAGAGGACTTCAGTCATTCTCTTATGGTTATGTTTAAGTTATACCCATGAATAACTTACTAGTATTTTGTTGAGGTCAAATGATACAATTACAAAAAAAGAGATTCATGTTTTGCATGCTTAAAAAAAATCAGTTTACAGCAATTCAGCTAACACTGTCAGGTTCTATTTTCCTGAACTAAATTATTCCACCCTTAGTGACAGATGGGATTTCCAAGCACCATTCTTCAGTGTTTTTATTCATCTTGGTGGAATAAGGTTTCTAAAACAAAAGGGCAAGTAGCTTGTGGCAGAAAAGGTTTAATATCAGTTCCTAAAAATAGCCCTGGGGGATTTCCATCAGCTTATAGGCACTGACTCTGAGTTTCAAACTCCAAATACCTTAAAGATTACTTCTGTCACCCATGAAAAAAGGTAGTTATAACTTGAAAGAGTGCACAGACTCTTCATGGAGGGATACTGGGCTGCTCAGGTGAGCCGTTGATTAAAGTACTTGCCATGCAAGTGTGGAAGCAGAGTTCAGATCACATAACTCATTTAAATGTAAGGTGGGAGTGGGAGCCCCTTTGTAGAGGAACCTCAGGCAAGCAGGTAGCCAGAAAAGCCATATAAGTGAGCTTGAGGTTTTGGTGAGAGACCCTGACTCAATGGATAAAGTGGAGAAAATCAAAGAAAGACCCTGAACATTGTCCTTGTGCCTTCAGGTGCACAAATGTTTGCACTTACACGCATGCACAATACAGACATACACAAGTAAGTGAGGAAAATTATCTACACAGAATAATTGAGAAAGCTGCATTTGCTCTGGCACTGACGATATATTCACTGTACTAATCTTTTCCCCTCTATTGTTTAAGGGTACTCGGGTAGCAGAGAGTAAGTGTAGATCCTTTTGATGCTGTATCAATGTGAATAACTCCAGTTCTCACACACATGCACACACAAGCACACACACACAAGAAAGAGACTAGAGGTGATCATGTTAAGGATCATTCTAAGGAATGGGAACAATATTAAGCAAATAATGCAGTCAAACAGAAACTCAAAATTCTAAAAATTCCATAAGCCCTTGCTCCTCCCTTATGTCTTAACACTAAGGGGAAATTCTAGATTTGATCACTTGGCTTGGCTGATTTTTTTCTACCATGTTTCTCTATTCCCATGTAAACTTTCTATTTTAAAGTTTATTGTTTCTTTCTTTATGCTTAATTTTGATTTAGGATTTTCATATTTCATTGTAACCATCATAGGATAAAGTTTAATTGGTGATTTAAGATCTTTTTTTTTCTGTTTTGAAGAGGTGTTCTACAATTGCAAATCTTGCTGCAAGCACACCTCCAGATGCAATTCCAGAATTTTCTGCTTGTATTGTGTTTGTTTTCACTTGCCTCACCATCGCCAAACTCCCAAAACTTTCCATGTGTGTTTGTGGAAAGTGAAAAGATTAAATAAGATTCCCACTGTTTGACTCCTCATAGTCAATAACAAGATGCTTTAGGGATCTCTATTTCAGTGCTGAGGAGTTCCATCCAGAGGGGTGAGTGTGTGCTACCCCAGGGCAGACTGTCCAGGAAGAGAGCACAGCCCCACCCCCCCAGCACCTGCTGCAGGGTCTTCTGTGTTCTACTGGACACTACCCTGCCCCCACATTCACACTTTTGTCTGCTGTGTCCTTGGCTACCAGCTATCCCTGTTTCAGTGCTGAGGAGTTCCATCCAGAGGGTGCTGAGGAGTTCCATCCAGAGGGGAGACCCTGTGTCTGTGCTGAGGAGCTTCATCCAGACAGGAACAGTTCCTGCTCCTGTACTGAAGAGATCCACCAAGAGAGTTAGTCACAGCAAAGACTGGACCAAGACACCAAGACTTGACTCCATTTGAAGGAAATGGCTCCATTTGAAGGAAGCCAAGAAATGGCTCCATTTGAAGGAAGAGATAGGCAGGCGCCAATGCAAGAATTCCTCCAACAACCTGAAAGGCAACATGCCATCACCAGAATCCAGGGATCACAAAACAAGAAGAATTGAACACCCTACTCCAGAAGAAATCGACATTGACCGGAACATTATGAAAATAATAGAGGAACTTAAACAGGAAGTGGAAAAACCGTCATAAAGAAATAGAGATGACAAACAAAAAGGTAAACAAAATGAATAAATCTCTCAAAGATTCCCAAGAAAAACAAGAAAAAGCAATCAAACAGGTAAAACACAAACTAAGGGAAGGCTGGATATGGTAAATCTGGGTAAACGAACAGAAACTACTGAGACAAGTAATACCAACAGAATACAAGAGATAAAAGAAAGAATCTCAAACACTGAAGATACTATAGAGGAAATAAACTCACTGATTAAAGAAAAAAACAAATCCAACAAATTCTTAACACAACAAATTCAGGAAATCTGGGACACCGTGAAATAACCAGACCTAAGAATAATAGGTGTAAAAGAAGATTTACAGCTCAAAGGTCCAGAAAATATATTCAACAAAATTATAGAAGAAAACTTTCCCAACCTAAAGAAGGATATTCCTATGAAGGTACAAGTAGCATACAGAACACCAAATAGACTGGATCAAAAAAAAGCCTCCCCTCATCATATAATAATCAAAACACAAAACATACAGAATGAAGAACAAATATTAAGATCTGCAAAGGAAAAAGGTCAAGTAACATATAAAGGGAAGCCTATAAGAATTATACCCTACTTCTCAATGGAAACCATGAAAGCCAGGTCTTGGATAGATGTGCTGCAGACACTAAGAGACCATGGATGCAAGCCCAGACTACTATACCCAGTAAAGATTTCATTCACCATTGATTGAGAAAACAAGATATTCCAGGACAAAAACAGATTTAAACAATACGTTGCCACAAATCCAGTCTTACATAAAATACTAGAAGGAAAATCACAAACCAAGGAAGTCCACAACACCCATAATAACACAAGCATCTGGCAACCCTTCACCAGCATAGCTCAAAGAAAAGACACACACAAACTCTATCACCAGTAAAATAACTGGAGTTAACAACCACTGGTCATTAGTATCACTTAATATCAATGGACTCAATTCACCTATAAAAAGGCACAGGTTAAGAGAATAGATACGAAATCAGGACCCAACATTCTGCTGCCTACAAGAAACACACCTCAAACTCAAAGACAGACACTACCTCAGAGTAAAGGATTGGGAAAAGGCTTTCTAATCAAATGAACCAAAGAAACAACTGGGTATGGCTTTACTAATATTTAACAAAATTTATTTCAAACTAAAATTAATCAGAAGTGATGGAGATGGACACTTTATACTCATAACAGGAACAATTCATCAGGAGGAAGTCTCTTTCCTGAATATCTATGCCCCTAATATAAAAGTGCCCACACATATAAAAGAAACATTACTAGAACTCAAATCATAATCAAACCACACACTCTAATAATAGGAGATTTCAACACTCCACTCTCACCAATAGATAGGTAAATCAGACAGAAACTTAACAGAGAAATAAGAGAACTATCAGATGTAATGAACCAAATGGACCTAACAAATATCTATAGAACATTCTACCCAAACAGAAAAGAATATATCTTCTTGTGCTCGCTTCGGCAGCACATATACTAAAATTGGAATGATACAGAGAAGATTAGCATGGCCCCTGAGCAAGGATGACACGCAAATTTGTGAAGCGTTCCATATTTTTAATATATTCAACAAAATTATAGAAGAAAACTTTCCCAACCTAAAGAAGGATATTCCTATGAAGGTACAAGTAGCATACAGAACACCAAATAGACTGGATCAAAAAAAAGCCTCCCCTCATCATATAATAATCAAAACACAAAACATACAGAATGAAGAACAAATATTAAGATCTGCAAAGGAAAAAGGTCAAGTAACATATAAAGGGAAGCCTATAAGAATTATACCCTACTTCTCAATGGAAACCATGAAAGCCAGGTCTTGGATAGATGTGCTGCAGACACTAAGAGACCATGGATGCAAGCCCAGACTACTATACCCAGTAAAGATTTCATTCACCATTGATTGAGAAAACAAGATATTCCAGGACAAAAACAGATTTAAACAATACGTTGCCACAAATCCAGTCTTACATAAAATACTAGAAGGAAAATCACAAACCAAGGAAGTCCACAACACCCATAATAACACAAGCATCTGGCAACCCTTCACCAGCATAGCTCAAAGAAAAGACACACACAAACTCTATCACCAGTAAAATAACTGGAGTTAACAACCACTGGTCATTAGTATCACTTAATATCAATGGACTCAATTCACCTATAAAAAGGCACAGGTTAAGAGAATAGATACGAAATCAGGACCCAACATTCTGCTGCCTACAAGAAACACACCTCAAACTCAAAGACAGACACTACCTCAGAGTAAAGGATTGGGAAAAGGCTTTCTAATCAAATGAACCAAAGAAACAACTGGGTATGGCTTTACTAATATTTAACAAAATTTATTTCAAACTAAAATTAATCAGAAGTGATGGAGATGGACACTTTATACTCATAACAGGAACAATTCATCAGGAGGAAGTCTCTTTCCTGAGTATCTATGCCCCTAACATAAAAGTGCCCACACATATAAAAGAAACATTACTAGAACTCAAATCATAATCAAACCACACACTCTAATAATAGGAGATTTCAACACTCCACTCTCACCAATAGATAGGTAAATCAGACAGAAACTTAACAGAGAAATAAGAGAACTATCAGATGTAATGAACCAAATGGACCTAACAAATATCTATAGAACATTCTACCCAAACAGAAAAGAATATATCTTCTTGTGCTCGCTTCGGCAGCACATATACTAAAATTGGAATGATACAGAGAAGATTAGCATGGCCCCTGAGCAAGGATGACACGCAAATTTGTGAAGCGTTCCATATTTTTAATATATTCAACAAAATTATAGAAGAAAACTTTCCCAACCTAAAGAAGGATATTCCTATGAAGGTACAAGTAGCATACAGAACACCAAATAGACTGGATCAAAAAAAAGCCTCCCCTCATCATATAATAATCAAAACACAAAACATACAGAATGAAGAACAAATATTAAGATCTGCAAAGGAAAAAGGTCAAGTAACATATAAAGGGAAGCCTATAAGAATTATACCCTACTTCTCAATGGAAACCATGAAAGCCAGGTCTTGGATAGATGTGCTGCAGACACTAAGAGACCATGGATGCAAGCCCAGACTACTATACCCAGTAAAGATTTCATTCACCATTGATTGAGAAAACAAGATATTCCAGGACAAAAACAGATTTAAACAATACGTTGCCACAAATCCAGTCTTACATAAAATACTAGAAGGAAAATCACAAACCAAGGAAGTCCACAACACCCATAATAACACAAGCATCTGGCAACCCTTCACCAGCATAGCTCAAAGAAAAGACACACACAAACTCTATCACCAGTAAAATAACTGGAGTTAACAACCACTGGTCATTAGTATCACTTAATATCAATGGACTCAATTCACCTATAAAAAGGCACAGGTTAAGAGAATAGATACGAAATCAGGACCCAACATTCTGCTGCCTACAAGAAACACACCTCAAACTCAAAGACAGACACTACCTCAGAGTAAAGGATTGGGAAAAGGCTTTCTAATCAAATGAACCAAAGAAACAACTGGGTATGGCTTTACTAATATTTAACAAAATTTATTTCAAACTAAAATTAATCAGAAGTGATGGAGATGGACACTTTATACTCATAACAGGAACAATTCATCAGGAGGAAGTCTCTTTCCTGAATATCTATGCCCCTAATATAAAAGTGCCCACACATATAAAAGAAACATTACTAGAACTCAAATCATAATCAAACCACACACTCTAATAATAGGAGATTTCAACACTCCACTCTCACCAATAGATAGGTAAATCAGACAGAAACTTAACAGAGAAATAAGAGAACTATCAGATGTGATGAACCAAATGGACCTAACAAATATCTATAGAACATTCTACCCAAACAGAAAAGAATATATCTTCTTGTGCTCGCTTCGGCAGCACATATACTAAAATTGGAATGATACAGAGAAGATTAGCATGGCCCCTGAGCAAGGATGACACGCAAATTTGTGAAGCGTTCCATATTTTTAATATATTCAACAAAATTATAGAAGAAAACTTTCCCAACTTTAAGAATGATATTCCTATGAAGGTTCAAGAAGCATACAGAACACCGAATAGACTTGATCAAAAAAAAAAGCCTCCCCTCATCATATAATAATCAAAACACAAAACATATAGATTAAAGAAAGAATATTAAGAGCTGCAAAGGAAAAAGGTCAAGTAACTTATAAAGGTAAACCGATCAGACTTACACCAGACTTCTCTATGGAAACCATGAAAGCCAGAAGGTCCTGGATAGAGGTACTACAGAAACTAAGAGACCATGGATGCAAACCCAGACTACTATACCCAGCCAAGCTATCATTCACTGTCAATGGAGAAAACAAAATATTCCAGGATAAGAACAAATTTAAACAATTCGTAGCCACAAACCCAGCCTTACAGAAAGTAATAGAAGGAAAATCGCAACCCAAGGAATCCAACATCGCCAACACTGCCTACCATAACTCAGACATCTAGCGACCCTTCACGAGCCTAACTCAAAGAAGGGACACATACAAACACTATTAAACAAACAAACAAAAAATCATAATAACCGGAGTCAACAACCACTGGTCATTAATATCACTTAATATTAATGGACTCAATTCACCTATAAAAAGGCACAGACTAAGAGATTGGATACGAAAACAGGATCCAACATTCTGCTGTTTACAAGAAACACACCTCAACCACAAAGACAGACATCTACTCAGAGTAAAGGGTTGGGAAAAGGTTTTTCAAGCAAACGGACCTAAGAAACAAGCAGGTGTAGCCATTCTAATTTCCAACAAAATTGACTTCAAACTAAAATCAATCAGAAGAGATGGAGATGGACATTTTATACTCATAACAGGAACAATTCATCAGGAGGAAGTCTCAATCCTGAATATCTATGTCCCTAATATAAAGTCTCCTACTTATGTAAAAGAAACACTTCTAGAATTCAAGGCAGTCATCAATCCACAGACACTAATAGTAGGAGACTTCAACACTCCTCTCTCACCAATGGACAGGTCAACCAGACAGAAACCCAGCAGAGAATTAAGAGAATTATTAGAGGTATTGAATCAAATGGACTAAACAGACATCTATAGAACATTCCACCCAAATAGGAAAGAATATACCTTCTTCTCTGCAGCTCATGGAACCTTCTCGAAAATTGACCACATACTCGGGAACAAAGCAAACTTCCACAGATACAAAAAAGTATTAGTAACCACCTGTGTCTTGTCAGACCACCATGGATTAAAGTTAGAATTCAACAACAGTGCTACCCCCAGAATGCCAACAAATTCATGGAAGTTGAACAGTCAACTACTGAACCATCCCTGGTTCAAGGAAGAAATAAAGAAAGAAATGAAAGTCTTCCTTGAATTCAATGAAAACAAAGACACAACATACCCAAACCTATGGGACACTGTAAAAGCAGTGCTAAGAGAAAAGGTCATCGCACTAAATGGACATGTAAAGAAAACGGAGAAAGCACACATTAGAGACTTAACACACCTGAAAGCTCTAGAAAAAAAAAAGAAGCAGATTCACCCAGAGGAGTATAAGACTGGAAATAGTCAAATTGAGAGCTGAAATCAACAAAATAGAAACACAGAAAACAATCCAAAGAATCAACGAAACAAAAAAGCTGTTTCTGAAGAAAATCAACAAGATTGACAAACCCCTATCCAAACTAATCAAAGGGCAGAGAGAGAACATGCAAATTAACAAGATCAGAAATGAAAAGGGGGACATATCCACAGACACAGAGGAAATTCAGAGAATCATTATATCTTACTACAAAAGCCTGTATGCCGCAAAATTGGAAAATGTGAAAGAAATGGACACTTTTTTTTGATAAGTACCATATACCAAAATTAAATCAAGACCAGGTGAACAGTTTACATAAACCTGTAACTCGCAAGGAGTTAGAAGCTGTCATCAGAAACCTCCCAACCAAAAAAAGCACTGGTCCAGATGGTCTCAATGCAGAATTCTACCAGAACTTCCAAGAGGAGCTAATACCTATCCTCCTTAATGTGTTTCACAAAATAGAAACAGAAGAGTCATTGCCAAACTCCTTTTATGAAGCTACAGTCACCTGATACCAAAACCACACAAAGACTTAACCAAGAAAGAGAATTACAGACCAATCTCACTAATGAACATCGATGCAAAAATTATCAATAAAATACTGGCAAATAGAATCCAAGAACTCATCCAAAAAATTATACATTATAACCAAGTAGGCTTCATCCCAGAGAGGCAGGGACAGTTCATTATACGCAAATCTATCAATGTAATCCATCATATAAATAAACTGAAGAAAAAAAAACATATGATCATTTCATTAGATGCTAAAAAAGCATTTGACAAAATTCAACACCCCTTTATGATAAAGGTCTTGGAGAAATTAGGGACACAAAGTTCATTCCTAAATATAATAAAAGCAACATACAGCAAGCCAAAAGCTAACATCAAATTGAATGGAGAGAAACTCAAAACCATCCCACTAAAATCATGAACAAGACAAGGATGTCCACTCTCTCCATACCTCTTCAACATAGTGCTTGAAGTTCTAGCAATAGCAATAAGACAACATAAGGGGATCAAAGGGATTCGAATTGGAAAGGAAGGAGTCAAACTTTCATTATTTGCAGATGATATGATGGTGTACATAAGCGACCCTAAAAACTCTACCAAAGAACTCCTCCAGCTGATAAACACCTTTAGCAATGCGGCAGGATACAAGATCAATGTCAAAAAATCAGTTGCCCTCCTATACACAAAGAACAAAGAAGCAGAGAGGGAAATCAGAAAAACATCACCTTTCACGATAACCACAAATAGTATAAAGTATATTGGGGTAACTCTAATCAAGGAAGTGAAAGATCTATTTGACAAGAAGTTTAAGTTTTTGAAGAAAGAAATTGAAGAGGATACCAGAAAATGGAAGAATCTCCCTTGTTCTTGAATTGGGAGGATCAATGTAGTAAAAATGGCAATTCTACTAAAAGTACTCTATAGATTCAATGCAATCCCCATCAAAATCCCAAAAAAATTCTTCACAGACCTTGAGAGAACACTAATCAAGTTTATATGGCAAAACAAAAAACCCAGGATAGCCCAAACAATCCTATGCAATAAAAGTACTTCCAGAGGCATTACCATCCCTGACTTCAAACTCTATGACAGCTACAGTAATGAAAACAGCTTGGTATTGGCACAAAAACAGGGATATTGATTAATGGAATGGAATCAAAGACCCAGATCTTAATCTACAAACCTATGAACACCTGATTTTTGACAAAGGAGCTAAAACTATACAATGGAAGAAAGAAAGCATCTTTAACAAATGGTGCTGGTATAACTGGATGTCAACCTGTAGAAGAATGAAAGCAGATCCATTTCTATCACCATGCACAAAACTCAAGTACAAATGGATTAAAGACCTCAATATTAATCTGACCACACTGAATCTGATAGAAGAGAAATTGGGAAGTAGTCTACAACACATGGGCACAGGAGACGTCTTCCTATGTAGAACCCCAGTAGCACCGACAATAAGAGCAACAATTAATAAATAGGACCTCCTGAAACTGAGAAACTTCTGTAAAACAAAGGACACTGTCATTAAGACTAAAAGGCAGCCTACTGACAGGGAGAAGATCTTCACCAACCACACATCAGACAAAGGTCTGATCTCCAAAATATATAAAGAACTCAAGAAACTAGACTTTAAAAAGCTAATTAACCCAATTAAAAAATGGTGCACTGAACTGAACAGAGAATTCTCAACAGAAGAAGTTTGAATGGCCAAAAGACACTTAAGGTCATGCTCAACCTCCTTAGTGTTCAGAGAAATGCAAATCAAAACAACTCTGAGATACCATCTTACAACTGTGAAAATGGCTAAAATCAAAAACACCAATGATAGGCTATTCTGGAGAGGATGTGGAGTCAGGGGAACACTCATCCAGTGTTGGTGGGAATGCAAACTTGTGCAACCACTTTGGAAATCAGTGTGGTGGCTCCTCAGGACCCAGCAATTCCATTCTTGGGGAATATACCCAAGAGATGCCCAATCATATTACAAAAGCATTTGTTCAGTTATGTTTATAGCAGCACTATTTGTAATAGCCAGAACTTGTTAACAACCTAGGTGCCCCTCAATAGAAGAATGGTTAAAGAAGGTGTGGAACATATACACATTAGAGTTCTACTCAGCGGTAAAAAAAAATGGCATCTTGAATTTTGCATGCAAATGGATGGAAATAGAAAGCGCTTTACTGAGTGAGGCAACCCAGACCCAAAAAGAAGAATATGGTATGTACTCACTCATAAGTGGATTCTAGCCATAAATAAAGGACATTGAGCCTATAATTCGTGATCCTAGAGAAGCTAAATAAGAAGGTGAACCTAAAGAAAAACATAGAGTTGTCCTCTTGGATATTGGAAGTTGACAAAATTGCTATGCAGGGATTTGGAGCACGGGGGTAGGGGTTATGTATGGATAAGGGGATATGGGTAGAGAGAAGGGAGAAGGGGAGGATGGGGAGAGCTTGAGGGCATGGGATGATTGGGATGAAAGAGGGGTGGATGTGGGAGCAGGGAAGTATATATCTTAATTCAGAGAGCCGTTTTAGGGTTGGCAAGAGACTTGACTCTAGAGGGGTTCCCAGGTGTCCAAGGAAATGTCCCCATCTTGTTCCTTCAGCAGCAGAGGAAAGGGTGTCTGAACTGGCCTTGTCCAATAGCCACACTGATGAATATCTTGCATCTTACCATAGAACCTTCATCTGGTGATGGATGGAGATAGAGACAGACACCCACATTGGAGCACTGGACTGAGCTCCCAAGTTCCTAATGAGGAGCAGAAGGAGGGAGAACATGAGCAAGAAAGTCAGGACCGCGAAGGGTGTGTTCACCCACTGAGATGGTGGGACAGATCTAATGGGAGATCACCAAGTCCAGTTGCAATGGGACTGAAGGAGCATGTGATCCAGCCGAACTCTCTGAATGTGGCTAATGGTGGAGGCTGACTGAGAAGCCAAGGACAGTGGCTCTGAGCTTTGATTCTACTGCATGAACAGGCTTTGTGGGAGCCTTGTCTGTTTGGATGCTCACCTTTCTGGACCTGGGGGAAACTGGGAGGACCTTGACTTCCTATAGGGTAGGGAACCCTGACTGCTCTATGGCCTGAAGAATTAGGGGGAGAAGAAGTGGGGGGAGGGGAGGGGAGGGAATTGGGAGGAGGGGAAAAGGTGGAAATTTTTAATAAAAAAATTTAAAAAATAAGAAAAAATGCTTTAGGAAAAACAGTCAGAGATGATCAAAACCTTCACTATATTTTCTTCTGCATTATTTAGTTTCAATGTCTTATAAGTAAGAAATACCGTGTACATTAACAGATTTTTTTACAGCAATTCATAGGACACACAAAAAAAAATTGTTCCTGCAATTGCAATACATAGAAAATGCACAGTCAGACCCAAGAAACAGAGTCATATCTCTACTTACATTTCCTAAATAAATAAAAGAATCATTTGAAGTCCATATCTTGTAAGTGTCACTTCTAGCAAGGGTTGAACATGTAAGTGTCTCACTTTGGTCTCATGCTTATTCTATGACTAAATCATTTTGAACCACACTCTCAGACTGTCCTATACAGTTCAAGTCAGAAGCGAAGACAGAAAGGAGATAATTTTCTAAAAGTTTAGAGATCACATTCAAGGAGCAGGAAAAAGCTAAACTTGTGTCTTGGAAAGTTGAGTCCACACCTTTTGAAAGTTTTTTGTTCAATTATTTTTTAAATGCATACATGTATACAAAACATGTTGGTTATGGGGCTGGAGAAATGGCTAGAGGTTAATGGCATTGACTGCTCTTCCAGAGGTTCTAGTTCAATTACCATCAACCACATGGGCTCACAGTCATCTATGATGAGATCTGGTGCTCTTCTGGAATGCAGGCATAGATGCAGACAGAACACTCTATACACGATAAATAAATATTAAAAAATTTTGGTTATACTCACCTCACCCCCTTTGTCCAACTTTCCTCTGTCCCTCAGTCACAACACAGTTTCCTCTCAACTTTTTGTCCTCCTTTATTCTTAAAAAGCCCACTCCTCTATGCAAAAACATCAATTTATGACAAAAGAGGACTTGGATTTGGAAGAGAACAAGAAGAGGTATATGGTTAAGTCTTAGGACAGGAAGGGGAAATGGGAATAAGGTAATCATATTGTAATCTCATATATAAAAGAAAACATTTTTAAAATAACCCATGTAGTATAATTAGTGCTAGCCATATATGAATAGTAGTGGGATCATCCAATGGGTCAGAAGAATGACTATTTCCCCAAGGAAAAGTGATTATCTCTTCCTTTTCAGCCATCACCTTTCAATAGCTCCTCATCTGGGTGCAGGACTTCTTGATTCTCTCCTCCTTCCATGATGGGAGTTTTCTCTACCTCGGCTTTGTGCAGGTCATCTGTGATTGTGGCATGTGGCCACAATTACTTTGAGTTTGTGTTTAGAACAGCCATATCTAGAAGACAACCCATCATGAAGTTTTTCTTATGGCTCTTACATTCTTTCCACCCCATCTTCAGAGGAGCTCCTCATGCCTTGGAGGAGGGGATTGATATTTATGTCTCACCTGGATTAAGAACTCCCACTCATTTCCTGTTAAAACTTTAAATTTTATAAGTTTCCATATTAACCACTACACACTTCAGTAAGATACTTCACGGATCGAGGGTCAGAGTAGAACAAATCTATGGATACACATATAAATATGTAGAAGGTAGTTGGACAACACAACTCTTTGTCACAACATCATCAGTATATTCTTCCCTAGGACCTTTTATTCCCTAGTCATGGGTTTTCACAATATTGTTAGTTAACCCTCAATAGTTAAGGACCACGGTGTGGGAATCCACAGGAGAAGTCTTAGTCTCTTGTGCAGCATATGTAAGCACATCTCAGGCAGATCCTGGGTTCGATCTATGCAGAAAATAACCAACATTAACCTGAGACAAAAATTAATATGTTAATTTTCATAAAGATGGGAAAGATTGTTTTTTATACCCTTATGGAAAGATTTCCTCTTGAAGCACATAGTCTTGTTGTAATATTTAACTTCCTTCCACATAATAAATATTTAATACATCCCCATATTATATAGAGAGAAACAATAGATTACTCCCAACAACGTAAAGGCCAAGACTAGAGAAACACTTCTAAAGTCAAACAATTCCATCATCTGAAGTCCAGGAAACAGTGTAGGAGAAAGGGCAGAAAGACTGAAATATCTGGGGCACCTTGGCATTTGCTCTGTGATTGTATCACTTAGTAATATCAGAAGCTATACCCATACAGTCTCAACAACATGACTATACAAACATGAACAACAATATACGTGCTGAAGTTGGCCAAGAAGGCCCACAGCAAGGTTTCAGCTCTACACAAAAAACACAGGTAAAAAAATGAATGCCAAAAAATGGGAGAAATCGTCTTCTCCAGGGAAGCATATAGTATTTAGTTATTCACTACCAAATGATCAATCTTGGAAACATACACAAAAGTAGAATTATACAGATATTATAAAGTAGCAGGTCATATTCAGTGCTATATATTTATGTGCATGAAATAACAATTGCTTTAAAAGAAGAGGTCATTAGTTTAGAAAAGAATAAGATGAGTATAAGGGATGATTTGGAGGGCAGAAAGGAAAGAGAAATCATGTAGTTATAATCTCAAAAAATATTTTTTTAAAACTGGAGTAGCAGGTAACACAAAGATAGAACAAAGCATATTTAAGCATAGAATGAATCACAATGTGGTTATGGCTGATAGGAAGCAGTAGGCATACAGACTATTACAGGACAAGTCAGGTGAGAGAGGAAGAGAAGTATAGTTGTCTTTAAAGCTACTCCCCACATACTGAGAGCCCTGATAAAATGTAGTGTCTAGAAGAAGCATTTAGAGGTTAGTTTGTATGAAACAAAGAATGTTGAGAGGTGTAGTCTCTTCCAAAGAAGAGACAAGAAATGTGTGGGAGAGTCAAAACCACTCCATATATAAGACTGAATCAATATCTATTTTTGCTGTGTTTTTCTTCAACAACCAAATGCAGGACAACGAATTTGTAACTGAATGAGAAAGTACTTTTAAATTATTTAAGTACAGCTTGTTTTTAAAATATAATCTAACATTTTTATTCTAGAATATTACATCTCCTTTCCCCATATATGTAAACAAATATAAAAGCCCCAGAAAGTATAACTGCAGTTTATGTAAATTAGTAATCAAATTTCAACGAAATACATAAAGTTAATTCTCAGTAGAATAAGCCAGCATTCAGTAAGGTTGTGGCGAGCTATTGCATGTGACTGTAAAAAGCAATATCAAAGAGTGGATCTTATTTTATGACCTTTCTAGCAAACCAGAGGATTATCCCTCATATTATGAATGAGAGGAGTCTTATTATTTTACTCTGTAGTCTTGGCACCCAGTAGATGTGCAGTAATGCATAAGTAATTGTGCTCCACTTAGATCTTACTTCCTGTGAATGCATTTTTAGCTGCTTACATTTTAGAAATGAGCAAATGCCTCCTGGTGGCAAATTGCAGCTTGCATTGCAATTGTGGCTTCTACTTCCCAGACATCACAAGGTGCAAAGGCAATTTCAAAATTACCCTTGAAGCCTCACTTCTTCCGTGGTGTTTCCATATTACTGTGAAAGGAAGGTTGAAGTCCAAGGAAGATGCTGGTTTACTGATGAGATAAATCTGACCTTGCAACAGTGAAGCTAAAATCATGCTCCTAAGTTAACCTTACAAACTTTATAAAACAAGACAATAAATGCTCCAACATACTGAATAGATCCCTCAGAATCATTTGTAGATACTGAGCAGTTACACACAAAATCGTGTGGATGCTTTCAGTTTAATATCCCCCTGTTTATTTGAAAGGATTTGAACTTGAATTATGAGATGCTTCCTGCTATGTCTATACAATAATTTGAGGTGTACAGAGAGTATTATTGGTACAAGGAAAAACTGAAAGAGCAAGAAAACAGTGTACTGTAGTAGAGTGTGTAATAAACCTCTAGTATTTCTTTTTCACGATGTCCTCATTTCTGAGTTTTAATCCTTGCCTCCTGTTGTTTGTTTACTTGATATAATAGGATATATCATATTAAAACTCCTAACAAAACCGCAGAGTAAACAAAGAAACATTTCAGAATCTGGTCACAAAGACACTGAGGAGTATTGCCATGAATATTCTTGTGAAAATAAAATAGATATGTCTGTTCTATAATTATATTTGTCTACAAATGAGACTTTAATGATTGTCAGAAAGCATTTTTGAAAGAGTTTTCAATCCCTCAACATTAGATAACAATTATAACTAGGTAATTGGTTCTGAATATATTGATTCAAATCTTGCTATTGATGTGAACATATTTAAACATGATGACAATTACACTTTAACTAATAAGGGTAATGTTCTTATTAGTCTTTGAATGAACATGTACCATTAACTGCATGTAGTCAGTAGTTATTTTCAATTTGCGAATTCTGCACATTAATAGCAGGCTTTCTTGAAGAGTAGATACATTCTCTGTCCTTACTATGTAAATTAAAATGGTAAAATTGGATTACTAACAGTTAGTCCCCTAGGATAATGTATGTCTTATGGCTATATGGTGAGTGTGAATGGTCAAATATCAGCTATGTGAATGGTGTTAACACTTAGCGCCTCCCCCACACACACAAACACATGCATTTGGTAGAGGCAGAGACAGGTTGGGGTATAAATTGGCATGATCTCTTACTACTGGAACCTTAACAAATATGTAGAGAGCTGCCAATGCATTTGAAGGGCTATCTTTGAGCCACTATCTGTATGAAATATTAATCAGTCATACACATGCTACCTAACCCTGGAAATAGGCAATAGAAGATGTCCCTCATTGGAAAGCAATAAATAGCACAGGAATTAGCATGGGAAGCAACATGCCAAAAATATAAAATTCACTGAAACTGTGTTAAGGATGGATTTAAATATGAGCATGATGTATCCTGGAGTTAAGTGGATCTTGAAATAGAATATTTTGTTAATGTTAACATGGCTAGTAGGAAGACTATCAACCTATGTTTTTGTGCATACATAAAAGTAGTCCAAACTTTTAGGAAGAAATCCATGAGAAGCTGCTGAATTAGAGAATACGAGTAGACAAGAACAGACAAAGGTATCTGTTGGGTTTGCCTGATGAAAGCTATTGCTGTCTAGAACAGGGTTTGACTAGCTGCTATTCACAGACTAAATCTGTCCAATTGACTGTTTGTAAAGAACTTCCGTGGACTGTAGCCATGCTTGTTCCTTTTATATCTCGTATATAGTTGCTTTCAAACTGTAGAGACAACATCAAGGATGTGCAAAAGCAGCTAGATAGCTTCCTAAGTTTAACATATTTGCAAACTAGCCTTTTATGAAAGTTTATTAGCCTTCTGCTGGATCTTGC
This sequence comes from Myodes glareolus, assembly GCF_982192425.1. Taxonomy (NCBI): domain Eukaryota; kingdom Metazoa; phylum Chordata; class Mammalia; order Rodentia; family Cricetidae; genus Myodes; species Myodes glareolus. Next base: position 93,916,390 of record NC_142031.1, read on the forward strand.
AGATGGCATTGACTCATTCTACAGAGTTACTACAGTCTGTGGAAATTGAGGCAATAAATCACTGTAATGACATTGTACTCTAAATATTTTAAATTTATTTTTAGATATTAAATGGTAATATGCATAAGTGTTTTGGTAGCATGTATATGTGTACCATGTATGTGCTGTGACCTTGGAGGTCAGAGGAGGATATCAGATCTCCCGGAACCATATATACTGTCCATTAACTGTCATGGAAGTGTTAGGAATCAAACCATGGCCTCTACATGAGGACCCAGCCCCCTAGGGTAGAAATATTTGATAGGGTCCCTCTTTGAATATTTCCAAGCCATGACCAATTTAGAACATAATATTTCTTGTAGACAAGACAGCTGTGACTGTGTTTCAACATAGAGTAAACTTATAACATCACAAGATTCATAAGATTTTTTGTGAGATTTTGATAATTTTATTGTTTGTCTCTTAAGTATGAATTTTATATAAGACACCATTGTGTTACAAAATTAAAATGTAGGACACCCCTGCAAGAACTTGTCATTATAAGAGTAATAAAAATCTCTCCTCCTTCTCAATTTATAATAGATTCTTATAATATAAGAGAAAAGTGTGTGAAGTCATTAATAACCATTATTTCTGGAGGAATGAGGTTTGATGCTACCACATAAAAAAGAAGCTTATAAGGTTTTCTACCCTCTTCACTTGAGGAAAATGAAGAATATAGACAGTATCAAAGGATATGATCTGATATGGAGATTATAAACAGACCCAAGGCAAAAACAGCAGTACTTTTTCAGCATTATTTTTCAGAGTTCAAAACACTTACTTCACCTTCTTATCTAGCTTCTCTAGGATCACAAATTATAGACCCAAAGACCTTTAACTATGGCTAGAATCCACTTATGAGTAGTACATACCATATTCCTCTTTTTGGGTCTCGGTTACCTCACTCAGTAAAGCGTTTTCTATTTCCATCCATTTGCATGCAAAATTCAAGATGTCATTGTTCTTTACCGCTGAGTAAAACTCTAATGTATATATGTTCCACACCTTCTTTAACCATTTTTCTATTGAGGGGCACCTAGGTTGTTTCCAGGTTCTGGCTATTACAAATAGTGCAGCTATGAACATAGTTGAGCAAATACTTTTGTAGTATGATAGGGCATCTCTTGGGTATATTCCCAAGAGTGGAATTGCTGGGTCCTGAGGGAGGTTGATTCCCAGTTTCCTGAGAAACCGCCACACTGATTTCCACAGTGGCTGCACAAGTTTGCATTCCCACCAACAATGGATGAGTGTTCCCCTCATTCCACATCCTCTCCAGCATAGGCTATCATTGGTGTTTTTGATTTTAGCTATTCTGACAGGTGTAAGATGGTATCTCAAAGTGGTTTTGATTTGCATTTCCCTGATCGCTAAGGAGGTTGAGCATGACCTTAAGTGTCTTCTGGCCATTCGAAGTTCATCTGTTGTGAATTCTCTGTTCAGATCAGTACCCCATTTTTTTAATTGGGTTAATTAGAGTTTTAGTGTGTAGTTTCTTGAGTTCTTTGTATATTCTGGAGATCAGACCTTTGTCTGATGAGGGGTTGGTGAAGATCTTCTCCCAGTCAGAAGGTAGCCTTTTTGTCTTACTGACAGTGTCCTGTGCTTTACAGAAGCTTCTCAGTTTCAGCAGGTCCCATTTATTCATTGTTTCTCTTATTGTCTGTGCTACTGGGGTCCTACTTAGGAAGTGGCCTCCTGTGCCTATATCTTGTAGACTACTTCCCACTTTCTCTTCTATCAGGTTAAAAGTGGACAGATTGATGTTGATGTCTTTAATCCATTTGGACTTGAGTTTTGTGCATGGTGATAGATATGGATCTATTTTCATTCTTCTACAGGTTGACATCCAGTTATGCCCAGCACCATTTGTTAAAGACGCTTTCCTTCTTCCATTGTATACCTTTAGCTCCCTTGTCGAAAATTAGGTGTTCATAGATTTGAGGGTTAGTATCCGGGTCTTCTATTCAGTTCCATAGGTCGACTTCTCTGTTCTTATGCCAATACCAAGCTGTTTTCAATACTGTAGCTCTGTAATAGAGTTTGAAGTCGAACTGGCCTTGGCCCATAATCATACTGATGAATATTTTGCTTATCACCATAGATCCTTCATCTGGCAATAGATGGAGATAGAGACGGGGACCCACGTTGGAACACTGGACTTAACTCCCTAGGTCCAACCGAGAAGCAGAAGGAAGAAGAACGTGAGCAGGGAGGGCAAGATCAGAGGGAACCTTCATCCGGCGATGGATGGCGATGCAGACGGAGACCCACATTGGAGCACCGGACTGAGCCCCCCAAGGTCCAAAGGAGGAGCAGAAGGAGGAAGAACATGAAAAAGGAAATCAGAACTGCAAGGGGAGTGATCACCCACTGATACAAGGCGACTGATCTAATGAGAGTTCACCAAGGCCAGTTGACTGGGACTGAAGGAGCGCTTGATCCAACCAGATTCTCTGGAGGAGGCTGGATTCTCTGAATGTGGCTGGGCCGAAGTCTTTCTAAAAAGCCATTGACAATGACTCTGGGACTTGTTTCCTCTTCATATTCTGGATTTTTGGGGATCCAGTCTGATTGGATACTCACCTTCCAGGTCCTGGAGGGAGCAGGGAGGACCTTGAACTACCCACAGGGCAGGAAACCCGGACTGCTCTTAGGGATGGAGAGGGAAGAGGAGAGGGAGTGGGGGGAGTGGGAGGGTGTTGGGAGGAGGGGCGAAAATGAAAACTTTTACATTTTAATAAACTTTAAAAAAAATAAAAAATAAAAGAAAGAAAAAAATAAAAAAAAGAAAAAAGAAAAACACTAACTCCACAGTATTTCCAGTTGTGCTATGGTTATGACATCAGAGGATGTGATATGTCAGCGGTCCATATGCCTAAAAGGAGAATGTAGATTTTATGCATGATTTCAGAAATAAGCATTTACTTATGTTGAAGGTGGTATACTAAAATGACTTTGAAGCAATGGAAGTTTATCACTACCTCATTGAATAGGAAGACATTCAGTTTGTTATGAGGCACTTACTAAGTTTGTTTCCTAAAAGCCAATACCTAAAAACTGAGAATTGATGGGGAAGGCAAAAAAAAAAAAAACAAAACAAAACAGGTTTATTCAAGACCCAGAACAATGGGTTGGGGGAGTAAGCATTCTCTGCCATAAAAAAAATAGTATCTTAAGAAACTAAAGTAAAAACAAGCAAACAAACAAAAGCAACAAGAAAATTGTTTATCAGAGATATAGAATATGAAGTCTCCACAGTGTTTGGGGTGGGGGAATCACTATTATCCAACCCAATGTCTATACTATTTCTTTACCTCAAATCTAGTTACAATATTACATTGATTAGATAGGATAGACACCTAGGGGAAAATCAAATGCTACTACTGTTCGGTTAAAGGTGCATAGCAATAAAAAGACTCCTGATGGCATTCTGCCATATTCATAGATCAGTGTCTTGCTCAGGCATCATCAGAAACGCTTGCTCCCGCAACAGATGGGAACAAATACAGAGACCTACATCCAAAAAACGTGGAGAGAGAAAGAAGCTTTAGAAGACTCAACCATAAATGGAATGTCTCCATCAAATCCCTCCCCCCAGGGATCAGAGAAGGGCAGCATGAATAAAGCCAAAGATCATGAGATGCCACATTTGTCCCAAAGGATTGGCAAGTAGATAGCAGAGTAGCAAGAGCAGAGGTAGAAGCAGTGTTGAGGTAGGAGGTGGGGAAGGTACTAGACTGAGGATGGAAAATTTCAAATGAAAATCTCAGTCCATTCGGATCTGTTGTACTACAGGATAGCTAAAGTGAATGTAATATATTATATTATTGAGAAATACAAATTATGAAGCACTCTCACTTATTAAAATTAATTGTTTATAATAAAAATGACAAAGATATGGAGCCAATCATCCTGTAGATACCTCTAGACCCTTAAACACAGGAAGTCAAATCAGAAGAATGATCAAGGCCAATCTGAGATCCAAGCTAGACTTTGTCTGAAGAAAAATATCTAATAAAGTAATGGATTTGTGGATTAGTTTATCCACTTGCAAAATATTTCTTATTTCTGTGTTACACAAGATAATTATAATTAATTTCTTTCATAAATTCAAAAATTAAAGATGCAATTATTGTTCTTCAAGCATATTTTAGAGTCCGATTAAGCCTCTCAGTTCTGTAATCTTCCTTGAGTTACTTTCAAAGAACTGATACATATCCACTGTCTTTGTGAAATATATTCCAATATCTCTCACTCTTTACTACTTTTTCTTCCCTCCTCCTCTGCATCTCTTCAAATAACAGTGTGTTCTAGGAATTAGAATTAGAAGAAAATGAAATGATTATTTCTCTTAGTTCATTTGTTTGTCTTGTTCTGTCTAATAAAGTTGACAAGAGAGAACACTAAATTCTATTAAGTTCTTGTTTGAAATTTCTGAGAGGAGGTAGTCAGCAGTAGATGTTTTCTTGGAATATTCAATGGGGTACATCAAGTTCAGGAGACTGTATCCAGGCCTTCTGGGGTCAAGAACTATGACAGTGTTAAAAGGAAAAAAAAGAATTCAAAGTATTTGGTTAAAACACCAAGAAAGTCTTTTCTGAACAGTGGCACATTATTTCCTCTAAATTGCAACAAAAGATTTAAAGCAGGCTAATTTACAAATAATAAAGGATTATTTGAATCAGAGTTCTAGAAACCTTGAGGGTTAATCTTAATGGTCAACTTCATTATATTTAAAGCATTTTTGTGAAATAGATAAGTAATATTTCTTGGTACTACTGTCATTTTCTTTCTAGAGAGGATTAATGATGGGGAAAAGACCCAAACTGACTTATAGAGAGGACAATTGTGTAGGCTGAGGAACCAAACCAGACACAAGAGAGCCTGTTAACAGAACTCTCTCTTTCTCTCTCTCTCTCTCTCTCTCTCTCTCTCTCTCTCTCTCTTTCCCTCTCCCTCCCCCTCTCCCTCTCTCTTTCATTCTCGTTCTTGCTGTTCTGTTTTGTGTGTGTGTGTGTGTGTCATTCCTGAAGTGAAATGATGTAATGTTGTGAAGTCTTTGAAATGATGAACCAAAATACACCTTTCTCTCATATTTTGACTCAGTGATAAGGAAAGAAACTAATATCAGCTTAAACATTGAGGGTTAATGCCTGACAATGGCCAACTTGCTGTAGAGTCCCAAGGCAGCATAGCATACCACATGCCAGTAAAGGGAGACTATGCATGCATATATTACTTTCCGACCTTCTACTTCCTTCTTATAAAGTCATTGACTTTCAATAACATGAACTTTACCCTAATGATCTTGTTTAATCAGAAACATTTGTCAAAGTTAAATACTATAGTCAAACTAAATTTCCAATATCTCAGTACTGTTGAAGTATACCATTAGTTAGCAGTTCCAGAGGATTCACTCAAACAATAGCAGGGTCTACTTCAGTGTTATTTTCCCATTAGCATAAGAGAGAGGAGAAAGGCAGAGAAAAAGAGAGACTGAGAGATTGAAATTAGTTCCTAATATGTCAAGCAAAAGGAAGGAACAGGATTTACAGACATGAAGCATGATTGAGGCTCAGTGGATAGATAAGAGGGTACTCCAAAGCAAAATTGGGGACATAATTGCTAGAAAAACTCCAATATGTTCAAATATTGAGGTTGATAAATGAGAAATTAAGTCAGATCAAAAGTAGTTAATTTTCTAAATAAATTTTAAAATATTTTTATTTTCTTTTAAATTGTGTGTGTGTGTGTGTGTGTGTGTGTGTGTGTGTGTGTTTGGGTGCTGCAGGAGTATCTTCTGCTGCTTCAGCCAATAGTCGCTGAAATATCAGCCCACTGGGGCGTGGTATATTTCTCTTTTAAAAAGAGCCACAGAGCTCGGCTCGGGCCTCTTGGTTCCAGCGTTTGGTCCCGGCTCCTGCTCACAGCTCCTGCTCCAGCGACTAGGCTCCCTTCCTGACAGTTTATGGTGTATGTAAATTTTACCCCCCAAAATAAATAACCCCTTAAAACATAACTGGTGTGGGATTGATTTGCCGTTATTTGGTGCCCCACATATTCTGTCAATCATGTTTTAAATAAAACGCTGATTGGCCAGGCAGGAGGTATAGGCGGGAAAACCAGACAGGAAATAGAAATGATGCAAGGATAGCAGGAGAATTCTGGGGAGGAAGAAGTTAATTTCTCCCACTCCTGCTCAGATCACGGAAGCAGAAGGATATGAGCTGCTCCACTGAAAAAGGTACTGAGCCACATGGCTAAAATAGAACAGAAAAATGGGTTAATCAAGATGTGAAAGTTAGCCAGTAAGAAGCCTGACCTAATGGGCCAATCAGCATTATAACTTACAGACTTACAGAGATTTCAGTGTGATTTTTTTTTTTATTGGGACTAAACAGCTATGGGGAACAGAGCAGGACAAGAACCCCAACAAGCAGGCCCAGCCATCTCATGTTACATTTGGGGAATTTTGTATTTGTAGTAGCATTTCACTTGTATGCTTTACAGAATTTACAGAACTGGCAGCCATAATGCACACCTTTAATCCCAGTAGTCACACCAGTTTGCCATAGAAACCAGGCGGTAATGGTAGACACCTTTAATCCTAGAAGTAGAGAGGATTATAAAATGGGAGCAGACAGCTGTCAGACACAGTCTCATTCTGAGATTCCTGGAGGCAGAATCAACATTTTGGACTAAGGTTGAGGCAGGAGCCAGTGGCTGACTGCTTTGCTTTTTTGATCATCAGGTTAAATCCCAATTTCAGTCTCTGAATTTTCTTCAGGTATTTGCATGTGATGTCAAAAGAGGGTCTCGGAGTCCCTAGAGTTAGAATTATAGGCAGTTGTGATTTGCCAGACATGGATGCTGGAACTGAAATTGGTCATCTACATGAAAATTAGGTACTCTTTTGGAGGGGGATTGGATTTTTGTTGGTTTGTTTTTGTTTTTTTTTTTTTTTTTGAGTCAAAGTTTCTCTGCATAACTTTAGTGACTGTCCTGAAATTAACTCTTATAGATCAGACTGGATTCAAACTCACAGAGGATTAAAGGCAGTCACCACTACTGCCTGGCGAAAGGTAGAGACTCTTAATGGCTGAACCATATCTCCAGCCTTAAATGTAGGCGCTTGTACTAAATAGATTGTTTTTCTTACTTTCTCTGCTGTTATGATAATGAATACACTGACAAAGGGTTGTAGTGATGGATCTCAGTGTGAGAACACTTAGTACTTTTGCAGAATAGGAAGAGACTCCATTCTCAGGATACACACACTTGTTTATAACCACCTGAGACTCCAGTTCCAGGGATCTATGCCCTCTTCTGACCTCTGCTCAAACTGTATGTGCCAGGTTCACATATATACACCCAAATCATACAAATATATACAAATCAAATAAAACAAATGAATGTTTTTAAAAATATAATAAAAAGCAGGTTAAATGGGTTTGTTTCAGCATAAATTTGAGGGTATGTGCATCATGGAAGGGAGGTCATGGAGCAGGAGCTTGGAACATCTTGTCTGTTGATCTGCATACAGAAAGAAATAAAGCAAGATGAAGACTGGTGCCCAATCTGATTTTTCCTTTTTATTCAGTCTAAGACTCTAGCGCATAAGATTCATCTTCTCAGTGAATGTGAGTTTCTTCCCACCTCAGTTAACCAATCCATAAAACCCTTCACAGTAACGCATGAAGGTAAACCTAATCTTTATCATCCTTCACGAGTCTTCCCAAGTGCTTGTCTCCTGGGTGGCTATAAATCTTGTGAAGTGTAAAGCTAATATTAACTGTAACACCTACCCTGAAAAATCCTCACTAAAATTATTCTAGGTGAATCCAAAGCCAGGCATAAATTAAGACATTTTTAAAGTGGAAATTTAGTTGAAAAAAGGAATATTTGTTAAGAATGCTCATGAAATATTTTCCAGAGACACAAAGAAGCTTAGAATTATAGACAAGGAAAGACCTAGAAGGCAGATTTTAGCTTGTGCTCATACCTAAAGTGATGAACATTTATGTATTCTGAAACTTTTTCCCGCATTTGACCTAAGGGAAAGGATGACATGCCATTTAGCAAAGTCTTTTTGAGATGCTGGGCACACATAACTGCATAACTGCTCAGGACAAGGTCCTCTACATAAGCACACATGTGCACAGGTTGCTAAACATGTGCTCCTCTCATTATGAAAAGCAGAATATAAAATGCCACCTAACTCTGCTATCCAGATCTGTTAAAACTGAGGATCATAACAACAATAAAATATGTAATAGCAAGTAAATATTCTGTTATTCTTGCATTTCTACTCTCTAAGCTCAATAGTGAGGAGACTCCATTTTATCCATGGTAGCAACAAGTCCTATGCATACTTTGTTTTAATTGCAGGCTGTTCCCTTACTTTTTATTTTAATGACCAGAGGACTACATACGTGACTTGGTTAAAGAAATCAATGAATACTGTCTTTGAAAGACATCCTGAGGCTCAATTTTAAGACTGTACAGACAATGCCAATACATAAAAGGTGGGAGTTGTGGCTCAGAGATGACGATATGGGTGACACTAAATCATAAACCGTAAGTCTTTCAGGTCCCTTCCTTGAATTCGTTCTAGAAACTAAGATCAGCTTGGCAATCACTCAGGAAAGACAACAAGCAAAAGATGGGTTGAAAATCTTCTGAGACAAGCACATCATAAAATCCCTTCTGGTTTCATTCCTTAGGATCATTTAATGTACTAATGTTGAAGCAAGAACAAATGACTTTCATTGTTTCACGTAAACATTCACCAGTAGAAATGACTGAAGTTGGTTTTGTTTCCTTAACGTCTGGGAGGCTTGCTCAATAAATTGCAAACTGTTGTGTAAAAATGCATATATAATTATTTTTTTCCAATTACTTATCTTTTGTTAGCCAAATCAAATCTGATCACAGAGAAAAATGATGGTAACATAGTTGAGACAAATCGAAATTATAAAAGCAACAGACAATGAGTTAATGACAGACTATTAACAAGAGAATGTAATTGAATGATTTGAAGAGCTGCAAACCTCTTTTAAGAGATGATGGTCCTATGCACAGCACAATCATATTACACACTTCGAAGAGTAGACTATAATCTAAAAATGCACAGGAAACAGCAGGGAAAGATGCTATCTTCCTTAAAGAAGGGGTCAACAACTTCCAATCTGTCTAAATATACTCAAAGCACTAAGTAAATTATTTTCTGTTTTAGTGAGGAAACCAACATTACCTGACTTGAAAATTCTTGCTAGTTTTACTGAGTTCTTATTCTACACTAAACACAGTATAGATTGTGATGCCACAAACAATATTCACTATGTAACCTCAGCAATCCTGAAAAAGGTATTATCATTCCATATTTTGAGGTACATCACAATGCCATAGTAATGACAAAAATATGGTACTTGCCCCCAAACAGGCATGTAGACCAATGGAATGGAATTGAGGATTAAAACATGACTACACATAACTCTTTCAACTTAATATTTGGAAAGGATGACAAAAACATACATTGTGGAAAAGAAAGCATCTTTACCAAAAGATATTGGGAAAATTGAATGTTCATATATAGAAGAATGATACTAGATTTAAATCTACCACTTTGAATATTTTTAATGCTGAATTCTAAACAATTTTATTATATGTTCTGCCATGTTTATATAACTTCCCCTACATATTTTTCAATTTGCTCAAGCTTCAATATTGAATAGTTAATATACAATAGAGTTCTTGATTCACCTTCCAAATGATTAGTCAAAACTCAGGTCTAGTTATTTAACTAAAGACCCTGGAGTGGTCAAGCAGTGCTTTCCTCAAAGAAAAGAGTGCCATTCTTCCATTTTAAAGACTTCATTTCCATAAACATTGGAACATTCTTTAGCTAGAGTTTCTTATATAGTGGAGGTTAAAAACAAATTCAAAATACCCAATCAAGCCTAGCAACTGTAGCATATATGCAGCATGTCGACACTATGAGACAAAAGTCTTTGATTTTGCAAGATCTTTACAAAATAGAATAAGAAATATAAATCTCACAGAGAACTAAAAACAAAGCTTATCCTAAGGGATTTGTTTAGAAAGTAAGCCAGAACGAGTTCAAGTCTCAAGAAGTAACATGAAATCAACTGCCACAAGAGGTAGACACTCTTTGTACTTAAATCCAACATTAGTTTAGTTTTCTAGAGTCAGGACAATAGTCTTTATCATAAAAAAATGTATTTGCAACACCAAATAAATGACAAAATAATTTAAAATTTTGAGTGAGCAACTCAGACAGCACAAAATAAAATGCTAAACGGACTATAAATGCAAATATCATCTTCTGAGCTGTTGTAAGAAAGGGTTTAACACTTAGAAAATGAGAGATTAAACAAATGTTCTGAGTTTTTTTTTATAAAATCAAGATAGAAAAGATGCCATTAGAGAAAATTGCAATCTGCTGATAAGAAGCCATTTCAGCAAAACTATAGACAATCAAGAATTTGGGTGGATTTTGTAGAAAGTATATAATAATTCCTATAATCAAGCTGAGTTCAGCTGCAGTACATAATGAAAAGTTTGCCTCAACCACACTAAATGAAATTGCTAGAAAGATCTCAGGAACCAGTGGAGTCATAGAACTAGGTTCATCACCAAGCCATGACATAAGGGGGAAAAAAAAGAGGGTGAGAGGAAGAAACCTGACATTGATAAACCAATTGCCAGCTAAGGAAAATACTTGATAGAATTACTTGGAGCTATGATGTAGGTTTCATAAAATATTATTTTACACATTTAGGGTTTAATTTTTCATTTTTATTTTTAGCTTTATTTGTTTTTTTGTTATCAGTTATAGCACATTTCTATTTGATATGTCTTGGTGAGAAGTTAATCTGTTGGCAACAAAACCAACACACAAATTAGGGGAAATACTAAGGAGATAAAGTAAGATCTAGTGAGGACTTCCTCTAAATGTTAGAGAACAGATCAGTGCCAGACCCCTACCTATATCATCAGTTTTCAAAATGTCATTGTTGTGGGAGCCATTTGTTTTTTCCCAGGCTGTTCAGCCCAGAAATAATCACAGAAGGACGGAGAACATGAGCAAGGAAGTCAGGACTGTGAGGAGTGCATCCGCGCACGGAGACAGTGGGACTGATCTAATTAGAGCTCACCAAGGCCACCTGGACTGGGACTGACAGAGCATGTGATCAAACCGGACTCTCTGAATGTGGCTGACAATGAGGGCTGACTGAGAAGCCAAGGACAATGGCACTGGGTTTTGATTCTACTGCATGGACTGGCTTTGTGGGAGCCTAGTATGTTTGGATGCTCACCTTCTTGGACCTGAATGGAGGAGGACCTTGAACTCCCAACAGGGCAGGGAACCCTGACTGCTCTTAGGAATGGAGAGAGAGGGGGAGGGAGAGTGGGAAGAGGGGGAGGGAAATTTTTAATAAATAAATAAACAAATAAGAAACACTTTTATTTGCGATACTGTTTGGCCAATAACTTAAGCATATTTCTGGGTAACTCATATCTTAAATTAACCCATCTCCATTAATCTGTGTATTGCCACAAGTCTGTGGCTTACTGGGTAAAGTTCTGGCGTCTGTCTTCAGCAGGGCTACATGGCATCCCACTGACTCTCCCTACTCTCTCTATTTATATATCTCTTCCAGCCTGACTATATTCTGTAAAACCATTGGCCAAAAACAGCTTTATTCATTAGCCAATAAAAGAAACGCATATACAGAAGGACGTCACACACCGTATCATAGTCAGTTCTTCTTCTTCTTTTTTTTTTTTAATCTCAAAGAATTAGTTTTATTTTTTAAAAAGCAACTCTGGGTTACATAGAGAGTGATACATTCTTTTTTTTTAATTAAAAATTTCCACCTACTCCCTGCCTCCCCTTTCCCACCCTGCCTCCCCTTTCCCACCCGCTCCCCACCTCCCCCTCCCTCTCTAGTCCTAAGAGCAGTCAGGGTTCCCTGCCCCGTGGGAAGTCCAAGGTCCTCCCCTCTCCATCCAGGTCTATAAAAATGAGCATCCAAACAAACCTGGCTCCCACAAAATCAGTCCATGCAGTAGAATCAAAATCCAGTGCCATTGTCCTTGGCTTCTCAGTCAGCCTTCATTGCCAGCCACATTCAGAGTGCTCAGTTTGATCACATGCTCCATCACTCCCAGTCCAACTGGCCTAGGTGAGCTCTCATTAGATCCGTTCCAGTGTCTCAGTGGGTGGACGCACCCCTCTTCTTAACCTGTGTGTCTTGACCCCTTTGTAGCATCAAATGACTCTTTCAAAGTGGTTTCATACTCGATATTTATATTACAATTTATAATAGTAGCAAAATTATAGTTATGAAGTAGCAATGAAAATAATTTTATGGTTGAATGTCACCACAACATGAGGAACTGTATTAAAGGATCACAGCATAAAGAAGGTTGAGAACCACAAGTTTAGATTTCACCAACAAACAAATGGTTCTGGCATGAACTCCAAAATAAAATGTCTTGATTTAAGAAAATTGTGCCTCTGTGTTGACAAAAAGAAACATCACCATCCTATTGTGTGTTTAAAATAGATGTTTCACATTAATCTGAAGTCAGCAGAACTGCAAACTAGCCATGCTAGAGTAAAAGCATGCATAGTATTTAGGGTGGGGAATTATATGGATCTTTCACAATATTCAAATTATTATTTAGGTAATTTAGTCTAAAAGAACACTTGTCTGACAACTGTGAAGCTATGACTTTAATATATAGTACCACAATACAAACGAAACCTTTTAAAAAGAAAATAAGAAGCAAGTGGAAGTTACAGACGTTTAAAGATAGGCGAAGTTCAAATGTATTAAGATCTAGAAAACTTCTATCTATACCTTTTCTTTATAAGAATAAATTACTAGAATTTGTTGACTTTGTCAGAGCAAGCTGCATGTGAAACTCCTCCTTGCACAGAAGTACAATTGTTTCCAGCTGTCCTGTGAGTGTGGACTTCTCTACTAGGATATGTAATGTCTGTATGTGGGCATTTTGTGTGTACAGCTAGGTTCCTCATGCAAGCAGAGTCTATATTACATTCAAGCATATAAGAACTCAGCTTTCAGTTTAACCAAAGTCAGGGTATTTGGGCTATTAGAGAGCTGCAACAAGAAAACAGAATGAAGGGTTTTAACAAAAGCATGCAGTTGGCAGTGAGTTTGAAAAGAAAATGATTTCCTACCAAGTGGCTACTGGGAGAGGCTTTTTCCCAGATGAGATTGTAGAGAGGCAGAATTGGACAAAATGATCAAGAAACTTTCTTTGAAACTTCAAATATAGAAGATTTTTTTTCCTATCTTTTCATTCTGTCCTTCTTTTCCAAAAGAATTTTTTTTGGTAGCCTGCTCTCTTTCTAATATTTACCTAATTGGCTTTTTAAAGCCACTTTTGGTACAGCTATTTTGTTTATTGTGTATGGGTCTGTGTGGGTTTCTGTGCCTTGGAAGGCTTTGAGAGGTCAAAGGACAACTTGCAGGATTCAGTTCTTTCAACTTACCACACAGGTTCCATGAATTGATTGCCATTTGTCAGCCTTGTTGGCAAGTATCCCTAGCTGCTGAGCCATCTCACCAGGCCCCACACAATTCTCTGAGTTTACTATGACAAAATGCCATGAATAAAAATGGGCATTACATTTTTCAGGATCAGAAAACCCAAGATCGGTCAGTCTATCTGAAAAGAGCCCACTTTGTCTTGTGGGCCAAACGTGCCACCTGTGTGCTCACAGGGTTGGAAGAATTGTGAGGTCTCTGTGAGGCCTCTTTTCTACCTCATAAGTTGTCCCCAAAACTGCATGCTCACATCTCTAAATTCCACTTTGCTGAGCTAAAATGGTAGGAGTTTACTGTGACATTCAGACCAGAGCTGACATTGAGGCTAAAGGGATGAGGAACATAAGGGACATGAAAAACAATTCATTTCCTTTAATAAGATCCCTATCATATGGGCAGACCGTCTAACTAGAGCCTCAATGATATATCACTAACATAAGAACAAAATATGCACTTGAAATGAATTTGAAAGATTCTGCTAGAGTATACAAACTTTGAAAACACTCCAGACTTATCTGAATTTAAAACAATCTTCCCATTGTCCTTGTGAGATAATGTGTAGGGTATGATATACATCCTAAGTGATAGTATGTTCAGGTCATTTTTCCTATAATATCCCTAGGATATGTGTATGAAGTTATTTTAGGGGATAAGAATGTTGTTAGGATGACCTGGCTGCCTCTTAACCAGCTTTACTCTGCTTATCTACCCATAGCGACATTACACTCTCCTAGCAGAAAACACAATAGGTGTTTATCATCACTGAACACACAGGTTCCAAATATTCTTACCTTCTGGCACCAGAAGAAACTGTCTGTACTCTACTAAAGACCATTGTCATATTTCTACCCAATATTTGAAGAGGAGAACACAGCACTCTGAGCCAGCCTGTTTCTAAGACTTCTGTGGGGTCTTGTCCAATAGCTCCCATTCTCAAGTACCAGACTCTTAGCACTAGGAAGTGAGATCATTTAATCCCCGAAATGACTCCCAATGTCGATATTGGCCACACTATTTGTGAGACTCGGGATAAAATAAAAGAATGATTAAATAAAATAAAATGATAAAATAAAATAGATTAAGTATTTGAAAAGGATGACCTTTGACCACGAAGCACTGGGCCCCACGGGAGCTGAGGGCTTCAGGGAATTGGGTATGCCATTCGTCCATGAGCCTGCTCTGCAGATCTAGGCAGTAATGGGAATAAAGTAGTTATTGACACCTCTAACACAAAAGTGAGTACCATTTATTGAGACAGGATTTAAAAATGTCAAAAGAATGAGCTCACACAACATTGAGGTATAAGACAAGTCATTTAGGTTATTGTGACCTTGCATGGCAAGCTTCTTTTTTTCCGTTATTAATAAAATTTATTTATTCCATGTGTTTTTCACATAATATATCTTGATTGTGCTCATTCTGTTCTTTCACATCTGCCCCCCAGACTTGCACCACCACCACCACCACCACCACCATCCAGGAAATAAAACAAAATTCAATAGAAAAAGGTGAAGAAATTAAAATTTTTTAAAAAATATTTTTTTAAAAAAAGAGAGAGAGAGAGAAAGGGAAGGATTTAAAAATCTTGTCATGGAAGCTACAGTGTGACCCAATAAGTCATGCCAAATACTCATTGGTCCATACATCTCTACTTGCAAGTGTTCAATGCAAAGAGTCATTGGTCTGGTTCAAGGTCCCTGGTCTCCACTGCACTCTCAATGCTGGGCCCCCACTATAGCTCTTCCAGGACACACCCCTAATGTCCTGTGCTGGGGACATTCTGCAGCTTTGGGTCTGTGGGTCAGATCTCGTCACATGTTCCAGGAGATCACAGATGGGGTGTGTGCTGGAGCAGGCCAAGTCATAACTCTGGGTCTGGACCTGGGCAGCTGTAAGGTTGGCCCACCAGATGGCATATGGGGCCAGCTATCCCACACCTGTGATTTTGGGGGTGGCTCACACACACCTCTGCTAACAGGATTTAATCTGTTGTGGTACCCTGATGGGGCTCAGGAAGTTCAGGGTCTACTCTCCCAAGTTTTGCAGCTGGTGGGGATAGGACTAGCTCTCTCACTAATGAAGATAGCGCAAGCTCTCTCACCTGCCCCAGTTGTTGGTGGGTTGCAAGGAGGGCTTCTTTCCCTCATCACCCACCCCTCACCCATGCCGCCTCAAGAAATGGTGCAGCTCTCTCATGCTCATCTCATTCAGGTCTGACTCACCTACACCTGAGCTAGCAAGGTTGGCTCTGTTGTGCTGTCCTGACAAGGTACAGGACCTGCTTTCCTGAATGTCGTAGCTGGTGGGTGTCAGGGATGGCTCTCCCTCTCTTATGGCCACAGAGTCATCTCTCTCACCTGTCTCAGGCATTGATGAGGGGCAGGGCACTTCTCCCTCACCCACCCATGTTGTGACAAGACAGATAGGTAATGGGGACAGCTCTTCCATGGTAACAGATTTGGGACTGGCTCTCCCAAGCCTGAGTGGACTGTGTGGGCTCAATTGTGGCGTCCTGGCAAAGTGCAGGGCCTGATCTCCCGAATGTTACAGCTGGTGGTGGCCAGGGTTGTCTCTCCCTCTCTTATGACTACCGGACCAGCTCTCCCATCTGCTTCAGGCATTGATGGGCAGGAGGCAGCTCTCTGTCCTCTGTCCATGCTGCCATAATGCATATGGATAAAGGGGGCAGCTGACCCATGCTCACGATTTCGGAGCTGGATCACCCGCACCTGTTCTAACAGGTTTGGTTCTGTTGTGCTGCCCTGGTGGGTGCAGGGTCTGCTCTCTTTAGTGTTGTAGTTGGTGTGCGTCAGGGACAGCTCTCTTGCTCTTAGCTCTCCCACCAGCCCCAGGCATTGAGAGGTGGGGCTGGGAGTGAATATCTTTCCCCAATCTGTGTCACAGACAGGGGTGGGGTTTCCTGTGATCCTATCTTAAGATTGGTTTTCCTGTGCTCTCATCAGCAGGGTCAGGCCTGCTGTGCTGGCCAGACAAAACGAATATCTATTTCCCATGTTTCGTCCTGGTCAAGGAGTCAATTTCCTCACCATCTCAGTCCCTTCCTCTCTCATCTCAACAAATTTGTCTTAGTCCACAGGACCTAACCCATTCTCTCCCACCCTTCTCTCTCTCTCTCTCTCTCTCTCTCTCTCTTTCTCTCTCTCTCTCTCTCTCTCTCTCTCTCTCTCTCTCTCTCTCTCTCTCTCTCTCCTTCTCTCTCTCTCTCTCTGCCATGAAATCCATTACCATATGTCTGCTCACTCTAATAGAGGCCTTCAGGCTGGTACTGTGGGTATGTGCGGGCCTGTGTTTTCTCATAGCCCAAGGATGGAAGCCCCAGGCCTGTGGTTGTGTAGGTCTCCCTGCCTCACCCCCAGTCACCGTGTCAACATGATTTAGGGCAGGACCTTGTGTCCTCATTACCAGATGATTCTTATAATACCCACCACTTTCAGGCTTCTGGTCACTACATGTCACTACCTTTCATTGCTTGCCCTCTACCCTGACTGCATGGCTTGGGTAGGGGCTTGGCTGTGATTCTGCTGCTGACCAGGGTTAGAATTCCTTGCCCCTGCTCGGCTGTCTTCTGACTGGTGCCAATTCAGGCCTAGGAGGTGTCAGCAGCTCAAGTTGAATCTAACCCTCTTCTCCCCCCCAACACACACCGCAGGCTCAATTGTCTAGGGTGGCACCCTTTGTGACATGACAAGTTTCTAATGGCTTCAAATTATGTTGAAGATAACAAGAACTCTGCCATGCTTAGGAAAGTCATTTTCTGGAATACATGATGTAACTGATACATAAATAATCAACACCCTAAGCCATTCTCATTTGCCTATGAAACTATATTAACCAAGCATCTTGGACATCACAGAAAGAATACTTACTCTACACAAGTATAATTAATGTGCTTTAACCTAGTTGCCTCAAATAAACATATTTTTTTTTTACTTTCTGATTTACGGCATCACAATTTGCCTTTGAGGGTTAGTACCACCAAGTGTGTAAATACTTGAATTAATACTAACAGAATTTTCTGAATAGGCATAGTCTTTTAGCACAGTTTAGACACGATTCAATGTACAGGCAGAAATAAACAATTCTTCTTTAACTGTTTGAAGGCATAGTGGAGTCTCGAGAGTCTTTTTGGGGATTATAAACCTAAATCCCAGAAAAGATTGATTGAGTCGCTATGCTAGCTCTCAGTTTGGTCAGAGCTGGTTCTAGCTCAGTGGGAAAGATAATTCTGATACAGTTTATTGGTAAATATTTATAAGTGGTTTTGAGGTAAAAGTATCCCTCTGCTAATACAAATTATAATTTGTAGAATAGAATCTGCAAAAGACTCTTCTAACAATTGTGTTTTGTAATTTCAAGAGAGAGAAATGAGAATAAAGAAAATAGGGGTGAGAAGGACAGCAAGAGAAAAGGAAAAGACAGTCTTTAGGGGACAATTTCATGGACTATGCTAATAACTTTTCATCACTAGTTTATGATGATAAAAATACTGCAAAATGAGAGGCTATATAGTGGCTCACTCCAACTCAACAACCAGCTGGTTTACAGAATAGATGTTGTTCTTTTGATTAGTGTGTGTCTGTGTATGTGTGTGTATGTGTGCATTCGTGTACACTAGGATGCATACGCAGGTCAAAGGATAACTTCTAGGAATTTATTTGCTTCTTCTACTATGTTTGTACTGGGGATTGAACTCGGGTCTTCAAACTTGTTGCCAAACATTTTTACCTGCTGAAGGATCTCACTGGTACACCAAATAGAGTCTCAAGATTCGCATGCATCACTGTAACTACAGTGTTTTAGAGATCACTCAGGAGGCTAGAACTCTCAAGTAAGATCTTGACTTTCAAGTATTTAACAATAGCCTTCGATGTAGATTCTTCCAGTGGTTCTCAATGTTCCTCATGGTGCAATTCTTTAATACACTTCCTCATGTACTACTGACCCCAAACCATAAATTAATTCATGACTACTTTATAACTGTAATTTTGCTACCATAATGAACATAAATGTAAGTATCTTATATGCAGGATATGTGACTCCCAAAGGGTTGTGGCCCACAGTTTGAAAGCCACTATTTAGAGTTAAAAAGTTTAAACTATTTGCAGAACATATTGCTGAACAAGCATCCAGGTTTTTATTCAGTGGTAATAGATGCTCTTTAAAATTATTTATTTTCTTAAACTTTCTCTGGTATAGTCAATATTCCATATCATATATTAGATGTTTTAATATCTGCCTTAAACTGTACATTATTTAGCTGCCATTCTAGGCTGAACCATATCTCTTTCCCCCATCAACAGTTGTATTGGTGAAATCTCACATGTAAACACCCCACTTTTTAAAAGAGATTAATAGGATGTAGCAGAAGTATTATATTACTACTAAGTGAGAAAGATTCATCTTGGCATTTCATCATGACATTTATCCAACATTAGTATACATGGAAAACAATTCAGACAAACTTCTATGCTATAAATTTGGAAATGGCAGAAGCTTTAAAACAGGAATAGAGAAGCATTATGTCGTGACTGAAAAAGCTTACAACTTGGGCCACTGATATTCCTAAGGGAATAAGGGTACTTGTTCCCAAGCTTGAGGACCTGAGTTCAATTTCCCAGATTCACACATTAGGGAAGAGGACTGATACCAGAGAGTTGAAATCTGACCTCCACATAATGTGTCTCAGCATGCTCACATCTCCACTCATAGTCACTGTGAGGAACATACACTGTAGACTTGATCTCACATTGATGTTTTTGTAGCAACCTTCCAAAGAGTGGGATTACAGATATAAGCTATAACGCCTTCCCAATTACTAGATGCATTTTAGCAAAAGGAAAGTCGCTGTGGGAATAATCTTTTACATTTTTTAAAGAAGTATAAAGGCTGTCTTCCAGGAGCAATGCAGATTTTCCTCTTGATTGTTCCTTTCATCCAAATATCCAAACACTAGAAAATGATTGATGTCATCTCTCGTATATGACAGAGGAAATGTACAAACACAGAGAGATTTCTACTTCCTAACACTTCTACTCCCTAACACTTCCTAACACAAGCTTGAGAACTACTTATGTTCCCTAGATACTGTCTATTTCCCTACCGACCTGTCTTCATAATTATATCTATCTCAGAAAATAAAAAGGACAAAAAACACCAAATCATTACTTACACATACTCACACACAAACACACACACATAAAAAAAAGAAAACAAAACCCAGAAAATGTGGAATCCACTTTGAATTGGTCAAGAACTCTTGAGCACAATCCCTGTTACAAAGTATGGTTGATAAATCTGTCGCAGAAAACTGATTTTATCTCTGCAAACATGTATCAATTACAAACTTCATTAGGGGTCTCAATGCTAGGATTTTGTCTGGCTTAAATGTGTATTGTAAGGAGGCTTCTCGTTCATTTTCTGGCTGCCCAGACTCCCAGAATAACCACACAGAAACTATAATATTTGCAATACTGTTTGGCCAATAGCTTAAGCACATTACTAGCTAGCTCTTACATCTGTATTGAACCATTTCCATTATTTTATATTTTATCATGAGGCCTGTGGCTTACTGACAAGGTTCCAGCTGACAGCCTGCATCTTTTCCCTCTGGCAGCTCCATAGCATCTCACCACACGACTTTTTTCTCCCAGCATTCAGTTTAGTTTTCTCCACCTAGATCTACTCTGCCCTATCACAGACAAAGCCAGCTTCTTTATTTATTAACCAATAAAAGCAACACATAGACATAAGGACTTTCCACACCATTCCCCCTTTTCTGCTTAAGTAAAAAGGAAAGTTTTAACTTTAACATATTAAAATTACATATAACAAAACAGGTGTCAAGCAAGAACTACAGTATCTACTTTATTTTTATCATAGCTAAGGAAAACTATAACTATTTATTCTTCAACTCCATAAAAGACTCGAGAAGGATATACTATTACCTAAGTAAATAGGAAGTGCATGGCTAGCAACTTCCAAACCTCTAGAATTGACAGAGACATCTCACTGCCTGGACAGTCCCCCAAAGTTCTTCTGTAACTTTGCAGGCACCCATCTTCAGCTTACGTTCAGGTACCTATAGTATCTGGAAGACTTGTCCATGAAGCATAAAATTTGAAGATCTTTTCTGCCTTGTAATGACAAAGTCCATCAGTTGCTTTCTTCTGTGTCCTGCAGAATGTTTGGCAGAGTCTTTCATGAATCAGGAACCCTAAAGGACTGTCTCACCTTTTTTAGGCACCTTCAACAGTCATTTTTGTCTGTGGGTCCTGCATGTCCATTTCATACAAAATAACATCAAGCAGTCCAGACAATAGCAATTACTTCGAAAGGAAGATGGCCACGGTAGAAGCTTCTTATGGAGTTTGTTAGGCATTTGGGCAATGTTAGAGCCCATGTGACTCCAACAGGGCAAGAAACAACTTATTAGTGAAACAATGATGATGTCTCTACAGCTTGGGCTGAATGCTACAAATACATAATTAAGTGAGGTCTCATTATAGAGAAATAAGAACGTAACTTATTGAGAATTAAATTTGTGCTCACAAGGGGCTCTCACTGATAGCAGAAGTGGAAAAAAAGGAGAATTCTAGCCTCATTTTTGTGGTTGTAATAAAAATACCCTGGCCAAAAGCAACTTAGGGAGGAAAGGTTAGTTAGTTTGTTTATTTGTTGCTCATTTATTTGTTTTGGGTTAAAAGTTATTGCCCATGGTTAAGGAGACATCCCAGTAGTCACTCAAGCAGCTAGACATATCACATGCAGAAAAACAAATGTACGCATCACACCTACTTACTTACTGCTCATGCTTGACTTTTTTTACTCATATATAGTTTAGTGGTTTACCTGTGACATTTGTGATGGACCTCAAACCTTAATTCACAAACAAGGCAGTTCTCCACAGACTTTTAACAGGCCTACCTAATTTAAATAACTCTTTTATTGTTTTTATTGTGCTATACGTTCTTTATAGCACCCGTCCCACCTCCCCTGCCTTTCTAACCTATCCTGTGATGCCCTCATGCTCCCAATTTACTCAGGCAATCTTCTCATTTCCTCCTTCCTATTTAGATCCATGTATGTCTCTCTTAGGATCCACTTTATTGTCTGGGTATTCAGGAGTTGTGAACTATCAGCTGGATTTTTTTTGCTTTATGTCTAAAAGCTACTTATGAGTGGGTATCCCACACCAGAGGAAGGATGATCTCCAAAATACACAAAGAACTCTAGAAACTTTATAGCAAAGAAACAAATAATTCAATAAAAAAGGGCATAGACCTCGACAAAGAATGCTCAACAGACAAATGATAAATGTCTAAAGGGCACCTAAGGAAATGCTCAACATCGTTAGCTATCAGAGAAATTAAGATCAAAATAACTCTGAGACTCCATCTTACACCTGACAGTATAGTCAAGATCTAAAACATTGATGACAGCTTATACAAGATAGGATATGGGGTAAGGGGAACAATCCTCCATTGCTGGTGGGAGTGGAAACTTGTATAACTGCTTTGGAAATCAGTATGACGATTTCTCAAAAAATTAGGAAATAATTTACCTCAAGTCCCAGCAATACCGTTTTTGGCTATACACCAAAAGAAAGTTCAATCATGCCACAAGGGCATGGTCTCAGCTTTGTTCATAGCAGCATTATTTGCTATAGCCAGAATGATGAAGTGAAAACTGGTACAGCTGCTTTCAAAATCACTATGGCAATTTCTCATAAAATTAGGAAACAACCTAACCTCAAAATCCAGAAATACCACTTTGGGATATATAGTCAAATGATGTTTAATCATACCACAAGGACATGTGCTCAAATATGTTCACAGAAGTATTATTCCTCATAGCCAGAACCTGCAAACAACCTAAATACCCATCAAACGAAGAATGGATGAAGAAGATGTTGTACATTTACACAATACAGTACTACACAGCAGAAAAAAATGACATCTTAAAGTTTATAACAAATGAGTGAATCTAGAAGTCCATATTGAATAAGGTAACCCAGACCCAGAAAGACAAATATAACAAATTGTTCTTTATTAAGACTTTCTTTCTAAGTAATACTAATTTGTGGCAAGTTGACACTTAAAATTAGAGTTTGATAGGGATGAGAAAAGATCAAAAGAATAGTTCAGGTTTGATGAGAAAACATCATCAACAAAATCATGGAGGGAATTTAAAAGGAAAGATTGAAAGAAAATCAAAGTGAGAACTATCCAATTGATAGTATTGATAGTTTCCATTCAATGGCAGACACTTTTGATAAAATCTTTGTAATGAACAATGAGGCTATTTGTCTGAAAAAAAAGTCCTTGAATACTGAAAACATTTGAAGGAAAACAAGTGGACCAGAAGATCTTGATGTGATATTCCAGAAACCCACAACTTATGTGGGCATGGATACAGAAAATTTAAGGAAGCTCTTTATATTTTTTATTGTTTCTATTGAGCTATATATCTTTTCTCTGCTCCCCTCCCTTCCTCCTTCTCCCCTCTGCACTTTCCCATGATCCCCACGTACCCAAATTATAGGAGATTTAGTCTTTTTCTACTTCCTGTGTAAATTAGATCCATGTGTGTTTCTCTTAGGGTTCTCTTCATTCTCTAGGTTTTCTGGGATTGTGAATTGTAGGCTGATTTTTTTTTCTTTGAGTGAGTATGTATGATACTTGTCATTCTAGGTCTAGGTTACCTCACTCAACATGATGCTGTCTAGATTCATTCATTTTCCTGCAAATTTCAAGTTGTCATTATCTTTTTCTGCTGTGTAGTACTCTAATGTGTAAGTGTACAATACCTTCTTCATCCATTCTTTGTTTGATGGGTATTTAGGTTATTTCCATATTCTGGCTGTGAGAAATAATGTTTCTGTGAACATATTTGAGCACATGTCCTTGTGGTATGATTAAACATCATTTGACTATATATCCAAAAGTGGTATTTCTGGATCTTGAGGTAGGTTGTTTCCTAATTTTATGAGAAATTGCCATAGTGATTTTGAAAGCAGCTGGACCAGTTTGCACTTCTCCTGGCAATGGAGGAGTGTTCCCTTTACCCCACATCCTCTCCTGCATAAATTGTCTTCAGCGTTTATGATCTTGGGCATTCTTGCAGGTGTAAAATGGAACCTCAGAGTTGTTTTTATTTGCATTTCTCTGATGACTAAGGATGTTGGGCATTTCCTTAAGTCTCTTTCAGACATTTTAGATGCATCTGTTAGGGTTTATCTTTTTATATCTGTACCCCTCTTTTGATTGGATTATTTGTTCTATTGATGACCAATTTCTTGAATTATTTGTATATTTTGGAGATCTGCTCTCTGTCTGATGTTGGGTCCATGAAGATCTTTTCCAATTTTTTGGGCTGCTGTTTTGTCTTGTTGACCTTGTCCTTTGCTTTACAGAGGCTTCACTGTTTCAGGAGGTCCCATTTCCTAATTATTGCTCTCAGTGTCTGTGCTACTGGGGTTATATTTAGAAAGTGGTCTCCTGTGCCAATACATTCAAATGTTACTTCCCACTTTCTCTTCTATGAGGTTCAGAGTGGTTGGTTTCATGTTGAAGTCTTTGATCTATTTGAACTTGAGCTTTGTGCATAAAATTAGATATGAATCCATTTTCATTCTTCTACATATTGATATCCAGTTATGCCAGCACCATTTGTTAAATATGCTTTTTTTCCATTTTTTTGCTTCTTTGTCAAAAAACAGGTATTTGTCGGTGTTTGGATTGGTATCTCAATCTTCAGTTCAGTTCCATTTGTCCTCCTGTCTGTTTTTATAGCAATACCAGGCTGTTTTCAGTACTGTAGCTCTGTAGTAGAGTTTGATATCAGGGATTGTGACACTTTCAGAAGTTCCATTCCTATACAGGATTGTTTTGGCTATCCTCTTTTTTTGTTGTTTTTCTATATGAAGTTGAATAATGTTCTTTCGAGGTCTGTGAAGAATTTTGCAGGGATTTGGATGGGCATTTCATTTAATCTGTAGATTGCTTTTGGTAAGATTGCCATTTTTACTATGTTAATTCTACCTACCCATGAGCATGGGAGATCTTTCCTTTTTTTTGGTGTCTTCTTTAATTTCTTTCTTCAAAGATTTAATGTTCTTTTTTTACAGACCTTCCACTTGTTTGGTTAGAGTTACTTCAAGATAATTTATGCTACTTGTGGTTATTGTGAAGAGTGATGTTTCTTTGATTTCTTTCTTAGCCCATTTATCATCTGCATAAAGGAGGTCTACTGTTTTTTTGTGGTGGCTCTTTACATTTTACATTTACATTTTAAATGTTTAAAAATAATAACAAATATAGTAACAAATACTATATGTTTTGTGGTCACAAAACATATAGTATTTGACAACCTGTCTTTTTGCAGAAATCAAACTTGGATGAACCCAGCATCTTGGCTTAGTAGGAAGTAGTTAGATTTCATGCCTTGTGTAGCAATAGTGAGCCTAAATTTTCAGTACTCAGACAGGATGGGATGAAGGACAATGGCTGCTATGACACTGTCACTGGGCAGCGCTGGAGGAGAGTTGGAAAGATGAAATTTGGAAGGACATAATTAAAAAAAAGACAGCAACAACTAAAAACCACGTTTTAAATAAAAGACACAAAAATATAACAGTTTTCTTTTTCATAAATGACTATTACCTCAGGGAGTATTATTGAGATCCTGATTTTGACAAATGTTTTTATGAGCAGGTCAATTAGCTTTATTCCTGCACATGTGAACTGGGTTTCTAAAACACGTACATAAGAGCTACTGTGTCATTACACATGCGCATCCTCATTGCATTATCTGCATTGCTGTCACAGTCAGAAATGCCTGTGCTTAAGGCATGTTTCATAGTGTTTAGATTTTTTTAAATACTATACTCCAACTAAGCTATTTCCTTTTGCAAATGGCTTTTTTTTCCTTAGGCCAAAGATAAAACTAACTACAAGACTCCAGCAACCCATTTGGAATCTACTAAAAGTTTTAGGCTCACTTGATAGGATGCAGATTACTAACTAATTAATTATTTAAAACATAAGGATTTTGAAAGAGCATAATCCATAACAATACATGAGTTTTTCATAGATTTTAGCAAAAAAATTAAAAATATTTCACAATCGTTCTCCTTGAATCTCAGAGTGAGCATTGTGAACTCATAATAAAATAAATATTAACGCATAAACTCATAAAGTGAAAATAAAGTTAAAGACCAAAACTATATAGTATGCCAACTAAACTGGACATAAATGCCCTGAAAGAAGGTTGTGTTTATAAGAAAATTTTTATAAGAGATTAATTTTCAAACATTGCTCCTGAGTAAAGATCTATTTTTTCTGAGATAAGAAGGTCTTGTCTAGGTCTTTGGGGCTTTGGTAGAACAAAGCATAAGAAACTGTGACTAATATGTAGCTTTGAACTAAAACATTTACCATCTCTTAGGGACATCAGATCATCGGCTTCTAGTACTAGTAGTTACATCACTGTCTGGTTCTCACATCTTTGGGCTTAGATTGTTTATCACAACCAATTTCTTGCTTCTTCTCCCTGTGAATGGTAAACTGAGGTTTTCTTCACCTGGATAATCACACTGAATCAGTTTTCTTTTGAAATCTCTTCATTCACATCTGTGTCTAATCTTTATTAGTATTCACATGAAATCTATTCTTTCTGTTTTTTCTGGAGAACCATAACTAACATAAGAATCAGCAAGAGGCTGGCAGTGGTGGCGCACACCTTTAATCCCAGCACTTGGAAGGCAGAGGCAGGTGGATCTATGAGAGTTCAAGGCCAGTCTGGTCTACAAGAGTTGTTCCAGGACAGGTTCCAAAGCCACAGAGAAGAAACCCTGTCTCAACCACCCCCCAAAAAAAAGCAGCAAGAAAGTTCTTAATCCCAAGTTCATAAAGTAAAGCTGTGAAGGAATGAAGATAAATCCCTTTATATTTATGCTGAAGAAAATAAAAAAAAGAGTGAGAGAGACATATTGCCAATTACCTATATTTGTACAGAGTAAAGAGATACTATAGAATATTGTCTCAGACTGAATATTAGGCATTACCAGGACAAAAACCAAAATGTCATAATTGTCATTTAAATACTTATCTTGAACCTTCAAAACAATGCAAGTAAGCAAAGTAAACAACCTGTTTATTTCTTTGAAAGATCCAAGTATACATCTTCAGAGAGGGTGAATAGAGAAATCTAAAGACAACTAATCCACCTGTTGTAGGAATGGTACAGCTTTGATCTATTTGCATGATCTGAAAAGAAACAATGTATAAGAACTCTATTCTGATAATCAAAATGAAAGAGCATCACATATTCAATGTCTTTATCTGATTGAAGACTATTTTTTATAGGCATGTGCTAACCTAGATCATTTAATAGATTATTGGCTTAATTGAGTTAGCCGTGTCCTTAGTTAGAATTAATTCTTTTGTGTAAAATTATAATGAAAATGTAGAGAAAATACAAGAGAAATAGCTCACACCTATAATCTGTTTTTTTTTCTCCTTTGTGGGAGTTTGGCCTAAAACTCATTAATTAGTCCAGGCTAGCCTCAGCCTGTTTGCAATCCTTCTACTTCAGAGCTAGAGTGTGATATTATCTCAAAAAAATTATCCGATAATGGAGAAAAAAAATAAAAACAACCAAACCGGGATAAAACACATTCTCTCTCTCTCTCTCTCTCTCTCTCTCTCTCTCTCTCTCTCTCTCCCTCAACACATATATATATATATATATATATATGCCACCCATCCTTAGACAAAATCAACAATTTGTTATTCCAGCATCCTTATAAAAATACTGGAGGAATTACTGAAATAGGAATGTCATTTACCATGTTTAGAATCTAATAGAAAATATAGAAATACAGGTCCAGAAGACAGAATTGCAAATCACACAGAAATCAACTTTTCTGGTGTTTTCTTTTCTCTTAAAGGCCTTTGAATTCATACAGAGCATCATCTAATTCGTCAGCTAGTGTAAAACGTGCATCAGCTGAGCAGAACATGATAGTGAGCTCATACATTAGTGAAGAGTGCTTTCTTCTGTATACCACATTTTCTCAAGCAGAGACAGCCTACTAAAAATTTTGAATTACTTGAAATTTCCTTTCATTAAAATAATGATTTTCAAGATTGTTTTTCTTCTTGGACATTTGACTTATCTTCCTTTCTGGTTGCCTAGAGAAGAAGCAAATATTTCACCCTGGCACGAAGACCATCTAAGTCTTCAACCATAGCATTGCTTGTAATAAAGATTCTGACTTCATGTTTTTCAGTTTGCCTTTGTGTAACAAACATTGAAAAAAACTCAGCTATTATGCATGATTTGGCAGGAAAATAATGCAATTATATCTATATATCTATAGAATCTAGTTTTCTGAAGCAAATTTGATAAATATTCATTTGCCTAAGTATTTTCTATATTTGTCCATTGACGTCATTGAGTCATCAAAACCAGATATTGGGTTTTTGACGCTGTCAAATAGTCTAATTCATTTTGAGATTGAATTTTTTCTGTTAGTTTTTCTAAAATGCTCAATTGATGCATTATGGAGTTTAAATCACCATATCTAATATATTTCTGCAACCCATGTGTGGGGAGCTTACAGGCAACCTAGAGCCAACAATCATTTCATCCTAACAAAATGCAATATTTATTTTAAGTTCTTGCTTGCTATAAATAGGGTTAGTAGATCACAGATCTCCTGTTTCCATCTTCATGTGTTATGGGGGAAGTTGGCCTTTTGCTTTTGATATTATGAATATAAGCACAAATTAATGTGTGATCTGTATTCTACTCCATCCTCTAAGGTTTTTTTCTTTCTGTCATCCTTATTGTATCCTTGTTTCTATACTATCAGAGAATGATGCCAAGAAAGAGTGGATTAGTGGTGAACTTTGGAGTGAAAGAGTTGTGTATACTTGTTGTTTTGAAATTCATGGTAGCAGTAAATCAGCATTTTATTACAATACCTGAATTGCTGCAGTAGAATGTCTCATAAAAATGTTTAAAAATGTGTATTTATTTGGGTCCACATTACATCAAAACTGTCCATCATATCAGGGAACACAAGGCAGCAGGAGCATGATTCCATCGCTTGTACCATGTCCATAGTCAAAATGCCGAGGGAGAGAGAGAATGGCGGTACTCAGATAACTTCATTTTCCTTACCCAGTTTATGGCTACAGTCCATCAAATGGTGCTATGTAACAGTAAGATGAGTTTTTCCATCTCAGTTAATGCACTCTAGAAACCTCTTCACAAATATGCCTAGACGTTCATATCCACTATAATTTAAATCTACCCAGTTGGCCCTCAAGACTAACCATCATAAACCAAAAATGACGTAGAATCTAGATATATGAACTATCCTGGTCCTGTCTTATACATTTGTTTATGATCAACATAACATTGTTTAATGATAAACAATGTTTATCAACACTGATTCTCAATTACTACATTTTTAATTGAAAATAGTATTTTCATACAATATATTCTGATTGTGGTTTCTACAGGTATTTCATATGTGGTTTCTACATGAATTTCAAATTCTGGTAAACTGATTTACCTCTCTCAATAGAACAGATGTTAATATATTTAATACATTTGGGTATTTGCTAAAATAATGCAATTTGGTAGGTAGGTTTAAAAAAATAGAGGTAGAGACTAGGTGACGGGATGGTATAGAGGAATTAGGAAGAGAGGAGGGTTAAATATGATATAAATAAATAGTAGAAATATATGGAATTCTCAAAGAATTCATAAAAATATATTACAATTAGGTAAATAGTACAATAAAACAATTTCATTTGAGGGGAGTTTTGAAACAATTATGTCTATGTAACTCAAGCATATTACTCAGGACATATAACCTTAACTAATTCATGCTACTTGTAAAATTTTCATTGCATGTTCAAAAGATACTTATTACCTTACACAGGATGGGGTTTTTTGTTCTATTTATTTGCATGCAAGTTTCAAGATGTCATTCCTTTACTGATGAGTAGTACACAAATTTGTAAATGTGCCACATTTTCTTTATCCATTCTTCAGTTGAGGGGCATATAAGTTATTTCCAGGTTCTAGCTGTTACAAATAATATTTCTATGAACATAGTTGAACAAATGTCCTTGAAGTATGATTGAGAATGTCCAAGTGTGGTGTTGCTGGGTCCTGAGGTAGGGTGAATCCCAATTTTCTGAGAAACTGCCAACTTATTTCCAGAGTGACTTTTAGGAGTATACATTCCCACCAGCAATGAAGGAGTGTGTCTCTTAAGGTCTGTACATACTCAAAAGTGGATTCTAGCTGCAAAGCAAAGGATATTGAGCCTATAGTTTAGGATCCTAGAGAAGCTAAGTAACAAGGTGAACCCTAAGAAAAACATACATAGATCGACCTGGGTAAAGGAAATAGACAAGATCACCTGACAAAATTGGGAGATTAGTGGTAGGGGTAGAAGAGAAGGTGGAAGAGGAATGGAGAAGAGGAAGGGGAAGGAGAACTTTAGGGAACAGGAGAGTCATGATGAAGGAAGGACAGAAATAGGATCAAGGAAAGAGATATTTTGATTGAGGGAGTCATTATAGGACTAACAAATAAAATTCCCAGGAATCCACAAGGATGACCCCAGTTAAAACCTTAAGCATTAGAGGATAGGATGCCTGAAATGACTTTGCCCTGTAGTCAGATTCATAAATATCTTAAATATCACCATCATCCAGAACCTTCACCCAGCAACTGATTGAAACAGAGACAGAGACCTGTGTCAGAGCACTGGGCTGAGCTCCCAAAGTCCAGTTGAAGAATGGGAGGCGTGACAATTGTGTGGCTGGGTAGACTGTGGGGCCACTGCCAATGGCACCATAACTTATCCCTACTGCTTCTACTAGCTTTGGATGGAAACCTTGCTCAGCCTAAATATAGTAGGGAGGGGCTTGGACCTTCCCCAAAGCCTCTGTGGAGTGGATGGAGGAGTGGGGTGGGGGTTAGGTGGAGGAAATGTGAGGAGGGGAGGGAGTAGGAACTGGGATTGGTATGTAAAATGAAAAAAAGATAGTTTGTTTTATTTTTAAAAATAATAAAATAAAGGATGCTTATTTAGTTTCCTTTCTCTTATAGTTTAATTTTTATTTTTTCCTGATGAATAAGTACTTTATTTCCAAGTATTTGACTAGGTCTTCCTCTGGTGTTCTTTAACCCACCAGAATTTTTTCTATTATAGAATGTAAACTAAGAATCAAAATTCAATGTTTCTTGAAAGAAAGCTCATTAACCCCAATGTCATTTATGAATAGGTCAAGAATTTTCTCAATGTTCTATAAGGATGGCACTTTCACATATTGGGTTTCTGTTGATCTTGTTCTTCCTACATCAATAATTGCACTGTTTTAGATAATGAGGTGCAGTTAATAATTGAAAGCACATACAAAATGTTCAATGACCACCGAATTCCAAGTAACTGTAATAGGCTTCTCTCTTTGATTTACAGCATACATAAAATTTGTCCTTCTTTTAATCATGAATATTTTAAAATTCCGTGGCACTCATCCCACTCTACTCGGCTATGTCCTTCATGTTTTGTAATTAATCTTTCCTGGAGTTCTTGAGTCCTACAAATACTCCAGTTTAAAATAGTTTTTCCCTCTTGTCATTTAGACATTTGTATACAACAGTTTTCCTTAGGTATTTTCCAAAATAATTTATTCAAATTTTAATGTTCAATAGTCTCATTTTACTATGTTTCAGACATATTTCTTGTTAATGGTTTATACCTAAATTTAATAGCCAGCCTAATAAGATTTTACCTCATATTTTTACCTACACCCATCATTTTATTTTATTTCTTTATATTGTTAGATTCCTGTTTTTACAGTTAATATTATTTTTCATTCCTGCTTGTTTATTTGGAAGTAGTTGATTTAATTTTTATCCCCCATATAAATAAATATATAGCTTCATATATATTCCCTTATTTGTCAATTTTCAAATGTGCACACTGATTTCATTGTTCCCTAACTCCTAAACTTTCTTTCTTCTCTTTCCATTTCTCTTTTCCTTGTTCCCTTTCTTTTCTTATTTCTCCCATTTTTACTTTCATATCTTTTTTACATAGGGAACCTGCTCAATAATTCCAAAGAATGGTAACATATGGGGAATCTGTTGTCAGAGATTCTTGCTAAAATAAGGTTACTATCTTTTATTTAGAGTTGATTGCACCTTTCGTGAAGTCAGAAACAAAGTCCGGTGTGATCTTGCATACTGCTGACTCAATCTCTACAATGGAAACATTTTATGTTGCTATATAAAACCCTATCAAAATATCAAATACTACTACAATAATACTGATAAAAAATAGCTGTTGTTTGCAGTTTTATAGGCTTGTTTGCTGCCGCCTGTTGTGTGACTTCTGTTTCCCAGGGGACAGGAAGTGAGATGTCCCAGAGACAATGACACAGACTGGGAGAGATTCCTATGCAGAAGCTCCTTATTGTAAAATGGATGGGGGGGGGGGCCAGGTTTATGGGCTTAGGGAAATTAACCTGCTGCAGGAATGTTCTGGTTGGTCCTTTAGAAACTGATGGTCACTACTGGTGTGTTATAATTAGCTAGGAGTCCGTGTAGTCAGCTGACTTGTTATCTTGGCCAATTTTGTTTACTCCTGGTGACTTTGCTAGCGCTTACTTATGCTGGCATTATTGCCCTGCCTCACTGGTTCAATATATATATAGCCAATTCAGATTTCATCAGTTTGATGTCCTCAATTGAGTGTGTGTATGATTTCATGCAGTTTCATCCAATTTGTTGTTATTATTTATCACAGGACATTTCTTTACTGGTAGTGTTTATTTGTTGTCTGTGTGCCTCTTCCCTGATAGGCTTGTCCTTTGTTTGAGTGGGAAAATTTTCTACTATGGTTTTGTTAAAAATATGTTCTGTGTTTTGCCTGGTGTTTCCTCTCTTTCCTCTGTATTTAATATCCCTAGATTTGAAATTTCCCTAATGTCTCAAATCCACTGTGATTTGAGTCCTTTTTATCAGATTTAAAATTCTCCTTTACTGAACTATCCATTGATTGAGCTATCCACTTTTTTCTACCTTATTTCTAAGACTTGAAGTTCTCTCTTTCATGTATTTTAAATTGTTGATGAGACTTATGTCTTACATTCTGAACTTTTTACTTTTAGTTTTATTGCACTTTTAGTTTTTCTTAGTTTTATATTTATTTTCTAAGTTATAGTTTTATGCCTTGAATTATTTTCATTATTCTCCTCACCAGTTTTTTTCATGTCTTCATCAAAGCATGTAATCATACCTGCTATAAAGTCTTTGAATGTATTCATAATTGCATTTTTGATGTCATTGTTTTGTGTTTTAGTTAAATTGAGTTTCTTAGAGCCTGCAACAGTGTGACTTCTGGCTTTTGGAGGGGACTTATTTTCTTAGATGTTTATATTAATGTTTTGACAATGGGATCTAAGGATTTGGAATTGCACTGTTTGGGATGCTACATGATGTCGAATTTTGATCTCAACTTTGCTGGATGGGTTTGCCATTTTGTTGTTGTTGCTGTTACCTAACCTGTGTCCTTGCCAAGTATGAGGATGTGGTGAAGGACTGGGGTATCCTGGGTCTTCACCAAGAATTTGAGACCCTAGGGGATAAAGGTGAGTTGGGAGGAGGGACTAACACGTGCAGCTAAAAATAAACTCTTCTGCCACTATGAGGTTTCCTCATCTGCCCCTGAATTTGTTTTATGTTTTCTTTAATAAGTCATGCATATGTATTTCTACATTTCAATACATGGCATTCTATTTCTAAGGACACATAATTGGAAACTCTGTAAGCTGCTATCCCATCCACTTCTCTGCGGGCTTAGGAAAACATGACTACTGCCTGAATCAGCCCAGAGCTGTGTGTTTGCCATCTGGTACACATTACTACTTAGCTGAATATTACCACAGCACATGCTCTATGTAATCTTTCCACCTAGTGTGAGGTGTTTATCTGAAGCTGTAAGAATTTCTATTCTACGTTTATTCGTTACTATTTAGAATTTGCAAGAAAAGTATAAGATTGTTTCTAGCACTATAGATTCCTTCCAATATATAATGTTTATAGCTGAACATAATAAGTCAGTCAGTGGTCAAGCTTTTCTATCAAACAAACAACATATGGCACTCCTAAGTCTCCATTCCTAGGCTTCTGAATCTTGTCAACATTTTCCTGTATGTGTGTTTGAATTGTGATGTTCCCACTAAAAACGCTTCAGTATCTATTATTCTCACTCTAGTCAGCACATCAGAGGTCTGACCATGGGTCTGTACAGTAAATGAGAAAGTCCACATGTACTTATTAGCTCGTAACCCTATGCTAAACCCACTTTATGTGGGAAGCAGCACGCAGTTATTTGGTTGTCTGGCTGTACATCACTGAAGAAGTATCTTAAGTTTTTATACAGTCGTTTCTTTTTGAGGTTCCAAGGTAATAATAACAAAAGTGACAGGAAACCTGTCCTGAGCCCTTACTGGATATGGACACCTCTGCAAAGCACTTAACAAGCTGCTCCGTTTCATTCTCACAGCAAGCCTTTGGGCTCATAACATTATTATCCCTGTTTTACCAAAGAGAAAATTGAAGCTCATGGAGGTTTCCCTGTCTGTTGAAGGTTTTTGCAGCGAACATGGTGCTGAATCTTAAATGAGATGTGAATATCAACAATCTAAGACTCTGCTATGCTCTGGATACCTGCTTTTTAACACCTTATATTTAACGCCAGGAAAATAGTTGATTCTATAGTAATCACCGTATTCAAGCATGAGTTTTATGTGAATGATACCCTTTTTATAACCAAGTTCATTCAGTAATTTAAAAGGCAATAAAAGCCTGTATATTAATGTCAAAAGTGTGAAGATTTGGGAAAGGGTGGACTATTGGTATAATGTAGCTTTTAAATCTGAACAGAAGTATAAATGCTAGTCAGTGAACCTATGTAACTAAGCAGAGGGCATTAAACACTAAAGAATATCATAAACCCTTATTACTAAACTGAACTGTTGATAATTATAAAGAGTTCTTTAAGAATTAGTCTAAACAATCCACTAATCTATTTGCATCAGTGAATTCTGGAAAACAAATCTCATATTACATCAAGTCGGGGTGGGAAGAATAAATGCGTAATGAACAACCAGATGAGACTTAATGAACTCTTTAAAGGAATCTGAGGTGAGGTCAGGTTGTTATGGGATGTCTGCTTAGATCTCACTGTTACAGGTGGGAGCAGCAGGCTGCTTTCTTAGGAGCACTCCTTGTTATTCCCGGTCACATAGCAAGAATGCAGCGCCTGTCAGTGACGGACAGTGTCACAACTGCTTCACTGCACGGGAATTAACTTGAAGGTCTCTTCGCGAGGCCTGCTATGTTCTGTTAACTGCACAGACACTTGATTGTGCTAAGCACATCTGTCCAGCTCAGTGAGAGACACACAGCAGGGGAGAAGCTTCAGATTTCAGAGGCAAAGCTGCGGAAAATCTTCAGAGGAATGTTTTAGGCAAATGGTCACGTCAGTCAGTACCAGTTACTGTAAAATAAAATGGTCATGGAGTGGCTCAAACCACAAACATACTTTTCTCAGAGTTCTGGAGGCTAAGGAGTCCAAAACTAAGGTTGAACCAACCACAAGTTCCAACACAGGCCCGTTTTCTGGTCAGCAGATGAGACAATCCTCAATATGTCCTAAGATGTACAAACAAAGAGAAGGAGAGCGGGACTTCTAATCTTTTAAACAAGGATACGTTTTTATTCCCAAGGACTTCATCATCACAGTTTGATGACAACCCAGTATCCTCAGATGACAACAATGGCTTCAGCAACTACATCACCTCATGCCTAGAGGAAGCATCATCATCATCATCATCATCATCATCATCAACAACAACAACAACAACAAAAATGAAGGGACTTATACAATCCCCTTCAAGGAGAAGTCCTCCAAAGACTTAAAGATATTCACCAAACAGTGCTTCTTAAAGATTTCATGCAGGAACTTGCAGATAACCTTCCAGATCACATCTGCAATCAGTATCCACCTATATACCATAATTAAACCTGAATCACCTCTTCAAAAGACTCTATATACAGACGTATATAGACACTTCAGGGTTAAGTCTTCATTTAGGATTTAGAGAGTGAAGAGAACAAATTTTATCATAGTATCCCCTTTAGCTTGATGTTCAGAATGATGGCTGTTTCAGCATCAACTTAATTTGAAGCCATCATGCTAATGTCTTAAAGGAAGATGATCAACCAAATTCATGTCTATATCTAAACATTTAGCAGGAATGATAGTCTTTGCCAGTAATTCTTTAAAGATACTAATGGCCATTATTCCATGAACATAGGGCATTCACAGCAGTGAGTACTTCATACATGTCAGAAGCAATCCCCACTGTAAAGGAAACACAAGATAAAAAGCAGCACCCATACACTAAGGATGACTAAATTCAGGCCCAGAAAGGTCAGATATTTCAGTGAAGTTCCAGAATGAGTAATGGGAAGGACTAAAGGAAACCCATTTTTAAAAAGGAAAGTTCAGATTGTTTTCCTTTTTGTTTTCTGTGTTTTGTTGTTTTGTTTTGGTTTGCTTTTGGGGGGTTTTGTATTTGTTTTATTTATTTATTTATTTATTTTGAGACACAATTTCTCTGTAACTTTGGAGCCTGCCCAGAAACTTGCTCTGTAGACTCAGCTGGCCTCAAACTCATAGAGATCTGTGCTCTGCTGCCTCCCAAGTGCTAGGAATAAAGGAGTGTGCCAACAAACATACCTCTTACAAGATTTGTTGGAATTGTTAAGCACCATATAGTAAGCAGTAGATATTTTTATTTTCCTTTTCGTATTCCCTCTACTCAGGAAAATTGTGTGAATTTTCCCTTGTTACCTTTATTTGAGTGGTTAGGTAAATAAGATTTTAATAGATCAGAAGCCACAAAAACTGTTTCTTTGCTAGACTTGTATATAAAGCAATATGAAGTAATTGATAAAGGAGAGAGGTAGATTAAGAAAGTATAAAGTGGCCTGACATAACGGTGATTGATTGTTACATTAGCATAACATAAAGTAAGACATAAACCCTGATTTAGGTTTATCAGACTTTCAGCTCTATTTATTAACTCCTGGGGTGGGAAATAAGGAATCTGAGAAAAAGGGGTCTACTTGTTCTACAGCTTCCCCATTATCACACCACTTTAATTCCAGTTCAATTTCAGACTAATGTCCATTTAGAAGTCTGATCTGACCTGGAAGATGGCAAGTTAATCTAGCATAGCACATTAAATACCAGCTGCAAGGTGATTGTGCTTCCTTTATCAATATTTGTCTTTATAAAATTATCACAATCATGAAGGTGAAACTTTGCAAAATACGACACCCCATGTCTCTAGGAAACACAAACTGATAGCAGACATCCTGATCCCATGTATGATACAATCTTTCCACTCCCTCTGCTGACATTTTACTTGAACAATAGGTGATGGAGTGCTTTGAAAATGTATCTGTATGAACTAGACTACACAGTTTTGATTGGTTATAACTTTTACATTTGCCTCTGTCGTTTGCAGATTTTTCTTGATAAGGAGTGAATATTATTCTTATCTTTGGGTATAAAGACAAATGTTCATAGATAGTTCTTAGGTATTATTCTGGTTTAGTAAACAGAATGTTGTAGGTTCTCCTCCAATGACCATGACTTCTCTATCACTGGATAGTTAGCATTTTTTCTAATAACAGAATGGTGACCCTCTTGTGTAGCAGGTAGTCAAGTCCAAATAGAGAACATACCACCATGGTATGCGTGCTATTATTGTATCTGTTGGGTCACTGACTGGTGGATAATGCAGTTTATAAACACTGTAGCTGGGTGGGACTGTTGATTGCCTTCCTCATTTGAAATTGTACATATACTGTCTGTTGCCATGGAAACGTGTTTTCAGGGAGGCTCACCAATATGACTGCCCAAATGTGAGCTGAACAATGATAAGATCTAGAAACATGCCAGTCCACAAGCCTCAATTATACCTTCCGAATTTTAGTTTCAACTGAGTAAAGCTGGGAGCAGAGATAGATGGTCCTCCACAGGGAAAAGTACACCAGTTGTTTATCTAGCACCAAAGGTCAGTACAAAAATATACATGAAATTAATGTTATATCTTTTCAAGTGGTTATATTAGGAATATAAATATATCTCTATACAAATACATGCATGCATATAATAACACAGTGAAAAAAGAGGCCATGGATTTGAGGGAGAGCAGAATGAGGTATATGCGAATGTTTGAAGGGAGCACAGGGAAGGGATAAATATTCTAATTAAATTATAGTCTCAAAAATAAGAAAAAGAGCACAGGCTGTGAATAGTACTTAATGACAGAGTAGGTGTTTACTGCAATCCCCAGAAATTAATGTCTGTAAGAATGCAAAGTCTAGAGGGTGACGAAAGTTCATTCTGGCAGCAACTGGGAGGAAAGAAAGAAATGGGGAAATTGAGGGTAGGTGATACAGAAAACCACTTGACAGTTTTTTTCTGATTTTCCTAAGTATACATCTATAAGCTTTTGGATTGGACTATGATTTAGAGTGCTGTGGATCTAGGTTTTCATAGAGCTAAAGCAGAAATTAAGGAAAGAAGTCTGAGAAGGCTGTCTGAATCAGCTAGCATAAACAAGAGGCTTGTAGTCATTCCTTATCTCCTTGATATTCACATCTGGGAAACCATTTGGACAGCGTTGTGCAGAGCTAGGACTAAGCTATGATGTGAATTGATCTTTCCAACATTTCAAATCTATGTTTGTTTGTTTTTTAATTTGAAATACATCTGAAACCCTTTACCTGTCTTTTCCTAAGAGGCCTGCACCATTGCTTCGGTTTTCTTCTTTCCTTTAGCTAGGGAAGCTTGGTTTGTTAAAGCATTTTTTTTTCTTTTAGATAACACTCAGTTGGCTCAGGTTTTCTAACTGAAGCAATGGGGTCAAGACGCAAGGTCAGACCTGACAATTCAGATCGTCTGAGTTCCTAAATGACTTGAAGTTTAAAGAAAAAAAGAAAAAGAAATGGAAGAGACCTTATTCTACTTAGACACTTTAACGAGTAAATAATTAACCAGATGTCAAAGTTAGTTGCAGTTGGGTTTCTTTTTCTACCTTTCCCTGCCTCCCCCTGCCTCAGAGTATTCTTGTGCATAACTGAATCCTTGAGTAGGGAGATATTCTATAGATGCTTGGTTTTCCCCTCCTGAGAGATGATCCTTTCCACAGCCCTGCCATTCCAATTTTGTGAATGAAAACAAAAATGATGACTTAACTTAATCATTCTTACATATAAATTACCTGTGACAAGTGAAAAGTATTTTACAATAAGATTAAAAATTAACTAAGATTAAAAAATTATAAAGTTACTATCTAAAGTTAGTATCTAAAGATAGTTAGCTATCTAAAGAAGTTAATTGAGGGACTAGAGAGATGGTTCAGAGATTAAAGCACTGACTGCTCTTGTAGAGGTCCTGAGTTCAATTTGCAGCAAGCACATGGTGGCTCACAACCATCTATAGTGATATCTGGTGCCCTCTTCTGGGCTGCAAGCATACAGGAAAACAGAATGCTATATACACAACAAATAAAAAAGATCTTTAAAGATTGATTTTCTAATGGGAAAGACTTTGTTGACTCCCCTGGGAAGCCTCACCCTCTCAGAGGAGTGGATGGGGCATGGTGGGGGAAAAATGGGGAGAGCAGGAAGAGGGAAGTGAGTGGGAACTGGGATTAGTATTTAAAATGAGAAATGATTGTTTTTTAAAAAAAATTAAATGCTGCAGGGGCTGGAAAAAATAATGTAACTGATGTAAGAGTTTCTGGAAACAGACTTGTGTAAAGTTGTAGATATTCTTACACACAAGTTTGTCATGAGATTCAAGACATACCAATGACTATTTTAAATGTGTGAAACTCCTGAAATGCCCATATGAATTAGGAAAATAAAAGCATAACTTACACAGAGAACATCCAAATGCTGGTTCAGAGCTTGCATCTTTATTCCTGTGGCCACAGAGAAGATTGTTAAAACAGAGCTGGTTATTTACTCGGCAATCCACAGACCCTTTATACAGTTCTCCTCCTTCATCATGGTCCATTGATCACCAGGCCATGAGGTGCATTGACCTCTGTGACTTCAAGATGTAGTAGCACATGCCTTTAATTCCAATGCCTGGGAGGCAGAGACAGACAGATCTCTGTGAGTTCAAGGTGTGGTAGCACATGCCTTTAATCCCAGCACTGAGGAGGTAGAGACAGGCAGAACTCTGTGAGTTCAAGGACAGTCTGGTCTACAGAGTTATTCCAGGACAAAGATATACAGAGAACCTGTCTCAAAAAGTAAAAGTAAAAATAAAAGAAATAGAGGTTAAAATAAAGCCATGTAAAGATGGAAAATACACAGAGAATCTTGATACTGTATGCTATTATACTCTCTTTGAATTGTTTGAATGCTGAGGAAGGAGCAACAGCTGCTAAAGGACTTTTGTTTATAAAGGCTGTTGAACTAACCCAAGATAGGTATTTTGAAAATACCTTGGCTTCAAAATTGAAGTCAAAAGGTATGTTACTATGGAGAAGAGATTTTTCTTTTGTTTCTACAGAAAATGAGAGGCTGTGGATTCATTCTGAATTAAGAAAAATCCAGTTTGAACAAGGAAGACCACATGAGAAATCTCTGGCAGGAGCAGATGGCCCAGATGTCAGAGTTCTACATCCAGAAAAGAATCAAGATGCTGCCTGAGATGATCAAGACTCACAGGATACTCCAGTCAGGACTTGATTATAACTCTAAATTTTCTTTGGTTCTCATAAGATTATCAGTGCCTCCAACCAGCAGGAAGTAGTCTGAAATACTATGCCCACATTCCCAACAAATGGACTATGGGTATTGTCCTTTGTTTAAAAAAAAAAAGAGGGAGCTTCTTGCTTCCCAGAATATTCCTGTTCTCATTGCCCCGCCTCTACTTCCTGTCTGGTTGATCCACCTATACTTCCTACCTGCCCAATCAGTGTTTTATTAAAATACATGATTGACAGAATACAAACAATTCTCCCATTCCATTAAGTGACATACTCCTATCATATATCTGGATTAGTAGCAGCATA
This sequence comes from Myodes glareolus, assembly GCF_982192425.1. Lineage (NCBI taxonomy): Eukaryota > Metazoa > Chordata > Mammalia > Rodentia > Cricetidae > Myodes > Myodes glareolus. The sequence goes on from NC_142031.1 coordinate 93,957,266, forward strand.
GTGCTATCAAAATAGCTAGAGCATGTTACCTAATTATCATATGGACATTAGGGAAGAGCACTTGCAGGGAACTGTGTCAGGGATCGCACTAGATCGAGGTAAGTTGGGAAACTGAGCCTAGTGGCATTCTCCAAATAAGCTCAGATAGAGTAGGGATCCATCCATTAGGGGTAGGAAGTCACTGATCTCAGCTCTTGGTAGACTGCAACCTATAGCCAGAAGGACCTCTCAACACCCTTCTACAGTATCTCATTCAAGGCAATAGCAAACAGACCTAAGACAGAAAATATTGCTTTTGCTTATAATGATGAGAATATCAAAGATTAGAGTTTCATAGACTATAGGATCTAAAAGCATGGGAGGCATTTTAGTCTTTAAAACATAGGATCAAATAAGATTTGATCACAGTACACCTATGTCTTTTTTTTTTTTTGTAACCTCAACATGGTACAGATTATGGTCATTTATAAATTTAAAATATGCATTATAATCCCAGAAATTGCTCATATCCAATTATACGATGCTCACAGAGAATAAAGTGAAAAAAAATGCTGTAAAGTAAATTTAGGGACTCAAGTTATAGCTCTAAAGTTGTGTTTTTCTATAAGGCAGTGATATAGAGTTGGAAGCCAGACTTCTGTTTACGTTGATCTACAATGCAAAGGAATCACTTTGGGTTTGCTCTTTCTCTGTGAGTCTGCAGATAGAGATTTAAGAGTCCCTAGCTAGTATGAATCATTCTGCTTCATTTGAATTATAGGGAGATTGTTTACTTAATTGTGTATTTGCATATGAACTTGGTAAGTTAGAAGAGATTTGTAGAGTTTATAGACACAGCAAAAATATAAATGAATACATTTATTTTGAGTACAGACTGAATCCTTGGAAAGGTACTGTCTCGTTATAAGAACCTGATCTCCATGATAATTCAATCAGAAGTTATTTTAGAAAGATGCAGTTTCAAACTAATTATCAATCAAAAAATTGATCGCCCTAGAGACTACATGACTTGTTTGTGGTCATGAAGACAACTAAAGGGTCACAATCCAATCATTCTGACTCAATATTTGAGGCTCTTTATCAATACATCACATCACACACTATCTTTCAATTTCCTTTGCCACTTTATTTCATGTTATCATTGACATTTTTGCATGAATTCAAAATATAATTATGAATAGATGGCAGCTTACTGCCCCTGATCTGAGAGTGATTTTTGGACAAAGACATTCATAAAAAATAATGCAATCATCTTCAGGGATATTATTTGCAGATATATAAATATTTCCTTTTTATTTTCTTTTAAAATGCTACTCCAGCATTCCCAGATAGTCAAACTGAAAGCTTTCTCTCCTCCACAAGGAGCCAGCAAATGTGCCACCTGACCTGTCTGCAGTGATTGAGGGGGAGATTTGTGTAGTTGTCCAGTAGGACATGGGTTTTCTGTAACTCAAATTAAGCCTCATCAGAAGACAAAATTGTCTGAGTGACAAGCATAGCTCTGGGGCAGGTTGATGTGAGTTTGCATTACTTGGTGACAGGCCATGCTGACATCAGTGATGCAAGATGTCATTTATGGTAATGGAAATCTCTAGAAACATGGTTAAAATGCTTGCCACAGCTTATAATCATTATACAAAGCTGCAAGAAAGCTTTTTATGATCTTTCTATTGCCACAAGGGAGTTCTCTCCTGCCTCTCATCAAGGTGGCTACTCTGATTGCAAACCTGCGAAGCCACTGACTGTAGAATGTAGAATAACTATCTATGCTCTAACAGACATTAACAATTACAAGGCTAAGAAAACTGATAGTCACTTGTGGCTTCTGTATGTAAATAAGATAGTTATTAGAGCACCCAGATCATCATGTTAAATTATGCAGAACACCTAGTTCTGCCGTCTCTAGAAAACTGAGAGGCTAAGAATAAAAGAATTAATAAAAGAATTATCCTAATCCTGCGACACAAACCAAAGCTTCAAAAGCAGCATTCTCACCACCACGCGACTGGATCATAAATTCACCAGAAACAGAAAACCCCCATAGGTGTAAGGACATCAGGGTTCCTGCCACCCTGTGCCCTGACATTTGTAAAGTGTGTAGAATGAAAAACTCCTTCAAGCCCAGTACCTATGGCTGCTAAATCATTTGTACTAATAGACAACTGTTCATGACCTGTAATTTATTCATTTGTGAGAAATCTCATGGAGCAGTTTTTGTTCTTGCAATGACTTTTCCAAGTGAGATAGAACTTTCAATTAAATATATTAAATTCTGCAAACTCATTTACTGAATATCTATAAAGTTCCAGAAATATACATTTTTTTATTTCTACACAATCATTATGCTTCATATTTATATATTCTTGATTTTTTCTATGATAATGGTTACAAAATCAGTTTTATTATAGTCTCTCCGTCAATAATACTATCCATGGTGCTGAAAATATCTAGGGACACCTAGGAGCCTCACAGAAGAAATGCAGCAGAGTCCTTTCCAAGTTAGTTTAAGTTAGTTTAATTCACTTATGCTAAGCATACAAGAATGTATTCATAAAAAATGTTGCTTAAAATAAATTGTTCCCTTTATATGCTTGAGTTTGTTTTCCAGCATTTTCGTTTCTGTAAAAATTTAAAAATCATTAAAAAAATAATAAATGGCCTGAAAGACAAAGATTGCAGATAAATAATTTATTTCAAATGACACAACATATACCACCCAACTATGTAAAGAAAGCAATGTCAATAAGGCAAGAAGTAAGATCCATACCTAATTTCACAGTCCAATTATACTGCTATAACAATTTGGCTGAAACTGTTAATTATAAAGAATAGGAATGATCTTTTTATAGTTCTAGAGACTGAATGTGCAAAAGTAAATTTGCTGTCTGGAAAAACCTGTTAACTACTTATAAAGCATTGTGAAGTTGCTGTACCCTCAAAAAAGAAAAGGGAAGCACCATTTGTTAAAGATGCTTTCCTTCTTACATTGTATGCCTTTAGCTCCCTTGTCAAATATCAGGTGTTCATATGTTTGTGGGTTAATACCCGGGTCTTCTATTCGATTCCATAGGTCGACTTCTCTTTTGTTATGCCAATACCAAGCTGTTTTCAATACTGTTGCTCTGTAATAGAGTTTGAAGTCAGGGATGTTAATGCCTCCAGAAGTTCCTTTATTGTATAAGATTGTTTTGGCTATCCTGGGTTTTTTGTTTTTCCACATAAACTTGATTATTGTTCTCTCAAGGTCTGTGAAGAAGTTTGATGGAATTTTGATGGGAATTGCGTTGAATCTATAGATTGCTTTTGGTAGAATTGCCATTTTTACTATGTTGATTCTCCCAATCCAAGAACAGGGGAGATCTTTCCATTTTCTGGTATCCTCCTCAATTTCTTTCTTCAAGGACTTAAAGTTCTTGTCAAATAGGTCTTTCACTTCCTTGGTTAGAGTTACCCCAAGATATTTTATGAAAAAAGAAATAAGGACTGCGAGGGATGCTATCACCCACTGATACAAGGGGACGGATCTAATGAGAGCTTACCAACGCCAGTTGGACTGGGAACGAGCGCGTGATCCAACCAGATCCTCTGAATGTGGCTAGCCCGGAGTCTTTCTGAAAAGCCATTGACAATGACACTGGGACTTGTTTCCTCTGCATATACTGGATTTTGGGGATCCAGTCTGTTTGGACACCCTCCTTCCTGGACCTGGAGGGAGGGGGAGGAGCTTGAACTTCCCACAGAGCAGGAAACTCTGTCTGCCCTTAGGGATGAAGAGGGAGGAGGAGAGGGAGTGGGGGGAATGGGAGGATGTTGGGAGGTGGGGCGGAAATGGAAACTTTTATAATTTAATAAAATTACTTATAAAAAAAAGAAAAGGGAAGAAAAAGGAAATACAAATTACTATTCATCACTATGTAAAACCTCTCTTGTAAGGGCGTTAGTTAGCTCTAGGAGTTCCTGAACCATCCTACTGTGCTTTGGGATTTTTAGCATGTCTGTTTTGGAGAATATACAGATATTCAAGTTCATTGAATTTTTAACATGCTGTATTGGAGAAAGTGAGAAAAAATACAGTCCTTCCCCCCAACACACACTGTAAGCTGGTATATTATTTGCTGCAACAATTTTGCAATCTGTAGCAAAGACCCAAACTATTGAACAAATCAATCAAACTAATCACCTCTCCAGAGAGGAGCAATCTTTCTTTCTAATGCCCCATGGAAGTTCAAACAATAGCACATTCTGACAATTGTTAGAGTTTACACATACATCACCCTGAAGCTGGTGATTGTACAATCAGACTTTGATATAAATTACCTTCATTGCATATATGTGTTGACGGAAATAAACCTAACAAAACATCATGGCACTAAAACCCAAATGCAATGTGATCTGTGATTTGTTTGACAGTCAACACAAAATCAGAGAGTTAAATTGGATTAAGGGATTTTGATTTGGGAAAATGCAAAACTGTCTTAAGGTAGTATAACAAAATGGGTTTTAAAAATGTTATATTCTTATGTTAATGGTGCTTTTGTGTAATAGTCTCACAATGACACTAATATTGGCCTTGTACCTGAATTTGGACTTGGCTTTTGGGTCAGGGTTGCTGCTGATCCCCTTACTCAGTATCAACACATCTCTAATGTTATATTGCAAGGTTTTTTAAACATACTGTTCCCTAAGTCATCTCCAAGATAAACACTTTTTTCTAGTGCTTTTCCTATATCTGCAGTGGTTTTTTTTCTGCGTGCCGAGATTAGCAGATTTGGTTAGACTTTCCACAGAGACAGGGGGTTCTGTTTTATAGGAAAGGAAGAATGATTTTTCAGAAGCAGGTATTCATCTCTGCATTCCTGATCCTCTAAGTAGCTCTAAATAGGTGGCCACTTTGCCATCAGTCTTACTCATTAGTATGCTAGAAAATATTTAAAAGGATTCTACTAAGAACAGTAAACTCCTTCTGTCCTTAACTTTAATAGAAAACTAAACAAACTCAACTGGTAAGGATTTACCAATGTTGTGTTTTCACTTTATATACTTGAGTAGTGATCACTTACGCCCACCACACTCCCCACAGGTGGGTCAGTTTATGCCTGGGTGCTCTATGATTGGCTTAAGAGAGTTCCAGATTTTTCAGTTTACATTGTTTTCATTTTTTTCCTAACCATTTCTTATAGATATCTTGTTTCTTAATGAAACTGCATGCTGATGCCCATGTGGAGTAATCTGCAGTTCTGTTTACAAAGCAAACCCAGAGAGATTCAGCTGAAAGGATTAAGCTCCTAAACTGTGGCAACAGTCAAAATCTTAATTGAGTCCTAAATAACAAGCATTCTTTGGTGAGCAACTATCTAAGATGTGAGAAGAACCTGTCCTGTCTCAGAATGAGATTTGGTTTCTGTAAAATATAAATGTTCATATTGCATCATTTGCTTTGCCTGCAGCATTCTTTATCCTGATGTAGTCTTCTTGATCCTCTATGCTTTCTTTTCATTTGATAATCATAGCTCATGGGTGCTTGTCCATCCACTATCTTGGCTATTCTTGGTTCCTGTAGTAGATTCTTTGAGTCATCCCTTATTCCATGTATAATTCCTTATAGTATGAATAATCTTTTATAAGCATCATTTTAACCATGCAACTTTATCTCTATTCTCATTTTTCCCAAATCCTCCAAACACTAAAAACAATGGGTTGGATTATATATATCCACACTTGACAAGATTTCAGAATACACACATGCATGTGTATGTGTGTGTGTTTGAAATTTCTACACTAGCATTGCTTATCTGATGAAAACAGAATGCTATTAAAGTTAAGCTTTTACTACAAATGCAAACTGGAATTACCTGGGGTAAATAGTAATGGATGGCATGTGTGTGTCAACTCATTCAAACTCATTGAATCCTTTGTCCCTCATGTGATTTAACTTGAATATATTGCTTATAAAAGAAGGATAAAGGTTAAATATGGTCAGACAATATGCAATATTTATAAGCTGATGACATTTTATGAAGAGACATAAGATCTCTTTCTCCTCATCATGGAAGGGCACATCAAGAAAGCAATTCTCAATAAGAAAGGAAAAGCAAATGTTCATTTAGGAAATAATTAAACATGGACCTCCAAACTTTAGAACTCATGTGACCTATGTACATCCATTATTTAAAACATCTAAGCTATGATCTCTCCCTATATAGTAACTTAAGCAGAAAACTTAATCTTCTTGCTTATAACTTTTAAAAATGTTGCCATAACATCACTGAAGCACTAAATCATAGTTTAGTTGTAAGATACATAGGAAAATCAAACAATTTGGGAGGATCATCTCATGCTGATCATTTAGAGAAAGTTTTCTTAATGGTACTATTTCCAATACCATTGTGATGAAACAGATTTAGCCAGTGAAAAAAAGGGATAACAGTGGAAGGGAATGAACCAAAGTAAGATGGGATGGTATGACGATGACCTGTCAGAAAAGAATGAATTCAGAGAAAGTTTATCTTTAGGAAAATGTAACTTCATTTAAAAGTGCCTTCAGATACCACTGTATAAATAGACTGAGGCAGGGGGACTTTGGGGACCAGGAGAAATTAAAACTAGCATTGTGAGTAATTAAAAGAACTGAACTGGATAGACTGAGGATCTTATAGAGGCTCTCAAAAGAGTAGAGAGTTGCCACACCAAAGAGAATCTGCAATGATGAAGTTACATTTCATGAGCTAAATCATTCTTTTCTGCCCTCATCTCCATATTTTTATTTACAGCTGTCTTAGGGTATATTCCCAGAGTTTCTCAAAGTAGCAGTTGCCTAGTTAAAGAAAACCAAGGGTAAACAATTATACTTGGACATAAGTAAGTGTTGAAGGGCTTTTACAAAATGACACAAAATTGATTGCGTAAAGAAGGAAAGTATATCTTGGAGGAATTGAAGAAGGATGTTAATATGATCAAAACTCCTTGTATAAAAGTTTCAAATAACTGACTAAAAGGAAAAAAATCACAGAGTAGAAAAATTTATTGTCATTCTTAATTTCTGAGCTTTCTATGATTTAGAAAGTTCTGAGATGGAGAAGAGAGATGAAAACACCAATGATAGCCATTGCTGGAGAGGGTGCAGAGTAAGGGGAACACTCACCCATTGTTGGTGGGAATGCAAACTTGTGCAGCCACTGTGGAAATCAGTGTGGCGGTTTCTCAGGAAACTGGGAGTCAACCTCCCTCAGGACCCAGCAATTTCACTCTTAGGAATATACCCAAAAGATGCCCTAGCATACTACAAAAGCATTTGCTCAACTATGTTCATAGCTGCACTATTTGTAATAACCAGAACCTGGAAACAACCTAGGTGCCCCTCAAGAGAAGAATGGTTAAAGAAGGTGTGGAACATATACACATTAGAGTTTTACTCAGCGGTAAAAAACAATGACATCTTGAATTTTGCATGCAAATGGATGGAAATAGAAAATGCTTTACTGAGTGAGGTAAGCCAGACCCAAAAAGAGGAATATGGTATGTACTCATTCGTAAGTGGAGTCTAACCATAATTAAAGATCTTTGAGCCTATAATTCATGATCCTAGAGAAGCTAAATAAGAAAGTGAACCTGAAGAAAATCATATAGTTATCCTCCTGGATATTGGAAGTAGACAAGATTGCAGGCAAACATGGGTGCACGGGGGGGGGGCGGTGGATGTAAGGGGAGATGGGTAGAGAGAAGGGAGAAGGGGAGGATTCGGGATAGTTTGGGGGAATGGGATGGGTGGGATGGAGGAAGGATGAATATGGGAGCAGGGAAGTAAATATCTCAACTAAGGGAGCCATTTTAGGGTTTGTAAGAGACTTGATTCTAGAGGGGTTCCCAGGTCCAAGGAGAGATCCCCAGATTGTTCCCTGGGCAGCAGAGGAGAAGATGCATGAACTGGCCTAGTCCCATAGCCATACTGATGAATATTTTGCATATCACCATAGAACCTTCATCTGGCGATGGATGAAGATAGAGACAGAGTCCCACCTTGGAGCACTGGACTTAGCTCCCTATGTCCAAATGAGGAGCAGATGGAGAGAGAACATGAGCAAGGATGTCAGGATCACGACGGGTGTGTCCACCCACTGAGACACTGGAACGGATCTAATGAGAGCTCACCTAGGCCAGTTGGACTGGGAGTGATGGAGCATGTGATCAAAAATGGACACTCTGAATGTGGCTGGCAATGAAGGCTGACTGAGAAGCCAAGGACAATGGCATTGGGATTTAATTCTACTGCATGGACTGACTTTGTGGGAGCCTGGTTTGTTTGGATACTCACTTTTAAAGACCTGTATGGATGGGGGAGGATCTTGGACTTCCCATGGGGCAGGGAGCACTGACTGCTTCTAAGACTAGAGAGGGTGGGGGAGGTGGGGTGGGGGAGGTGGGGAGGGAAAGGGAAAAGGGAGACAGGGAAGAGGTGGACATTTTTAATAAAAAAAGAATGCCCTCCCAAAAATATATTTGACTTTACAGCAGTAATTTAAAGATATGCATGTAGTATGAAGTGCAGGTGGATTTCTTCAAAATCTGCTTGGTCATCAGCATTTCTGTTGGGCTATGCACCATCATCTACTGCCACCAACAGCCAGGCAGGAGGTATAGGTGAGGCAACCAAACTAGGAAAATTCTAGGTAAAGGAAAGGCAGAGATGAAGTCATCTGGCAGATTCAGAAAAAGCAAGATGAAAATGCCTTAATAAGAAAAGGAACCAAACCACGCGGCTAAGCATAGATAAGAATTATGGGTTAAGTTAAAATTCAAGAGATAGTTATTAATAAAGCTGAACAATAGGGCAAACAGTTTACAATTATATAGACCTTTGTGTGTTTATTTGAAACTGAATCGCTGTGGGACCTGGCAGGAGAGAAACTTCCATCTACAAAGTAGCTTTAGGAATGAGAATTGTCCTGAAATACTTTCCACATTGAATTGGACCACAATAAACAACCCTGCACATATCTCCCACACTGCTGGGCAAGTGTATATCTGGGGTACTCTGTAGAGGATCATGGGATAGAAGAGTAGGTGCATGTTGCATCATTTATTTGTTTGACAAATGCTCTCAACTCACACTGCTTGTCTGTTGATGTTCACTATTTACACCACTGCTGCTAAATCTCATTCCTAAATCTCACCTAATCCTTGAAACAAGACCTCACAAATAAAAGAAAAATTCTATTTTTAATCATTAGACTAGTTACTTATGATGAATTGCATTCATGAGAAGTCTATTCCTGATTCTAAAATATCTTTCCTTTTACTTGGATGTATGCTAATGTGTCTTGTTCTTACGTAGCAATGTTCTAGACTTATGCCTATTTTTTATTATCGGTTGCAAGATTAATTACTATGGCTTATAAAAGACATGCAGATATCTATTAATTATCAAGAAGAAGGACCATATAATATTCTTGACAAGTAGAGCTAGCCCCCAAAAAGAAAAGGAGAAAAGAAACCATTTGGCAGCATCAGGGTTACTGAACTGTAGGGCGAAGAGTTCTTGTTTCCATTGCAAAGCTCATTGTTTTATTGAATTATTTTTAAAAGTCTGGAGTATGCATTACCTTGAATTTCTAAAATTTCAATTAATGAAAGAACAATCTTGAATATTTGACAAAATTACCTCCAAGAAATTAATACCATATAATCCTCAGTGTGCTCATGCACAAAATAAGAAAAATATAGCCAACCTCATAACTGTGTTCTAGGGATTAGATATTTTTAATATGTGAAGTCATTATTAGCGTCTGTTCTCCCTTAACCTTTCAGTGGCTTTATGTTTCTCCTTTAAATCTCCTGTTGCAAAGTGTCTACAGTTTATTAAGCCTTGGCAGAATTAATGCATTCAATCATCACTATGTATAAATTAATACTTTTAAATACTATGTGTAATTTCCCATCAAAAACAGAAACTCAAAATGAATTGGAAGATAGATGGTAATGAATTGTATTACATTGGCATCACTTTGAGCAAGCAGTAAGAAAAAGACACAAGAAAAATGGTTATGCCTCTAAACACTCATCACTAAAATATATCAATTCACGTTTTGCATTGGAGAGAATGATAAGGTGAAGTTATGACATTTCGCGTTAAAGCAACTACACCACATGTCAAAAGATAAAAGACAAGCTTTAAAAAGCTAAGGTTGACTTTGAAAGGAAGGACATGCAAGGGATAAAAGAAAGAAGGTGAGACTATTAACTATAGAAAATGTCAGATGTTATAACTCCTATTTTCTGGGGGCCAGCATCGTAGCTCACTAAGCAAAGTGCTCACTGTCAGAACTAATGTTATGAAGTTGATCTCTAGGTCTCACAGTACGAAAGGCAGAAATCAACTTCTGGTGTTTGTGTTCTGATCGTCACATATGCATAGCATGTGTGTACGTGCACACACACACACACACACACACAAACAGTGGTAGAGAGGCAGAAAAATTGAGAAAGAGGATAACCAAATATAGTTGAAAATTTAAAAATTTGATTTTGCAGGTCCTATACTAATAAGTTTCTTATGAAATTAATTATTAGTTACGGGATATTGGGCTTAAATAATTAAATGGATTTGAAGAATGGTGAGAAGTACTTAGATTAACAGCTACTAAGGAACTATGCAAAAGCCTTATGGAAATCCACTAATTTGTAAACTAATTTCAAAATGCTGACAAAATGGAGTTGGACTAGAATTACCTTACAGGAGTTGACAATGTAGTTCCCAAAATACATGTGTTGTTAAATGTAGATTAAAATACCAGATAGGGGGTACCTTCCTATGAGTTAGTTGCTACATGGGCTTCAGAAATCTTTATTACAACACAGGCTTCTGTCAATGTTCCTGGTTACTCACCATAACTGAACAATAAGACCCTATTCCTGGAGAAACCACACACTTTCTGAAGACATAGAGACATAGAGAAATCAGTCTCAGAGACTTCCCCCAACCATCTCACATAGTGGCAAAAGGTGCTACCAGACTTCTGGAGAAGAAAGTCATCAATAGTGTTACCCAGCAATGAACCTTGTTTAAGTATTATAACTCAGATGGTATCCTGCAGTCAGGAGCCGAGGAATACCACAAAGTCAAAGCAGACAATAAACCTCACACAACAGATTTACGGATAAGGGAAAAACCTCTACTTGGGCAGAAGCAACAGAGAACTGAGCAGAAAACAGGGTTTACATAAGGTTTCTTTGTGGTGGAGCTTTCCAGGTTGGGGATTAGTGGGTTTTCAAGTCCAGAACTTGGACATTTTATTCTGTATGCTAGTGGCTAGGTCAGGCTTTCAGGGTAATTAAAATGTTCCGTGGGTGAAACCTATTTGATTTAAGGTCCTCAGGTGAGGGGCATGGTCTCTCAAGTGCTTTGCTGGCCTTATACTCTGCATTCTGCACCACAGATTGCCAGGCAAGATGGGGGTCACAGGTGCAGTAATGGCATGACTCTAATGGGCCCACTAGTCACATTTGGTTAGAAAGGAAGGGGAAATAGAAAGGATGGAAAAGTTGAAGAATCAAGAGGAGTGGTATAAAATGCTATTTATTTTCTGGAGAAGATACAACTATCAGACTCATAAATTCAAAAAAAATCTATGATTGCTTGCATAGGACCTATACAAGATCAAGCCCAAAATTCTTGCACAGCAAAGGTAAAAGAGATGCAGGCCCCACCCACTCCTGAGTAGCTATTGGCAGTGAATAGTTGCTGGGGTGGGAGAAGAATCATTCTTTTTTTCAGAGTTGTGTGTAGTACAATAAATAAAAATGCAGAGATAGAAACTGGGGTTAAACCTAAAGATCAGAAAAATGAAGCAGCCAGCCACCGGCTCTTAGCTCAGTCTGAAATGGCGATCTTGCTTCCAGGAACATCAGAATGAGACTGATTGAGAGCTGTCTCCTCCCATTTTATATTCCTCTCTAGGACTGGGATTAAAGTTGTGTTCCACCACCGCCTGATTTCTATGGCAAAATAATATGGCTACTGGGATTAAAGGTGTGTGTCATCACTTTCTGGTCTGTAAGGCTAATCAGTGTGATTGTTTTACTCTGAACTTAAAGCAAGCTTTATTTATTAAAATACAAAGAAAATATCACTACAGTTGTGAATTTCCAGATGGATTCACGCTCATGCACATAAGGACAGAAGCTGTGTTCTGAATGGCCTACATACAGCCTTGTGTGGTATGAAGAGGATTTCTTGCATAATCTATACATATTAAGATGATACTAAGAAGGGCTGCAGCTGACTTGAACACTTATGAGTGGGTACCAGTCCGTTATGACACCAGATACTGCTGCTCCCTCCGGGGATTCTGCCTCCTACACCTCGAAGAGTAGATTCTTTTGGACACCTTCTCACTGTAGCTTGTGCTCAATTGTGATTTTTAATGATAACATTCTTCCCTCCCCACTCACAGCCTGAGACAATATGTGAATGCATCCCAATCTAGATCAGTCACTGTCACCAGAGAATTGATTCAAATCTTGGAACTTAGTCATTTAGTTGCAGCATGTTTTAGGCATAGGTCCTCTGGGTCCCTCTCATTTTCTGCCATCCTCAAGAGCCTATTACTTCCTTGCTTTAATGGGTCACTCAGTATTTTCCCGATAAAAATATGTGCATGTGTAATGTATGTATTTGAGATATGTGTATGTTTATGTAATTTTCCATTTTATTTAGTTGGATCAGAACCAGAAACTATTGGATATAGCTAATAGCTCAATCTCTAGCTGATAAACATGTCGAAGGAGTTTGCATATAATTTACAAACAGTTAACATTTAATGTTTATTGAGAAGTCATGGGAATAAAGATGTAATTCAGGTTACTCTGAAACGGCAAGACATTAAACTCATAGTAGACAACAGAAGGCACACTTTTATGAGGAAGTAAGAGGTTTAAAATGAAAGAAGTGCATGAGATGTCATCTACCAAGCTTCCAAACTGCATAAGGAGTTGACTTATACACTATAAGCGTTGTATTGCAAGTGTTTGTAAAACAGACATTAATGAGCCATCCACTGTCATGTGTATGTAGCTAGAAATACACACAAGGTTCTATAGCTGACTTCTGTCATATACAGTGGATGGGAAATTAACACTCTAAATCTGTAGTGATATTTTTGCATATGTTTAATCTAATAAAACTTGCCTGAAAATCAGAGGGCAGAGCTAAACCAGTAGAGGCCAGGCAGTAGTAGCTCCCACCTTTAATCCTGGGACTTGTGAGATAGAGGCAGAAGGAGTTCTGTTAATTCATGGCTACCCTGGGATACACAAGATTTAATCTGTCTGAAAGAGAAACAGAACTCACACAAAGGTGATTCCAGCACCTAGGATCACATACCTTTAATCTCAACACTATGAAATGGAGGAGACAGGAGTGATATAGCTGGATGGAGAAAGAAATATGAGGCAGGAGGGAACATGAACTTAGGCAGGCTGAGGTTTGGTGGAGACAGCAACAGTCTGTGGATTGCCCCTGCAGGTAGAGGACAAAGTCTGAGGAGACAGACTGAGGACAGTATCACCCCTATGTTCTGAGCACTGGTAGAGATAAAAGCACTCTCTAGTGGCTGGCCACTCTGCTTCTCTTTTCTTCAACATTTACATCCGACTCTGGGTTTTTGTATTAAGGCCATCTAGAATTCGTGTTACATAAATCTGTTCACAATTTCATTAGGCAAGAAATTGAATCTCACACATAAACTAAAAGGGAAAGTCAGAGTTGATCTTATGATTCTGAAGGTAGGAGATACAATATAAGACAGGGAAATCTGAACATTTAAGGGGAGTTATTTAGATATGTGTGCATATTCTTCTCTAAAGATAATTTCCCTCCCAGTCTAACCTTCCAATGCATCCGTATTCAGAAGTGGAACTACTGTGAGATGATCAGCTCATGAGGATGGTTCCCTCCTGAATAGGATGGCGGGGAATAGACTTTAACAATGGAAAGAGTCTTGTGAGCAAGTTTCTGATGCTTGGAAATAGCACAGTCAGGTATTGTGTTATATTAATCTGAAAGGGTGGTGATTATGGTGGAAAAATGAGACAATAGGGAAGAGAACTTCAGAGTTATTTTCATAAAATGGAAAACTGTGGAAGAATGTGTACCCAAATAACAAATACAAGAAAAAAGTATATTGATGGTAAATTGTGCTCTATACTTATATAAGGGAAGTAAGAAGTGAGAGATGGTAGAAGAAACAGGAAGCCTAAAACAAGATACAAAAGAGATAATGACATGTACAGGGGGTTTCAGCCTCCCAGAGTGGTTTCTTCTCCAGCATTATATGGGTCCTATTCTGCAGAAAGCATAAGAAACATGATAATGAATGAATTCCATTCTGATATATTCAGTAGTGAATCTTCTGGATGACTTGTATTTGCTGTCATGAGAGTAGCGCTAACTTTAGGGAACTGCTTCTTCTGTGTTTCAGTGTAGGTTCTTTTATATGCATAAGATGTTGTTAGTGGAATCACATGGGGTACGGTGTAAAATAAAAAGAGGAAGGAGGAATTTTCCACAAAAAATTTAACCAGTACCAGCATAATAAGAAGTGCTTTGAGAGTATAACACCAATTATATATATTGTTTAAGGTAGTCATACAAATTAACATGAACTGAGTTTATAATAGCAGAAGGCATTCCACATGACCATTGAGTAATTCCATTACATCTTTGTGAACCATCCTGACATAATCAAAATATTTTAAAATATTGTTAAAATGTTTTATGAAAATATAAACAAACAATAAATATAAACAATCTTTTAAAGGATTTATTTTTCTTTTAACTTTGTGTATATGTATGATTGTATATCTGAAAGTCAGAAGAGGGGGTAGGATCCTGTGAGGCTGGAGTTCCAAGGTGTGAGTTCCCTGACCCAGCACTGGGAAGCAATTACTAGTCTTCTAGAAGACAGGGAAGTTGTCTTAACTGCTGAGCACTTCTCAGGACCTTATAGTCTTTATTACTTCTTTATTACTGGACTATTTCTAGACACAATAAACATTGAAATTTTGAGAAATATTTTGACAGAATTTCCAGGGTGTCAATGTCTTTTCCCAGTCATTTTATATAAAATAAGCTTTATTTCCCCAAATATCATATTGTTCTATTTATTTTAATCAAAATAGCTCATGACCCAACTTAATTAGCTTAGATAGCTATATGAAATCCCGTTATACTTAATGAGAAAGTTATTTTCTATAAATTCATTAAATAATGTACTTTATATACCTCATTATAGATTAAAAGTAAAGTAAAATATAAGGATGGGCACATAAAGCCTCACTATTGTGAGATAATGTGCATATACACTGTAAACATTATCACTTATGTTGGTTTAATAAAATTTTGATTGGCCAGGAGTCAGATAGGAAGTATAGGCAGAGTAAACAGACTAGGAAAATTCTGGGAAAAGGAAAGACAGAGAGTCAATTGTCACCCAGACATAGAGGAATCAAGATGAGAATGCCTTTTTAAGAAAGCTACCGAGCCACATGGCTAAACACAGTTAAGAACTGTGGGTTAATTTTAGTTGTAAGAGCCAGTTAGTAATAAGCTTGATCAATAGGCCAAATAGGCCAACCAGTTTATAATTAATATAATCCTTTATGTGTGTACGACTGAATGACTGTGGTATTGGGCAGGACAGAAACTTCTCTTTACCCCTCTCTCTTTTCTGAACCTTGAGGCTACTGTAACCACATGAGCTTCTGCAGCAAGTGCCTTTGCATTTCCCCTAAGAGAGTATCATTCAAATTATCTCCTTCAATGGAAATATTCCCAGATTGATTCCTATGTAGCACACAGATCACCCTCTACCCAGCCCATGATTTTCAGCATATTACCTATATGTGTCCATTATTTTCTCAGCCAAGTGCTAAAAACGAGAAGAGCAAGCATGGCATTACTAACAAAACCTAGACATTTTTCTATCCTCACCTAACATCCCAGTTACGCCAAATTATTTCCAGGGTTTTTCTTCTGAAGGAAACATAAGCGCTGGATGCTTGGACACATTGTAGTAAACATTTTTTTTTCCCTACAGAAGAATGAAAATGATAGCTAACACATCATTTTAAGTGTTCTTGTTTGTTTTATTTCTCCTTCTATTTTTCATGGTTATATCCCAATATTTTGGTGAGATCAAAAACATTCATAAACATCTGAAGTTCACATTTACAGTTAAGGTCAGCATTACATGAACAGAACAAGGAAGATAATGACGACAGGTGTTGGTATTTGGGAGACCAAACAGACGGTTTAAAGTGAGGGTTATTGCTCATGTCTGTCTGCTTTCTACAGCTCTTCACCATTAAAAGATTCATATGCCTCTGTGAACAAGGTCCAGCTTCTGCACTCTGGAATTGGGTATGACTAGCTAGGTTCTGGTTTCTGATTAGAATCTAAGACTTAGATGTTGGTAGGCAGGTGTGTTCAACTTGTGGCAGGTTGTTCACATGAATCTCAAAATAGGTATGAATGCAACCCAACACATTTTCAGATGACAATATGTTATCTCAGTTTCAAAAGGACACAGTTGGGCACTCTTAGTTAGTTCCTCAAAGTTTATGTTGTTTCAGTGGTATGTCCTTTTGTTTCAACCTGTACATCTAGGGAAATGTATGTACCACATTTTGGGAAAGAAATAGTTGAAGAAATTAAAAATGTGTGTTAATCTTCTGTACGTTTTATACATAAAAAAGATTTTCAAGTCATTTATTTTCATCTAAGCAACTGGGAAGAGACACGGCCCTTTCCTTTGGTACTTTTAGATTGTCTCAGTTGTATAAGTCTAGAATTTTGCATTTAATACATAAATATCTGGTAACTGTCTTTACAAAGCGCGTGCGCACGCGCGCACACACACACACACACACACAATCACTCATTTAAGTGTTGGAAATATAAGAGGCCCAGTTCAGAGGTGTGCCCTCGGTATGAGAGTGATCCATCTCCAGGTTAGATGTACAGAGAACACTAGGTGGTGAACTCTGCTTCCTGTGGTTGCTGATGCTGAATGCTTCAGGTCTCTTCCCTAATATGGAATTAAATTGAAAGTCAGAAAAGGTGTAAAACCGCATAAAGTCATAAATGGAATTACTATTTCAAGCACATGAAGTGATTATTTTGGAAAGCAGATATTATTTCACCTTGCGCAGCATGGGAAAGGCAGAGTAAAAGATTTATTTCTACAGTAAACGGGAGGTCAGAAATAAAGTAATATCACAAAATGCATCATGTGTTTAAATAGATAAACAATAATACTTCCAAACTAATTTTATAAAATATAGAAAAACTTTATGTTACTTATGATGAACATGAAAGGCAATTTCTGGTTATCAGTTTAAAGAAGTAAAAAATATCTCTTCTGCACTTACTCATCAGTTTCCAGTAACAACAGAGTAATAGATGATAAATATTATGTTTCCTTTACATTTTATCCTATGTGTTGTGTTCCATAGTCAGTTCCACACAGTGTGTGTGGAAACAAATGAACAATCTCCTGTAGATACTAGAGTTGCTTTTGTTCCTCATGCATAAACATCTCAAATCACAAGGTCTCAACTCTCTAATTCTGTGCTGTGATGTATCCAAACTACCTTCTAAAGATTCATTTGATGGTGTGGAAACAAAGTCTTCTTCCTGAAATAGACAAAGTAGCATAGAAAGCAGTGGAGTGCCTTACATGTAAAGATACACATACTTTCCCTAAGCGTTTTTGGTCATCCAATTATATGTACATGGTGTATGTGCATATGTCTGTGTGCATATATGTACATGTTCATATGTGTATGCATATATATGTATGCATGTATAGATATGTATATGAAATGCTTGCATGTGTGTGATAGACTGTAATATAAAGTTATTTCTCATCATGCATCATCTTAAAAGACTGTAAAAGCTTTTCTCTTATATAATATATATTCTTCGTACATAATACATTAATCATGACTTCATTTTACTTACATGAAAAAACTGAATCTAGGAAAGAAGCTAATGGTTCATGATCTATGAAGTATCACATGGAATAAAACATTTTAATTTTAATAATTTCATTCTGAAATTTCCTAATCAGTACTATACAAAATACATCATTGTAAGTCTGCCAAAAAGTCTATTTACTCATCATTTAAAATATATATATTCTGTTCAAATTTATTTAAAATTAATAGAATATGATTTCAGAGAAATTTCTATTTTATATATCGTAATTTTATTGCTGATTGATATGTATATGTTAGTTGTCTATTAATATCCAGGGAGGTTGTCCGTATTGGGTTTCATGATCTAAGTTAATGACGATGACTAAACAGATCTCTTTCACTTCGTGTGTACCCTTTTGCTGACCAACTGGACCTCTTTCCTCCCACATACTACATTTCCCGGGTTTACAGAGGACCTAGCTGGTCATTTTCAGTCCACTGAGGAGACTCTTCAGAGAGATATAGGAACATGAATTGATTCCCACATAATGGAAGCACTCAATAAGAATTCTCAGACAGAAGAAGAAAGACAAGCTGGACTACTCAGATTACAGGGGAATTAGTTTGTTGTGTAATAGCAGCAAGATCTTCTCCTCCTTTGGCCTGCAAAGGATCAAGGACAGAACAGAGAAAATCCTAGCAGAGGCCCAGTGCAGATTCAGAGCTAATAGGAGAACAATAGATCAGATCTTTACTTTGAGACAACTGGCAGAAAAATGTGAAGAATTTGGGAAAGACTTATATGTATTTTACATCAACTTCAGGAAGGCATTTGACAGCATTTGGAGGAAAAGACTTTGGGAAACAATGTGGTTCTACAGGTATACAAAAAATCATAAAAGTACTAGATAATGCCTATAAAGATACCTTTGCATCACTCAAAGTCTATGGAGAACTAAGTGGTCAGTTTAAGACAATCATAGGAGTGTTGCAGGGGTGTGTCCTCTCACCACTACTATTTAATATAATCCTGGAATTAATAATAGTAACATCCCTTTAGGATGAGGAAATAGGCATTCAGATACATGATATGTCAACCAATAAATTGCATTTTACTGACAATACTATACTAATTACTGAAAGTTCAAATGAGCTGCAGGTCATGATAAATAGAGTGGTGGAAGCCAGTGAAGACCTTGGAATGAAAGTAACATTGAGAAGACAGAGATACAACACATGGGAAGAATTTTAACACTGTAATAAAGAATCAGAACCTCAAACAAACAGTCAACTTTGTCTTTCTGGGAGGAATCCTCAGTTCAAAGGAGGGAACTATTTCAGAGGCAGATAGAGATAGCAGGACTACATTCAAGGCAAGAGGAAAGGTTTGGTCAGCAAGAAACATAATGACAACAACAATATTACAAGTACATGAGACACTTGTCTTGAGCTGCCTTCTTTAAAACTCAAAAACCTGGAAAATGAAACGTTCCTCAGAACAGTGGCTGAATTTGTTTGAGATGGCATGTTTCAGGAGGATTCTAGGCATCACATGAAAAGGTAGGCAGCTCAGTGCTGTTATTAAGGAACATCCATCTGCAGAAGCAAGCAAACTACAGGATATGGCAACAACACTGAAGATACTCCGGCCGTGTTATGAGAATGACTAATCGAAGATAACAAAGATAGCACTGCTTGGAGGAGTGCACAGGATGAAGCGAAGAGGAAGACCCCGAAAAAACGCTGAATAAAGAGCAATAAATGAAGACTGTGGAACTTTGTGTATGACAATAACACAAGCATCTAAGACTGTCCAGGATAGGAACAACTGGAGACTGTCATAAACAGGTTGTCAATGCCTTCTTAAGCATTGCTATGGTATAATATATGATGATAAATGAGATGATATATTTACTATATGTCCTAAAAGACATTATAGCATATATATTTTATATATGCACAAACGAATTCATGATTAAGTAACAAGAAGAGAGTACTGTATTATTATTCAAGACAATGTTTCTTATGATTCTGAGTTCCATAGAGGTGCTTGTATCAAGCTTTTACATGAATCCCTTCCTTCTGTTCTGTTTCTCACACATCATTTAGATTGTATTATTCACCAGAGTGCCTGAAGTTCTGTAGAGTGTCCTGTACAGGGCAGCTCAATATGCACAGGATTAGTATTCACAGGGATTGCTGTTTATTGTTTTTCACTATTTATTCTATTCCCAATATAGGGACATCAGGTAGTCAATCTACATTATGAGGCATGTGTCAGGTGCGTGTTTATCTTATTTGTGGTCTATATACACATATCCTTTCTGATCAAATCTCAGAGATAACCTTTCTTTAAATCATTGGTACCAATTATTTTATAAGGAAGAGAGTCAATGTTTCTAGTTTTTGGTATTTTAGCTTTAGACTTTCTATACACTTATGAAAACTATGGTTTAGGTTTACAGAGAGTCAAGATTAATGATATGTAGAAATATCTTCATTATATCCATGTTGAAAAACCTTAGTTGACAATATTTTCTTTTATTATTCTGAAGTATATATATTCTTCAGCCTTTCATTCATTCATTCATTCATTCATTTAGTCACCTAAGCTTCCTAAAATTTCTCTTAATTGTAGCTCCAAAAAAGGAATTATGTTCACTATTGGGTTGATGGAAAATGACTTATTCTGACTTTAGAATCATTTTGTGCTTAACCACAATACTAACAGTTTTTAATTATAGGATAGACAAAGTTGTACGCATAATAACTTTAATGAATTCTTTTTCCATTTCAAAATATTAATCAACCTTTCTAAAATTTGTAAGATTGCAAACACTATTTTTCACATGGTAGAAAATTTTCTAAAAGGCAGTTTATATTCTACAATTAATTTTAATAATACTGTAATCAAAAATATCATATAATAAGGAAAGCAAAATGAAGAAATAAATGTGACTTGGTTAAAAATCCCAGATGGAGCTAATTTCCGTAATTATTTTATTTGTGGAATCCATATGCCTTTTGACAGGTCTGTGTAGACAACATAGAAAGGGGGGAGTTCAAAAATTCATGGTCTCTAATTACTATTTAGTCAATATCACTTGATATCTAATGAAAGCTCAACATCATTTGTTAATGATTATGCCATGACTGCACTCTGTTCTCCCATGTGTCTAATTTCTTAAAACTCAAAAGAATGGAGGAAGTTAAAAAAAAAAGAAAATACCCTACCAAAAAAAAAAAAGAATGGAGTAAGTTGCTAAGCAATGACTGAAGTATTAGGAGTTTATTAAGAGAATCATTTCTTGACTCAGGTTGATGTGAGATTTGCCTCTTTATGCTATGAATATGTTTTATTACCATTGGTTAATAAAGAAGCTGTTTTGGCCTACAGCAGGACAGAGCAGTACTAGACAGGAAAACTGAACAGAATACAGGGAGAAAGATGGTAGAGTCAAGGACATGCCATGTAGCTGCCAAAAGAAAAAGATGCCAGAACCTTAAAAGTAGGCCTCAGTATTATATAGATTAATAGAAATGGTTAAATTTAGGATATAAGATCTAGCTAGAAATACCCATGAGCCACCATGGAGTATTGTAATTAATAGTTTCCTTGTGATATTCGGGTTGGGTGGCTGAGAAACAAGTGGCATCTCGCTTACAAATGGCACCCACCATCTGGGGCAGGTATCTACATAAGACCTAAAAAAACTTAAATAAAAAAAGAGGACTTCTAGATCCACAAAAACAGGAGCCAAGCACAGCTTTTTGATAGCATCAATTTTCAGATAGGCTCTATTTGCTGGTCACAAACAGAGGCAAGGCTCCTTTAAGAAATGTATTCTTGATTCACAATGGCAGCATGAACAGCTCTGGCTCTTTCTGGAGGTCCTGCTCCATAGATCAGAATTTATGAGCAGGGTGTTACAAGTTGCTTAATGGTGACATAAATTCGCTGTATCTCTGGAGCTAGGGCAGTGAGCATGGTTCACAGAGGTGATGAACATTCCTCTGCCATTTTGGACAGGGTGGAGCCAACAGGCAAAGCCACAACATTACTCTTACCCATGCCTGCTTAGCATTTAAAAACAGAAAGTGCTTCTGGAAGGATAACGATTACAGATAAGCAATTAAGACAGATTTAGTGCTCCACTCACAAACCATCTTAGCCTCCTATAACCTCAGTGGAACTCCAAAACACAGTCTGCTACTACACAAAGAGGACCAAGAGAGAGGACAAAGAGAGGAAGTTGAAAGTGCAAGCTGTGACTGCACAGAGTGGACCAAGAGAGTGAACCAAGAGAGCAGACCATGATAGTAGGCCAAGAGAGACCTCAGTGGCTCACTAAGACACAGACATTGACAGTACAGAGAAGATCAGGAACAGCTACCCAAGAAACAGACAGCCACTGCAAAGATTGGATCTAGAGTAAAGGCACTGTTGACACCCACTGATGGAAGAGATAGGTAGATAGGTAGATAGAGTTCATCCAACAACCTAAAAAGCAACACAATAACATCAGAGCCCAGTGATCATACCACAAAAAGACTTGATCATCCTAACCCAGAAGAAGAAGAAAATTATTTTAATATGATGGAAACCTTTAAAGAGGAAGTAAACAATTCCTTTAAAGAAATGGAGGAAAAGGCAAAGAAAAATTGGAAGAAATGAATAAATCTCTCAAAGAAAACCAGGGAAACCAAGAAAAAACAATGAAGCAATTGAAGCAAACAGCTCAAGACTTGAAGACAGAAATAGAGGCAATAAAGAAGACATAGACCAAGGGATTTTGGATATGGAAAATCTTGGTAAATAAAGGAAACCACAGAAGCAAGCATAATCAACAGAATACAAGGGATGGAAGAAAGAATCTCAAGTATTGAAGATACAAGCGAGGAAATAGGTTCATCAGTCAAAGAAAAAATTTAATCCAACAAATTCTTAACACAAAGCAGCAATGAAATATGGGATATCATGGAAAGACCAAATCTAACAATGCAAGAATATTAGGGATAGAAGGAGAAGTCCAGCTCAAAACCAGAGAAAATATATTCAACAAAATCATTGAAGAAAATTTTCCCAACCTGAAGAACGATATTCCTATGAAGGTACAAGAAGCTTACAGAACACCAAAAAGACTGGATCAAAAAGAGTTCCCTTACCATACAATAATCAAAACACAAAAAAATACAGAATAAAGAAAGAATATTAAGAGATGCAAAGGAAAAGTCAAGTAACATATTAAGGTAAACCTATCAAAATTACACCTGACTTCTTAGTGGAAACCATGAAAGCCAGAAGATCCTGGACAGATTGCTGAAGACACTTACAGACCACAGATGCAAGCACAGACTGCTATACCTAGCAAAGATTTCAATCACCATCGATAGAGAAAACAATATTTTTTATGACAAAACCAGATTTAAACAATACCTATCCACAAATTCAGTCCTACAGAAAGTACCAGAAGGAAAACTCCACTCCAAGGAAGCTAACTGCACTCACAAAACATAGGCAGCAGATAACCAAGGGAAACACACACAAACTGTCACGGAAAATAATAGAAAATGACAATCATTGGTCATTAATATCTCTTAATATCAATACACTTAATCTACCTGTAAAAAGACAGAGGCTAAGAGAATACATGACAGCATGATCCAGCGTTCTGCTGTTTACAAGAAATACACCTTAACCTCAAAGACAGATATTACCTCAGAGTAAAGCACTGGGAAAAGATTTTCCAATCAAATGGACCTAAGAAACAAGTGGGTGTAGCTAACTTAATATCTAACAAAATAGACTTTGAACTAAAATCAATCATAGGAGATAGGGAAGGACATTTTATACTCATAACAGGATGAAGTCTCCAACCTGAAAATCTATGCCACAAATCTAAGAGCACACACATGTATAAAAGAAACATTACTAAATCTTAAATCGCACATCAAACCCCACACACTAATTGTAGTAGACTAAAACACCCCATTTTTTCCAATAGACAGGTCAACCAGATAGAAACTTAAGAGAGAAATAAGGGAACTAACAGATTTCATGACTCAAATGGACATGACAGACATTTATAGAACATTCCACCCAAATGTAAAAGGATATGCCATCTTCTCAGAACCTCATGAAAACTTCTATAAAATTGACTACATACTCAGTAACAAAGAAAACTTCAACATATCAAAAAAATGGAATAACCCCTATATATTATTGGATCACCATGCTTTAAAGTTAGAATTTAACAATACTAATCATGTTAATTGGGTTTTCTAGATATACAGAAATGTATTTAAGTTATATAAATAATCTTCAGCACTTCAAAAACCTACAGAATGTGGCAATTAAAGTGTTTTAAGAATTTAGACTTTTCTCGACAGTAAGACATGTCTGCTCCTGGCTGCACCAATTACTTCAGAGAGGTTGATGGACATTGAAGAAAGTTGTTATGGAATTTACCTTCAATGTCACAAGACCAGCCATTTGGGCAAGAAATTGCTCTTGCCTGAACTGCTTGATGGCATGCTGTATAAACTGAACATGCAGAACCCACAGAAGAATTATTGCTGAACTTTTCTAAAGGAGGTGAGACAGTCCTTCATGATTTATGCTTCAAGAGTCTACCAGATATTCTGCAGGACACAGAAGTAAGCGGCTGACAAGTTGCCAATATAGACGAAACAGTCTTTCAAATTTTCTGCTTCAAGGAAAAGTCTGCCAGATATTATGTGTCTGTAGGGTGAAGATAGATGTCCCAGTATTAAAGAACTTTGAGTGACTGTGTAGACAATGGGATGTCTCTGTCAATTCTAGAACTTTGGAAGTTGCTTTCAATGTACTTCCTGTTTACTTTGGGGTCTTTGGCATTGGAGCATAGTCTTTGATTCTTAAATCTTTTAAAGAAAATGCCAGTTAATATGTCTAAATCAATGCCCAAATTACTTATAAAGCACATGTCATAAAGCAATTGTACAAACATGAAAATAATGTTCATTTTCACATATTTTAGACAACAGGATGGGGAAAAAACTTGTTCACAGTCATAATCTGCTGGGTTCTCACTATAAGGTGAAAAAGGAGAATTGTCAGTGTCTTCCTAGAGCTATGAACTCAGACTTGAGGCACCTCTTATTCATTCCAAAGGTCTGAGCAAGCACTGCAGCAAAATAGAAGACCAGGAATTGGTAAGTGTGATGACTGTGCTTTTGTTTACTTAGGGGTAAAAACTAGATGAACCTGGGAAAGAATATGAACTGAGAAAACTCCTTCACAAGACTGACATACAGGCAACTCTAAAGGTCACTTTCTTGATTATTGTAGGTGGATGGTGGCTGTCCATAGGGATTAGTTCCACACCTAGGTAGGTGGTACTCGGTTATATAGGGAAACTGAGGATGCCACAAAGAACAAGCCAGTAAGAAGCCTTTCTCCATGGATTCTGTCTCAGCTTCCACCTCTATGTCCCTGCCTTGAGTCACTGCCCCAACTGCCTTAGTGATGGAGTGGCCTGAGAGTTGCAAAGATAAAATAACGGTTGCTTTGGTGATGGTGCTTTATCACAACCATAGAAAGCAAACTAATACTGACAATTAAAGAGAATGTGAGGAAAATGAGTTAGCAAAGTTAGTATACAGGAAAATCAGCATAACTCCTAATAGCTTTATGAATATCTATGTTTATACTCATGGATATGTGTAACCTTTACCGTTCATCCATTAATCTCATTACAACATAACAAGAACTTTATAGAAAATCACAACGTATCAAAATACAGACAATAAGTGACAGTAAGGTATTAATTGACACATCTCTACTTAACTTCTGCCCCTATGGCTAGACAGACATCATGGAAATAAGCTTGGAATAACCAAAGATCCAGGAAAGCTGCTGAGTGATTGCATCGTCTAGAAATGACAGAAAAAACTTACCCATGATACGCAACTAAATAGTGGCCTGAGAAGACAAGTACAACAACTAAATAAAGAGTCCTGATTTATAGATGGAACAAGGGAGAATATACGGCAGTATTTGAAGGAAAGGAAAGGAAGAGTAAAATTGTATGATTGCATTCAATTTAAACAATAAATAAAAATCAGTGTCTCTGATGACAAAAAGAAAAGGCTTTCTCTTTAAGAAAAAAATGCTTCTAAAACTATTGATGAGCAATCATTTGCTTGTGTGTCACTGGAGACATGAAGTGACAGAAATCTCTGAAGAGCAGAAGATACATTTATCTTGTTTATGTAAAGAACAAATGCTGGGCATTGTGATAACACATAGAGTCACAAGGCTTACTTCTCCTTGTTACACAAAGCAGTAAATGAAAAAGTATGATCACACATTGATCTCAGATTTACCAAACACATTGCTTGAAATGGTGGCACAAAGGTACAGTTTATTAGGGAGCATTTGATGTCTTGTACTCTAAGGGAAGAGATCAGCTAGGAATTCCAAGATCCAAATAAGAAAGCACCATTTAGGATTTCCTCTGTTTTGGGGGGGTTCTGTATCTGCATTCCTAGGTATTTTGCCAATTCTGTATGTAAGATGTCAACATTTATTCTATATAGACTTTTAATTGTAAAGCAAGACATCAGTGTTGTGCTTTTACTGTAAAATTTTTAATTTTTTCTTTGATTGAAAATAGATTTTTATACAATATATGATGAATAGGATTTCCTTTCCCCTTACTCCTTCCAGTTGCTCCCACCTACCCTCCCATTGGCTTCATACTCTTTCTGGATCTCCTTATAATTCAAATAGGCATCTAAGAAATAATAAAATAAGGACAAACAAATTGGAATAGAGCAAAATAACCAAATAATAAAAAGAGCTATGTAAAGCACAAGGAACACATATAGATGCAGAAAAGCATATGTTCACACACACACATTTTAACTTTCTCTGTTACCAAATTGTGATAGCCGCCAGTATCTCTCTCTATCGGTGTTCCTATATGGGGCATGGCATATAAACCAAAACATCTAGTGAGTGACTTTTTCTGTTTGGCTTTTTCACTGAGCATGTTTTTACGAATCTGGTTGCAGTGTAAATCAAGGCCATGTTGTATCTACATGATTGTGTAGAGCATTCTGACATCTAGCTTGGCAAACCGTGAATAGGTTTCCCACAAATGGGATCTTAAAACATTCTACAACACTTTAATGCAGTTTAATTTTGTGCATTTAATAGATTTGCTTCAATTTGTAAATTATATGAGCAGAACTATTACATTTATAATAGTCTTCGACTCTGTTGAGATATTCATATAGAGTAAATAGTCATAATTTTAGTCACAGTGAAGATTCCTCAGATAAATTCCCAAACATATGATCTTAGTGAGATCATGATGCATTTTCTTCTTTAATGTTATCATTTTACATATTGACCTCAGTGTCACTTCTCCCCCTGCTCTTCCCAGTTCCTCCCCATTTTCTATCTCCCATCCACTCCTCCTCAATTTCTACTCAGAAAGGGCAGGCCTTTCTTTTGGCTATATCTCCAAAACATGGCATTTCATGCTGCAGTAAGACTAAACACCAAGCCTTGTAGTCTTGGAGGGCAAAGCAACCCAGTATGAAAAATAGGGTTTCAAAAGCCAGTAAAAGTGTTGGGGATGGCCCCTGTTACCACTGTTAGGAGTCTCACATGAAGAACAAGTTACACAACTGTAATATATATGCAGAGGGCCTAGGTCAATCACATGCAGCTCCCTGGTTATTGGTTCAGACTCTGTTGATGCCTATGATTCAAGGTTAGTTGATTTTGATGTCATTGATACCTTTGGCTCCTACAATCCTTCCTTTCTCTTTTCAGCATGATTCCCAGATCTCAACCTCAAGTTTGACAGTAGGTCTCTATGTCTGTTTTCTCCAGTTTCTGGATAAAGCCTCTGATGACGATTGGGTTAGGCACCGTTTTATGAGTAAAGCAAAATATTAAGCATCATTACATTGACTTTTTTCTCTAGTCGTGTTTGATTCGAACCTAGGTCTGTGAGCCATCCAGTCTCTATGTCCTGGCCCTCCAGATAGTGTCAGGGTTGGTCTCACTCTCCTGGCACAGGTTTGAGACTGTACCAGTCATTGGTTAGCCATTGCCACAAACTCTGTACCACCCTTGTCCCAGCATGTCCAATAGGTAAGACATACTGTAGGTAGAAGGTTATGTGACTGGCTTGGTGTCCCAATCCTTCCACTGGAAACATTTCCCAGTCACAGGAGATGGCCAGTTCAGTATACTTATTCACAATTACTAAGAGTCTTAGCTGGGGCTGTTCTTGTAGATTTCTATGAGTGTCCATCTAACCCCAAAATACCTCCTTCCACTCAACAGTTTAGTACTCATCCCTCAACCCACTACCTACCTGCTCCCCCATGTTCCTATCCCCACTGGCCCATCCATGAGATCTCTTCTATTTCTCTTATGTGGGGAGATCTGAGTGTTCCTCTTGTACTCTCCTTGTTACCTAACCTCTCTGAGTCTGTGGATTGTAGCATAGTTATCCTTTACATATATTATATTGTGAGTTATATATATGATCTACCAATAAGTGAGTACATACCATATTTGTCTTTCTGGGTTTGGGTTACCTCACTCAGGATTATTTTTTTTCCTCCTTCCATCCATTTGCCTTTGAATTCCTTGAATTTGCCTTTGAATTCCTTGAATGATTTATGATGCATTTTTTCTGTAATTATTTTTATTAATTTTATCATTTATGCCATTTTAAAAACACTTTAGGTCTATCTATCTATCTATCTATCTATCTATCTATCTATCTATTTATTTATGTTGTTGTTTTTGTTGCTGCCTCTGTGTGTGTATGTGGCCATGAAGGCCAGAGGCATTACATTGTCTCAAGCTAGAATCATATGTGACTGTGAACCTGGATCCTGGAAAGTGAAGTTGGATCCTCTGGAAGAACAATTCATGCTCTTAATCATAAGACAATATTTTTAGCTGAAGATTTACATTTTTTTCCTTGTGTATGAGTGTAGGTCACATGTATGTCTGTCTTCTCTGTGTATGAACAGTGCTGATGGAGGCCGGAAGACAATGACAGATAACCTGGATCTAGAGTCACAGACTATCATGAACCACCATGTGGGTGCTCAAAGTGAGCCCGGGTCTTTGCAAGAGGAGCAAAAGTTTCTTATCATGGATTCTTCTCTTCAGCTCAGATTTTATCTTTTTCTTGTACTTAGGCCTTGGGCTTTTAAACTACTGTTTTCACTTATCAGATTTGAAGTTCTGAGCAGGTTGTATTTTCGACTCAACTGAAGACATTGGCAAGACCTGGACAGCCACACTTCATTGATCTGAAAGAAAATATTAACAGTGACTATGTTAAGAGACCCTGAATTTAACAGCACAATGAAGTTCAAATAGCAGTGATGACTGAATGCTTAATAGGAATATTTGTAAAATCATTCGTGATTACTTTCAGATTCACATGGTTGATCTTGTAGAAAATTTCAATTATCTTCCATTTTGTGGTTTGCTGATATTGTCCAGTTTTTATGTGTAAAGAGAGAATTACGATCTTTATATCTGTCATCATTATAAGATTTTTAATATACTATTGTCATTTAAACAAATTGACAGAATTTTTGCTTTCTTCTTGAAATTATATTTTCTAGAAGATTTGATGGATTTTACTTAAAATTTATTTAACTAATATTTAATTAATATTTAATAATCAAGTAAATTTTTGTATGTTAATGTGATGTGCTACCATCTTACATCTATTAGCCCACTGAATCCTCACCATATATTTAAGTGACCAATGCTTGCACTACTTTTGTTACACCCATAAAATAACTGGACTTAAGCAACTGTTTATAAGAATCTTTGTCCATTATCCACATCACTGATTCAAATTCATTAAAACAAAATGTCAAATAACTTTCAAGGTTTTCTCTTTGGAGGTAATGTGCAAAACAATCCCACACCAGTTTGGATTCAAAGGGGTATTTATTTAAGGGGAAATTTGCAGAACACCGACAGCCAGGAAAGGAGTCTAATTGCTGGAGCAAGAGCCACAACCAAGAGAGAGAGCAGAAGACTGCTGCTCTTTTTTAAAGAGAAATAGACCACGCCCCAGTGGGCTGGTATTTCAGCGGCTATTGGCTGAAGGAACGGAAGGCACTCCTGCAGCTTGGAGGTGCCTCTTCATTGAATTAAAGCACAAGAATGAGTTGTTAAATACGTTTTTGTGATATTAATTCTCCCCAGCTCCTGGATTCGAAACTTGACTGTGTCACATGCAAGCAGCCGGATGTTAGGGACCATCCCCTGCATATCTATGATTTTTTTTTATTTTCATACAAAGTCATATAAATTCATGATATCTTTGATTACATGTTTATTTACATACATGCATATATGTATATGTGGGTCTTCAATCATGAGTAGTATATAAAAATGCACAGCAAATACTCATGAATGAACAAGTAGTTGATACATGCAGGTATGGTTCCATTCAGCAACCTGTGAAATATAGCTTGGGTAAGGATCTAATACTTAGCAAAAATACAATTGTCTTACAAATCAGACAGAGTATGTCACTGTAGCAATAGGGCATGCTCAGCTCCTTGCTGCCCTTCATTGTGTAGTAGTGTCTGTCCAGACAAGAGTTTCTTAACAAATCTGTGGCTACCTCAGCATTTGAAAAGATTTCCTTGATTAATATGCACCTTGGGCATGCGATTTGTTCTTTATTTGTCTTCTCTATACCCAAATTTGAAGATTTCATATATGTGTGGGGTGCAGAGGAACAAGGGTAGGGAGAGAGTGTGTGTGAAAGAGAGAAATACTGAGAGAGAGATATAGAGACAGAGAGAGAGAAAGAGAATATGAATAGAGCCTTTGTGCAATAATTAGCAAGCTGTGTATTATTACAAAGAAGTTTTCACTTCATAGCACTGACATAATAGTAATGAGCCAATACCTGGCAAAGTTAGCTTTAATGATTCAATTCTACTTAATGAGAGGTTGATTTGTGCTGCCTTTTTTTTTAACAGCAACATTCTCTTTTAGAAGGTAGCTATACCCTTGGCTATTCAACCATGCAGTCAATAAGTAATTCTCTTTATCTAGCTGGCCCAACACAAACATCCTTTAAATAACATTTGATTTCTAAACAGATAAATGTTTCAAGAATTCTGTGGAGATCATATTTTAAATTAAATATTTGGAGTGGAGTAACATCTTTCCACTTGGATGTTATACCTTGTAAGTAAAAGAACTTTCTCAACTTTAATAATAAATAATGCTACGTAAAAGATACATCAATTGCAAAGGTTTGAATATAAACTCTTTCTCAATACCTACAATTAATCAGCTCTCTACATAGCATAATAAAAAGCTATAAAATATATTTTATGGTTGATTAGATGAACTTTGTACTTTCTACTCATCAGTACCATTTTAAAATGAATGATATTTTTAAAGATAATTTAAATCAAACATCAAAATCTGGAATAGTATATACATTCTCAGTGTGGTGGCAGCAGCAGGGAAGGAGGCCATGGTGTTCATAGTGGGAATAACTAAAAATGCCCTTGCTGGAAATCAACTAATAGAAAAATTATGAAACAACAGGTCTGACTCTTGAATTTAAAGACAAAGAGATTCCCTGATTAAAGAGAATAGAGCTTCCATCCCATGTTCCCAACACATCCCTCAACCTATTTTAGGAATGATGCATAATTCAAATGGATACCCATGAAGGAGGCAGCCAAGGATCAGGAATGGTAGCAGGCATGTCTGGGGAGGTACAGAAGTAGGTCATCATGGTGATGCTGACAATGAAGCCATGGCCATGTCCTTGACTCTACCTGTGTACTAGACCACTTACCTAGAGAGTCCTACACTAGCATTGAGTATGGCATAGTGTGAATATGAAGGAACAATAGCAATCCAAGGCACAGGTATAGTCTTCTCTCATCTTTGACTTAGTTTCCCAGTTTTCTAGGGAACATACTATCTGTAAATAATATATATATACTTCACCGACCACTACTGGTAGTTTTCAGGCTTTAAAATCATATTCCTCGTTTCTTTTTCCTTTCCTAATGTCAGCACTTAGCCAGGTTTCAATTTGGCCTTATGAAAAGGAGTACATGCACAGATCATTCCCTTTGTTGCAAGAGTTTTGGTGACTGTTTTAGTTCAGCTACTATAAAAAACCAGACTCTGAGTATTTTGTAAATGATAAAAGATTATTTTTCGGTTCTGGGCTCTAGCTAATTATCAAGGTGTTTTATGGTTAAGTGTTGGATCCCAGGCATTCCCTGGCTCCTTGAGGTGCTATGCAGGACTGTTTATCCAACCAGTCTAGCTTCCTGTCATCTCCTCTGCTGCTCCACTGGCTAGGGAAATTAGCATAGAGAGCCTTATCCTCTATTGGCATGGTAATTCCACCTGCAAAGAAGGTTCTCACAGTGGTGCCTACCCTGTCTGTCACGGCAGCTAGCTCGGCACCCCCTGCCTGGAAGCTCCTGCCACTTGGCACCAGGTGCCCAACACCTTGATCTCACTTCCGACTGGGAGGGGATTCTCCCCCTTTGGCCCCTAAGTACATAAACCTGCAATTTCGCTGAATAAAGTATACATTTACCTTTTGGGCAAATGATCCAGGTCTCTCTGTTTATGTATGTCTGTTTTTAACTCCTAGGACATTGTTCCAAGCTTGCAGCTTGATATGGGAGGCGCTAAACCGTATCGGGGAATAGGGGCTTGCAGAATTGGGTGGAACAGTTAAGTTTTAAGGCAGGTGTTCTTCAAATTTTCAGAGTGTTAACTTCTAATTGTAACCTATCTTTTCAAAAACCAAGGAGAGATTGATGCCCATGGTCAGTTATTCCATTTATGAAGAATATACTTTCAAGTCCTCAACTCAAACATACCTTGCCTCTTAAATAACTACAATGAAAAATAGTATTTCATATTATGATTTTCATTGGTATAAAACATTCAATCAACAACAGGAGTCTGTAGATTTCCATGTATTAAATAAATACCAAGCACCCAAAGACTTCAAAAATGTGATATACACAGAACTTGCCTATTTGTGGTTTTTTTAGTTTTCATTTATTCCACAATGAAAACATTGAGGTCTAATTAAATTTATCTTTGTTGTGTATTCTAGTTAATTTCTGTATTATTGTGTTAGTTTGAGATGTTTACTTACACTTTATTTTATGCTTTATCACTTCATTTATACCCATGGTCAAGAAAAACAAAAGATCTTAAGTATATCCTACTTGAAAGCTTACACTGTCACATTATACAGTTTTATGAACGTCTGCAGAATATAGAAGACTTCTAGATCAGAGATAATGGGCTTGTCTTACACTCAGTATATAAAGCATCATGAATTTCATGTTTAGTCTCCATTTTTATGTCCCTGATACCCATGAGAATAGGAAACAGTGATCCATTTTAGACATCAGTAGTATCTCTGAACTTTCAGGTCTCAACCCCTTTGGGGGTCAATATCAGATATCCTGTTTATCATATATTTACAGCATGATTTATAACAATAGCAAAGTTACAGTTATTAAGTAATAATGAAATAATTTTGTGGCTGGGTTCACCACAAAATGAGGAAATGTAGTAAAGAGTTTGAGAACCACTGTTCTAGAGAATTACTAGAATATTATATAAGCCATAATTTATTTATTAATTTTCTATAGACTGTCATAACCTATTTTATAAGTCCTATGACTTTTTCAGTTTCCAGCATAGACTTACTATGTCTTTTTCATATAATAACTTTCCATCAATATGAGTATGTAGTAAAATATTTGCTATGTGTGAGCATGTTCTAGCAACTATTATCAGTATATCTGATTCTTAGTGTATAGACATCTAACAAAAGAAAGTATATTTTTTGGCAGTAATCATATATTTTCAAGAATCCTCAGTATGTATATAGGCAGCATAGGTACATATAACAATGTTCTAATCTCTTAATCTAACAGAATTGTCTTTCTAAATTCTGAGTATCTAAAATCTAATGCCTCCCTCTTTCAGAATTACTCTCCCATAAAAACTAGTGTCAAAACTTTCTATGTTTTCAGAATTTTGTTTGTTTGGTTTTTTTTGGCTTATGTTTTTAAGGCTTCTTGTATTACAACCAAGTTAAGAAGCAAAGAAATTATCGACAAGCCCAATATACAGAAACTAACCTTTGAAGGTTCATTCCTAGTCAGTAGGGTTCCACCTATGGAAGGCTTCACGGCTGCTGAAACAGCACAGCTACCTGGTGACAATTCTTTCAAAATATGACCCTATGAAAACAGTTCAGATTCAAATCATAACAGTGTTGAAAAGACAATGAATAATTAAAATTGATCTGACATGTTCAAGAAAGCCCGGGATTCTGGGAAGCAGACCTGAATTGTTCCATTCAGTCTCTGGAGGCATCAGACAGTTCAATGAGTCTGCAATATGGGGGTTTCTAGGCTTTTAAGAGGCAAGGGTGAGGACACAAGAATGTTGGCAATAATGCCTCTACACTTGCATGTGTTTGAAATGTCCCTGATGCAGTTTTTTGAAATGAGAGACTAAGCAAAAGCAGACAACAGGTTTGGATGGCCTCCTACAGCTTATGGAGCACAGGCCCTTCTCACTTTAACTCCTCAGAGAACATTGGGTGATCATCTGGTAAAAAGGAAACAGGAATTTTTTTAATAATTGAATGTTCTTAGTTTACTTAACTCTCCTAGACAGTGGATAACTATTAGCTCAAAGTTTTCTACCTATCTAATCCTTTAGACTATCAAGATCTTCTGGAGTCTGTCCTTTTGTTCCTTAATATCTAATAGTCCTGAACCATCTTTGCAACCCTGTGTTACTGTTCTCCTGGAATATGTAGATTTTGGCTCTCATTACTTGTGTGGACATAAACTCACCACTTAATAAATTGAGACAGATTTTCCACGGCCCTACAACAGAAGTTAGTCTCTCAATTGTACTTCAATCTTCAACCGATTTAACCAGTTACAATAAAGAATAATGGCTAAGGGTTAACAAACTAGAGACCAAGCCTGAGTTTATACCTTCATATCCAAATTCTTTTCAGCCATAAGGATGTTGGGAAAACAATCACTCTTTATTGTTTTATATAAGAAAAATATATTCTTCCTAATTCAATGAATTTTTGTAAGATAACATTACATCAATTATGGACAACCTTTAAAAGATTATTAACACATGCTAATAGCAAAATATTTAATAGAAATTAATGAGAATGATTATTACTGCTAATACTGACTAGGGATAATTTCTAGTTATAACTCATACAGGTAAATGAATCACTATACAGATCAATGATCAAGCTATGTGTTATAATTTTAATATCCAGTAAGTGTATGAAATAAGACACTGGCCAAGTCATGGAAATAAAATTACTCTCAAAGATATGTTTGTTGATTTCTCCCAATCAGAACGTGATGGGCACACCTGTTCTCTCACCTCACTCCCTCTCTTTCGTCACTGGAAATCAAGGTGAGCAACAAACGTAGTGAGTACAAGTCATGAACTGTTTCATTCCCCTTTTCCCCACTAAAGACTTGAAGTTTCAAGTCCCATAAACTCCACAATCGTGTGCTTCCCTGGAAAGAGACAGCTGAGAGGAGATGGCAGAAGTAGCAGGAGGAGAGAAGGAAGAGGGAAATTGAAATTATTCCTCTGGTCAATTAAAGGGGAAGATGATGTTATGGTGATCTTTTACCTGCAATTGTTACGTTCTGTGTTTCCTATGTGTAGAAAAAGAGGAAGATGGAATAAGAAGAAAAGATGTCTGGGTTATTTGGAGAGTTCTTTGAAAGGACCCAAAGTTGAACTCTGTAAAATAATGGAAGAAGGGAAAAAGCATGCAAAGTAATCCTGGGAATATTTATACATTCTGTATAGTATCCATTTCTTAGGTCTCAAAAATCTCTTTGATAAAGGTAAGTGCTCTTATGTATACAAATATGGGACTATTTTTCAAGGGAAATATTAGGTTGCTAATCAAATTTTAGGTGACTTTAGTGATGAAATATTTTGTGGTATTCACACTGGTCTTCTTAATATATGAAAATATGAAATTAATGTAAGTAGCAATGGCACATAGTCAGTAATTAGACCCTAATTTTTTTGTGCTTTTCTTAGTTGAAAACAATGAAGATTTCAAGAATTACAAGGAGGCATTACTGTGATTTACAATTTTGAATTGCATTTTGGAATGTCCAGTTTTTCTCTTCCAGTTTTATATGAACAATAATACGATTGAATATTTGTTCTGCTGTTAAACAAGACCTATTCTTTTTTATATTCCATTAGGAGAACCACAGCCTCATTTTTCGCTTTCACATTACTTAATATTTGGCTGTGAATGCTATTTGGCAGTAGATAGGGCAATTGATAATTCTGCTGTGTTGCATAAATATTCTCGCTTCAAAGAGATTGCCTGTACAGATCCCCATGGAATTATTTTAAGCCAGATGTCCAATTATGTCCAACATCTTTAATGTTTTCAAAATCATCTTGAGTGTTGTTAATGGAGGATCATTAGGTACGGATTGGAACTTTTTATGGGCACTGCATAGATTTAGACTATTTGTGCAATGTGTGCTCTTGTTTTGGAAGACTTTAGGGGATTTTATTTCACATGCCATTTTCGTAACACTTCATATTTTCATCACTTGACTTGATTTTATAGTTATAGTAAACATTGTCTTTTCTTTCAACAAATATCTATTAAAACTGTGGTAGTATCCAAACATTACACAACGTACTAAGATTAAGATAGAAATTCTAACACGTAACTCCAGTTAAGAGAACTGGTAGAAACGGAAATAAAAAAAATATTGTGAATGTAACTAGGTATGTCATCATGAAATTGAGACCCAGGATTTTTTAAATGTAGGTAATTGAAATTGAAATTAAAAGTTAAAAATGACTTACATTAAATTCCTACATTCCTCAGAATGAAAGAATATCATGATTTGGATATCATCCAGATCCACAGTGCTGTAATCACAAGGAGAACTTAGGCAAGGCTATATAAAAATGACTTATTTCAAAATAAAAATTATTTCATTTACTGGTGAAAGTATAAGATGAAGCAGTGTATAATTCAGCAAAATATTTTGTGCTATCTTTCACAGTAAAGAAACTATTAATGTTTTAAAACAGGACACAGCATGATCAAATATATATTGAGCGTGGATAAAGCAAAAGATCACATGTTGTATATATTAGATGGAAAGTCAGTCTTAATAGCTGGCTAGGTAGGAAGTACTTAAACTACTGCATATGAGCTAGTAAACTGAATTAGAATTGGGAGAAAAATCATTCAACAAAGATTAGCCAGGTGCTATATCCAACTCATATTTATAGGAAGCTTCCTATAGGTTGAGAACCACTGGTATAAAGAATGTGTCATTGTCTATGTTTGTATGTAGTTTATCATCTCTTTTGTTTTTATACAAGACTGAGAGATTTCTAACTTTATGTGAAGTTTTTATTTGTAGATTGTTGGCAATTTGATGTGCATGGAGAATGATTTTATGTGCATATCAGTGCTATGGAATGCCTCTGAACATCCATGGGGTCAGTGGTCAAATTGATCCAGTGAACACAGGCCTCAAATCTTCCTCTTAGTTCATAAGCTCAAAAAAATTTCAGTTTAGTGGTATTTCAGGACTATCTTTACTAGTTGAATCACAGGAGCACAAGGACACAGCCCGATTCCTCAGACTCTTCAGGTTCCCAAAAAGAACGTTTCCAAGTAAAGTGGATTAGCCAGAACTGCAACAAATTCTCAGAGCATATTTGAAAGGAATGAGAATTTTTCTCAGCACAACATTGCTCATCACAATTCTGGTGTTTGTTTTCCACCGTTCTTGCCTTCAAAGACAAGATAGAAACTATTTTTTTTTCAGTATCAGGAAAATTAACTTTGATATAATCGTAATTCAGTGTCACCTAAGGGTCTATCCTTATTTACATCAACAGCAATGGTATTCAAATACAGCAATACTGGTGATATTGAAAGGGAAGGTTAATAACAAACCACATCAGATTACAGAAGACAGAAAAAGATGCAGCACTATAGTGTAGTAAGAGATACCAGATGCTTGTATACCAAAATCAAATTCTGCAAGATATTAATTAGATAATTAGGAAATTTAATTTAATTTATATCAGAAAAAAGAAAATAAATGAAAGACAAAGCTTAGGATACTCAAAGGAACGTAAAGCTAAATACATTTTGAAGTAGCATTAAAAGAAAGCAGGGAAATAACCATGAAAACAAGTATAATACAATAAAGAAAAGCAATGATAGAGAAAAATGATTTAAATTAAGTTATGAAAGGAAGTTCTCTGTGTGTATAATTGACTCTCTAGAGAAAAGTAAATGAACAATTGAACTAAATTAATATTTGTGAAAATAACTTGAAGATGTTTTCAATCAAATTTCCTAATTATCTCAGTTGAAGAGGGGATGAGCAAGGAATGAGCTCCTGTTACACGAGCAAGAAGGGTCAAAATCATGATGGGGAAACCCACAGAGACAGCTGATCTGAGCTTATGGGAGCTCATTAACTCTGGAATGACTGCTCTGGAGCCAGCATGGGACCAACCTAGGCCCCTCTGCCTCTGGGTGATAGTTGTGTAGCTTGATCTTTTGTGGGGCCCCTGCCAGTGAGTCCAGGACCTGTTCCAGATGCATGAGCTTACTCTTTGTAACCTACTCCCTATGGTGTATTTCCTTGCCTGGTCTTGAAGCAGGGGTGTAGCTTGGTCCTGCCTTAGCTTGATATGCCATGCTTTATTGACTCACATGGGAGGCCTTACCCCTTCTGAATGAAGAAAGAGGAGTGGATGGGGGGTAAAAGAGTGGTTAGGGGAGGGAATGTGAGGAGAGGAGGGAGGGGAAACTGTGGTTGGTAAGTAAAATAAATTAATTAATTTAAAAAATAAACTTACAACTGAAAAAAGGAAAAAAAAAGATTCAGTTCTCATATATTATGATTCTTTTATTATTTTTTAATTATAGGCTTATTTTTAATACACATAAGTAATAAGATTCTTTAATTCATCAGAACCTTGTTTTGTTCATGTAAGGATATGTAGGATACAATAGTCAGGGAAATTTTTGATGCCTATTTCTTTTCTATTTCTCTTTCTTTCTTCCTTCTTCCTTACCTCCATTTGTTCTTTCCTTCTTTCCCTTCCCCTCCCTTTCATTTTTCTCCTTTCCTTCTTCCCTCCTTCTCTCTCTCCCTCCCTCCTTTCCTTCATTTTTCTTTTTTTTTTTAGAGTAGCTAGGCATGGCACTGCTCGAACACCTTATTTCTAAGCATTCTGTTGACAAGCTTCCTGTCTCACATTCGTTCTCTGCAACCAATCTACTAACAGGTGGTGTCACTAAAGTTTAGCATTGCTATTGGTGTGGAAGGTCGATTGGTGATTTTTGGTTCTGTTGTTTCTGCAGAACCAAAATGTTTTCGTTTTCCTTCTCTCTTTGTGATCATTACCATGTGTCTTTCACTTGTCTCCAAGAGCCACCTCTACAATCTGTGGGAAAAAGCCTGAGGTGGCAACTTTCAGGCTTCTCTCAGCTCAGGTCGGTCTCCTGATCTAGTTGATATTGTTTGGCAACAAGGCCAAGATCTGGGATCCGTGTTCACAACTTTCACACAGTGTTAGCTCATCTATTTCTAGACCTTTTACATTTGTTATTCTTCTCTTGCCTCTATTACTCTTCACTGCCTTTTATCTATCTAAAGTCCCCTTTCTTATTTTCTTCATTCACATACTTGTGATCTTAAAGAAATCAGCAGGGTTCTATAATTCTTATTGATGCAGCTATCATATACTTAACAGTATGACTTTTGTGAGGGTCTTCTTGAACTTGTCTATTCTTACACGGTTGAAAGGCACATGTTGACCCTTTATGCTTCTTTTTCTGTGAATTTTTATCCACCCATCCAAGTGTACCTGTGTATATGCGTGTGTGTATGCATGTGGTCTATGTGTGAACAGTGGCTATGTATGTTTGTGTGTGTGTGTGTGTGTGTGTGTGTGTGTGTGAGAGAGAGAGAGAGAGAGAGAGAGAGAGAGAGAGAGAGAGAGAGAGAGGGTGGGAGGGAGGGAGAAGAGAGAGAAAGAGAGAGAGAGAGAGAGAGAGAGAGAGAGAGATTTGGGGTCTACTTGTGTGTAAGCGTTCTCCATGTGTGTATGTGCATGCATATATCTATGTGAATGTATGCAGAAGTAAAGGAAGGACAGCAGTTATTTTTGTCTTTACAGTCTCCACATAGTTTCTTTGAGAGAGGGTCTGTCACTAAACCTAGATCTAGACTGGCAAGAGCAAGTTTCTTTTTCTCTGCCCTACATAGCGGTGGTATTTCAGACATTGGCACGGCCACCTCTCTTCACATGGGTGCTGAGATCCTAGCTCAGGTAGTCATGCTTGCGCAGTATGTGCTCACACTTGCTGAACTATTTCGTCAGCTACTCATCCCATGATTTTTGTTAACCTAGCACTGTCCTTTCAAGTTTTAAAACTTTTTGATGTGGCTTTCTAATTATGAAAATAATAGTAATTTGGAAGTCTTACAAAATTCATAAAACAACAAAACTCGTAAACAACAATTATATCTCCCAGGGGTAAGCACCAATATATTTAATATTTTCCCTCCAGAGTATGTTCCTACAAATGTACTAGAGATAATACAGCTCTTAAAATTAAGCATTCTAACTTTTTATTCAGTTGTGTTTCATAATCATTTTCTATATATTTAAATTATTCATATATCATGTTCAATAGCTTTCTGGTATAAGACCATATGGACAGTTTCTTAATCTTGACGCAATTTTCATTATTAACAAAAGGCCTATAACAAACATCTTTGCATGAATTAGCATCAGTATTTCAGGTTATTTTCTTGGAAAGGACTTCTACAAAGGTCTACAGAATTATAACTTTACCATTACTAAATACTAAATGTTGATTCATTCTCAAACCACTTAGAAGTATGACTTTAATTGTTTCTTCTTAAGAATAGGGGCTACAACACAGTTTTGGAGTATGTACTTACCTTCTGTTGATAATTCATGTGTCTATATGATGAGTTATTTAGCATTTTGTCAGTCATTCCCTCATACTGTATAAATATTGCTCCATTAGATCTTACAGATGTTCTTAACATATCCTAAGGTTTACTCCTTTGTGTATTATGTTTACCTCTTGGATATTTATTTTTAAATAACTCACAAATCTTATCTCTAGTTCAGGGCTCCTTGAAAAAAAAAAGCATAAATGGGATAATCAACTTAATATTTTTACCAAAGTGACTAACAGATAAAACAATTTGACATGACATGTTCAAATGCAACAAATCACACAGACAGACATCTAATCTTTTCTACAGTTACACAGGAATGCATGTACACATACATGCACAAAGACAAATCACTGTGTCTACCATGGATTCCTGATGATTCATCTATTATTAGAACAAAACTTCGAATCTTTTTTTTTTTTTTTTTTTTTTTTTTTTTTTTTAGTAAATTTTATTAAATTATAAAAGTTTCCATTTCCACCCCCCCTCCCAACACCCTCCCACTCCCCCTACTCCCCCTCCTCCTCCCTCTTCGTCCCCCAGGGCGGTCAGGGTTTCCTGCCCTGTGGGAAGTTTCAGTTCCTTCCCCCTCCCTCCAGGTCCAGGAAGGTGAGTGTACAAACAGACTGGATCCCCAAAATCCATTATATGTAGAGGAAACAGGTCCCAGTGTCATAGTCAATGGCTTTTCAGAAAGACTTCAGGTCAGCCACAGTCAGAGAATCCGGCCAAATTCGGAGAGTCTGGTTAGATCACGTCCTCTTTCAGTCCCAGTCCAACTGGCCTTGGTAAACTCTCATCAGATCCGTTCCCTTGTATCAGTGGGTGATGGCATCCCTCGCAGTACTGACTTCGTTTTTCATGTTCTTCCTCCTTCTGCTCCTCATTTGGACCTCGGGGGGCTCAGTCCCGTGCTGCAATGTGGGTTTCCGACTGTATCGCCATCCTTCGTCAGATGCAGGATCTATGGTGATAAGCAAAATATACATCAGTATGGACATGGGCCACGGCCGATTCAGGCACCCACTCCTCTGTCCAGAGAGCAATCTGGGGGATCTCTCCTTGGACCTGGGATTCCATATATACTCAAGTCTCCTGTAAACCCTAAAATGGGTCCCTTAGTTGAAATATAATCTTCCCTGATCCCTTGTTCATCCTTCCTCCCTCCCCCCCCCCATCCCAGGTCACCAAGCTTTCCCCTTTCTTCCCCTACTCCCTTCTCTCTAACCTTCTCCCCTTCCATCGACCCTCCCTCCCCCCCATGCACCCGAGGTTACCTGGGACTCTTGTCTATTTCCTACCTCCTGGTGGATAGCTAAATAATCTTCATCAGGTTCATCTTCTTATTTAGCTTCTCTAGGATCACGAATAATAGGCTCAAAGACCTTTAATTATGGTTAGAATCCACTTATGAGTGAATACATACCGTGTTCCTCTTTTTGGGTCTGGCTTACCTCACTCAGTAAAGCGTTTTCTATTTCCATCCATTTGCATGCAAAATTCAAGATGTCATTGTTTTTTACCGCTGAGTAAAACTCTAATGTGTATATGTTCCACACCTTTTTTAACCATTCTTCTATTGAGGGGCACCTAGGCTGTTTCCAGGTTCTGGCTATTACAAATAGTATCCCAGATTCTTCATTCAGTCTCTATAACAAACAAATCATATCTTCAAAACATAACCTGAGTATAGTCAGTTTTTTCTTTTTGCCACCATTGTTAAAAGTTAACTCTGAGGCTGGAGAGATGGCTCAGTAATTAAGAACACTTCTTGTTCTTTCCGAAGTACTGTTTTCAGTTCCCAGCACATGTAAGGAGGCTCATAACCATTTTTGACTCTATTTCCAATATTATTACCCTATTCTTGACTCTGTGGCTACCAGGCACAACCTTGTGCACAGACATGCATGAAGACAAAACATTAATATTCATGATTATAAAAATAAATAACTTCTTTAAAAGAATCTGCTTTTTATCAATGTTCATCAAAACTATGCTCTACTATATTTTCATAATAATGACAATAAAGTCTGAAATCCCTGAATTAGTCTCTGTCATAGTTTGGGTTTCTAGATCTACAGAGAGATACCATGATCAACTTTTCTAAGAAAACATTTAATTGGGATGATTTGTGTACAGATCGGAGCTTTTGTTCATTACCATCATGCTGTGGGCCATGGCAGATTGCAGGCTGATGTCGTGCTGGAGTAGTCGGGAGTCCTACATCTTACAGGCAATGGGAAGTTGACTGGGACAGTAGGCAGGATCATGAGCATAAAAAAATTCAAAGCCAGCTGCCACAATGACACAGTTCCTCCAACAAGGCCATATCAACTCTAACATGGCGCTGCCTATGAGATTATGGAGACCAATTACATCCAAACTTCCACAGCCTCCAAATTCTCATCATCCTGATCTGTTTCCCTCAGCTCTGTGAAATTTGGCTTTCAACCACCTGGTGTATTCACAATGAACTTGCCTAACTTCAATACCTAGGAATAAACTAACCTATTCTAAAACCTCTGGTAAAATGTTGTCAAAAGTGGTTTCTTCTTTCTAGAATGTTGCTGAAAATTCTTATAGCAGATTATTTCTGCTCCAGTTAAATGTTCATTTTCTCAGAACTTCCTCCAAGCACCCATTGCTAATTGACTGTTGGTTACCTTATATTACTTTGCTTATTCATAGTGTGGTTATAAACAAACTTACCGGTACTGATGACTTTTATTTTCTTAATATCCAATTTTTTCTGTCTTATACTGTAATCCCAAAATAGTAGATGTTATTTGCTTCTGCATCTGTAGAAGGTAGAAAAGCATATTATGAATAAGCTTATACATAATGATGCATTGTTAAACCTTAATTTTGATATGTGAATGTGTATCAATATGTTACAAATATTCTCTACCATCTAAATTTCATGTCTTTGTTTTTTCATCT
Organism: Myodes glareolus; assembly: GCF_982192425.1. Classification (NCBI taxonomy): domain Eukaryota; kingdom Metazoa; phylum Chordata; class Mammalia; order Rodentia; family Cricetidae; genus Myodes; species Myodes glareolus. Next base: position 94,001,318 of record NC_142031.1, read on the forward strand.
TCTTTCACTGGGTGATTTTGTCTTTCTTGTTAGTGACTATATTTAATTTCCATTTTAATCTTTCCTTTCTCCATTATGCGTCTTGATCATGCAATTCTATTTATAATGTTTCCTTCATCATAAAATCATTTTTTGTCCTTTTCCCTCTTATCTTGTTGAGTTTAATTGCAGTTTTTCTTTCAATATTTATTTATTTAATGCTATCACCCAGATATTTTCTATTTTTTTCCTACTGATATTGTCAAAATATTTACTTTTCATCTGAATCTAAAGAGGTATTTTCTTAACTGCTTGGAACAATGTTAATGGGGTCTCTTAAACTGTTTAGCACTTCTGGTAGATGAGTATAATATGAATGTTGACTCACTCTTAAGGCAGAGGAGAGCTTTATTTAGACTCATTGCTGATTTGCTTCAAAGACAGTGATTACATGAAATATTTTTGTTTTCTTTTGGTGTTGTGATTAGAAAACAAGTCAATGTATACAACTTCCTGATCAATTTTTACTTGTGAGGCTCTCTGTGGAGTAAATGTGCTGAATCCAGCTCTGAACCTAAGCTGAAGACCAAACAGTATCTTTCCAGAAATGCAGGAACTCGTTCTCTTTCTGTTTCTATTTTCAACACCAAATTCTGAGGGTGAAATTTTCTAAACATAAGGCATCACTGAGTGCCTTCCTCACTCTCCTCATCACTGCTTGGTAGATCTTAAAATGAGATTAAGGCAGAAAATAAGCTTACGAGTGCTGGGGTTTACTAGACTCTAGTTGACTGGATGGAATGAAACAACACTCCTTGTACTATCTGCATAGTAAATCCTGGTACTGTGATGATACTTGCATATATTTTCTTTGTGAAGAACTCTATTTACACTGAAAAAATTGAGACAGTCGATTATTAGTAGAAAATGTTCTTTTAATAATTTCAGGTTTGGGCAATCCTGTGTGAGCCTCTGATAATTCATTTCAATTTGGTTCTTCACTCTGCCTAGAGTTAGAGACAATTCAACCCAACTAAGGCAATCAGTAAATCCTTCTTTCTTTTTGTTTTCATTATGATGTTTTTGCAAATTTTCTTTTTTTCTCATTCATATTTTAATATGAAATTGATAAAGTTGACTAAGTTATATCCTGAGGTAGTTTTAAATGCAAAGTCCTCTACCCATTTCTTCGGTAATATCACAAAGGCAATAGCCTGCTTGTGATTGTTGCAGGTTACTGGATATTTATACTGAAGTGCTTTTGTTAGGAAGTAAATTTCTTTCTTTTACAGAGGAGTGGGACTTACTAATTTCTGAAGTCCAAATGAATCTAGATGACTCATACTACTAAATCAAATACCAAAAATAAGGAAATAATTTTAACCCACCCAAATCTCTTATATATTTTAAATCATTGCTGTTTATAATGCCAGAAGTTGTCAATGGGGAAAAAAGATAAAAGTATTAAAATGTGAGTCTTCAGGCCTAACCTAGTTATTCTCCAGATCATGTTCTGTGTGTCAGAACGTTGATAAACCCAGCAAACCTGATAGCTTCCAATATAGAATCACAACTAATACAGAAATATTAATACTAGGGAAACATATTGTCCTGAATAAAATGGAACATAGCTCAGAGGACTAGAGTTTCAGACAATCGATGGTCACAGTCAGTTGCTTTAGGGTCTTATCTCATAAATACAAATAATGAATTTCACTGACAACAGAAGAGTGTGTTTTAGGGTGAGTTGTATTATAGGTGAGAGCTTACACTTAAGCTTAAAAAGAAAAGGGGAAGCATAGCTTCCTCCTTAGAAGGAAGAGTCTGTCTCAAGGTGGGTGGTCACTGAGGGAACCAATCTAGGCGTCAATATGGCATTACTGAATGAGATGAGCTGGTCAGTACAGTTGTCCACGGATGAAACATTCAAGCAACTTTTCATCCCTGTGTCTATACTGGGCTTCCAGACATACCTTCAAGAACTAGAAAATACCTGGATAGGCATATCATCTAGGCAGTTGTACTCATTAGATTACTATGAAAAAGGAGAAGGAAAACAGGAAATCATAACTCCGGCCAGTGCCCTGAAACATTTTTGTGGACAGAACTGTTGATGGAACTCGGGATATTTCTGGTGTCTAGTCAAGAGGAGACTTCTTGTCAAGGACAAAAATCAAAAGTATGCATTGAAAAATTTTATTTTAGAGGTTATAGTTATAATCACATCATTTCCCACTACCCTTTCTTCCCTCTAAACCCTTTCTTCTCCTCTTCCTTTCTTTCAAATTCACATCCTCTTTTTTTCATTAATTGTTAGAAACATAAATGTACATACATATACATTCCTAAATGCATAAGCAAGGTCACCTGGTTTGTACAATGCTATGTATGTTTCAGGGCCTCCCATACAGTATTAAATATTTGAGGTCCTCATATATTTTGATCTTTACTTGCTGACTTTTTTGATCTGTTCTCATCAATATTACAATACATTAACTTAGGTATTTAGAAGCTAAGTTGCCTGAAGCATATGGTCAGTTTCTATTGGTTGCTAGTTACTACTATGTAAATCTTCCACCTACAATTGGCTTAAACTGTTTCACTGAAATATGAAAAGTTGTGATTGCAAAGTTCTGATCCTCTTATATGAAGGTAAGAACTCATTCATAGTGTTGTTTGGTAGGCACTGTAGATATACCTGGTACTTCATATCAATTCTCTGCATTCTTATTGGTAAATGGAAAAATTAATCATTTGCAAATTCTTCATGTTGAACAACCCTCCATGCCTGCCTCAATGATCTGCCACTGAAGTAGTTTCACTTCAGGAAGCTCTTAAATGGACAGCACAGTAATTAGAAACCCTTGTTGAATTTCAGTGTAGTGCTTCATGTCTAGAATTACACACATACACACACACACACACACACACACACACACACACACACACACACACATGGAAAGCTGAAACAAAAGGATTGCTCTGAGTTCAAGGCCAACCCCGGCTACAGAGTAAGACCCCATCTCAAATCAATAAATCACTCAATAAATAAGTGGTTTTAAGACAGGTAATCAATAAAGAAAACAAACTCTCCCTGAAAATCTCTTTTTTTTTTTGTTCTCCCAGATCCTAAGGTATTCTGTATATGCACAGAATGGCTCCCTGTCTGAAGAAATAACACATTCCAGTCAGACAACAGATGGATCATCAAAGGGGCATGCCATTGGTTTCCTAGACTTTCTTGTTGAAAGCTTCATTTGTATGTCACTATTTAATGCTGACTTCATACTGTATCATTTTCCTGCACAAACTTATAACTATTGCTTTTAGATACTACGAGTATTCACAGCTATCAGGGTAAACTCTTAATCTTAATGTTTTAAGTTTCTCTGAAGAATAAATGAAATGTGTGTGAAGTGGAGAAATAGGTTCTGGAGGTGGAACTCACTAGGTACATGTATTGCTTATAATGATGAACCTGGGACACCAATGAAAAATTTAACTTAGTTCACTCTTTATCCAAATTTCTCAACTCTGTCTTCGTGTATTTTCCTAATGTCATGAAGGTGTAGAAATCTACACTTTTTTTGAAGACAGTAGTCTTAGAGACATGGCCACCATATTTTTATTATGTTGTGTTCAACCTCATGCCCTGCAACTCCTAAAGATCAGATGAAATACAACCCACATTGTGGTAGTATGATCATTTCTAATGGCCTGTTAGTGTGGGACAATTGTTTGTATTCTGTCAATTATATTATAAAAAAAATGCTGATTGGCCAGTAGCCAGGCAGGAAGTATATGTGGGACAACAAGACAGGAAGTAGAGGTGGGTAAATGAGAACAGGAATATGCTGGAAAGAAGGTAGCTTTTTCTGCATCTGTGAGCCTGCCACAGAAAAGCAACATGTGACTGCCTCGCTGAAACAGGATCGAGCCATGTGGCTAACATATACTAGAATACTGGGCTAATATAGACTATAAGAGTTCATAAAAAGCCTGAGCTAATGGGCCAACCAGTTTATAGCTAATGTAGACCTCTGTGTGATTTCTTTGGAACTTAATGACTGTGGGAACTGGGCAGGATAGAAACCTCAGTCAACAGTATGTGGTCTTCTAGGACTTCAAAGATTCATGGCATGGGAAAACATAATTCCCCTGCTGAAAATTATGAATGTTTGAGTCAGGAATTCCATATGAATTACACCCACTTCTCCAGATGTTTTATGTCTGTGCTTATATCTTTTCCCATCCTTCTGTTTGCATGTTTTTTCTAACTTTATACATTTGGTACACTATATTCAAAGATACTGTTTACCCTGTGTTTGTATCATTCCTGAAAATTCTTTTTCACAAGAGAATCACATTTGGGATGTCCTTTCACACCTTTTTCAATAAAAACCAGTTTGCAGAGCTACAGGTTATCACTCATTCACATGTGTAAAACTATAAGCTATGTGTTTCTACCAGCATTTATATAGTACAATAAGCACAACACAATAGGATAGAATAAAACAGAAACTGTTGCATTTTATCTCAATTACTGAAGTAAACATTTATCTGGGGTAATTTTCTGTCATTCATACTGTTTATATGTAGGAACTTATGTGCTTGTCCCTATGCATATAAAAAAACCCATGTATGAACGTGTGTCTTTTTTATAATGATCTATATGTCTTTCTAGTGGATTTCTTTACTCAATTTTATAAATTACTTTAGCAGTTAATCCATTTTCCTGTACTGCCTACTTATGCTTCATTCTGGAAAAATTCTAACGTCTTATATTCCTATAATTTTACTTTCCTGTTTTGTTTATTCAAGTATTATCAAGGTCATTATAGACATGAAAAACTACTTCTTTCTTCTTAGAAATTGTACCATGGAAGTTGTACAAACAAATAATATAGATTAACAGGAAAATATTAGAATTTGGAGTTCTGTATGGTAGAGGAGGAATCCAAAGCAACTAAAGACCCATAACAGGAGCAAGATCCAAATGTTTTTATATCAGAAAAATAAACACAAACAACTGAAAGACTAATGGAAATATGTGGGAAGTAACCCAGTCTCCATGTCAAATTCTTCTGTAAGCTTCCTGACTCTCTCATGTTCTCAAACATTCTATGAACAGTCAGACTACACTTGTCCTTTTATGTCTGCAACTTCTCTAATATCAACCAAACTTCTCTCCTCTTTCATCCAGTCTGCTTTTCATAGTCATTAACTCCATCTTTTGTCAATGCTACAGATACCTTCCATCCTTTAGCCGTGTTCTTCTGGAAATACCTGCTGTCCTTCTCCCAGTCACCATTTGAGCAACTGTATTCCTCAACAGTACATGACTTCAAACTCTATTACAGAGCTACAGTAATGAAAACAGCTTGGTAGTGGCACAAAAACAGAGATGTTGACCAGTGGAATCAAATCAAAGACCCAGATATTAATCCACAAACTTATGAACACCTGATTTTTGACAAAGGAGCTAAAATTATACAATGGAAGAAAGAAAGCATCTTTAACAAATGGTGCTGGCATAACTGGATGTCAACCTGTAGAAGAATGAAAGTAGATCCATATCTATCACCATGCACAAAACTCAAGTCCAAATGGCTTAAAGACCTCAATATTAATCTGACCACATTGAACCTGATAGAAGAGAAAGTGGGAATTAGTCTACAACACATGGGCACAGGAGACCACTTCCTAGGTAGAACTCCAGTAGTTTTGGAATTTTAGAGCATATTCTTGAACTCTGGAATTCACCTCTACCAATCATGCTATAATTAATAGTTCTAATAACATATCAACTAATTTGAATGTATGAAAGTTTTTACATTCACAATGGAGATACTTGTATCAGACACTGGAAAATAGGACTGGACAAGACTGTGGAAAAGCAGGCTTAATCTCTCATCCCCAATTTACCTGATCACATGATCAACAATGCAATCTTGTCCTCTCTGAACTCCTGCATGTGTCACCCATGAAAATCCATTGCTCACGCAAGTGTGTATCTGGTATACTAACTCACAGACCCAAACCTACTATAACTTTTAGATCACAGGATTTGTCTCATGACGGCTGTCACTCACTCAATTCAGCTGGCCACCTCCAAATCACAAGCACTGAAGAATATTTGTAAAATACACCTTCTGCAGCTTTTCTCTTTCCTTTTAAAATATCAAACCATGAACTATTCTGACTTAAGGGTATCCTAGATTCCAAGCCTAACCTTGGTGTCACTGTCAAATAATATTATTTTTTCAGGAAATCCATTTCAATATTTTTATCTGACATCGGCAAATATATGAAATGTATATTAATTCACACTTTTGAACTCAACATACCAATGAAAGCTGGCTCAGTCCAAACCCAATATGCTACATGGGCATTTTAACTTTACCAGATATGGGGCTGGAGAAATGGCTCAGAGGTTCAAGGACTAGTTCTTCTAGATGACCCAGTTTCACTTCCCAGCAATCAAATGGCAGTTCACAACTCTCTATAACTACAATTCCAGGGTATTTAATGTTCTCTTCTAGTCTCTTCAGGCACTAGGAACACATTCAATGTACAGACATGCATACAGGCAAATCATCCAAGCCTAGAAAAATAATAAATATAAACAATGACTAAATAGGTCTATATCACCCTCTAACCTATTATCTGTCTTTGTTTTATATGCTTTTTTGTGCGGTAAGACATATTTTTACTTTACATGAAGAAACTCATTAACTTACCCTAAAATATATCATTTCTTTAACTGGTCATGTACAATTCATTAATAAACTCCAATGGTTTGGTTAAAATTTTTTCCCATTCAGTTAGTGGCTGTTTTGTCTTATTGACTATGTCCTTTGCTTTACAGAAGCTACTCAGATTCAGGAGGTCCCATGTATTTATTTTTGCTCTCAATGTCTGTGATACTGGTGTTATATTTAAGAAGTAGTCTCCTGTGCCCATAGGGTCAAGGCTAATTTTCACTTTCTCTTCTATGAGATTCAGTGTGGCTAGATTTCTGATGACATCTTTGATTCATTTGGTGAGGTGTGCATGGAGATAGATAGGAATTTATTTGCACTCTTCTACATATTGGCATTCAACTATGCCAGTATCATTTATTGAAGATGTTTTGTTTTTCCATTGTATAATTTTAGCTTCTTTGTCCAAAACCATGTGTTCATAAATGGGTGAATTAATATCCATGATTTGATTCGATTCCATTGGTCAAATTGTCTGTTTTTATGCCAATACCAAGTTGCTTTCATTACTATAGTTCTATAATAAAGTTTGATGTCAGGAATTGTGATGTCTCTAGAAGTTCCTTTATTGTATAAGACTGTTTTGACTATTCTGGGTTTTTGTTTTTTCCTTGAGTACTTTTCCTTGTATTTTTTTTCCCTTGAGTATTGTTCTTTGAAGGTCTCTGTAAAATTGTGTTGGAATTTTGATGGTGATTGCATTGGATCTGTAAATTGCTTTTGATAAGATTGCCATTTTTATGTTTATTCTATCTATTCATGAAAATGGGAGGTTTTTCCATTTTCTGATATCTTTTTCCATTTTATTCTTCAAAGACTTTAAGTTCTTGTCACACAGGTCTTTCACTACTTTGGTTAGTGTTACCCCAAGATATTTTATGTTATTTATGGTTATTGTGAAGGGTATATTTCCCTGATTTTTATCTCAGCCCCTTTATCATTTGTATATTGGAAGAATACTAATTTTTTATTTGATACTGTAGCCTGCCACATTACTGAAGCCATTTATCAGCTGTAAGAGTTTCATTGTATAATTTTTGAATGTCATTCACATCAGAGAGAGGACTGGTCTCCAAACTATATAAAGAACTGAAGAAACTAGATATCAAAATACGAAATAATCCAATTAAAAATAGGAGTACAGGTTTAAGCAGAGAATTTTCAACAAAAGAATCTCAAATGGCCAAAAGACATTCAGAAATTGCTCAATATCCCTATTGATTGGGAAAAAAGCAAATCAAAATGACCTTAGGCTACCTTAATCTTACACTAGTCAGAATGACTAAGATCAAAAACACCAAGGATAGCTTATGCTGGAGAGGGTGTGGACTAAGGAGAACATTCCTCCATTTCTTGTGAGAGTACAAACTTGTATAGTCACTTTGGAAATCAGGATACAGTTTCTCAGAAAACTGGGAATTAGTTACCTCAAAACCCAGTAATACCACTCTTGGGCATATACCCAAGGATGTACATTTACAACATAAGAACAATTGTTCAACTATGTTCATAGCATCGTTATACATAACCAGAACTTGGAAACAACATAGATGTCCCCGAACCAAAGAATGGATAAAAAAATGTACATTTACATAATAGTGTATGATTCAGTGGTTAAAAAACAAAGGCATCTTGAAATTTTCAGGCATATGTTTGGAAACAGAAAAAAAAAAACATCCTGAGTGAGGTAGACTCAGAAAGACAAACATGATATGTACTCACTCATATAGTGGATATTAAATATAAAGCAAAGAATAATCAGCCTATAGTCCACAATCCCAGAGAAGCTAGGTAACAAGGAGAATCCTAAAAGAAAGATACATGGATTCCCCCTGGGAAGGGAAAATAGAAAAGAACTCCTGAGAAATTTGGGAGCATGGAGGGGAAGAGAATGGAGTGTGAAATCAGAGGGGGAGGGAGGAGAGTAATGGGGTAAGAGAGCATGAGAAAACAGAATGGCCAAGGTAGAGGAAGGACAGAGGGGGGAAGAAAGAAAAGAGATATTTTGATTGAAGGAGCCATTATGTGCTACAAGAAACATGGCACTAGGGTAATTCCCAGGAATCCACAATGATGACCTTAGCTAAAACTCTAAGCAATAATGGAGAGGGTACCTGAACTGGCCTTCCCCTCTAATCAGATTAATGACAACTTTAATTGTCATCATAGAACCTTCATCCAGCCACTGATGGAAATAGATGCAGAAATTTACAGTTAGCACTGGGCCGAGCTCCCACTGTCCAGCTAACAGAAGAGGGAACAACATGCACAAAGAAGTCAAGACCATGGTGGGGAAGCCCAGAGAAACAGCTGATCTGAGCTAGAGGGAGCTCACTTATGCCAGACTGACACTGGCAAACCTCCATAGACCCAAACTAGGCCCTCTGAATATTGGTGACAGTCATGTGTCCGGGGCAGTCTGTGGGGCCACTGGCAGTGGTACCAGGATATATCTCTAGTGCTTGAACTGTCTTTTTGGAATCCATTCTCTTTGCATGAATACTTTGATCAGCCTAGATAAAGGGGGGAGGGCCTTGGTCCTGCCTTAAAGTGATGTGTCAGACTTTGTTTAACTTCCTATGGGAAACCATACCTTCTCTGAGGAGTAGATGGGGTGGTGGGGTGGGTGGAGAGGGTGGGGAGCAGGAGGAGAGGATGGAAAGTGAACTGGAATTGCCATGTAAAATGAGAAAAGATTGTTTTAAAAATAAATAAATAAAAAAGAAAAGAAAACCCTTTACTGACTCAGGTAAGCCAGACCCAAAAAGAGGAATATGGTATGTATTCACTCATAAATGGATTCTAGCCATAATTAAAGGTCTTTGAGCCTATTATTCGTGATCCTAGAGAAGCTGGATAGGAGGGTGAACCTGAAGAAAATTCAGGTAGTTTTCCTCCTGGAGATTGGAAATAGACAAGAGTCCCAGGTAACCTCGGGTGCATGTGGGGGTAGGAGGGTTGTTGGAAGGGGAGAGGATTGGAGAGAAGGAGCAGGGGAGAAATGGGTAATGCTCAGGGGACTGGAGAGGGGAGGGAGGAGGGATAGACATGGGATCAGGGAAAAATATATCTCAACTAAGGGAGTCAGTTTAGGGTTTACTAGAGACTTGATTATAAATGGGATCCCAGGTCCAAGGAGAGATCCCCAGATGGTTCCCTGGACAGAGGAGAGGGTGTCTGAACTGGCCTTGGCCCATAACCATACTGATGAATATTTTGCTTATCACCATAGATCCTTCATCTGGCGATGGATGGAGATGGAGACAGAGACCCACATTGGAACACTGGACTTAACTCCCTAGGTCCAAACGAGAAGCAGAAGAAAAGAGAATGTGAGCAAGGAAGGCAAGATCAGAGGGAACCTTCATCTGACGATGGATGGCGATACAGACAGAGACCCACATTGGAGCACTGGACTGAGTCCCCAAAGGTCCAAATGAGGAGCAGAAGGAGGAAGAACATGAAAAAAGGAAATCAGGACCGCAAGGGGTGTGATCACTCACTGATACAAGGGGACTGATCTAATGAGAGTTCACCAAGGACAGTTGACTGGGACTGAGCGAGCACCTGATCCAGCCAGATTCTCTGAATGGGGCCAGATTCTCTAAATGTGGCTGGCCTGGAGTCTTTCTGAAAAGCCATTGACAATGACACTGGGACTTGTTTCCTCTGCATATACTGGATTTCTGGGATCCAGTCTGTTTGGATGCTCACCTTCCTGGACCTGGAGGGAGGGGGGAGGAGCTTGGACTACCCACAGGGCAGGAGACCCTGACTGCTCTTGGGGATGGAGAGGGAGGAGGGGAGGGTATGGGGGGAGTGGGAGTGGGTTGGGAGGAGGGGCGGAAATGGAGACTTTTGTATTTTAATAAACAGAGAAAAAAAATTTAAAAAAAATAAATAAATGAGAAAAATCCTTCAATGATTTTCCTTTTGTAGTGTTCCTTTGCAAAAATGTTCTACCTACCCTAAGTTCTCAGAAATTTATGCTAAAATCTAGCTTTCACTATTGTGTATGTTTAGACTTATGTCAGCAAAGTCTTGGAAAATTGCTAAATATAATTCTGCAACACTTTCCCCATTTGCTTACAAATAAAACTATTCTGCTTGGCTTGCATTCTCCTTTTTTTAGGTTAGGTACATTTAAAAAATAGCTTTGTTGAGTTGTTCAGTATCCACTAAAGATAGGCAAAGAGACAATAGTGTACAAATTGTAAGACAAACACTTTTGAAATGAATGAGAGTACTTAAAGGAAATTATTTCTAAAGATAGGCCATTAAAGAAAATAATTCATTTCTATGTACACAACACATGCAACTATAACATAATTTACAATTATATGGGTGATATAATATAATGTTTAAAGGTGATCAAAAACTTGTATCAGGGAAAGGTACTTAGGTGAATGGGTTTTTCTTTTAAAATAGATATGCTGTGACTAAATCCAGGCAGCACATAGCAAGTCAGAGATTGCTTGACATCTCCTAGATTCAAAACTACTTGCTCCACACATGGGGGCTGCTTCAGAATTCTGCTTTGCCTTTAAAGAAGAGATTCTTTTCATGTGAACAGCATAATTTGCCATTATGTACCAGAGAAACTTGGTGCTGTTGCTTGTCCTTCTACAGCAATTTGTTTGTTTTCCAATGCCAGAGTTATCCTTCTCTCCTGCTTACTAAAAGGAGATGAGAGAAATAAAGATGGCTTCTGCTGTCTGGACAAAGAGTATTGATTGTTCAACAAACCAGCAAAGGAGAGTTGGAACTAGATGGAAATTGTAATAACCTGTGATGATTTCTGGGGACAAAAATCAATAGAAAGGGAATGGTTTTATGAAAGATACACAACATTATTATTCTAATACCTCAGGTCATCAAGCAGAGGCGTCTAAGTGTGTCATGATGTATGACTTAAGAGACTGAGAAGTCTGAACGACCAAAACACAGCAGCTATTTTTGACAATAGTTATCTCTGGCCACTTTCTCCATCCACAGAATTAAGAAGCTATAGAGATATTTACTTCCAGTCCCTTAATTTGTTGTAGTTATTTGTTTTCATGTCTGAGCCTTTAAACTTCTTTCTTCTGCCTTTTTCTAGAACCCTTTTCAATCAGATCTTTAGTGGCTTCTTTCTAGCACCCTTATCTCTACTCACAACAATTGCAAAAACCAAAACTTATGAAACAGTGCTACCTTGAAAAACAAACTAATAAAGTCCTGTACTCTACTGTATGCCACACCCACTGTCTAGACTCTTATCTTCTTTGCATAGATTTCAAAGCCTCTGTCATTATTTCTATTTTATATTCTCTCTATATTTCACTAACATGGAAGAATTTTTTTCTACTTATTCAGCGTTCGATCTCCAGACACTAGAATCTATTTGGAATACAGTCAGTGAATAATAAATACTTGTGAATGAAGATACGTACTTTCTGTTAACATTTTTTCTAATAATTGTATCTATCTTGTTTCTGCTTACTTAAAAATATATTGATGACAACGTAAGAACAACATCTTTCCATTTTCCCATTGCTGATAAAAATCTAAATTTAGACACAGCAGTTTTTCATTCTTCAAAAGTATTAACACTTCGTGAGGAAAATTTTATCTATTGTAAAAGAGTAACTGGTATTAATTCAGTTTAACAAAGTGAAATTCAGTCCGATAGGCCTTTCTGGAATTAGCAATCTATCTCTTCCAAAAATATTACAGAATGCCCCACTCCAGGACATAATCTATCCATAGCTAGAATAGGAGTGAGGAATAATATGAGGAAATAGCTCTAGCGTATTTATCTAGGTGAGAGTTGTGGTGCATAGGTAGAATGAGATGAACCCTTCAGTGATTCATTGGGAACCTTTGAGTGCTGCAGCTCTGCTGCAATGGGCCAGCCCTCAGCTGCTTCGTCATATGCCAGATCATAAATTGCCACTTGTCTGCACATCAAACTGGGCTCCAGTTCACCATGTGGGAAGAGATCTGGGGCACAATTTACCACCCAATTAGAGAGATAAGTTTAGGCCAACTTTATTTCAGCTTATCTTACTTGAGAAGTATTGAAGGTTTACTTTGGCAATTGTAAAACAAATTACTTTCTATAAAATAAAAAGGAAGGAAAACATTGCTACATATTTGTCTTTATGGTCTGCTATTCTAAGGAGAGAAAAATTCTATATCAAAAATAGGGAATTTGTTTTTGTTATTGTTCATGTAGAAAGCAGGAGCGATCTGAAGAAAAGACAAATTGGCATTGAAAGATTCTCAGGCAACAAGGAAATCAGCTGATTAGCTGGTTCTTATAGTTCAGTTACTGCCTCATCAACTATAGTATAGAAATTATCTCGGGTTCAAAGCTAAAGAGAGGCCATAGCTTTTATTCCACAAGAGAAATTCAATTATGCTTTAAAGAGTCAATGTGAGCGATGCTGATATGAAATCTGGAAGAGAACTGTTAAATTACCTTGGTAAAGCACTGGATGGATTTCTTCTAGCAGAGTAACTTTTTCCTCATTTTCTTCAAAGACTAATTATTAGTTTCTTGCACTTTTTAGTAACTAGAGACATTTTACTTTACATTTAACTGCTTGCATTTGTAATAGTTATGATTAATGTCTCATTTATTAAAATGCTTTTTTTAAAAAATTGCCAATACTATTTGAGTGCAGTTTTATGTTCAAGATTGCAGTTTAAGAACTATGTATTCACTCCTGAGAAATAAGAAGCTGAACTATCATTTTAAAAATAAATTGTTAGTATTTTTAAACACTTTTATAAAATATAAATTAAGAAAAAATAAATTTATTTCCCTCTTTAATATAAGACCCAGGTTGTAATTTTGTAATGCCTTGTGTCCATGATATATAACTCCACTTTTATAATGATGAATTTCACATCTATCATTTTGAGTTGATCTTGAAAGAAAAAATAATGGTGTTTATATTCAGAATTTCATTGTTTCAGGTAACACAAGACAGCAACTTAACCAATCCCCCAGTATCAAACCTACAAGTATGGCATTAATGATTTTGGAGAAAGTTAACTAAGTACATCTATCACTTTGTCATGTGTGGTAAAGCAATGCATCAATCAGAAGAAAAGAGGAGACTGTTTTTTTTTTTTATATCTGGGAATACTACTGAAATCTGTCCTCAAAATCAATAGAACAGATATGGTAAGCTGTTGACTAAAAAGACTCGATGGAACAATGAAGATGAGAAGACTGGTAATAATAAGTCTTTGCTCTTGGAATGAAGCAAAGGTCAGTTTCCTGAGATAAGAACCATCTTTAATGTCAATACTTTTGAGATGCTTTATTTCAGATTGGTTTCTTTTGTGAGATAATATGAGTACTTCAAGTATTACCATTTTACATTCCTTAAATTATCACAGGAAAATAAATGAACTGCCAATTCAGTCCTGGATGTTATATTCCATTATTTACTTCCACTGTGAATAGAATTCACAGTGGAGTTTATAACGATGTTGATTTTTTAACGCACATTTCTAGAAAACCATTGCAACATGATTGCACTAGTAGTTTTTACCTTCATACGGCCGGAATGTGTCTATCTGCATTCTCTAACATTTGAAGTTTCATTACAAAACTTGAAATAAGGGAATACCCTAAAAATGATTTTTAAAATATTTGTTAAATGAATGAGAGGAACGAAAGAATTGAAAAAAAAAACTATAAATGTAGAAGGCTGCAACCACACTCTCCACCTTAGATGGCGCTGCACCGCCAGGTGAGCTAGAAAGCTCACACGTGTTGGTATTTTTCCACTACTCCCAAGGTATCACCTGGGACTGGGAGCAGTTGACCAATCCAAGAGTGACACGTCCAAAGCAGGGTCTGTTTCCTATATAAGGGATGGGTTCCATCATATCTGGGTCTCCGCCATGTTGGCTGATGCCCGCTCTCCCAAGGGGCATTAAAGCTTTACTGCAGAAGTATCCAATGTGTACCGCGTGGTTCTTGCTGGCGAGACGGTAGCGCGGGACATCTGGTGCCATACCCGGGAAGAAGAAGAACTTTGCACCGCCGGAGACCCCTTGGACACAAGGAGGATTCAGAACTGCAGGCATGCATGCTTAGAGAGGTACGCTCTAAAGTCCAGAGAGCATATCAGAAACTGAGCAGCAGTGGGAGGTTGTGCGCGCACCCAGATAAGTTAAAAAGGACCCCCCAGTAATTCTAAGAAAGTAAAAATGGGGGAGAAGGCTGATTTACAAGGTCAAAAGCTTTATGTTATGTTATGTGTGTTGTCTCTTATGTACTGGACAGGAGCAAGATATTTAAATTTAGGAACTGCTAAAAAAGGTAGTTTAAATTTAAAACATGGGCTTAAGAATATGATGTTTTGGAGGAGAGGCTCTGTTTTCGCCTCCACGGAGGATGGGAGCCTAAGTACGTGCTTGAGATCCACGTGGTTTGAATCACCGAGACCTCCTGAAATGTTATAGTGTTTACCCCTAAAATACAGCGGCCCAATAACAGCAGGAAGCAGCCAGAGACTAACGACGCCCAAATTCCCTAAAAGATTAAATGAGGTCCTTTCAAGCCTGCTTCTCTGAGTTTAGCTTTGCTCCATGCACCGGTTTGGGCTCGGAATGGGTGCAGCTGGGGCTGGAGGGTGGCTGGAGCGGAGCTTTGCTCTGTGGCTATGGTGGGAGGCACGTTGCGCAGGCTCCGTTGGTGCCTGGCCTGGAGGATGTCACAGCAATGCCAAGAGTGAGAGCAGTGCCACAGGCAGCAGGGCCAAAAGGCTTACAATGTACCTAAAACTGTGCTGGTCTCTGAGGCTAAAATGGCTCTGGTTCCATTTGGCTATGCTAAATGATGCTGACTTCAGGCAGGGCTGGTCGTATTTATCATAATAAAAGCGCAATTAAGGTTTAGACGCAGTAAACAGGCAGTACCGTATTACATCTACATAGTGCGACTTAAGTTTTTAAGAACTGCTTAGCATTTTAAGAACTCAAGTCCTCCTGAAAGATTGCTGTGTATACGCTTGGCTTGTCTGGTGTTTCAGGATCCGCAGGGAGGTGGATGCGAAGGGCCCTTGGATTTTGGGGTGATTGGGTTGGCTGGATCTGTGAGAGTTTACAGCCGCTTTTGCTGTGGCACAGGTGTTGAGAGTTGGCTAGTAGGGAAGCGGCCATGGTCGCCGCCTCTCCCATCGGCCCCTTGAGCCGCAGGCTCTGGGGCGGACCTTGAGATATTGCCGGCCTGTGCCGCCTTGGTCTGAGTGTCGGCTCCCGCCACACTCCGCCACCAACACAGCCTCAGAGAACTAGGCTAGCCCCGCGGGGAAGGCAGGGGCGCCTGGGGGTGGAGCCGCCACTTCCTGGCCTGGGACACGGGGATCTGCGCAGCGAGCAGGCCCAGGGCCGCGCACAGCCCTTGGATGGCGGGTGTACCGGCAAGAAATACGGGAGCCAATAAATCTTAAATCTAATATCAACAAACAGAGACCTGTAGATCTCTAAGTTCAAGACCAGCCTACTTCCAGTACTGACTGTGCTAAATTTTTACACTGAGTTTTTTAATACTCTTAAATGTTATTTTGGGAGATTTTTTTTTTTCTAGGAATGCTGACATACATCTACTGACATTCATGCTGTGGATTCATCTGTCCAGAGGCCTGAGGACAAAGCCTCTGCTATGGAGCTGTCTGGCCTGATTGCTGCGGAGCTGGCGGGTTCCTGAGGGATGGTCCAGTTCCTGCCCTTGGTCTGTCAGTTATTGCTGTGCTGTTGTTGCTGTACATTACAATGTTATTGTTGCTGTGCCATTGCTGTGCTGCTGGATTTCCCCTTGATTTGTCAGCTGTTGCTTGCTATCAGTTTCCCTTATCCTGTCAGTTATTTCTGCTGAACACTATGGGTATCTTCAAGACAGGTTACAAAATACCATGGTTATTCAAATTAAGAATTGGATACTACAGACTTCTTGATGCAGCTGGAGAGTTGTGCCCCTGCGATCCCAGATTATTAAACAATTGTCTAGTTATCTTCTAGGTAATTGGACTGGAGGACTTACCAGTTCTTGTTAAAATTAAAAAATGGGGGAATAATAAAGGAACTGCCCCCGATGCTCTGTTCATTATACATTTTTTAAATGGCAGCACAGCCTATACCATGGAAAACAAAGACCCTCAATCAGTTATCTACCACAGTGGCTACAGCCCTGGATCAGCAGGCTACCATAGATACATCTATTAGAGATAAAATAATGATTCTTAATTAAATAATTGACCTAGTACAAGAACAGGTGGATATCTTATGACAGCTTGCCCAATTGGACTGTGAATGGAAAACTCCAGCCTTATGTGTGACCAGTGTACTATATGAGAACTTTATAAAAGTGGCTAACTTGTCCCGAGAATTGTCTTTGTATCTTGCAGGAGAATTTTGATGATTTGCTGTCCTCCTTGAGACGGTCCATCGTGACAATCAACTCCACGCGAGTGGACATAAGCCTGGCCAAAGGATTCCAGTCCTGGATTGTGTCCTTCATCCCCTACTTCAAAGAATGGGTGGGGGTGGAAATGTTTTGGAATGGTCCTACGCTATGGAATAGTGTTTCTCCTCTGGATGGTCTGCTGACTCAAATCCCAAAGTCTTAGGGACAAAGTGGTTTTTGCACAGCGCTGGCTGCCCTGGAACAGGGAGCCTCTGCTTATATGTGGTTATCTATGCTGAAGCAGTAAGGTTTATGCCAACCAGCTCCTGCACCCCTAGGACAATGGTCCATTGCACATGGTGGAGTGCTTGGCTTAGCTAGCCCTGAAGGTTGTGAAGCTGAAAAGCATCGCACAGAGAATGGCCCTCTCTGAGAGATAAGTCGCTCTGCATAAGGGTTTCCTGCCGTATGTTCCCTTTCCCAGAAAAATGGCAGAGGGCAGGCCGGATAGGTTCCAGGTGTCATGAACCTAGGGGCAGATTCCGTGTAAGCCCATTTTAATGTTTCTATTTTGGGAAGTGCAACCTCTATCTTTACCTTTTGAGGGAGTTGCCTTTCTGCAAAGAAGTAAATTAGGGGGAGATGTAGAAGGCTGCAACCACACTCTCCACCTTAGATGGCGCTGCACCGCCAGGTGAGCTAGAAAGCTCACACGTGTTGGTATTTTTCCACTACTCCCAAGGTATCACCTGGGACTGGGAGCAGTTGACCAATCCAAGAGTGACACGTCCAAAGCAGGGTCTGTTTCCTATATAAGGGATAGGTTCCATCATATCTGGGTCTCTGCAATGTTGGCTGATGCTCGCTCTCCCAAGGGGCATTAAAGCTTTACTGCAGAAGTATCCTATGTGTACCGCGTGGTTCTTGCTGGCGAGACGGTAGCGCGGGACATATAAAGGTCAAAGAAGTCATGTTTACTTAGAGTCTCTGGGACACCCATAGCAATTACATGAGCCAGGAAAGAATATAATTTTGAAGTCATTACTGGAATTAAGCAGAAAGTAATCAAAACATACATGGGAATAATTGCCAAGGAAATAAAAAATTCAAGAAAGTATGAATAAAGCAAGTAATCCTCTCATCTACACCCAACAAAGGGAGAATTGGTAGACTTCTAGGAAATGTTTTTTAATGTTTGTAGGGAGCAAAAACATTCCATATACAAAGAAATATTGGGAATTGAGTAAATCTGGGAGTGAGAGGGATTGTCTTCCAAGGAGAAAATTTTAATTAAAACACAATCCAAAAATAAACAACATGAAAGTATGCACCACCACTAGCTTTTAGGGAACTACAGACTGAAATTACTTTAATATTCAATTTCCCTCCAGTCAGAGTGGCTATCATCAAGAATACAAATGGCAATGAAGGCTGGCATGGAAGCAAGGAAAAGAACCGCTATAGAGTATTTGTGGGACTGTAAGTAGAGAACCTATTTTGCGAATCATTTTGGAGGTTCCTTCAAGTAACTAGAACTAGAATTTTCATATGACCAGTTGCCACCTCTGAACTTATACCTAAAGGACTATGGCACACTTGCATATCCATACTCATTTTTCCTCTATTTGCAGTGGTCAAAAAGTAGAATCAGCCTAAATTTCTTCTCTTCATTAGCTGCTGAACAGACAATGAAAACATGCTACTTATATGCAGCGAACTATTTCTCATCTGTAAACAAAAAAAATGAAGCATTAAGCTTGCTGGTATCTATTTTCCAATTCTATCATGAATGATAGATACTTAGGCCCACAAATGCAAACACAGCTTGATCTCTATAGTATGTGGGTGTTAGTTTCAAATCTTTTATGTGTTTAACCTGGAGCACATGTGCAAAATAAAAAATAAGAAATGGACCAGTGCAGAGCATATGCATTTAGGGAGGGCGGTTAACCCACTAAAGTTTCAATGAAAGTAAATAGACTGATGCTAGAGACAGAAATGTTGAAGCAGGCAATGGAGTGATAAGTTAAGAAAACAATAAGACAACAGACAGGTTAGACAAAACAAAGGCTATATCAAGAAGGTGCATGGGAGCCTACAATCTTAACCCCAAGTAGAAAAGAAAAGATAAGTGAATAGCAAAGCATATGTGATACAAAAAAATTCAGTGGGAGAAATATTAAGACCTCAAGGTTAAATTAGTGATGAGGGCAGAAACATGGGGGAAAGAAAAAACAGTGAGTAGATGGGTTAAAGAAAACTAAGAATTAGGGAAGAGTTCTTATGAAATCTTACTGGATTGAAAACTAACTAAAACATACTTTAAAAGTATTTGAGAGGTGTCCCACATGGGTGAAAGTTCTACTACGAGAAGACATAGGATATCTATATTTATATCCATAAATTAGGGTACTCTCAGCCTTGGTTAGAGGAGCTTCTTATTGAAGAGGGTAGTGGTTAAAATAAAGAATCACATATTTGACTCTGTAGTTAAATAAATATTGAAAAGAGACAAAAAGTTGGTAGAAAGATGTGTTACAAAGGTTTGAGAGAGCTGAAGAGAGAAAGTGCTAATGGATGTGATCAAACTACATTGTACACAAATCTAATTTTTTTAAATTAAGGAAATATTCTGATAGTAAATCAATGAAGAACATAAGAAATACTGTAGATATTATTTATAACCATAAAACTCCTAAAACACTTAAAATTTGTAACAATAAAAATTGGTTTGTGTATTATAGTATTTACATTCAATTTTTAGAAACTAATGTATAGAAAACATTATTTGATCAAGCAAGTCTTGTAGAAATCCTATACATTATCCTTGTTTTGCTTGTATATGTTGCTATTTATATTCATCGGCTTGAAGTTTCTCAATTTCATTTGCTAGAGAAAACTGGAAAAATCATTTCATGATAGAATGGGAGAGAAATTATCAGAGAAAGCACACAGTGGTACTGTGTCCTTTGATTAAGTGTGAAATTTTAACAATCCAAACTCAAGTTGGATTAAGATAATAGAAACATTTTGTGCTTGTTGGCTTCAAATGAGTCTAAGTGTATTTAATAACAATAGAGCCATGAGAATGATCTGAATTCTGGTCAAAGTATTATGAGAGGTACTGTTTTCTTATTAGCAAGGAGGATATATCATTCCGCTACCATCCTCTCCTTCTTCCTTTAATGTGTTCCTCAAGTCTGTATTTTTGCAGTAACTGTAAGAGATAGGGATGCAGCCTACTCTATGCTGGACTGTGAAAGGAGTGGAAACAGACTTGTTTTAAGTCATTGATGTTAAAGAAATTTTTTATTCCTATAGGCAAGCCCAATCTATTTTAATATATACTAATCAATAATACTGTGAAGCTGAGAGTCAATCTTTCTAAGTCTTATTTGCAATCAAGGCTTGAGGCCACTAAGAATATATACCATGAGACTGCTTTCATAATTTAATGAAATAAAATAGAAAATTATTGCAAGCTAATACTTTAGGTTAGCTGTTAATATCTTTTAGGCAAAATTTTCAAATCATATTTTAAGAGATTTTTTCTTATAGTATTTTATTTTCCATGGACATAGCCCATGAAGAAAGAGAACAACTGCTATATATTTAATAATCTTTCAAAGGGCTAATCATAATCAAAGCACAGCTTCCATCCATTTGTTTAAATGCAAGGTTAAAACCCATTACTGTGCACAATTAATTTGTATCAACAATTAAAACATAATTTATCAGAAGGTGAAAAAAGTCCAAAAATAAGCAAACCCTTGAATTTAGGAGCAGGCTGAGATGAGGTTAACAAAGAAAATGGGGTTCACTAAACACGAGGAAAAAGTTATTTGACCTTGAGTAGTTGAACTTGAAAGCATAAACAATGTTCTTTAAAAGGATCAGCATAAAATTAAGGTTATCAGCATGAGATTATGTTTTTTTGGTTATTAAATAAATCACGTTATACCTTAAGACAGTTTCCTTGGCATGGGAGATAACAACAGTAGTAACTGCAATTTTAAAGAAAGCAAGGACAGAATGAAGGGTTGTACAATCTGCAAAGCAGGAAACCACAACTATGCAGGGAACACAACTTCCTGCATATGGAAGTCTTGCAAAATAGCCCAATCCCTGTCCGTCTGTTTTTCTCAAGGTCAGATACTCCAGCAAGAGAAACTATGATCAAACCATAAAACTCTCTCTAGTAGCCCTACTGAGCCTTTCCTTTAGCTACAGAGCTCCCTGCCCCAGATATGGCCTTGAACCTTTTTCTTCATTAAACAAACACCAAAACTTTGGAAAGGTATCTATAAGTCTTGAAAGGTTGCAGCAATAACTTTCAGGGAAAATTCAATGATCTAATCACTTCAGCACTGCGACAGAGGCACTGAATAGAAAAGTCAATAAAAGCATCTGAGCACAGACAGGCAAACTGTATTCAACAATAGAGTTTGAAAGGAGCTGTCAGATTTTAAAAAATATCAGTTAGATTTACTAAACTTTGTTCCCTAATATTATCCATAGATGGCCTAGAATGCAGAGCACATAATCCTTTCTTGCCCTCTCCTTTACTAGCCATTCTCTATCTACTATAATACTGGTATTATATCCCTTTCAAAATAAAGTCTCCCTGAGATGTACCTTGTCACCACATAATATAAAGAGGCATAATTTGTAGGAAAGAAGTGCAATGCTGCCCAATGAACAAAGATAGACTAACTTTGCCTGTTTGTTTTCCATTGCTACGATAAACACCATGACTAAAGCAACTTAGGTAAGCAAGGGTTTATTTGTCTATTTGGTTTACACTTTCAGGTAATGGTCCATACTGAGGGAAGTCAGGACAAGAACTCAAGCAGTAGCAGAAGCAAGAACCAAAAGGAAAGTTGCTTACTAATGTACTCTCTATCCAACTGTCAATCTGTCTGTCTCTCTGTCTGTCCTTCTATCTATGCTAGCTTTATTATACAACCAGATCCAATGAGCTAAGGATTGTGTTGCCCACAGTGGAATCATCCCTTCCACAAACCCCATCATGGTAATTCCTCATAGACACAACCATCAGCCAAAGTGGGCAATGCAAAGATTTCCTCGAGGCTTTGCCTTCTGACGTTATACTGGAGTATGTCAAGTGGACACCAAAGCCTACCCAGGACATTAGCTAAATTTGAAAGAATAGTGACACTAAACAGAAAGTAAGGCCTTTCACCTCTGGGGAATGTAGTGAAACACTACATTGGAAAGCAGACAGAGCCTTACATGGGAGCTTCACTATAGTCCCTTAGTTAAATTTCTTTCCACTCAAGAAATGGAGTTGGTGCTGCCTATGATTGTTGAGAACTGTGGTTAACACAATAATTGCCATTGTCAATACTTTTTCCTTATTTCTTTCCTCCTCAATGTAGAATACCACTTCTATAAAAGTTAGCAAAGCTTGTACCTCAAATTTCAAAATTACAATGGAGGTTCAGTTTTTGAATCCTAAATCAAATGTAATTGAAAATATTTTGTATTCCTTTATATATGCCCATATTTGTACAAAATAATTCTTAAAATTATTGTACTGTGGGTGGCACACATAAATGCGTGGCACAGGTAAATATTACCTCCTTGTTTAGAATGTTTATTAGTGTGTCTAAGCAAAAAACACATATAACAAATAAGAAAGTAAAGTGAAATGAATCCAATATGGAATAATAACAAAGATGAAAGAGAATGAACAGGTCATATACAAAAAGGAGTTCCTGACAATGTTGAATATTCAGTTTAGAAAAATATTGGATGTAAGAGAAAATAGTTTCTAGTACTGTACAATCCTTGCATGCCTAAATTGCATTTCATTTTGCCTGCAAATTGTGGAGTAGAGATAGTAAATTTTACCAATTCCTTTGACTTCCTTAGGGTATAAAAAAATTACTATGCTGTATTACAGGAGTTAATATCCAATGCCTCAGTTGCTCTCCAATAAATTAAAATAGGAAGCACTGAATCAGAAATTAATACAGTTTGTATACTTCTGAAATACAAGACATACCAGAAGCATTCACTAGGAATAATCATGAAGGCAGTGTTGACAGAAGGTAAGATGCTTCAAAACCCAAAACAGAGACTTAACAAAAGATGAAACACAAACAACTGAGAAATACTTAAAAAATATTCAACATCCTTATCCATCAGGGATATGTAAATTAAAGCAGAATATTTATTTATTACTGGTAGGAGTACAAAATGGTACAGTCACTATGGAAATCAGTGTGGAGGTACCTCAGGAAGTTGAAAACAGATCTACCTCAAGATCAAGATTTACCCCTCTAGAGTCACGTCTTTGCAAACGCTAAAATGGCTCACTTAATTAAGATATTTACTCCCCTGCTCCCATATCCACCCTTCCTCCATCTCAGGTCCAAGCAGAGGTCCCCAGATTGATCCTTGGGCAGCAGAGAAGAGGGTGCCTGAACTGGCCTTGTCCCATAGCCACACTGATGAATATCTTGCATATCACCATAGAACCTTCATCTGGAGATGGATGGAGATAGAGACAGAGACCCACATTGGAGCACCGGACTGAGCTCCCAAGGTCCAAATGAGGAGCAGAAGGAGGGAGAACATGAGCAAGGAAGTCAGGACCATGAGAGGTGCATCCACCCACTGAGACAATGAGACTGATCTAATGGGAGCTCACCAAGGCCAGCTGGACTGGGAGTGATAGAGCATGTGATTAAACTGGACACTCTGAATGTGGCTGGCAATGAAGGCTAACTGAGAAGCCAAGGACAATGGCACTAGGTTTTGATTCTACTGCATGGACTGACTTTGTGGGAGCCTGGTCTGTTTGGATGCTCACCTTTATAGACCTGTATGATGGGGGGAGGACCTTGGACTTCCCACGGGGCAGGAAACCCTGACTGCTCTTAGGACTATAGTGGAAGAGGGAGGTGGGGAGGGGGAGGGAAAAGGGATGCGGGGAAGAGATGTAAATTTTTAATAAATAAATAAATAAATAAATAAAGAGAAAGATCAAGATCTACTACCTCTGATCATACACCCAAAGGACTCTATGTCTTCCTATTGAGATAATTGCTCATCCAATTTACTGCTGCTCTATTTACAGGCGCCAGGTATTGGAAATGGTCTATATAACTATTAAATGATGAGTTGGTAATGAAAATGTGGTGCATTTGCACAATGGAATAAAATTAAGATGTTAAGAAAAATGAAATTATGAAAATTACAGGCATATGAATGGATCTAGAAATAATCATCCTGAGTGAGGCAACTTAGACCCAGAAAGACAAACATCGCACATTTTATCTTGTTTGTAGATGCCAAATTTTATGCCTCATACATGTATGCTTCATTTAGGATATCCAGACTTTGGGTAATTATTAAGGGAGCAAGTAGAGAGACTCTTCTAAGAAAGGACAAATAGAGAACACTGTTGCAAAGGGACATAGAGGAAACTAAAGAGAGGGTTAAATGGGAATCAGAGGGAGGGCAGAGTAAAGGAGGGAATATGAGGAGGCACAATGAACACTGGAGCCATAAGGATGAGCAACAGAGGTGAGACCATAAAACAGGAAGGTAGGAACCACGTTTGAGATATTCTAATCCAACTCATTTTACAAATCAATAACTTGGTTACAAATGACAAAAGAAATTACCTTTCCACTCTAGTCATCAATTTGTGGGAAATCTTCTCCCAGTCCAGACTAGGTCAGGATTACTTAATCTGTCAGAAATGACAAAAGAAAAATCTTTAAAGGAAAAATACGTTTATTTACCAAATCTGTCTTGGCTTTATTTTAAGGTGGTCTTTAATCAGCCAGATGGGAAGAATAAAATGAAAATGAATGGGTTGTAACCAATTCCAGTTTTGCTTACCTGGTCCTCCCTCCTGTAAGCTTCTGTAATATCAAGACAGCTCCATTATATTCAGTGGATTGGTATTGCAATTTTATGAGTTGAGTGGCAGGGACCATCTAAATTGTGAAATCACAAATAGAGCAAGGCAATTGTTTACTTTATAAAACAGCTCTTCTGTTATCATAGAACTTCTGATTTCAAAAATTATTGTGCTTCAAATAAACAGAGACCATATCCTCGGAGCAGACAGCAATGCCTGAAGGACAGATTATGCATGAAGAAGAACTTTCAGTTAGGTTCCTCACTAAGTCTACTTCCTGTGTCCTCACTATAGAACCTAAAAGACAAGGTATAGTTGATGGTAAACTCTTTTCTTTCCTTAAGTCGTTGATCAGTTACAAGGGTTTCTTTCTGC
Source organism: Myodes glareolus (assembly GCF_982192425.1). Taxonomy (NCBI): domain Eukaryota; kingdom Metazoa; phylum Chordata; class Mammalia; order Rodentia; family Cricetidae; genus Myodes; species Myodes glareolus. Next base: position 94,026,738 of record NC_142031.1, read on the forward strand.
ATACAAGTTAAGAGGGACTATATTTTCAGCATCTACAATGAGTTTGATAGACAACATTAATTAAAAGCAATGATTTAGTGTTAAAAATGTTGTTAACGTTTGAAAACTAAGGTTTAGATACTTTGTGTTGATATTTAACACTGAAAACTTTTTTGATTTGATAACTAAAAGTATCATTTTCTACTTGGGTTTACCACTTAAACAAATTTTCTGTTGAAATACCCTGGAAAAAACCATACACAAGTTGAAACATCTGCAATAACTCTGCACCAAGAAAATAAAATCCCGTGTGAACCTCAAAACTGTGGAAATGTAAACGTGTCTACCAACCTGAGTGTAGCATGCTTTCATGTGATGTGATTACATCCACTTCTTTGAAACCTGTCATAGTTTGAATCTGTCATATTCCCCCAATGGCATGGGTTCTAAAAGATTGTTCCTAGCTTCTGCTAGTTTCAAACAGGGCAGAACCTTTAGGAGGTGGGCCAGCAAGCACAACTAGTTCATTAAAGATAGACATTGAAGGTTCTGACTGGTTGATGGATCCTACTGAGGGCACAGCTTCCTGGCCAGTCAGGGTGTATAGAGTGCCTATCACAAGCTTCCGCAGCTATGATCAGGGTTGCCTTGCCATGTACTCATGGACCAAAGTTCTCCAAAACTGGAGTCCATCAACTCTTTTCTTCTCATTAGTTGTCATTGGGTGTTGTAATCATAGTGGATACAAAACTATATAATATCATGGTTTTTAGAAGACTTATTTCACAAAAAAGGAAGTTTTTGTTTTTTAATATTCAAGAAGAAACATTTTACATCGGTTCTCTATTTGCTATTTACAATTTCTTTCTGTAAATAAATTAGAATAAAATACTTGCATAATTATTGAATAAACACAAATGAACTTCAAAACTCTGCATCAAATATTTAAATCCAATAATGGAAAAATGGGAATATTTGTCTATGAATCCACTCTAACTAGAGGATGAGTAACAAATGGTAAACAAATCCCAAAGATCTTTCGTTTCTGGCACCTATAATCCAGCAGAAAGCAAGACATTATTCAGGGAATTCTTAAGCATTAAGTCACCACATTACTAATTCTTCTAAGGAAAATTGCAAGGTTTTCAGAAGTGAGTTGTCATAGGGAACTGAGCCTAGTGGGTTTGGCAGGAAGGAATGGTTTGGGTAATGGGGAAGACAGTCTAGAGAAAGTATGTGAAAAGGAAAATATGTGTTCATATATTTTTCAATATTACTGGTTGTTTCTAGAAAGTCTATTAAAAAGGAGCCAGAAAAAAAACAAAAAACAACAACAACAAAAAACTAAATCGTGTCCCTAATTAGCCTTATAGAAGCCCTGAATCAGATATCAGGGTAAAAACTGAAAGATTAGAGAAGCAGAGTGGCAGCCATGAGAGATTTCTTACTTCTCCCAGTCCTCAGACTGAAAGGGACCTCATGTCTCTATGACTCCTCAGACTGAATGGGACTAGATCCTGTCTCCACCCTCCTTATATTCTTGTTTCCTCCTCCTAATTATGCTGGGAATAAAGGAGTGAACCTCCCAAGTGTTGGGATTAAAGCTGTAAGATTCCAAGTGTTAGAATCAAAGACCCAAGGCAACACTACTCAGCTAAGTTTCTCTTTTAGACTGGTTCAATTAGGTGTGGCCCAGGGTGGCCTTGAACTCCTGATCTTCCTGCCTTCTCTTCCCAAGTCCTGGAATTAAAGGAGTGTATCACAACTGCCTTGCCTCTATGGTTAAATATTGGCTAGTTATGCCCTCTGATCTCAAGGCAAGCTTTATTTGTCAGAACACAAACAAAATCACACAACAAAATACTCAATGGATTTCAGAATATAGAAATCATAGTTGATCCTAAGCAATTTTTTGTGAATTCATTGGTTTTCATTTGGTTTTGTGTTTTTGTTTGTTTGTTTTAAGTAAAAATGTAATATATTAAGGAAATGAAAAATTCCATTAGTCAACACTCCTGGTTGTGTAAGAGTAGAAATAAAGTGATATCAAATGAACTGTTTTTCTGATCTAAAGAAAGAAGACTTTGGGGCCAATATGTAGATATCATTGAGAAGATTTTGTAGATTTGAAGATTTATAATTATAATTTGACTCCTTATTGGTCTCCATTCATGTTACATATAATAGTACAAAAATTCTGGAACTAGAAATAAATAAGTACAGGATAGAAATAGAAGACGGAGAATCACGGAAGTTGGGTTCAGAAATTAAAATAACTAGTTAAAGACTTGCATATATTTTAGCAAAAGAAAGCATCTCATGCCAAGAATAACAGTGGAAGTAACAGTTTTAGAGACTTGAGGATAATCAAATAAAATTAGCCTAATCATCATAGGAAAGCAAGGTAAGAATTCTGAGCTACAATGTATGTGGGCTTTCAATTGACAATGATGTAAGTCTTTCTGCCCATGTCTCTCTTCAGTTCTGTCACTTGCTGAGCTGGTGGCAAGAAGTGATATGTTTTGGAATGATGTATGACAGACATGATGAAAACATTAGTAACACAGGAGTTTGTGTGTCTTTTAAGCAGGCCAAGAAGAGCCGTAGATTGTCTGTGAAAAGTGTGCAAGGTGAGGATGGGAGGGACTGCTCTGGAGAAACAAGTACATTGCTGATGGTTCTGTGTTATCATAGTTGGACAGCAAACTCTATGACAAGACAGTGATGCTTAAGGAACTAGCCAATCAGCCACAATCACAGAAACACCCAGTATCATGCCCTTGGAGTTCAAACATTCCATTTCAATTTAACACCATGCTTTCTCTTAATTCCTAACATTCATTATTTATTTTAGTCTGAAGTTGTCTCTCTTTACACTAAGACGTGCTGCTGAGGAGAAGACCCTCTGGGCAGACAGAGAGGATAACAATCAAGTAGAGTTAGATTCAAAGTTTAATCATAATGACCTAGAAGCAGTAGAACTGGGGCAACTTCACTTGTATTTTAAAATTACTTCAACTATGTTAGCTGGTTACAAATTTGTAGATTTAGTCATATGCTACACTATAATGAGAAAAAAAATCATTATCCACAAAAGATTGACAATGAAATCAATAAGAGCCACCATCTATTAAATTCTTAAAGGTACATAATCACTCATACAACTTTCAATAATTTATCTAACTCAACATAATATTTTCAAAAATATGTATTATACTTCCTAGTTTGCAATACAGAAGTAAAGTCAAAATAATCCAGTTTGTTTAAATCACTTTTCTAAGTTCAAAACTAGCCTGTGGTTCTAATAACTTCAAAGACTGTTATCTGATCGCTGGTTCAAAGGGTTGATCACATTTGAAAATTTATAGTCTGAAAATATCGAAAATTCAGTTTGTAATGAATGTTGTGTGAATTTTCCTATTAATGTGGCTAAGAGAAGTAAGTAACTGACTTCCTGTTTTATTGTACAAAGAATCAGAGGAAGACATTATGGTAGTATGAATGGATATTTTATTGCAATTCTGCTGGAAAATGACACTTCACTGAAAATTCTTACAACAGATATAGAATAACTATATTTTTAATGTAAGTAAAAGCTCTATATAGTAGAGTATGATTAATAAAGTTTTGCAGAGAAATAGACTAAATGTGAAGACATGGCCAGAGATGTGAAGACCAATAAAAACTCACAAAATGAATTTCACGTGTAATAAAAGTGAATATATGGAATCCAGTCTGTCATCTAATTATACCAAGTCCTACATTTTCTTAAACCATCTTCATATTTGTTTAATTTTTAAGATGTGCTCTTCTGTGAATCCCTTCAGGGCTAAATAGCTTATAAAATCATTAAAAAGAGATTTTCTATGACATTGCCATTTATAGTGCATGCTTTACAAAGTCAGCCATAAAATTTTAAGGCACCAACCTAAAATCTGGATACTGTAGACCTCGTGTTAGCTACTGGAATCCAAATATTGATTTTCCTGGCAGAGCAGTGAAGACCTTCCTTTGATGAAGTCATACCAATAAATACCTACAGCTTCTCAAAGTATATTTCAGACAATATCAGCAGGAGTGCATTGCCTGGACTCCTTTATTTCGAGACTTCCTTGAGGATCAATTTTTTCATATAATGGGAACTACAGAAATGAAGAAATATTTAGAGCAATGCAAGTGCCTTTAATTACACTCTCGAGCAAGTAGTGACTGATATAATCTGGTTTTCAATGTATCATGTAATGTAATTATTAAAATATTTCACCACTCGGGGACAGCAAACCAAGTTATTAACTTGCTTGAAGGTGACTAAGAGAAGAGCATTGCAAATACTGAGTTCAGTTAGCCACAAATGGAGAAAGAAAATTTAAAAAAATCATTGGTTGATAAGACATGAATTGAAACACATGACACTATTTTCATTAATCAATGCCAAAGGCTAAAATGTAAATATATTTTTATCCAGAAAATTCAAATATTTGGGAAGAAGTTATATATACCATGTATACAAATTTCCATTACTGCATTTATGTGGTCATTCATTCTTTTTGGAAAATGACTTTATATAAAATGAAGATATAAACCTAGTCAAGTGAGTAATGGATATGACTTCTCATGTGGTATCACTCCCAGTTATCCAAACTACAAATATTATATGGCAAGTATAGCATTTTATAGAAAAGCTATTCAATCAGTCTCTACACCTCTGGAATACAAAATAGCAAACAAATACTTCCTTATTCACAACAATAATTTTGAATCTCTATTATTTATCTTTATTTAGCAATGAAAGACAATTACTCCCTTAAACTTCATTCTTCACTCATGTATGTATAGATCTCAATAAATATATTCTGATCAATACAAAAGGAGCTCCATAATTCTACTTTATGTTATGTTACTAAATAAGTTGAAATGCAAATAACTGTCTTAAGCTGTTAAAAAGCATCAAAATATGCTTTAAACCACCCACTTAATTCTAAACCAAAGTAACCAATCTCAGTGCTCCTGTTGAGATTGGTGCTAAAAATATTAACAGAAGTAACAAAGGATGAAAAGGAAGTAAATAGTATATGGACCTATAAGGGGAAAATGAAAGTGTTATTTAAACAAATGTTATTATTATCTAGTTAACCAAAAGTCCAAGAGAATCCACAGAGGAGTTCCCAAACCCACAACCTTCCAACTAGTACCCAGTCCCATGGCTGGGTCTTTCTCCAAATACCAGAAGACTTTCGCCAAGCAAGTCCATTCCACATTAGCCAGAAAGGGAAAGTGACCCACCTACCAACAGAACTGTACCCCTTCTTGAATTCTATTCACTCCAACTCTTCTATGAGTCATATTATCACATTATCACATGTGGAAGTCATTGCCAAAGACAGGTCTCCAAACTCAAGCTAGGCTCAGGAAGTTATACTGGGCCTCATGACAACTCAAGTGAGATTCAGGACGTTACACTGGGCCTCACGCCCGGGCCTCATGAGGCCCAATATCTCCCCAATTTTTTTGTCATCACAGTAAAAGACATAGTCCCTGTCTTAGGTTGTCTCCCACATGGAGATCTTACCCATCCCTGAGGACCATGTATCTCATTAATGAAGAAGTCATTGAGTACCATGTACCTGGAAGCAACGTAGATACAGATCAAGTGAAAACGGGATAAAGAAATATGGTATGTTTACACAATGGAATATGACTTGGCTGTTATAAACAATAACATCAGGAAATGAGAAGGCAAATGGGTGGAACTAGAAAATAATCATACTGAGTGAGGTAACCCAGATCCAGAAAAACAATTTTGCTATGTACTCACTCATAATTGGATACTAACTGTAAAGAATAGCCATGCTACTATCCACAGACCCAGCGAGATAAGATAAGAAGGAGTGTCCAAGATGGGATGCATAGATTCCTCTGGAAGATGAAATAAAGGAGATCTCCTGGTTCAGTTCAGGGTGACTAAGCATCTGGACTTAAGGGATTGAGTTGAAGGATGGGTGTAAGGGGACAGTGCTGAGAGAGACAGCTGGAAAGGTAGATTTATGGAATCTAGTAGAAGCCCAATGCTGGGGAAACATCCATGAGTCTATAAGGATGACCCCAGCTAAGACTCCTGGCCACTCTGGATGTGTAGTCTGACCTGGGTATTCCCTGTGATAAGATTAGTGACTGCCCAGGTTGTATTCGGAGAGCCTTCATCCAGTGAGTGATTGAGGCAGATTCAGATACTCAAGGACAAACGTGGGGCTGAGCTCAGATGTCCTGCTGAGGAGAGGGAGGAGGTACTACAGGAAACAGGACAGTCAGGAACATTGCAGGAAAACAATAGAAAATCATTAGCCTGGATCTTGGAAAACCACAGAATCTCAACCAACAACAAGTGATCCTTCATTGGACCAACCTAGGCCCTCTAAATCTATCTAACAGTTGTGTAGCTTGGTCTATATGTGGGACTCCTAGTGATGGAAGCAGGGTCTGTCCCTAGCACTCTAAAGCTCTTGGGGACCTATCCCTCATGCTGGATTGCCTTGCCCAGCCTGAATACAAAGGGAGGTGTTTAGTCTTATTGGCAGGTTGATATGTCATGCTTTGCTAAAGCCCATGGAAGGCTTATCCGTTTCCGAGGGATTCTCAGTGAAGGGTAGACTGTGGACTAAGGTGGATGGGAGGGAGTATGAAGAGAAAAGGAATGGGGAAGCTGATTTTTGGAATGTAAAGAAAAAAAGGATACACAGATGCTGATAAATATCGAACTGACCTTGTTTTATCAGATACAAGGTAGCTACATGATAAAAGATGGATGTATGCACAGAAGATAGATAGATAGATTGATAGATAGATAGATAGATAGATAAATAGATAGATAGATAGATAGATAGACAGATAGACAGACAGATAGGATTATGTTACACATACACACACACACACACACACACACATACACACACTGAAAAACAGGTACACATTCACACTCGAGTGTGTGTGTGTGTGCTACTTGAAGAATGTGTGTATACAGACAAGTGTGTGCATGTACATGAAGGTAACCAAGCACAATAGCATAACTGATTGAACATAGTAGAAGGTTATGTAGGATGTCTTCCTCTATCATTTCCACATTGATTTTTAAGACAGGCCATCTCATTGTACCTATACTTCACCAGTTCGACTCTTCAGCCTAGCCAGTGAACTTCAGCCACTTGCCAGTTTCTGTTGACCAAATTTGCTATTACAGGCAAGTGCTAGCTAGACTATGATTTTCTTGTGGGAACAGAGATTCAACCTCAACCCATCACACTTGTATACCAATCACTTTGCCTACTAAGCCGTGAAGCATCCTTAGTTATAATTCCAGCTAAATGTTTATAGATTATATTTGCTGACATCTATAAAGCCCTATTATTATAAATTGGGACTCAAACAGAATTATATACAATATTAATTTGACTGAAAGGAATAATGCATTTAAATAATAATTTCTTCAAAATCATATGCAAAGTGAAAGGAATCTTTAACAAAATCCTTACAATACTATCTTGTTCAGATTTTGAACTCCATGTGAAAGGTAAATGGATGTAATCACGGAAATGTTTTTAAAATAATAAACTGAAAGCTAGATTATGCAGTTTCAACTTTTATTTTTAAGTTATAGTGGTCAAAACAGTGCACCGGAGAAGAAACATAAATAGATCAATGAAACAGTAAAAAATTGCAGAAATTAATTTATATAAATTTGATTTGACAAAAAATGCCATAGAAAAATTACATGAAAGAAAAGTATTCTTCACATCAAATGATGCTGGGGCAACTGGAAATCTGTATGCAAAACAAAACAAATGACTAGCAAACATCAACCTAAACTCTACAGTTCATGAAAAATTATCTAAAATTGTCACACATCTATATGCAATGTGCAGAACTGAACAAGTTTAGCAAAATATCAATGGAAAAAATTTACATAGCCTTTATGTTTCCAAAATTGTATATAAATAGCACCAAAAAAAGTGATCTAAAAGAAAAACTTAGCAAGGGCAGTGTTGGCACATGCCTTTAATCCCAGTATTCAGGAGGCAGAGACAGGCAGATCTCTGTGAATTCAAGGTAAGCCTGGTCTACAGAGCAAGTTCCAGAACAGGCTCCAAAGCTACAAGCAAAATTCTGTTTCAAAACACCAAAAAGGAAAGAGAAAAGCTTGGCAAGTTGAACTCATAAAAAGCAACAACAAATGGATTTGACAGGTTATGTTTCTGCATGTATATGTAATAATAACTATTATGTGATAATATGTAATAGTGTATAATAATATGTAACTATTTTGTAATAATATGTAATAAACATATGTTATAATAACTATTAAAGATAGATCACAAATTTGATTGGAATTAAGGAAATATGGGAATAGTTAGAGGAATAAAATGAAAGGCTGGAAATGATATAATTCATATTAATACAAAAATATACATATTCATACAAAAGGTAAAATTTTTTGCCATTACATAGTGAAATTATCTATAAAATTTTACAAATTGAGGGAAGTAAGTAGGTTAACTGTGGTTCTTCATATCTTCCTCCTCTCCTGCCAGTCCAATCCTTAGCCTAAACTCCCCACCCCCAAATCTGTAGCAAACCACCTGCTAAGGCCTTCACTGTCTCTCCTGCAGGTTCTTGCCCCATCTCCAGCAGATCACACATTTCTTTTCCTTCAACCCTCCATCCCATCCTAACCCCCTTATCTCAGCCCCCATCTCCAACAACAACAAAACAGTAGCAATCAACAAACACTATTCATGAATAATTCTAAATACCAATGACCTCAATTCCTTAATTAAAAAAAAAGGCAGGACAATGAGAATCAATGCAGCAACAAGATCCATTCTTTTGCTGCATCCAGAAACACATCTTAACATCAAGGACAGACATTACCTCAAGGTAAAAGGATAGAAAAAGAGAGCCCACGCAAAAGAACTAAGAAACAAGATGGTATAGCCATTTATTAACATCCTACAAAATAAACTTTAAACTAAATGTAATCAAAAGAGATATGGGAGGGCACTATATTGTCATCAAGTTGGGGATCCAAGATGACTTTTCAATTTGTAACATCTGTGCCCAAAAACTCAAGAGCACACTAATTCATAAAAAATTACTACATTTTCAATCACATATTGACCCTCACATACTGATCATGTGACTCTTCAGTATCTTTCTCACCAATAAACATGGCAAACCAAAAAACACTAAACAAAAAATACTGGAGCTAACTGATATCATAAACTAAATGGACTTAACAGATATATACAGACCATTTCAAGCTAACACCAAAGAAAATACCTAATTCCCAGAACCTTATGGAACTTTGTCAAAGTTCACAGAATAATTAGACACAAAACAACTCTCAAAAGAGACAATAAAACCGAAATAGCATTCTGCACCCTATTTGACCACTACTATTTAAGGATGGATATTAACAAGTAAGAGAAAAGAAAATTTATAAATCCATAGAAACTGAACTTATTGATGGTGTCACATTCTTTTAATCCCAACACTCAAGAGACAGAGGCAGATGAATTTGTGTGAGTTAGAGGCCAGCCTGGTCTACAGACTATAAGCTATGACACAGAGAAGCCCTGTCTCCAAAGCCAACAAAAAAGAAGAAAAGAAAGGAAGGAAGGAAGGAAGGAAGGAAGGAAGGAAGGAAGGAAAGAAGGAAGGAAGGAAGAAGGAAGGAAAAGGAAGAGAGAAATAAGCATAATTTCCTAGAATCAATTGAAAATTAAAATACCATATACCCAAAAGTATGGGACAAAATGAAAGCAGTTTCAAGTGGCAAGTTGACAGCACTAAGTACGTACATAAATAAATTGTAGAGATCTAATACTTCTAATTTGGTAGCATGGTTTAAAGATCTAGAATAAAAAGAAGAATTAGACATAAAAGGAATATAGAGAAAAAAGTAATCAATTTTAGTGCTAAAATCACTAAAATAGAAGAAAATTATTCAAAGAATCAACAAAACAAACAGTTGGTTCTTTGAGAAAAACAGTAAGATTGACAAACCCTAAACAAACTTTATAAAATGAAGGAGAAAGAAAATCCAAGTGAAGAAAGTTATAGATGAGAAGGGGAAGGAGCACAAAAACTAACATAGAGGAAATACAGAGAATCATAAAGACTTTAAAAATTTGTACTTCACCAAATAGGAAACCTAAAAAGAAAAAAAAATGAAAAATTTTCTCAGTTCATAACCAAAGTTAAATCAAGATTAGATAAACAATTGGATCAGACCTATAATCCCTAGTTAATTAGAAGCAATAATTAAAAGTCTCCTAACCAAAAAAAGCATAGGACCAGATGGCTTTAAAGCATAGTTTCACCAAAATTTGAAAGAAGAAATAATGTTGATATTCTTGAACTTATTCCACAAAATAGAAATAGAAGGGACATTGACCTAAGTCATTTTATGAGGCCATAATTACCCTGATAACTAAAAAATGTAAAGACTTAACTTAAAGAGTTTTAGACCAATTTCCCTTATAAAAATAGATGCAAAAAAGCTCATCTTACAAATACTTACAAACGGAATCCAAAAATGCATTAAAAAGATTATCCACCATGATCAAGTAGATTGCATCCCAGAGATGCAGGCATGGCTAAACATATTTTATCAAAAATGTAATTTACCATATAAACAATTTGAAAAATAAAAACTACATGATCATTGCATTAGACATAGAAAAGGCCTTTGACAATATACAAAATCCCTTCATGATCAAAGTTCTGGAAAGAGTAAGGATGAAAGAGACATAACTCAATACAGTGAAGGCAAAATAGCCAACATCAACTTAAATGGAAAGAAACAAAGCATTTCCACTAAGGTCAAGAATGAGACCTGGTTGTCCACTGTTTCCATTGCTGAATGCCTTGCTCCTGATGGTTTAGTGGACCAGGGTTGATGCGTGGAGTTGGTGCTATGAAGATATTGTGACCACCTGTTGTTGTTCAAGCAAGTGGCCCCAGATAGCTTGAGCTGTGTTTATTTATACAGTTTCAATAATTTGCGTGAATGATTTTACAACCAGCTTTTACTTCCTAAGTCTCTAAAATCTGTTATAATAATTACCAGTTTACTCCTTACCTCTTCGTTTTTCCATTTTCCAACTCTTCCATTGGTAGCCATTACTTTATTTATGTATATCTCTTCTCTCAGGAGCATAAGCAGTTGAATAAGCTACAAAGGAACTTTTCTAGGTAGGCACACACACAGGTAAAACAATGTGTCCAGTTGACAGCATATGCAGTTAAAGCAGCACGCAGGGTGAAATACAGTTTTGTTTCTTGCAATTAATATTTATATCTGTGTCATCTGTTAGGGTCTATATTCTCACAACCAGCTCATGAGACAAAGCTGGCTCAATTCATTTTACATTTTGCCTGCATTCTGGGGGAATACCAGGTTTTTTCATTTATCCTATAGGCAATGTAACCTAGAATCTTATTCTTAATAGCTGGCATTGCTTGTCTCTCTCCCTTAACTTTTTAGGGTATTGGCACAATTATTAGAAATGAGAAAACAGTGGATTTCTGTGATTCCTCTTCATTCTGTTTTTATCATGTTCTCATTAACTCTTGATACAGTCTGTTTAATAGAATTTCTTTAAAGCTCTTGTTGTTAAAATAATTCTTTCCAGATCAGCACTGCAAGTATTTAATAATAGACTTAATGACTTACTGTGACTCATTTAGGCCAGTAATATGGCTAGCATAGTGAAAGCAAGGAGAGCATGTATCACACACACCCCTAGGGTCATGCCCAGAATTATGCAGTAAACTGGACACAGGTTATTGACAAGTGAGTCAGGGTCTCCAGGATCTTTCTACAAGGAGATCCATTCTTGCTATTCTTGGGTGTTGTTCCCTTAAGAAGTACCTGGCTCCCATCACTCTGTAACTATTCAGTGTCATACTTGAAGTCTCACCTCAAGCAACAAGACAATTGGAGGATATCAAGGAGACACAAATTAATAGTGAAAAAGTACCTCTATTGACTGAGGTTTCTGTCCTGCTCGATCTCAAAGCCTTTCAGGCCAAAAGAAACACACAGAGGTCTACAGTAATTATAAACTGGTTGGCCTGTTAACTCAGGCTTCTTATTAACTCTTATAACATACATTAGCCCATAATTCTTGTCTGTGTTAGCCATGTGATTTGATACCTTTCATCAGCTAGGCATTCTTTTCTTGCTTTTTTTTTTTGGTCTAGATAATGACTACAGACTGACTGTTTCCTCTTCCCAGAATTCTCCTGTTCTTATCAGCCTGCCTCTTCTTCCTGCATGGCTACTGAAAAACAGCATTTTATTAAAACAATACAAGATGATTGTATAGATTTTTTTCTTGATCATTAAGCATAACAACTTGTAACCAGTACTATAAACAAAGATAAATAATCATAATCCATTTTGAGTAATGTGGGCATAGTTTTTCATGCTACTGCTGATTGGGGGTATTGACAATCTTATAGGAATCTAAAGAAGGTTTAGAATTATAATCAAGTCCTGACTGGATTATTCTGTGAGGCTTGATCATCTCAGCCACCAGTCTTGAAATTGTTCTGGTTGTAGAACTTAGAGGAAACTCTAACAGAGGTACTCTGAAATGTTGAATCATCTGGATCATCCACTCCTATTGGAGATTCTTTAAAGGGGTCTTCCTTGATCAAACCTGATTTTTTTTTATCCCAGAATGAATTCACAGCATCTCATTTTCTGTGGAAACAAAAACATAATCCCAGTCATTGAATTGTTGAGAGGCATAGGCCGTGCCATACATTGAGACACTTAGATATATTAAAATTCAATAATATTACATGCCACATCTATCTATTTATCTAATTATCTATCATTTATCTATCTACTATTCATCTATCTTCTATCTAATTATATATCTATCTATCATCTACCTATCTACTTATCTATGATGTATTTATTTTACCTATCAGTCTGTCAATATATACTAAAGTTGCTTAGCCAAAGAAAGGTACTAAAGAGTCAAAAATAAGAGAAATAGAATTTGGGGGAGATAGCAGAGTTTTGAGTATAATGGTCCCTAAGTTTTTGTTTTCTTCTGACCCACACCAGGTGGCTCTTCTGATTTGAGACACAAACTCTGTTTTTTTTCTTATAACAGCATGGTTGGGTTTAGAGAAGGAGAGAGCCACAATCAAACTCTAAAGCTGGCTTTAAATTTTAATTGAATCGGGACTACAACTTTTCTGAGAAGTAAAGCAATATAGATGTTTAGGTAGTGGGATCTAATATGTAACAGGTAACCATAAAACTGAAAGGCTTTGAGTTTTCTTTGGGATCTGAAAAGGTCAGAGGGATGTAAGGAATGAGAGTGGAGGGGGAAGTGGATGAGACTGTATCTTTATTGGAAGTATAGGGATCCCTGTTAAGATCTTGTTTTTTTGGTAAGTGATTGTCAAATAGTTTGATATTATATCCGAAATGATAGTACCTGACAAACCATTCAGTCCAGAGATGCCCAAGGGATTAGTCAGTCCTGCCTAGTTAATCTCTGAAAGTGGTTTCTTAAGGAAGAAGATGGACAGTGATCCAACTAAAGGTGTGTCACCAATAAGGGCTCCAGGATCACCCACATGGTCCCATGAATCTGAAATTTTTTCATAGCACCTCTACAAAAATATTGTTTGATCCCCAAATCAATCTCATAATTTTCTACAAAACTGATCTGAAGATCCAGAATAATTTGTCTTTTGTCTACATTTTCAGTATAAACTTTAACACCATTAACTTTAAGGGATTGCTGACCCATACTCACTTTTGTGGAGATGAGATGGGCATTTGCTCCCCGCACAGCTGATTCTAAGGTTTTTTTTTAAATAGTTTCTCCATAAATTGACAAATAAAGGGCCACATAAGCTTTACCATATTACTTAGCCATTCTACTCTTTTGGTGTCTTGAAAATAAATCCAGGTGGGCAGATTGCAGCAAGAACCCCCAGGTGCACAGCTCGTTTCTTGTCCTCCAACAGTACCAGCATACAGCACAAGCGGCTAGCCTTGAAGCTGTCACCAATGGGACTCTGACGAGAAGCCAAGAAACAGCGGTGTGCAACTGAAGATAAGCTCCTGGTAGTCAAGGTCATACACTGATAGGCATGAAGCTGTGGTCATTGCTGCATCCACCCACCAACTGCCGAGAGTCAAAAGGGACCAGTCGCTGTAAGGACACACAGGAGCAGCCGGCTTCAGCCTCTCTCTGTAGGCCAGGCCCAAGCTCCCACCACTCGAACCACTCACCAGAATCCCAGCAGCTCCACAGAAGCAGCAGGCATCTCAGAAAGCTCTACTGGGCTCAGACATAAGGGGTAAATTAGGCCTCAGGTCCTGCGACCCCAGCTTTACCGGCAACATTCTGTCATTCCTGGACAGGCTTCCAAAGCCAAGGTAGGCCCCAGACCACTATCCATGCACTACGGTGAGGATTGCAGGGTCAGCTGCACAGGGCTGCAGATCTATGGGGACCACTTGGAAGGACAGAAGCACCAGAAGAAACAGGCAATAGGCACACAGTTCAGCGGAGGTCTGAGAGGAGCACAGAGCCTTCACTGAGGCCTGTGTGCTGCTCGCCTGAGGGAAGTCAGGCACCAGAAGTTGTACACTGGGCTAAGGAAGCCTATTACCTCCAAGTTCATGCCTCAAGCCCATGCCTTAGAGTGTAACCTACACCTGGGGTTCAGAAAGCTTCCTGAGACCACAGTCAAGCAGGAAGCTCAGAGTAGTTACAGCTTACACACCTAACACCTGACCAGACCAGCACTGACCTCTGGACCCTCATCTCTCATACCACCATGCAGCTCAATTCTCCCTGCTTAGGTGAATGTGGAAGTCCCACAGATGACAGGTCACTTCACCCTGACTGTCAGCATCCCTCTGAGAGGGACAGCAGGAGATCAACAGTCAACAAGGGGGTAGGAAGTTGTATTGGACCTTCATGTCTAGTAATTACTGGGAAACTTCTGTCATTCTTTAGGTCACAGTTGTATGCCCACACAGTGTTTCCAGAGGAGGAAGGGTTTTGCGAACAGAGCCTTGATTCCATCTTTTGGGGAGTCAGTCTTTATATGGAGATACTGGCTGAGCCAAAACAGAAAAAAAATTGTCTTCCTAAGTGAATAGGATGACAGACACAAAAAGAGGGAAAAGATGGGGGTCCGAATGCTTACTTGCCAAAGGGACCAAGGGAGCTTTCAAATGAAAAAAAAAAAAAAAAAGGATGGGAGTCCCAGCACTTAACCGACAATGGGACTCAGGGGCCTTGGTTTTAGGGGTGCAGTACCTCACCGTGTGTGGTGGGGAAAATGACTAGAAACTGTTCTAGGCAAAACACAAAAATTACAGTCACAATGGAAAAAAAAAAAAAAGAACTCTGACCTGGTAAGCTCCAAACCCATTAGAAGTCCATGATCTGAGTGCTAGATGTTGCTGTACCCAAAAATCTTCCTGCAGAGGGGTGGAAAAGGTGCAATGTCAATGATCACAGACATCCAGATTCAGGAGGAAGACTTACAGAAGACTCATTTATTTGCAACAGGGAGAGAAAAACCCTCCCACCACACAGGCATTCTGATCTGTTGACAGCATCTCATGTTCTTCTCTCTTTGGCTAGGCATGATCAGAACCTCTGATAGAACACCAAGGAAACTTATATAGGCATTCTAAACATAGCAGGACACACCTAAGAAAGCATAGAGACTGAAGCATCGTGCGCAGGACCTGTAAGGGTCTGCCACAGATGGGGTCCTAGAGCTGAAAGGAGAAGTGTACGCATGATCCCATCATGAACCCAGAAGCTATCTTCAACTGATAACCCTTGTAAATGAAAGAAATAGTCTCTTTACAAGAGTCTTATTAGGAGAGCAAACTATTCTTTAAAGTAAGTTGCATGCCCAGCAGTAGTTGGTCAGTAGAAAATAAACTCAAAGGCATCTTTGGAGGTTCATTTTCTCATAATGTTATAGCAGAGTTTTTAGATTTTTTCATTCATTTTCATTTTTGCATATCTTTATTGTTCCCTTTAGGTTTTACATATGTATTATAGCTTTCAGTTTGAGTATTTTATGGAATTCCCAAGTGTGAAGGAGTGAGTTTTGAGGTCTGCATGTTTTTTGTGCCTTTCCTTGGACTCTTTTCCTTCTGTCTGTTTGTTTTGTCCTATTCCTATTGTTTGATTTTGTTTTTATATTATTATTATTATTATGATTATTATTATAATTATTATGATGATTATTATTATATTTTCTCTTATTTTATCCCTTAGATGCCATTTTGTTTTCTAATGAGAGACAAAAAGGGAGTAGATATGTATGGGAGGGGAGGTAAGGAATAGTAGAGGGAGGGGAAGCCGTAATTAGAACATATTGTATGAAATAAATTAAAGATTAAAAAGTCACCAAGAATCATATAAAATGACATATAATTTTAGTAATTTTATTTATTCATTAAGAAAAAAATTTATTTTCTTAATTTGGTATGTGAAAATTTCTGTTACAATAATGAATATGTGATGTGGGATTCTTCTCTGTATGCTGTGAATACCATTTGTTAGTAAAAAAAAATGGCTTGCCCTGATAGAGCAGAGTAGAGCTAAGCAGGGAAAACTAAACTGAATGCTGGGAGGAAGAAGGAAAAGTTGGAGAGAAGCCATGTAGCCCCACCAGAGACAGACACTGGAACTTTACCCAGTAAGTCACAGCTTCGTGGACATATACAGATTCATGAAGATGGGTTAAAATAATATGTAAGAGCTAGTCAATAAGAAGCTAGAGGTAATAGGCCAAGCAGTGTTTTAATTAATATAGTTTCTGTGTGGTTATTTCAGGAGTCTGGGTGGCCAGGAAACAAACAAGCAGCCTTGTACAAAAGAAATGGAGCCAATGTGGCCAACTAAAAAATACACTCAAGAGCAAGGGAGATCTTTCATTTTCTGGTATCCTCCTCAATTTCTTTCTTCAAAGACTTAAAGTTCTTGCAAAATAGATCTTTCACTTCCTTGGTTAGATACCCCAAGATATTTTACACTATTGGTGGCTATCATGAAAGGTGAAGTTTCTCTGATTTCCCTATCTGCTTCTTTATCCTTTGTGTATAGGAGGGCAACTGATCTTTCGGAGTTGATCTTGTATCCTGCCACATTATTATAGGTGTTTATCAGCTGTAGTAGTTCTCTGGTAGAGTTTTTGGGGTTGCTTATGTATACTATCATATCATCTGCAAATAACGAAAGTTTAAATTCATCCTTTCCAATTCGAATCCCCTTGATCCCCTTATGTTGTCTTATTGCTATTGCTAGAACTTCAAGCACTATATTGAAGAGGTATGGAGAGAGTGGACAGCCTTGTCGTGTTCCTGATTTTAGTGGAATGGCTTTGAGTTTCTCTCCATTCAATTTGATGTTAGCTGTCAGCTTGCTGTAAATAGCTTTTATTATATTTAGGTATGATCCTTGTATCCCCAATCTCTCCAACACCTTTATGATAAAAAGGTGTTGAATTTTGTCAAATGTTTTTTCAACATCCAATGAAATGATCATATGGTTTTTTCTTTCAGTTTATTTATATGATGGATTACATTGATAGATTTGCGTATGTTGAACCAGCCCTGCATCTCTGGGATGAAGCCTACTTGATCATATTGAATAATTTTTTCTAATGTGTTCTTGGATTCTGTTTGCCAATATTCTATTGAGAATTTTTGAGTCAATGTTCATGAGTGAGATTGGCCTGTAATTCTCTTTCTTGGTTGTGTGAAGACAGAGACCCACATTGGAGCACTGGACTTAGCTCCCAAGGTCCAAATGAGGAGCAGAAGGAGGGAGAGCATGAGTGAGGAGGTTGGGATCACAAGGGGTGCGTCCACCCACTGAGATGGTGGGACTGATCTAATGGGAGCTCACCAAGGCCAGCTGAACTGGAAGTGATGGAACATGTGATCAAAATGGACACTCTGAACGTGGCTGGCAATGAAGGCTGACTGAGAAGCCAAGGACAATGGCACTGGGATTTTATTCTACTGCGTGGACTGACTTTGTGAGAGCCTGGTTTGTTTGGATGCTCACCTTTATAGACCTAGATGGAGCGGGAGAACCTTGGACTTCCCATGGGGCAGTGAACCCTGACTGCTCTTAAGACTAGAGAGAGAGGGGGAGATGGGGAGGGAGAGGTGGGGAGGGGGAGAGTAAAGGGAGGCGGGGAAGAAGTGGAAATTTTTAATAAATAAATTAATTAATTAAAAATATAAAAAAATACACTCAAAACCTGAGAGAACTTGAATAGGAATTCGAAACACAAAGAACAGAGTTTAGCACAGTTTCTTGGTAGCCATAATTTTTTTTTTCCAGATGTGCTCTCAGTGAGCAGGGGTACTGTGGCTACTTTAAGTGAGGTACAGTAAAAACTGTGTGACTTCTTTAGAAAAAAAAACAGAGGCTTCCTGGATTTGCCAACAAAAATGACTCTGACTCTTTCTAAGTAGGTCTGGCTACAGAGCATTTAAATGGGGTATGCGAGCAAAGTTCTACAACTTGGTTAATGGCAACACAGACCTGCTATGATCCAACCCTAGATCTGGGGCAGAGAGAATGCTTCTCAGAGGCAATGAATGGGCCTCCTCCAACATGTTGTACTGGAAGAGCCAAAAGGCAAAGTAACCTTATTCATAGTAATGTTGCTTAGCTTTTTAAAGAGCACTTTGGTCAGAAAAGGATTACAGATATGCAATAAAGACAAATTCAGATGAAAAAGACCTCTAAGCTGTTTTCAAAACTGTAGCTGTATAATAGAGTTTGAAGTCAGGGATGGTTATACCTCCAGAAGTTCCTTTATTATATAAGATTGTTTTGGCTATCCTGGGTTTTTTGTTTTTCCAGATAAAATTAATTATTATTCTCTCAAGGTCTGTGAAGAAGTTTGATGGGATTTTGATGGGGATTGCATTGAATCTATAGACTGCTCTTGGTAGAATTGCCATTTTTACTAAGTTGATCCTCCCAATCCAAGTGAACCTGAAAAAAATCATGTAGTTATCCTCCTGGAGATTGGAAATAGACAAGAGTGCCAGAACCTTCATCTGGCGATGGATTGAGATTGAGACAGAGACCCACATTTGAACACTGGACTTAACTCCCTAGTTCCAAAGAAGAAGCAGAAGGAAAGAGAACGTGAGCAAAGAAGGCAAGACCAGAGGGAAACTTCATCCAACAATGGATGGCGGTACAGATGGAGACCCACATTGGAGCACCGGACTGAGCCCCCCAAGGTCCAAATGAGGAGCAGAAGGAGGAAGAACATGAAAAATGAAATCAGGACCGCGAGGGATGCGATCACCCACTGATACAAGGGGACTGATCTGATGAGAGTTCACCAAGGCCAGTTGGACTGGGACTGAACAAGCACATGATCCAACCAGATTCTCGGAATGTGGCCGGATTCTCTGAATGTGGCTGGCCCGGAGTCTTTCTGAAAAGCCATTGACAATGACACTGGGACTTGTTTCCTCTGCATATACTGGATTTTTGGGATCCAGTCTGTTTGGATACTCACCTTCCCGGACCTGGAGGGAGGGGGGAGGAACTTGAACTTCCCACAGGGCAGGAAACCCTGACAGCTCTTAAGGATGGAAAAAAAAAAGAAAAAGAAAAAGACTTCTAAATGGGTCACAGTGTTGGATAAATGTATGAAGGCTTAGGAGAGAGAAGAAAAAGAGTATAGAGAGTTAGAAAACACAGTCTTTAAAAAGACTGAGTAAAATCATAGATTAAAAGAAGTTTACTTATTTTTCTTTAGAAAATAAGCCACATAAAGTTAGAAAATACACTGAGTCTGTATTACGCATATTATTGTTTTTGCTCTGAATTTTTGACTGTGAATGAGTTAAGTAAAAAGAGATATTTCATTATGTGCTGCTAAGATAAACCAACAAAGAGGAATCTTTATTTAAAATTTGGGTCTAAGGATTGTTGCTTTGGAAGAGGGTCTCTTTTGTTTCCTCAGAAGATGAGAACTTGCCTATTAATTCCAGACTAATGTGGTTTGATGGATCAAGATCAGCTGAAAGGTTGCTGTGAATACCTCCAAAAAATTACTTTGCCCAATGAAAAGCAGGAAGCAGTTTGGAGAAAAGTATTCCCAAATTCCCATTTTTTAAATAAATGTTTGTTTATATTTGAAGGGGGATATGCTATAAGGATGGATACTTTGCATTGGTGTTGAACTTGGCTTATTGAAACAAATTTAAGGTCAATTTAATTTTTGTATATATCTGATATTGATTAAGTATTGTGTTTGTGTAGCTTGTATAAAATGTAATATATAATTAAGAAATACAAGTTAATAGATAATTATCTAAAATAATTGAGTGTGTAGTCTTGTTAGGTTTTCTAGGTACAGGGAGATATATTTCAATTAGAATAGGTATTCTTCAAATCTTTCAAAGACCTTCAGAATATGACATTTAAAATGTTTAAGAATTTAGGGCTTTTCATGACAATGAGACACATCTGCTCCTAACAGCACCAATCTACTTCAAGAGGATGATTGGGATCAAAGAGGCTCTTTATGGATTTGGTTATCCATTTGTGCAAGAAACTGCTCTTTCCTGGGTTGCTTGATGCTATGCTGTAGCAACTGGACATGCAGGACCCACAGAGAAATGACTCCTGAACTTGACTAAAGGTGAGATGATCCTTCGGGGTTTCTGTTTCATGATAGAGTCTGCAAGATATTCTTCAGGACACAGAAGAAAGTGAATGACAAGCTGCCAATATAAATGGAATTGTTTTTGAAATTTCCTGCTTCATGTATAAGACTGCTGGATATTATGGGCCTGTAAGATGAAGATGGATTCTCCAATGTTATAGAAGAACTTTGGCTGACTGTCTAGGCAGCGAGATGTCTCTGTCAATTCTAGAGTTTTGAAAGTTGCTTAAAATGCACTTCTTGTTTAACTAGGTAATGTTATGTCCTTCTGAAGTCTTCAATGGAATTGAGGAATATATAATTAAAGTTTTCTTTTGTTATGATGAAAGATAGAGTAGATATAAATACTGGGCTAGGTGAAGTGTAGGTGGAGGGTAATGGTAGAAACAGGGAGAGTAGAAACTGGGATTGGTATGTAAAATAAAAAAAGATATTGTGTTTTCTTTTAAAAAAAAGAAAAAAGAAAATGTCAGTATACATATCATGGCTCCTTTAAATGAAAAATTCTATGTAGAGAATGAATAGAGAAATATTTGATCCGCTTATGTAAATGATATAATGTTAAGTGCTGCATTTTAATTTTTTTATTTTTCTATTTTTAAGTATTTTCATTATTCTGATGCTCTGAAACTGATCCAAATTAAATCATTTATCTAGATTTTTAAATCACTGACAAAAATGTCTTGCAACCTTTTTTATTATCAGGCCAGACTATCTGGATTTGAATCTCAGCTCTAACATCTATTTACTATGCAGTGATGAGCTAACATTTTCCTCATCAAAACGGAGATACAGATACACTAAACTCTGGAGAAGTATGAGTGTGAAGTATTGCTGAGAACTTCCCCAAGCAGCTGTTTGTATGCTTACAGATAAGCCATAACTATGCAACCTTCATAAAGTCTCCTCAAAGTGTAAAGGCTTTGTCTGATTCAGTGAAGTTTTGATTTCCTGTTGAAAGTGAAATTTTTCAATAGGGGTTGTTACAGGAGTAGAAAATCATGCTAATTTAGGATTGGTGGAATATCAAGGGCAGTGTAAAGAGGGAAGAGATCAGACAAACATCTTAGGGAGTCATCTGTCAGTATCAATTGTGATGAATAGTAAGTCTATAACTTTTACATTAATATGAACTTTACAGTCTTCTTAAGTAAGAATTAATAGCAAAAAAAAGATGGCAGAGAGCCAACTTTACATTATCATGGTTTGGGTTCTCAGTGTTCAAGTCATTTGAAGGGAGGATAAAATATTCTATGCTGAACACTACTTATTCATTCGTCACTTTCCTATCTATGACTATATTTATTATGAAAATTGAAGATGCCAAATTTTACATGAAACCTTTCAAACTATTACTTCCACACTTTTTCTGTTCAAGCTATGTATTTGTTTCTAGTCTCAGAGAGGTAAGTGTGCATGCTATTGTACCCTCTACTGTCTGTAACATACTTTCCCTTCACAGTTGACACGGGGGTGAGTGACTATTCCTCTGCTCCGAGAAATCAGTAAAGTGATAAAAAGGCACATGGAGTTTGAGTGAAAGATATAGCCGCAAAAGATTGAAATGTGATAAATCAAGCTTTCTAAAATAGGTGAGCATAGGGTTTAAGAAAAGAAAAGGCCAATAAGGCTGAGCGGGCCACAGTTTGGGTTGACCTCAATGCAAATTATGGCTGACTCATGTTAAATCTGATTTTTAAGAAGCCTTGAATTATTCCTGCACATACTAGTCTCCATTATGTGACATAGTGTTGCTCTTTTCTATGTGTAATACGTAATTTCTGAAGTCATATCACAGAGGTATCCTTATTCCTTTGATCACAGCTATCTCAGATAATTTTGACTGCCTGGAAGGTTTAAGTATAATGTTCAGCTTAAAATAAACATGGCAATCTTCCTGACCTTTCTGATTTAAATTTATTTTCTGCTTTGCCCAGAAATGTCCTGGGATCTACCTGTATCCTCAGTATATTTATGCAAACTTCTGCCTTTACTGGAAAATTGGCCCAAACTTTAGTAATTCATTACATGGACCGCTTATTTATGCCCCTTTTTTGCATAAAAATAGACTGGGATCTGGATAGTAAGCTTTCAAATTGGTTGACTTGATCTGAGGTTATTGTTATGACTAAATATGATAACAGATGTAAAAATACAGTTTTTTTAAAAAAAAACTTCTCATTAAATGATAGGTTAATCTGAATATTAATATTCTAATAGGTTCAAGGAGAAATTACTTTAAGATGAATACCAATACAGTTTAACAAATACTTATTTTACTTCTGTTCCAGCCTGAAGTCCACTGTCCTCCTAACCATTGTGGCATAGGCAGGAAGTGGAATGAATCAAAGTATCAGTGACCATAAGTAATTTGTAATCCCACTATGAATAAATATTTACATCTAAAGTTTTAGCTTCCTCTTCTGTAAATCCATAGCCTCCCTCTATTTTTCCATTAATTTGGTCATATAGACTCTCAGAAAACTGCCTGTAATACACTTTTCCTGACTGGGCTCAATGTCAGGTAGTCATTGCAAATGTTCAGAACAGGATACTCATTTTTTTTCTAGTAGATGGGATAAGGCCTAAGGAACAGAGCCATGATGAGCTGCAATTCTCATAACCAACTTAACCCTGCGGTGTTTGGCCAACTTGTACCTGATTCATTCCTTCTAAGATGATCATTTTGACAAGAACACTAGCCAGCAAGAGAGTGTCAGTTTGTCAGTCAAACTGCATAATGGGGCACCACAGCAACAACAAGGAAAAAACACAGGCTGTTAACACTTCACTAGTTTATTTCTAAGCTATAAATGCATAGGGTATCTCTGATAAGGATACTGGATAGAATTTTTGATAAACTTTGTGAAAGTAACAGGTCAGAAAAGCATCAGCGTGTGGTTTTGTTTCCTAGAACTTAAAATATCATCAAGATTTTTGGCTTTTGTATTTCTGTAGGGCACATTATAAATCAAGGAACCAAGGTAGCATCATAGACAAAGTCCTTCTGATAGCTTCAGAAGAATATAGATAGAAAGATAGATAGAGATAGAGAGAGAGACAGAGAGAGAGAGAGAGAGAGAGAGAGAGAGAGAAAGATTTGCATTCTGTAGTTTCTGGTGACCCTAAGTCTTCCTTATTGCTATCATTTGAATATGGATTGCTCTCAAAAAACTTACATTGTCCTACTGACAGTGTCCTTTGCTTTACAGAAGCTTCTCAGTTTCAGTAGATCCCATTTATTCATTGTTTCTCTTATTGTCTCTGCTACTGGGGTCCTACTTAGGAAGAGGCCTCCTGTGCCTATATCTTGTAGACTACTTCCCACTTTCTCTTCTATCAGGTTCAAAGTGGACGGATTAATGTTGATGTCTTTAATCCATTTGGACTTGATTTTTGTGCATGGTGATAGATTTGGATCTACTTTCATTTTTTTACAGGTTGACATCCAGTTATGCCAGCACCATTTGTTAAAGATGCTTTCCTTCTTCCATTGTATTCCTTTAGCTCCCTTGTCGAAAATTAGGTGTTCATAAGTTTGTGGGTTAATATCTGGGTCTTTTATTCGATTCCATAGGTCGACTTCTCTGTTCTTATGCCAATACCAAGCTGTTTTCAATACTGTAGCTCTATAATAGAGTTTGAAGTCAGGGATGGTAATGCCTCCAGAAGTTCTTTTATTGTATAAGATTGTTTTGGCTATCCTGGGTTTTTTGTTTTGCCATATAAACACGGTATGTATTCACTCATAAGTGGATTCTAACCATAATTAAAGGTCTTTGAGCCTATTATTCGTGATCCTAGAGAAGCTAAATAAGAAGATGAACCTGATGAAGATTATTTAGCTATCCACCAGGAGGTAGGAAATAGACAAGAGTCCCAGGTAACCTCGGGTGCATGGGGGGATGGGAGGAATGATGGAAGAGGAGAGTGTTAGAGAGAAGGGAGTAGGGGAGGAACGGGGAAAGCTCGGTGGCCTGGGATGGGGGGGGAGGGAGGAAGGATGAATATGGGATCAGGGAAGAATATATTTCAACTAAGGGAGTCATTTTAGGGTTTACAGGAGACTTGATTATATATGGGATCCCAGGTCCAAGGAGAGATCCCCCAGATTGTTCTCTGGACAGAGGAGAGGGTGCCTGAATCGGCCGTGGCCCATAACCATACTGATGTATATTTTGCTTATCACCATAGATCCTTCATCTGGCGAAGGACGGCGATACAGTCGGAGACCCACATTGGAGCACCGGACTGAGCCCCCCGAGGTCCAAATGAGGAGCAGAAGGAGGAAGAACATGAAAAACGAAATCAGTACTGCGAGGGATGCTATCACCCACTGATACAAGGGAATGGATCTAATGAGAGTTTACCAAGGCCAGTTGGACTGGGACTGAACGAGGAGGTGATCTAACCAGATTCTCGGAATTTGGCCGGATTCTCTGACTGTGGCTGGCCCGAAGTCTTTCTGAAAAGCCATTGACTATGATACTGGGACCTGTTTCCTCTGCATATACTGGATTTTGGGGATCCAGTCTGTTTGGACACTCACCTTCCTGGACCTGGAGGGAGGGGGAGGGAACTGGAACTTCCCACAGGGCAGGAAACCCTGACTGCCCTAAGGGACAAAGAGGGAGGAGGAGAGGGAGTGGGGGGAGTGGGAGGGTGTTGGGAAGAGGGGCGGAAATGGAAACTTTTATAATTTAATAAAATTTACTTTAAAAAAATAAGAAATAAAAAAAAATAAAAGTGAAAAAAAACTTACATTGTAATTTATTCTCCAGTGAGAGTTAATAAGAAGTGGGTCCCTTAAGGCATTAATTAGGGTTTTGCCTTCTTTAATGGATGAATCCATCCATGTGATGAAAGGATTAGTGGGTGGATCAGTTATCTCTAGAGAGGATGTTCTATAAAAGGCTGTTGGCTATGGTTCCTCAGGTGTTATCTGGGGAATTTGAAAAACAGCAATGTCAACTCCAAAGGTTGCACCTAGAACATGGTCCAGAGCTAAAGAGCTCTCTCCTGTTTATAGCTTACATAGTCTTTGGTATCGAGAAAATAGCAACAGAGTGCATTAATACTTGTGACTTTAAAACTTGTCTTTGTTCTTCAGATTATAAATACTCTGATTACTCACAGTTTCAAGAAAATCTGCCTCTAACAGAAAGTATTTCAAACACAGTACTTTCTGCTACCTACAGACTTCAATGTGCCTTTAAAGACAAGTGAAGGGAGAAAGTTTTTTCTACCTATATAGCCTTGCATTTAAAATTATAAGACAAGTAATAATTTAGAAGAAATCATAAGGAGCTTAGATTTGAATAGCAAATTACAGAAAGAAAAGGTAGACAATGTTCAAAATGAAATTATAGTGTTGACAACAACTTTTCAATGGTGAATGGTATAAGCCGTAAATGAATAATTATATGCTATGCTAACTATACTATTAGTAAAACTCCCTTTATTACATTTCCTGAAGAGTTCCATTCAAAATGATGAACTAATTATATTTTATCATGTAATGAGCAGTTTAAATAAGCTGCATACAAAGGTCACAGCTTCTTTGTTTCAATGCCTCTGATACTACAGTAATGATTTCTTTTAGAAGTTAACATGAATGTAAGTATGCTGCCAAGCACTTAAGCTAATATTAAGCTTGTTCTTTTTAAAATAGCCTTGGTAATGTTTTAAAAATGAATAATTTTCATCTGTTATTTTCATTCATTTGTTATAGGTGTTGTATGACAAGGTTTTGCTCCCTCATAAAATACAGTGACATGTTATTGGCGTTATAAAAAAGCAATTCCTTTATTTAATGAGAAACATAAATATTATCTATTGAATACTCTGTGTAGTATTTTAATCTTATTATTTTAATTATGGTGAAATGTAAGTCAATCTCATTTAAAAGTAGAAGTTGACTATGGGAATAAATGCTGCCCATTGATTGTCTAAAAGCAGTTACCCTATCACACTTAAAAATAAAGAGCAACACAATGTAGTTGAGTACAATGTGTTGTGTATTTCACCCTTTCTTGATCCATGAACCAAACTCCCAAACATATTCCCTTTAAAATCATTGGTCTATTTTAGTGGGCAGAAAGATGGAACCCCACAGTCATTATTCAAATTGCAAAGGTATATAATAAATACTGGGACCAAAGAATGCACAGGTCTCCTCAGATGATCTTGTCCTCACTGCAGAACTTCGTGACTTATGTTTGTAAAAGCACAGAGTTGTGCTAGGCATAGTACCCATGCCTATAATCCTTCACTTGATCAGTAGAAGCAGGATGAGTCTGAAGGCAGCTTGGGTTACACAGCATCTCTAGAACATAGTAAACGATATAACCAGACTGTCTCCAAAATGTGTATAAAAATAAAAACAAATAAAGATCAAAATGGTACCTTCTTTCCTCTAAAAAGATATGAGGTTTTCAAAAACTGGAAGCTTCTTTACTGGTAATCCAGGACCTGTCTTCATATTTCATCCCTTCTGTGCCCAACCTGTTCACAATAAATTGTCAACTCATTGTCACCAATCCAAGACAAACCTGAAGTGTTAGGAGGGTTATAGATCTTCTTGAGAATGGCTGAGGTTTTTATCACCACTGTATAAACTTCTGTCTAGTCAGTCCTGCCTCTTTAAAACATCCCACTCTCAGAGATACAGATTCTAAGAAAATGGACCTAATAAACTGCCAGCCGGTAAATATGTCTTAGTGTCTGTTTTGGGGAAAAACTGCTTTACTATTTTTGGTTCATTCAAGTAGATCAAGGGACTTTTCTATACGTTGTAGTTTAATATTTATCTTTCAGTATTAATGAGATTTTGTTTAGTGGAGGAGAAGGAAAAGAGATATATACCCAATGCAAAGAAGATGTAAGGGAAATAAGACATGTGAAACAGCATGCTTTATGAAGGTAAGCTATACAGTTTTTTAATGAAACAAGAGAATCAATTTATGAAACAGCAGGAAATGTTGAGACTAAGACCGTAAAGGGTCCTAAATATCAATTAGGACTTTGGATTTTGCTCTACTGATAATAGAGGACCATTTTATGATTGCATGTTTAAAAAGAAAGATGCACTCCATGAGAGTCAACAAAATCTTGCACAGTGCTTTCAGGAAGGACCAAGACCCACCTAACTATATCTAGGCTAGCAAGATATCCCTCCAAAGAGACTATGTTCCAAAACAAGCAATATGGATAAATCCTGGTCTCATTGCCAGTGGCCAACTGTCCGCTCCAGCCACAGGAGTGACTCTCCATGGGAAGCCTTACCCTTTCTGAGGAGTGGATGGGGGTTATGGTGTCAGGTGGGGAAGATAGAGGGAATGGGAGGAAGGGAAAGAGTGGGAACTGGGATTAGTATGTAAAATGAGAAAAAAAAATAGTATTCTAAAAATCAATTTAATTAGGTAAAAAAAAGAAAGATGCTGGGGTTATTCGTAAGAAGTGGTCTCCTGTGCCCACATTGAATAAATGGGACCTCCTGAAACTGAGAAGCTTCTGTAAAGCAAAGGACACTGTCATTAAGACAAAAAGGCTACCTACAGACTGGGAGAAGATCTTCACCAACCCTGCAACAGACAAAGGTCTGATCTCCAAAATATATAAAGAATTCAAGAAACTAGACTTTAAAATGCTAATTAATCCCACTAAAAAATGGGGCACTGAACTGAACAGAGAATTCTCAACAGAAGAAGTTCAAATGGCCAAAAGACTCTTAAGGTCATGCTCAATCTCCTTAGCGATCAGGAAAATGCAAATCAAAACTACTCTGAGATACCATCTTACACCTGTCAGAATGGCTAAAATCAAAAACACTAATGATAGCCTATGCTGGAGAGGATGTGGAGTAAAGGGCACACTCATCCATTGCTGGTGGAAATGCAAACTTGTGCAACAACTTTGGAAATCGTTGTGGCAGTTTCTCAGGAAATTTGGGATCAACCTATCCCAGGATCCAGCAATACCACTCTTGGGAATATACCTAAGAGATGCCCTATCATACTACAAAAGCATTCATAGCAGCATTCTTTGTAATAGCCAGAACCTGGAAACAACCTAGATGCCCTTCAATGGAAGAAGGGATAAAGAAAGTGTGGAATACATACACATTAGAGTACTACTCAGCGGTTAAAAAACAATGACATCTTGAATTTTACATGCAAATGGATGGAAATAGAAAACACTATTCTGAGTGAGGTAACGCAGACCCAAAAAGATGAATATGGTATGTACTCACTCATAAGTGGATTCTAGCTATAAATAACGGTCAGTGAGCCTGTAATTCGTGGTCCTAGAGAAGCAACAAAAGAAGGTGAACCCAAAGAAAAACATATTCTCCTGGATAATGGAAGTAGACTAGATTGCCAGACAAAAACTGGGATCTTGGGGGTGGGGGTGGAGTGGGGGTAGGGGGACATAGGGAGAGAAAAGTGAGGAGGGGACGATGGGGAGACCCTGGGGGAATGGGATGGTTTGGTTGGAGGAAAGGTGGATATGGGGGCAGGGAAGAAAATATATTAATTAAAGAAGCCATTCTAAGGTTGGCAAGAGACTTGACTCTAGAGGGGTTCCCAGGTGTCCATGGAGATGTCCTCAGCTTGTTCCTTGGGCAACTGAGGAGAGGGATCCTGAAGTGGCCCTACCCTATAACCACACTGATGAATATCTTGCATATCACCATAGAAGCTTCATCTGGCGATGGATGGAGATAGAGACAGAGACCCACATTGGAGAACTGGACTGAACTCCCTAGGTCCAAATGAGGAGCAGAAGGAGGGAGAACATGAGCAAGGAAGTCAGGACCGTGAGGGGTGCCCATCCACTGAGACGGTGGGGCTGGCATCTAATGGGAGATCACCAAGGCCAGCTGGAATGGGACTGAAAGAGCATGTAATCAAACTGGACTCTCTGAATGTGGCGGACAGTGAGGGCTGACTGAGAAGCCAAGGACAAAGGCACTAGGTTTTGATCCTACTGTATATACTGGCTTTTTGGGAGCCTAGTTTGTTTGGTTGCGCACCTTCCTGGACCAGGATGGAGGCGGGAGGACCTTGGACTTCCCACAGGGCAGGGAACCCTGACTGCTTTTGGATTGGAGAGCGAGGAGGAGGGGAGTGGGGGAGGGGGAGGGAAATGGGAGGTAGGTAGGAGGCAGAAATTTTTTTAATAATAATAATAATAAAATAAATTAAAAAAAGAAAGATGCAATGATAGCTGTCTCCAAAAGAATACCAGATAGAGTTTTGAAGGTAAATTATATCTATAAATTTAAAAGAAAATTGTGAAATACGATTGAAACGGAGACCAAAAATGTAAAGACTAAATTATAATCATCTGCAATTTGAGAAACAATTCAGTTCAGTGCTTGAACTGAAAATGGAGAGAGCAATAAGAATGAAGCATGATCAGGACAATGGGATAAAAAGAGCTATTAGGTAACTGGAGGCACAGTTAAGGCTAGTAGTCTCCAACATAGGCCAGTGAAGGAAGTGTGGCTGTAAATGGGATACAGAAACAGTAAGTGAGCATGTTTGGCATGGTGATATTGGTGACCATGAACCTGCAGGATGTACTGCTGGTGGCATCTTCATCAGTAAACACACCCATAAAACGTGTTCTTCTTCTCCAAACCAATGATTTAGAGGTTGTTCACCTATCCAGAGTAATAAGAAGTTTTGTAGTATGGGGAAAAAAAAAACAGGCTTGTCTCTCATCAGCAACTTCTTGCTGGAATCAATATGACATGACATAAGATAAAGTCAAAAGTTAGCTGAACCATTTACCAGAGAGAAGCCACGGTGGGCACCATTCAACATGTCGCGCAGCCGGAGAGAAGTTATAAGTTGCCTATTTTCTCTGCCAGCAGGGATGCTGAAAGCAGTTATCTGGCACAATACTGCTTTTGTGGGACGCTAAAGCAGACTACATGCTGTAATTGTGTAGGCAGACGCCTTGACAATGCAGCCGACAAAACTCTCAGCCTTGGCTAGATACAGAGAGTGTTAACCCTAGACACTTCTTGTCAGTAATAGGACACCGTGCTGGTGGTCCCTGCAGCTCATTTTAACTACTTCATGTCAAAAAGAATCATATGTATTGCTGCAAAATACTCAATGATTTAATTAAGTGTTCTGCATACCTGCTACATTTTTATGGGATTGAATTATAGGAAAATAAAGTAATTGTTCAAATAACAGGCTGACACTTTGAGAGACCCTAAATTATGTGTCAAAGCCAAAAGTGCACCTATAAAAAGTATTAACCAACTTTCTTACAAAACTAGATAATTAATGGTTGAGCTAATATGTGCTGTATATAGTTTTAACCTGAGATCCCCAAAGTATAAACAAAAGTGGGAATTCATTCCTTTTCTAACAACATTTGGAAAAGTGTCTTGCTATGTGATCCCCATGAGATGATGTCACCCCTGTTTGAGAACGATTGATCTAGTTGAGTTAACATGGGGACTCATATCATAAAATAAACTGTAAAAAACTAGTAAGCTTCCTATATTTGGCCAACAGAAGCTCAAATGTCTCAACCAATTAGATCACATCTGTCATTTTTAGAATCACCTTAATTGCTCTTTGTAAAAACTCAAAGATGACGGTCCCTCCACTAGGGAATTATTTTCCAATATAAAAGGTAGGTCTGAACAAAGATACAGAGTACAACTAGGATCCATAGATAAACACATACCTCAAATTATATATAACATAACAACAACCAATCAGATTAGAATAATTTTATTGCTAAGAAGCTTGTATTTTTATTTTCAAAAGTTACTAAGTATGAGACTAGAAATTTAAACTTACTTTTAGAGTCTCAATTTTCTATTTGGTGATAATGGGAATAATAGTATTTGTCTTTTAAAGCCAGTAGAATATTAAGTGATGTGGCCCTTGAAAAGCAGTTAGCAACTCATGCCAGAAAACCAGGTAGGCTACCTACAGACTTTGCCATTTCTCTCTATTTCCCTCAGATCCAGTGCCCCAGTCTCATCCCCAAATGTATAGCAGAACACCCTTAACAATCTTTCCTGCCCTTCCTGAAGTTCCTGCCATGTTCAAGTTTCTGCCCTGACGTCCTTTACTTCCTAAGATGTAAGAGTGAGAGACAAATAAACCCTTTCCCCATCAACTTGCTTTTCGTCATGGTGTTTCATCAGAACACTAGAGAGCATAAGACATTGATGGTTGTAGAAGTTATTCACAAGTTACAGCTTACTCCACCTTGGAAAAGATGTAGGATGACTCCTCTCAGGTTACCAATGGGAACAGTCTCAGAACTCAAAGGGTCACCTTTACATCTAGGAAGTATGGAAGCTAGAGTAGGATAGAACAGTATATGCAAATGCGAGGGTTCCATGACTTTCCCTTTGAATTATCTGTTCATGCTAACACTAATTTATCTCATTTCAACTGCATCTGTTACCACAGTAATACGTCCTCCACATTTACAGACTCAATTTTAAAAAAAGAGTTGTTCAATTAAAATAGTAAACATTTGTCATGGTCAGAGCAACAATCTAGTTAAAATACGTTGGTTTAGTATATACAATGCTATATGATGTAACTGGCCCATCACCCAGCTACTGCTTCTCACCTTTCACAAGAGGTAGACCTTTAATTCTGTATTCTATGTAACTCTATTCAGCTTCCCTATATATAATCAAGTTGAAAAAGTCTTGCTACTTGTCTATTATTCAGAGAAATTGTGTGATTGGAATCAGACTAGATAAAGCTGTCTTGGATTAGGGTATCAGACACTGGCTAAGTGTCTTTTGTTTTTCATCAATTTGATCGACTGCCAAACTAATTGAAGGTGATTAATTGATTTTCGGTTTTTTTTGGTATATTGAATGTCTAAAATGATTATAAATCACTCATGAGACATCATCAAAAAGCACATTCTTCACTAATGATCTTTAAAACCATGAGTACATGTCTTACTGACATAAAAATAACTTACATTAAGCATTTATTTTATTTATAGGCAATCAACCAATTATGTATTGAGTGCAAAATGTGACTTGAAATAGATATTATGGTAGCTATAAGAAAAGATTAATTTATAACTCTAGAAAATAAGTAGTTCATAAATTAATAAAGATATTCATATCTTCACACATATAGAGGACAATGAAAATTGAGTTGCTACTTAGAGAAAGTCAAATCATTTCCCATAGTAAGACACACAAATGAGATTTTGTATGGTCAATGATAGCTTATACAGAATGTCAGAAATAAAATGAGCTTGTATATTACATTATTGAAATGAAAAAAAATATCCATGAAGAAAAAACATGGGCTACTGAGTTGAAATCAGACAAAAAGTCTATATAAAATGTAGTCTTTGATCTGGACCATAATCTGAAGAAATAAGTAAGTGGGTACAAACACTTCTGCCAGACTTGTATGCCAAACTTTTGATATACTGGGTGATAATGACAGCTTTTTCTCATAGTCAGAGAATGATGAGGTGTGTGTGTTTGTGTGTGTGTGTGTGTGTGTGTGTGTGTGTATGTGTGTTCACAATTAACTAAATTAAATCTAAGAGCAAAAGGAATACACCATTTGGTGACTGTAGTGTAAATAAATGCAAAAATGTAATTGAAAATTTATAAAATCAATAGCCATAGTTTAGAAACAGTCATAAGGATTTAAAAATAAAGAGGAACAGAGAGGAGGAATATAGGTTAAAACCTGAATTTACAGACTGGAGGATTGAAAGTGTTATCAATCAAGAGAGACTATCACATTGAGTGAAATAAATTTGAAGGTGAAATGAGATACTCAGTTCTTGAGACATGAAATTATCAGTAATAATATGGAAGATGACAGTGCCTAGTAGGTATGTAGGTGAATTGAGTGTAATGGAGAATTCAATTAAATATGCAATTTAAGAAATCATTTGCAATAGATAACTGATAAGATCATGAAAATGGATATAATATCAGAAGATGAAATCCATCAGCACAGGATAAAAGATAAAACTTCAAGGTAATGGTATACTTAAGAGCACATAGCACAAAATGATGAAAGAAGTGTAGACAGGAAGAGAAGATGACAATGCAGGGTGGAACTCAGGGGAAAAGTGAAGTCAAGAGACAAGAAGTAGTTAAAAATATTAAATGCTGCTCACAGAGAGAAAAAAATGCTAGTGTCAAGCAATGTGGTCATTTCCTCACGGATTTGCTCATCAGCTGTGGTAAGGAGAGATAAAGCTGATGAGTTTTATGTGAATAAATTTATCAACTAAAATACCATGCCTGACTTTTAAAAGGGAGAGGAATGGCGATACTTGCAGCAAATGACAAAGAGATATTGTAACATTTCTCTGCCTTTGTGTTACGCCAAAGTGGATCATAGAAGAAATCAGAGGAGCGGGGAAAGAGACGGCTGTGGCTTTTATGAAATGGTTCTTATTCCACTAGTGTCTCTTCGAAAATAAAACTCAATGAATAAATGTCCATTTCAATTGATCTTCTGCTAGACCGCGCTATTGGTCTGACATATAAATTAGCGCTTCTTTGATTTAACTATCCCTCTGGGATAAGACTGAGAAACAACAATAATATTTTATGGAGAGTGTCAAACAGTCTTTACATTAATTCTTTACACTGTACCTCTCTCTTCTCCCTCTCCCCCCAATCTCTCTTCCTGTCTCTCCTTTATGATGAGTGATAGGTACAGCTTTAATAAAAATGATGCTAATACTTACTTTGGGGTATAAAAAAGAAGATTTCCTTAGTCCCATGATATAATTTAAATATAAGGATTGTTCACATTTTATAGAAAGTTGTAAACTGGATCTTTCTATCCCCTACTTGAGTCCTGTCTCTTACTGCTATGAAGCTTGAGAAATTTATTTTGCTACCTAAAGTTATTTTCTTCCTTTATGATATATGTATGTTATGACCCTTGTTATCCACAAATGCCAAGAGGATCAAATCAAATGAAATGCTATGAGTAAAGACGCATAAATCAAAAATGTCACAGGAATGTTGCCACTCTTACGGTATTTTCTAGGCTCCAGTGTAGTAGTAGGCTTATATTGTTCTCATGGAATCAAAGTGCCTAACTATAATACCTAAGTGAGAAGCCAATAAGCATTTATTAAATTTAGTTAATTTGATTTATACCAATGCTGAATGCACGTCAAAGTTTCAAAATGTAAATTGGAGAGAAAATTTATATGAGACTAAGGATGGGTATTCTTGAAAACTCTAACTCATTTTGAAAACATGACATTGAGGGCCAGTCTATGTTCCTTTCATTGCTAGACCCTTTCCACGAACAGGGACTAGGATAGTTAAATTTCCATTGTGCCTTTTATTTCATGCCTAAAAGTCATTCTAGTCATATTTGATACTAGAGATTGTTCATTAGCAAGTCTGGGAAATCTCACTAGAAGAAAGGAAAAAACACAGACTAAAGTTCATAAAACTCATCAGAAGGCTGAGAATAAGGGACAGACATCAGATTAAATGTAAGTGAGAATTATGAAACAAACAATAATAATAATAATAATAATTGTTACACAACAATGACTATTTTGATATTTGTATTGATACTAGAGTAAGTGAGAATAGAACTTTAAAAGAAAATTGATACTCTATGTCCAGTCTTCACTTTTTCACCAGGACTCTTAACAGAAAGGGTGACCAACAGCGAAACAGAAGGAGAAACTGTGTGCAAAACAGAAAATTTCCTTTCTATTCTTGATTTAAAATTACTCAAATGAATTTCTGATCTCTTATTTTTAATTTCTTCTATGGGCCCGGAGACTGACTGACTGCATAAGTCAAAGGAAAGATGAGGAAAACCAGTGGAAATGCACATGGGAAGATGGTTGAAGAGTATGAGGGCAATGAGAGTGGGGAATGAGAGTACATAGGTCATGAAGAAGATGAAAAACAGCTGAAATTCTAGAGCTCAGAAATAAGAACTTAAAAATTTAAGATCTAGTACATGTGTATAGTTCAAATTCTGTTTACTTATGCAATGCATACAGAAGCCAGGATAGTCTGGATGTTATTAAAAAACAATGGTGGAACATAATCTCAAAGAGAATGAAGAGGTGGTGCTAAAAGTTTTCTAGAATATAGGAGGATACCCTTCTAGTTGCCCAGACAACAGGAAAGATGGGTAGAAGATAGTGCTGCCCAGCAAATTCTCATGCGTAAGTCATTACTATAGGACCACTAATGTTGAAATTGCATACCTTTATGATGTCACTGTGCTGAGAATAAGTACTTACCCATTACTTCAGTGTGTCATTGACTAGACTAAGGATTAATAAACAGTTTAAGTTCACTCTTCTATAAAATGCCAAGGGTAGAAGTGCAGATTTAGCTCCCTTTAAGCCCCATTACCTCTGCTGATTCATCCTCATCAAATAAGAGATATCTGAATACAAGTTTGGTGATTAGAGCTGTGGCCATATTTATTGAGTTCTGTGTGTCAAGGACAATTATGATTGTTTTGTTTTTTAATGTTTGATCTAACATTCACACACAGACACACACACACACACACACACACACGTGTGAGCATGCTCAAGCTGTCATAATATATTTCTACTTTAGGGAAGAAAAGAATTTGTGCTTCACACTTTTTTCCGACTTTCAGTATCACGAAATTAGGGCGTTAAGAATTCATATGAACAGTCTGATTCCAGACAGCACTTTGATAAACTCTTTAATGGTATCTTTAATCATCGCAATGTGATTGAGCCAACACAATAACCTACTCATCTGAGGACAGAAGCTGAAATTACAAGGAATGTAAGCACATTTATTGGCTTTTCAAATGGATAGAAAGGCACTGTTAATCACAGGTAACGCTGGGACATAGAGAACAAAGAGGCTGGAGATCAGTGACAAGTCGGATATGAGGCTTGTTTCGTAATTGCAGACTACAAGAAAATCACAACACCAAAGGGTGTTTGGGAAGCTTCATCAGGGAGTTACATTTTGGCAGAGGTTACAGACCTTTCTGATGCTCTCATAGACACTAAAGAGGGAGAATGTCATAAAATATCCCCTCAAATCCTGAATACTTGATGTCTTGAGAAGATGTCAGTATTTCTAGATTGCACCTGCTTCCTAAAACTCAGAGAATGCTCTGAGATCACCCAGGTGATTCTGACTAATTCTTCTGCCTATCATAGTCAGTGAAGTGTATATTCACAGAGTCTGGAGCAAGAAAATAAGGACTAATTCATAAACTGACTCAATGATAAGACAAAGAAGAGAAAAAATTCTAACATAGGAGAAAAGGTTAAAATAAAAATGAAGGGAAACTTGGTGATAGAGGGTAGCTCACAAATCCCATGCAGTTATGGGAACTGTTCACATAAACTTCTATTTGTTTCTGTTTGTGTAGAAGGCCACATATCAACCCAATATGACCAACATATAAATATCTGGAACTGATCATTCATTTGATATTTCATTCTGTTCCACTACTTTAGGTCAACAACAATTCTTTATATATCAACTCATAAACTCAATATTTATAGCTCCTTAGTCTATTTAATTTCAATTTTATCATGTAATTATAGAATGGTAAACATTTTAAGGCATTGTACAAATCACTACAATTATTTAGTCACACTAAACTGAAAATGTTCTTGCCCACAAAAATTATATTATCTAATTTAGTTATAAATGTTAGAATTTATGTGTGTAAATAAAAATTTCTGTAATTATGATCATTGCAATATAAAGACATAATGATGAAAGTTATGTTATATTTATTACATTATATATGAAAATTATATTACAAGTATGAACCTTTAGATTTCTCTAATGTGTTAACATCAGTTCATTAGTCTGTTTTATTTTTGGAATCAAAACATGAATAAAGAAAATATAATATAAATGGTGTGAAATAAAATGTGTAATAATTTAATTAAAACACCATTTTAATAAACATTATTTCATTGAATAAATCAACCACACTTTCTCCAAGATGCTCCAAGCTACCTCAAAGTAAACAATCCTTCATTTGACCTATTGCCATACAAAGAGTTCATGGGAGATTGAAAGACTTTGTTGAGGTTTCTGAGCTCAAAGCCTATGTGTCAGACTCGTGGTTGCAAACCTTGTGTAGAGCACTCAGGCTGAGAGCACCAAGAACTTGAATCCTCCACCAAGTGGGCATCCTTGAAAGGAACTTGTCCCATATCAGGATGATCACGGATCTGAATTCCAGGAGATGGACCCAGTTCTGCAACTTTCCATTTTTAGAAGGTAAGGGTATGAACATGGTTTTAAATGAACAATGAGTAAACTATGTTCCCATTCTAACAGGCTCTTTACATTCAGGGAGGTTCTAGAAAGACTAACTGTCCAAAGACAGCAGGAACAAAGCCAGGCACCAACAATAATCAAACCAATGCCCAAAGCCCTCTTTCCCCTCCAGATACCTGTTCATAGCGTCCACGTTGCTGTTTGTTTTCTTTCTTGTCTCTTTAGACCAGCTTCCCCTTCTGACCCCTCATACAATTTTGCTGGCATGCCCATATCTTTGCTTATTGCTCCTCACTATCTTCACTGGATTTTTTTATAATCTCTCCTCACCCTGCTTGGAGTGTCCATACCTCCTCCTTCATGATTCATGAGCCTGCATCACCTTAAAACCCTTCCTTAAGACCTCAGATCAAACTATCCATGGCTCTTCAAACTTGTACAGTACAGTCCTTGAAAAGCTTTTAATACATGAATGTCAATTGCTTGAATCTTGCCCTAAGCAGTCAGTCCTGTGAGTCTCTGGGAAAGCAGGGAAGCAAGGAGAGGAACGAACTTAAGAGGGGTCTTGAGCAGATGAATAGCTGGCTAAGACATATTTCCATTCCATGGTCAGTGCAACTGTGAGTGTAGTGTTACTAATATAACAAAGCAGGAAAATTCCAGTTGTTTAATTTTCTCAGCATTGTATCCATCTGTGAATTCACGCAGGGAACACTGTCAGCAATGGCATGCTGTCAGTCCCATGACAGCTCGGGAACTGGCTCTCATCGGGTGGGTTAATTTGTTCTGGTGCTGTTTGTGAGCACTTATTCAGCTGTCAGCATGGTAGAATCATGGCATGTGAGAGCTGAGCGGGAACTCAGGGACCATCTCACATTCCCTGCTTCCATTATTTTTCTGTAAAAATCACTGTGGGAGTGTGACAAGTAAAATGGTTGTGTGGTTTCTCATTTACTGCCGTGGAAGAGGTGACAAAACACACATGTTTAGACTTATTCTTGGGCCTACACAACAGACCTGAGGCACTTTGAGTGGAGAGAGAGTACTTGAAGTTAAAGATTAAACATAAATAAGTAAAAAATAAGACTGAATTGTGCATACATACATACATACATACATACATAAATGGCTTTAACATTTGTCTCTTTAACCTGTGTCACCCTCCTTGGGAAAAACAACAAACAACAGGGAGTAATGATGGGAAGGCCAGCCACATATGTAAACACACAACTGTGTATGGATATCTTGTATCTCATTATAAAGTATTTCTCTGGTCTCTGTTTTCCCAGCTATAAAATTAAGAGCACTGACCATGCCTCCATAGCTAGTAGATCACCCGGTTCTCATTTGTCAAATTTCATTATGCTTTAAGAATATAAAGTAAGCTCTACGAAGTGGGTGCGATAGTAACCAAATTCATGCTCAGATGAGTGGGACAGTTTCCAACTCCATGAGAATGCATCTCCACAGCAGTGACGATGAAGGTGTTCTTTTGTAGGGAACACTTTACATTGTGTGCTTGTTGAACTTTTTTATTCATGATTTTAAAATATCATTATATAAACCTATGATAAGAAAACAATATCTCTTGACAGAAAAATAATGATGAGCTTTGTATTCATTTATGATCAATATGTATTAGTTATTTTTCTTTTAAGTTAAATACATTCTAAGATTTTAAAAATGTTTATCCTTTAAAAAAAACCCTGCAGTAAGATAATATTTTAAGTTAATTTTCATGGCCAAGAATTTATAGGCTGTCATAGTCCACAGTATGCATTATTATTATCAGTTACTGAAGCTATTTAAAACTTCAAATAAAGTCATTATGATATACTTGAATTTTTTAAAACATTGATGTGTACACAGTAGTCACTAAATACTTAAGGGAGCAAGTGCTATATACATTTGAGAGGCCCTGTGCTGTAATAGAAACATAAATCAAGAAACAGAGAATTTGTTACTAAATGATTAAAGGAAGCATATTAGTGGATATTTCCCCATTAATCAATCATTTGTAAATTGTTTGAAAGTCTATAAATTTCAAGGTAAAAACTTCATTTTTCTAAACAATTCTCATTACTAAATAGAAAAATTTTTATTCTAATTTATTTTAGAAATAATCATTATATTACTTTAATTATAACAATGAATTTTACCTTCTTGTTTTAAAATCCAGCAAAAAATACTAAGAATGCAGAATATACTTTATCCATTTGACATTATTATAACTAAATTAATATAATTGTCAATAAAGAACAATTGATAGTTCCATTTAAGAACATATTTCTTATTTCTTAATGTGTTCTAATTTGGTTTTGAGGATATATTAAAGTGTATAAATATGTGATAATATAAGATAAAATATAAAAGTGTACAGTTCATTTTATAAAGTAAACATGAGTGTACATTTCATTTTATTTAAAACACACATTTTTGTGTTTCACCACTTGAAAAAAATGCACATTATTTTCTGGATTCTTTACTCATGGGAATGTGGTTGAGCTTCTAGACATGAAAAATGTTTGTGTTTGTAAGGAGAGGTGTCTCAGTATGCTTCAGTTACTAGGACCCTCATGGGGGCTCACAAGTAGTTGTAATTTCAGTTCCAGGGGAACCTACATTCTCTCCTGGTCTCTCGAGGGCACAAAACATATGTGGCACACATACATTCATCTATGCAAGGATACCCAAAAAAATAAAAAGAATAAATTACTTCAAAACATTTGTCTTATAATTTAGTGCCATGCCTTTCACAAAACTGAAATGTCTTTGCCATATAGTGGACATGTTAACACAGAAGGGAAAAATTCCCTGGGCTCCCATGCCTGGATAAAGAACTACAAACAATTATTGACTGCTGGGAGAAACATTTTTAGAAGAATTATTTCCCAGTGTTTGACCAGTACATACAGGGTGGTCAGCCATGAAGTCACATAAACACAAAACACCAAAAAATGGGTTCACCTGGTTTTGTTTATGTTTTATGCATATATGTGTATATGTGTGTGCATATATATGCATATATATTATGTATTATTTATACATATATGTAACAAAAAATTCAAAGAAAAAAAGGCTATCATCTTCAGAGTTGAGGGAATTGTTGATTCGAGAAGTTGGAGAGGAGGGATAGGAGAGAGAGAAAGAGAGAGAGAGAGAGAGACTGAGAGAGAGAGAGACTGAGAGAGAGAGAGAGAAAGACTGAGAGACTCTTGGCCAAATAAGAGATAATTGCCATTGTCTGGATAAGAAATAAAACAAAAGGCCAGGTGGTGATGACACATACCTTTAATCCCAGCATTCGGGGTAGAGGCAGGTGGATCTCTGTGAGTGCAAGGCAACCCTGGTCTACAGGAGCTAGTTCCAGGACAGGCTCCAAAACTACAGTGAAAGCCTGTCTCAAAAAAACAAAAAAAAAAACAAAAAAAGAAAGAAACAAAACAAAAGATCTATAGAGAGATTTCTCAGTGGTCAAAGAAAATTGCTTATGGGTAATTGTGAGCACACATATGAATTACTTAAGTAAATGTATAAACGTAAAATTTTAAAAGAAAATAACAAAAAGAGAGAATGTTCAGGATAGATTAGTAAAGGAGAAAATCAAAATCCATTTTACAAAGGAAAGAATGACAGGAACTATGGTGATTTATCATTAATAGAATTTATTCGGCTTATCATACAGTGAACAACTGTCCCTGAATTAGTGTGACTATAATTGGTTGACAGCAGATTGAAAGAAAATTTGGAAACAAATTCCCTAATACAGAAAAAGTATAATATTAGAATCCTTTCCCCTTTCTCTTGCCTGTAGGCTGCTGCACAGAAACGCTGCTCTATACTCCCATCGCCAACGCCAAGCGAAAGGGGAACATATTTTCTGATGAATTTGCCCCATAGGAAATGAAATTCTACAGAATGGAAAGAGAATCTCTGTAGGCTCTGGGGCTCTATCCTATATGGCCCTCTATTTGACTTTAGAAAAGTACAATGACAACCAAAGAAAAATTGGTGACTTCTATACAGAGCTCTGATACTGCAGGGACTCAGTGAGCTGTGGAATTAGGGTTCATTCTCAATTAACTAAGTACTGCACCCTCACTCATGGCTTTTCTATTGCAACGATGAGGTCATCTACTTGCCTTTGTTCTCATTCTGCTCTCTTCACCTTATCTTTCTCCCAAACTTAATGTGGATGAAATGAGCTCCCATGAAAGTAAGCTTGTTCCCATGGTAAACTAAGACTTCTACTCTGACCATGGGTGGGAAGATGCAACTTAATTCAGTGCATCATGTTTTACCAATACTATTACTGCAGTCAGAATTATATCCTAAGTATATTTATAGATTTATTTATTTAATTTATGTGCTTGAGTGTTTCACCTGCATGTATGTATGTGCACTGTGTATGTGGCTGGTACCCAGAGAGAAGAGAAGATCACATCAGATGTCGTAGAAGAGGAATTGCAGAGAGTTGTAAGCTACCACAATGGCTTCTGGCAACATGACATTGGTCTAGTAAGCTCTTAACTTCTGACTCAATCTCTCACTCTTGAATTTAACTACACAGATTTATACATGTTAATTGTGCTGGATTTTATGTTTTGCCTAAATATGTTTTGTGGAATATGTAGAATCTTGAAAAATAATAATTCCATAAAATACACTTATGTATTATCAGTCTTAAAAAACATTTATAAGTCATGTTGCTTGCCCAACTCTTTTGAAACTGTCCATTTGTTAGAACTAAAAGAGAAAGAACTACATTTGTATAATTAGGATACATACTGTATCTTTCCCCTCAGAAAATAACAGACCTCTCTTCTTTTCTTATCATGCTTTCCAAGTCAGTCTATGATCACTCTGCCTCCTACTGTGATTAAGCGATGCTTTGACCTACATCACCAGGTACAATTCAGCTGCCATCAATGAAGTATATTGTTCCTTGCTCTTTTGTGTTGTGTGTTCATGGGAACATATTTCACTAGGGTAACATAGTTATGTTTCCCAAAAAGCCTTATAGACTTGATAATGTTCACTTAGGGGAGATGAATGAAAAGATTCAGGGCAGTCAGTCATTTAGTGAACTCTTGAGCATATTCTTTTAAATACAAAGTCAAGGTAGATATAAAGAATATAGAACATCCATGCTTATTATCAAATAAATAATAGATATGAGGGTTTGGTGACAGTATATGGTCAGTATGGAGATAAAGTTCTAAGAGAGCTGCTGGAATGGTAAACACATTAGGAAAAATGCTACAATATTTCTCTAGAAAGAAAGATGTATCAGGCATTAGAAAATATTTGTTCTTCGTTCAATCACAATATGCCACTTGAAGGGCAACTCAAAGTGATTCAGATTTGGAGATAAGTAATGGAAATATAAGTCATCTGTCAAAAATGTCTTCAGTTTTCAAGGACACAAGCCAGAAACAGTAAAAATTCATTGCTTGGGAGAAAAAAGATGGGAATCAGACTTAGCTAAGAAATCTAACAGAGCAAATCTGTAAGAAATGGCATACATCTATCAAAGGAATGCAGAAAACTTCCTGTTTGCCTTTTGCTCCATAAATGTGGCCATTTCCATAATACCTTATCTATGTTCACCCAACTTATCACAAACCTCCTTCTGACTGTAAAGGCTGTGTTATTTTTCCTCCTTATATTTAATTTAACTGTGTGCCATAAGCATTGGCCTGTATTTCATGGATTCCCTTAAGCTGGGGTTGCAATCAGTTGTAAACCACCTAATCTGGGCATTGGGAACTGAACCCAGGTCTTCTACTAGAGCAGCAAATGACATCTCCTGAGCCCCCAGTTTCTTGTGATCTTCTTTATGTCTTAAAAGTATGAGAAATCTGTCAATTAGAGTTGATCAGCACAGAGCCAGTACTCTGCAAGCAGTTCAGCCATCAGTGCACACAGAATGTTAAGGAATGGTCATAGTTATGTTGCCCACAAACTTATTCATCCCATGTTTGTACTTGGTGTACTTTCACAGGGATGATATATCACTACTGTCCTAAATCAATCATTAACTACGCTCAATTTCTACTTTCCAACTTCCTACAAGCTTTGACTTCTGTTTTTCACCCCACTAAACTTCTGCTTCTCATTTTGAATAACTTTCTCCTATAAATAAATAGCACAGATCATCATTTACAAGAAAAGATTTAATTTAGGCTTCTTTTCCCCATAATAACAGACTTTATATACCTTTAGCAGATATGTTTGATTAGTAAATTTACTATGTTTGGAGTAAGGTGAATAAGTAGGCATTGTTTTTAATACATTGGAGCTTGACACCATGCATTACCAGTCTTTAAGGGAAAATAAGACAGTGAGTGCATTTCACTGAGTCTGTCCATTGGAATACTGTGACACAGGTATCAAATAGAAAACTTCTGGGGATGGGAAGGAATCTAGTTCTCTGACACACGATTGTTTTGGAAAAGTGGTTTGGGAGGATGA
The DNA here is from genome assembly GCF_982192425.1 of Myodes glareolus. Lineage (NCBI taxonomy): Eukaryota > Metazoa > Chordata > Mammalia > Rodentia > Cricetidae > Myodes > Myodes glareolus. Next base: position 94,071,238 of record NC_142031.1, read on the forward strand.
ATTTTTCTTTGTAGTTTCCAAAGTTAACAATTTTCCAAGTGTTTCCTGAAAAAAAATATTAGGATTAAACCAATGTTTTACTAATTCCTTGAGGCAACATGTAATTTTATCATTTCTAATGGAGGAAATGGGAGACTCGGTTCTCTGAGTACTGTGGCCTGAAGACAGCTCTTGCTAAATGGATTTGCAGAGCTTTTGAATATTTTGAGGTGTGGATGACACACCTAACAACAGGGAGGTTTTTCCCTTTCCTCCCTTTCCTCTCTTCCTTTCCTCACTCACTTTTTCATTCCTGAAGTTATGATGGAAAAGTCATTGACTCTAACTAGCAGTAGTTCATCTACTTTCCATTTTGTAATTTTGTTAATTTCTGGTTTTCTTACTTCCTTCTAAGATTTCATTTTTTTAATATGGAGACATGATCACTTGAGATAAGAATTTCCTTAGCATATGAGAGAAACATCATGATCTATAAATATCTACTATTACTTGCTTTTGACCAAGCTAAGCAAAGTGATGGAATGACTCCTTGATGAAAGCAGACTTTCGTGGTTCTCAGGAAGTAAGGCCCTAGTTTGGAGAGGTCTCAGGAAAGAAGTGTGCAGCCTCTAGAGATCAGTCAACAACAGTATCAAAAACTTCAAAAAGAAATGAACTCCAAAGATGATGTCTCATTCATGCTGGCACTTGTTTGCATGCTAGTGAATCATTGAGGATACAACTAAATAATACAACCTCCTCCTAATTAACAGGAAGTGATATACAAGGAACATGCATTATTTTATATTATTTTATGCTGTTAAATTTGTGGAAACACTGCACATTGTTATACAGAAATACATTTTCAACAGAATCCAAATGGAAGAAAGGAACAAGCCTGAGAGTGACAACAGGTAAGGGAAGGTACAGGACAGCTTCAGTTGGTAACTGATAATCAAGTGGAAAGAAAACTATTCCGGAGGTTGTCATCTTTGGCAGGAGGGCTGCATAATGGAGTTTAGCTTCTGGGAGGTTTAGTAGGAAGTGCCCTTTGTGGTCAACACCTGTGTATAGTGTATAGAGAAATAGATCAACACTGCATAGGCAATGGAACTTTGATAGAGAGTCAACCAAAACCTAGGATAACCTTATGCTGAAACTTTCAAAATGTTGTGACCAAATGGGCTGAGATCTGATCCTGCAATAGTCAGTTGTCATGGAATATGTTCAGACTCAGAAAAGTCATGACCTTGGACAGTGTGACACTAGCAGAAGGATGTCTGTTTGACAGTAATAGCTTGCCCTTTATCACTATGTTCATTAGGAATTTGCACACAGATGGACTGATGACCTAGCAAAAGTCACTCTACCACTGTAATGGGCTTTCTCAGCTCCCTCCAAGTATGATTCTTCTCTGTGAGTAGGATGATCTCACATTCATAATTAACTCTCTGTCCTTAAGTTATAATAGAAAACTTCAAAATTAAAATAAACTCGAATTAAAGATAAATAACTCTACTTGTAATGCATTTGGTCCTGTTAAGGTTTTTTATCCATTGCAGTAGTTTTTATGATTATACCTAGATCACAAATGATAATAGCACCAATTCTTAAAGTAAGATATGGGAGACATTGCAATCTAAGGAACTGTGGCCATTCTCAAAAGAAGATGCTAAAGAAAACCTAAAGATGAAAGTATTAAAAGTGAGCAGGTAGAATAAAACAAATAAAAATGGATGATAGAATATATTGGCCTAATAATACTACAAAATATAGGACAGGAAAATCCACAGTTCCATAATTTAACATAAAGAGACTTCAAGAAGACCAGAAGAGCCATAGCTTTGACTGAAGGAGATTAACATAGAATTAGGGTGTTGGTATTGAGGAAGGACACACACACACACACACACACACACACACACACACACACACACACACATACATACAGAGAGAGGGGTGGGGAGAGAAGGGGAAGAAAGAGAGAGAGGAGATTTTATTTCTTCCTTTCCAATTCTCAAGTCTGTGTCTGTTCTTCTCACTGGTCATATCAAACATAAGCTACATAGGTAAAATAGGCGATTGATACATTCAAATTTGCCTGGACTCTCAGTCAATTAGTAGCATGGGGTGAGCCTACAGGACTATACTGGACAATATAAAGAACTCATAAGGAGTTGAAAGAAATGATTTTAAATAAGGAGACAGAATGAATGAAAGACAAGAAATATAAACCCCAGATATTTAAGCAATGATCAGCAAACCCTCTGATGAGATTGAGTGTGAGGGCCTTAATCATCTGATTTGAAACAGAGAAAACTGGGTTCGAAAGGAAAAATAATGAGAAGAAACATAATGCAGACTCAGAAACTCGATCTGAAGCCTGTGAATCCTGACAGAATAAGACAGTGCTGATTTCACTGTAATGTCACGTTCATATCCGCAGTGACCACTTCATGGAGTCAGACACAAAATCAGGAGGCACTTACGCTGGCCTGATTACCATAAAAAATCACATTGTAACCAGGATTGTAGATTTATTCCTGGATGTCACATTAAGTTTCCTGTACTCGGCATGCCTTCGTTTGTTCAGCATAGAACATTCTACTAATCATCTTCATCCTTGACTATGACTGTCTGGTCTCCCTTCACTTCTGGAAGGGCTCCAGGGGTGCTGGTGGGTGAGACATCCTTGGCATATCCACATGCTACTCTTTCCAGGGGTGTGAAATCACACAAGCATGTGTTGCGGCTAATTAATTGGTTGACCACCAATCCCTCAAGCATTTTCTAACATTATTGCTTTCCTGGCTTTTCACACCCACCTTGTCAACGTATTTCCCCAGTCTACCAACTCACACTTAACAACCAATCTAACATTAATTTGAAAAACACTTTTAAAACTGTTTTTCCACTTTTTATTTGCTTTGCTTTCCTGGTTATATTATCACTGGGGCAATATTTCCTCAAAATTTTACTGATGTAGAATTAACTCTGATTTCTGGTAACATTTGCCAATACATTGTACTCTTTTCAGTGGTAAAACCATTTTATTTTTATTATTTCTTCCTTTCTTCAGCACAGAAAATTACCGATTTTGGGCAATTATATGTATCCAGCTTCCTACTAGCTGTGAATACCAAATTATTTCCTTTGTCAACATGGTCTTCACACGCAAAAATTCGTGCAGAGTTGTGCTGTCCTTTCTGTGCACAAGCTGTGGTTTGTGATGATCATTGACTTTGCTGGTCAATATCATATAAAAAGTATTTCCAACCATGATTTAAAATCTCTTGAAACATCATTTCTTGATTCTCTTACTTTTTCAGCATAAACAGTGTTTTACCACATTCCTAACATCATGCTTTCTATTCTATTATATACTCGTTTTCTATCATTTTGGTTTCATCTGGTCTTATGCTTATCATTTACATTTTTGACATATCTTCTGCTTCACAAATACACCAATGTGTCGTGACATGCCAGGTTTCCTTACTTATGAGTTGCTTTCCCGGTTACATGATAGGTTTTCTATGGACTGAATATATGGTAAACCTAAAATTTGTACGTTGAAACTTAATTCTCTGAAGCAATTGAGAATCAACATGGGAATTTTTGAAGGTGGTTAAATTAGGATGAGGGATTCCTAAATGGGGTTTGTCTTCCTTATTCACAAATCACCCAGAGTCTCATTTTCTGTTTAGTCATGTGAGAATATGCTGAAATATGGACACCCAGGAATAGCAAATATATTTCCATGAGCTATTAATCTGTTGAATTTGGATCTTGAGTTGGCAGCCTCCCAAACCATGAAAAATAATGTTTGTGCTCTACAGGATACCAGATTTTATATATTCTCCTACACTAAACATCAATGTGTTAAGACATCGTCCTTGAAGTTTTTGTTATTCTAAAATATTTTCATGGTATATAATGTAATTCTTAGTCTTATTTTTAATTACATGAGAATAATAATACACAGCATTGTGAATTAGAAATAAAATGACTGTATTTAGTATCTGTCTTACATGTTAGTTTCAATTGTCTTTAATCAAAAGACTTCCACTTTTAGATCTAATTTTATCTTTGTGTACCTAGCTATTTTTAACAAAACAAGTACAAACTGTGAGGAAAAATTATGATGCTAAATTAAAATTTCCTTAAGATGAAGAAAAGTCATCTCAATCAGAAGACTGACAAAAGCCAATACTTATTTCTAGTTGCTATAGGTGTTGTTCTACTCCTGGGTTTAACAGTACTTTTCCTACTAACTGAAGTTCTGAACTTTAATTTTCCTTCCCTTATTTCTATAGATCTGTAGGAAGCTCTGTTTATCTCTTCAGGCTCTGAGCAGTCATTAGTCAGATCAAAGAGTAGAGACAGGAAGTGTTCATTTACCTCTCTTGGCACTTGTCCTATTTTAGGCATTATTCACACTTATGCTATCTTTGTTGATGCAATTCCCTCAGGAAGTGTGTGGAAATCAAATCCAAGTTTCCTAATTGCTTTTCAGAAGAAGATTTGTTTAAAGTTTCCGAAAGGTTTCAGTAAAATAATTTCAAAGGGTTGTATCATTATAAATAGGTATAACATCTGAGAGTCATGGATGGGGAAGCCAAATTCTGGGATCGTGAAATAATAACAATAATAAAAATCTCAATTGTCAGAGACAAAAATTTACTTGAACATTCTTCACAAATACTGTGCGTGCATTTTCAGGGTCAGTATTTACTATAGAAACAAAGGTCTTCAGTATGCTAGAATGTTTTTAAACCTGCAAACAGAAGAATAAATAGTTAAAACTGTCAATGCCCCAAGTTGGGGCAACATCTTCTGGGGTCCAGAACATACATTCCAGGGAAGAGGTAAGTGAATTAGAAATGTTAGATAGAAAAAAAAAAAAACAGGGATAGAAAAGAAAATAGATAGAGCCATGGGATAGAGACAGGAGGAAAACCCAACGAGTACCGAATTCACCAGTGTTTATTTTCCATATGTTTTATATATCTCCATCCAAAAGGTGTGGGAGGCAAGAATTTTTTAAAAGGTGTGGGGAGACAAGAACTTTTTTTTACCATGATATAAACAAGGATCAAATATGTAATTGCCCCTTTAATACCCGAAATATCAGGTAACTATATCCTGAGTTAAGTATTCTGTTGTTTAGGCAGGACATTCAGTGACTATTCCTTAGGCCAAGTACCCTGTAGACAGCCACACCATGGGACAAACCTCCTAACATTACCTTGAGGAACAAGAATATGCCTGAACTCTCTGAACTTTGGTCAAGGTGGAACAGATCCACATCCATGGGCTCTGTATAATGAATTAAGCATTTGTCATTAAAAATTACCTTTAAATAAGTAACAAGAATGATAAGTTATGGAGTTCCACACTTAAAAATTAACTACATTGACATACATTATCTGCTTCTTATAAACTAGGAAATCTATAGCCTACTCTTAATGCATAAGTATACGAACAACTCCCATACCTCAAGCTCAAGGAATATTGTGGAAGAATGGAGAGTAAAACTGTAAGATTCAGAGGAGTAGGGAGTTTGCTAGGAGATTGTCTCTTAGTGAGGTCAGAAGCTACACAAATAAAGTCTCACCAACATGGTTGCCTAAATGCGAGATGAACCTGGAATGCAATAATTGACATACTAAATTAGTGGATGAGGACACACCACAAAGCCTCAATTCTACACAAATAACTACAGCAAATAATAAATTGTCACACTAGGTGAAGTAGCTTTCAAAGGAAAGAGTACGCCTGTTAGTTATCCAATACCAAATGGGCAGCCCTGGAACATATAGATAATAATATTGTGCAAACTGAGCTGGTTTTATACACACACACAATTATATTCATATAATTCATATATATGTATGAATATAATTACACATATATAACAACAATTAATGACAAAAGAGGCCATAAATTTGAAAGAGAGAAAGGAGGGATATTTGGGAGGTTTTGGAGGGAAAAAACGAAGGCAAATGATGTAATTATAATCTCAAAAATTAAAGAAACAAAAGGAGACCTTTCCATTTTCTGGTACCTTTTTCAATTTATTTCTTCAAAGATTTAAAGTTCTTGTTGAACAGGGCTTTGACTTGTTTCGTTATCCCAAGAATTTTATGTTATTTGTGGCTATTGTGAATGGTAATGTCTCTCTGATTTCTTTCTCAGCTTCTTTATCATTTGTATATAGGAGGGATACTGATTTTTTTCATAAATATTAACATATTTATTAACAAGTCTTTTTGCTACAGTTATTTCTATACTTCTGTATTTGACTTTGCTCTACAGTTAAATATTACTATACATACCTCATTGCTTCAGTGTTACAAAATTCTGAGTTTGCTGTATTCCTCCATTTTTACAGTGATGTTATTAACTAACAATACACACAAAAAGAAATTATATCTCTGTCCAATTAAAGAATCCCCTCTTCAGTATACTTTAATCCAAGACTCTGTGATATAATCCTAAATGTGGGATTGTTTCTCTGTGAAATTCCTTCTTTGCTGTTGATGAAGGGCAGCCCAGGCCAATATGAAGGTCAGGAGTGGGGAATGTTATGCTCTTTCTGATTTTTTTTTGAGTTGATCTTGTATCAGCTCTAACAGTTCTCTTGTATAGTTTTTGGGATCACTTGTGTATACAATCATATCATCTGCAGATAACAAAGAATGACGTCTTCCTTTTCAATTTGAAACCCCTTGATCTCCTTTGTTCTCTTTTTTTTCACCATTATGGAAATAATTTTTTATTTATTTATTTTTATTAAAAATTTCCACCTCCTCCCCTCCTCCCACTTCCCTCCCCTTCCGTCCCCCCACTCCTGCTCCCACTAATTCTCCAGGTCAAAGAGCAATCACAGTTCCCTACCCTATGGGAAGTCCAAGGTCCTCCCCATTCCCCCCAGGTCCAGGAAGGTGAGCATCCAAATAGACATGGCTCCCACAAAGCCCGTCGTCCATGCCGTAGAATCAAAGCCCAGCGCCACTGTCCTTGGCTTCTCCGTCAGCCTACACCTTCAGCCACATTCAGAGAGTCTGGTTCGATCACATGCTCTATCAGTCCCACTCCCATTAGATCTGTCTCAGTGGGTGAAGACACCACCCCTCGTGGTCCTGACCTCCCTGCTCATGTTCTCCCTCCTTGGGCTCCTCATCAGGACCTTGGGAGCTCAGTCAGTGCTCCAATGTGGGTCTCTGTCTCCATCTCCATCCCTCACCTGATGAAGGTTCTATGGTAATATGCAAGATATTCATCAATGTGGCTATAGGAGAAAGCCAGTTCAGGCACTCTTTCCTCTGCTGCTCAAGGAACAAGTTGGAAACATCTCCTGGGACACCTGGGAACCCCTCTAGAGTCAAGTCTCTTGCCAACCCTAAAATGCTCCCTTAATTAAGATATGTACTTCCCTTCTCCCACATCCACCCCTCCTTCATCCCAACTCTCCCATTCCCTCATGCTCTTCCCATCCTCCCCTTCTCCCTTCTCTGCCCCCATCTCCCCTAATCCCCACCTCACACCCACCCCCATGCTCCCAACCCCTGCCCAGCAATTTTGTCAACTTCCAATATCCAGGAGGATAACTATATGTTTTTCTTTAGGTTCACCTTCTTATTTAGCTTTTCTAGGATCACAAATTATAGGCTCAATGTCCTTTATTTATGACTAGAATCCACTTATGAGTGAGTACATACCATATTCCTCTTTTTGGGTCTGGGTTACCTCACTCAGTAAAGTGTTTTCTATTTCCATCCATTTGCATGCAAAATCCGTTTCTATCACCATGCATAAAACTTAAGTCCAAATGGATTAAAGACCTCAATATTAATCTGACCACACTGAATCTGATAGAAGAGAAAGTGGGAAGTAATCTACAACACATGGGCACAGGAGACCTCTTTCTATGTAGAACCCCTTATAGCACAGACAATAAGAGCAACAATTAATTAATGGGACCTCCTGAAACTGAGAAGCTTCTGTAAAGCAAAGGACACTGTCATTAAAGCAAAAAGGCAACCTACTGACTGGGAGATCTTCTCCTTTGTTCTCTTTTAGCTCTAGACTCAAGAACTATGTTGAATAAATATGAGAGGGGTGGACAGCCTTGCCTTGTTCCTGATTTTAGTGGAATTGCTTTGAGTTTCTCTCTGTTTAATTTGATGCTGGCTGTCAGCTTGTTATATATTACTTTTATTATGCTTAGATATGTTCCTTATATCCCCGATATTTCCAAGACCTTTATGATAAAGGAGTGTTGGATTTTTTCAAATGCTTTTCCAATATCTAATGAGGAGATCATATGATTTTTTTTTCTTTCAGTTTAATTTTATTGTGGATTACATTGATAGATTTTCATATGTTGAACCATTCCTGCAACTCTAGGACGAAGTCAACTTGATCATGGTGGATTATTTTTTTCATATGTTCTTGGATTTGTATTGCTAGTATTTTATTGAGTATTTTTGCATCTATGCTCATGAGTGAAATTGGTCTGTAATTCTCTTTCTTGGTTGAATTTTTGTGTGGCATTTATATCGGGGTAATTGTAACTTCATTAAAAGTTCTTTTTTTTTGTTGAGAGGCTTTTGATGATTACATCTATTTTTTTCAGTTTATAGGTCTATTTAAATTGTGCATCCAGTCTTAACTTAATTTTGATATGTAGTAATTATCCAGAAAATTGTCCATTTCTTTTACATTTTCCAATTTTGTAAAGTACAGGTTTTGTAGATGTCCTAATGATTATATGCATTTCCTTGGTATCTGTTATTATGTCTCCCTTTTAATTTTTGATTTTGTTAATTTGAATGCTCACTGTCTCTATTTTTTGATTAGTTTGAATAAGGGTTTGTTTAGCATGTGAATTTTCTTTAAAAAACAGCTTTTTGTTTAATTGATTCTTTACATTGTTTTCTTTCTTTCTATTTTATTGATTTCAGCCCTCAATTTAATTATTTCCTGTGTTCTACTACTCCTGGTGAGTCTACTTTTTTTGTTGTTATTGTTCTAGTGCTTTCAGGTATGCTGCTAAATCACTAGTGTGAGATTTTTTCACTTTATGTAGGCACTTAGAGCTATGAACATTCCTCTAAGCACAGTTTTCATAATGTCCCTCAGCTTTGACTACATTGTGCCTTCATTTTCATTGAGTTCTAGGAAGTCTTTCTTAATTTCTTCCTTGACCCAGGGGTTGTTCAACTGAGCACTGGTCAATTTCCATGAGTTTGTAAGTTTTCTACAAAACTGAATGCAAACATGTAGAAGAGTGAAAATAGATCCATATCATCACCATGCACTAAACTCAAATGCAAATGGATTGAAGACCTCAATATAAATCTGACCACATTAAAATTGATTGAAGAGAAAGCGGGAAGTAGTCTTAAATGCATAAGCACAGGAGACTGTTTCCGAAATATAACACCAGTAGCACAGACATTGAGAGCAACAATAAATAGATGGAACCTTCTGAAACTGAAAAGCTTCTATAGGACAAAAGCATACAAAGTGAAAAGGGCATATAAGAGAGTGTAGAATCTGAAAGGATTTGGGAATATATGTGGTCAAAATACTTTGAAACTGTCAAACATTATAAAAATTTATACTACGTGAAAATACTGTGCCAATGTAATATGCAAAGTAATCCTATAAAATATTAGGGAGATTCATTGTTAAAATAAAGAAAATGTAAGCTCAATGATACTAAGTTACTTGCCCATGACCATAATACTTGGTAAATCATTGTTTGATAAAGAATGAAGTCATGGAGCAGATGAGAATCAATATTTGATCCACATTCTCTAGGTACAAGTTTCCCCTATATAATACCTAGCCTCATGACTAGATACCCTTCAAACTCACCAGTCATTCTCATTCTCTGTCTCTCTGTCTCTGTCTGTGTCTGGCCGCCTTCCTCAACTTCCCCTTTCTCGCCCCTCATTTCATCTGTTTTCTTTCTCTCCTTCTTCTTCCTAGGATAGAGGAGACAACTAACAGTCCAATTATCTGAAGCAACAAGACAATGGGTAGATTGGAAGACAAAGTACTTATTCAAAGGTTAGTGTTGCAAACCAAGATCAAAGTTTTAGCTGAGTAAAGAATGTTTAATATTATTCAATGCCTCAATGCTGAATATAAAGCAAGAAGCCCAAGTGAGTGTGTGCATTCACACAAACATACACAAACACACACACGCGCGCGCGCGCGCACACACACACACACACACACACACACACACACACCCTATCAGAATAAAAATGACAATCATTAGACCATTGATGTGGGAGGTCCTTCTTTCTATGTGTTGCTTCTATGGCTTAATGAATAAAGAAAACAGGCTTGGCCTATAGCATGGGAAGAGGAAGGAGGAGTTAAGAGATGCCATGGTGCCACTGCCAGAGATAGAGATGCTAAAATTTTGCTGATAGACCACAATCTCGTTGTGGTGCACAGATTACTAGAAATGGGTTAAATTATGAGGTAAAAGTTAGAAAATAAGAAGTTATAGGCCAAGCAATGTTTTAATTAATATAGTTTCTGTGTGCTTATTTTGGTCTAAGCAAGCCAGGAACCAGACAAGTGGCTCCCCTTCTTCCTATAGACCATGCTAGACTAGACTTTAAATTAAGTAAGCACATAAAAAGTTGTTCAGAATTTAAAGTTAAATCATGATGATAATGCTACACTTTCTGCTTATTGGACTCCACACCTATGAACAGAAGAAAGGGAAACCTGGTGGACATCGCACAAGCTAACTAAGGAATGTCATCAGCATAGAGTTTACTGACTGTGGTGAAAGAATGACTACTCTTTCATAAACCATCTCACAGTCATGTGATTCTGCCCTTTTAAAACAATAGCACTTTTTCAGCTAAAATAAATTTTTTTCACAAATATTAAAAATTTTCTAAGTAGTTTCCAGTTTGGCATAGGTGAATTATCTTGACTAGTTTTATCTTGGAATGTGTTAGAAACTTAAGTAAGATATCATTTCTTTTTATATTGCCTACTAGTTATGAGCCTAAAATGTTTGCTTCCATGACATTCTGCATGAATTGAGGACCACAGTAAATAGTGGTATCTACTTCTAGAATCATCTATGTCATGATGATTATCATTTAGAGCTGTATGCTTGAATAACTGGTTCATTTTATTTTGCTAATTTGTTTTTTAAAAGGAGGCTCAGGCAGAAATAAAAATCCAGCTCTTATTGTCTTAACATAATTAGGTTTATTTCTAAGGCCTGCCACTTAATAACTAGTCATTAATAAAAGAAATTTAAAGTAAGCAATGTTTTCTACAACTACAATTTAACTGTTGAATCATTCTTATGTGGGATTGATCTCAGGAATCCATTACTGAGATATATCTTCAAATTTACTCTTTGGTTTGATTTCTCTGGCTCAACTCACTAGTTTTTTTGCAGATTTCTTGAGGAAACCTAGCTAACAACTTTTTTCCAGCCATCTCAAATGCTCAACAGCTTTGAAATTCAACCAAGGAATATCTAGGATGTTGTATATGTACTGATCTTCTGATACCATTTATTATTTACATGAGAAATTAGCATGCTTATTTGTCTATTTGATTTTTTTTCCAATTAGGGGAATTTTGTGGCAATAAATTTCTATTTTAGCTGTAGTAAATACCCATGAAATAAACCAGTATAGGAGAAGTTTGCTATTATATTCATGATATGACGGTCATTTATTTTAATTTTTTACCTTTCCCTGAGTCTGACAGGAACAAAATAGTGGTTGTCAGAAAAGAATGATTTCTTATGACCAATGAAAATAATATAAATGGTATACATTAAATGCACAGAATGTATCTTTTATATTATTGTTCACATTGTTGTGGACTTTCTATAGTCAATGCTTGAACACTTAATATATCTAATTCCTGTTATAATGTACTGGCAGCATATTAGAGGTGACAATTTAAAAAATGGCTTCTAGTTTGTGTTTTATTGAAAAAGTAAAAGACGATTTTTGATGTCTACTGCCATAGAAAGTTAAGACAAGGAATATGTCACAGATGATGTATCCAAGGTGGGCATAGCTGTATATCCTCGTAGTATCATTTGGTTTCCATATTAAAGCCATTGTCATGCATTACTAGCAATACATTTTAAAATGATGGAGACATTTACAATATGGTACATGATGCATGGCGCGTGTATTGTGAACCAAACAAAATTTTTCTATTAAAGAAAAGGTTGAGTTATGATTTGCTGCACTAAGAAATAACATATGCTTTTATTTCCAAACCATTTTATGCCTTAATTTTAGCTTATATATTACCTTACCCTTGTGTGAATGTCAAAGCTGCCACTCTATTTCTAGTTCCCTACATGTAGGTTTAAGATTTGAAAAACTAAATGCATTTCAGTTCATATTGTTTCTCTTGTGGTGTCATTTAACAACGATGACACTAAAGCTGTGGGATTTTTATATATAACATGTCATGTAATATATTCCAACAGCAATGCGATGGGAGTCCATTAATGAACACATTTTGTCCTTAGTTCTTTTCAATACAAAGATAGCTGACTTCAGCCAGCTCCATCAAAACTTTCCTCCCAGATCTCTTCCTGACTATTGACATTCTACTATGGAAACAGGCTTCTAGACTTGTCCTTCCCAGTTTTCACTCTGCTATTTACCTTTCATTGAACAGGGTGAAGGAAATGTGGCAATCCTCTTTATGTTTTATTCCATTATAGACGGCACCAGTTACAGAATTCGGCACTTTCTAAATACAGTCTGAGACTTCTGAGTTCAGTTTTTTGTTTCTAAAATCTTGCTAGTTGGACTAATTTGTAACTAAATAACATAATTTAGTCTTTAAGAAATTTAATATCAACACAATGTATAGTAAAATGTTCTTGCAAGCTAAAGTTCTCTAATTACTATAAAAATACACACACACACACACACACACACACACACACACACACACACACATGTGGATTGTGTTGGGTCAAAATGCACCCAAGTAGTATACCTCAAAAGAAGATTCAAACCAAAAATAAAGAATGGGCTATCAACTGATAGGAAACTAAAATGTTAGTAGTATTCATGTCTAGAATTAAGATTCAAAGGAAAATTTTAGAGGGTAAAAAGAAGAAAAAAATCAAGCAGAGTGAATAGGTTTAAACAATAAAAAAAACAGTGCTTTTGGCAGATATCTCAGTGCCTAAAGCACCTGTATTGAAAGCATATAGAAATGAGTTCAGAACTCCAGAACTCACTTAATGCAAGGTGGTCGAGATATACTACAAAAAGTTCTTGACTTTGGAAAATACAGACCACTAATCTTTAGAATACTCTGGTTTGTGAAACTACCACCATATGTGAGCTATTGATTCAGCTGAGAGAACCTGCCTTAGTGACTCATGAGCAATATGAGAGAATTCATAATGCCAACTTTAAGGTTCTTCATACATGTAGACACATAGGCATGTACACACATACATCTACCCACACATAAGCAATTATAATATATGTATAAGTGCACCTCATACCCATTTGGATAGCAAAAGCAAAGAAACATTGGAAGAAGGGCCTTGTAAGTCTTTGGATCAGAGTATAGCATTTTAGGTCCACCCATGGAGACTGTGGAACTGATCTAGTGGGAGCCCATCAAGGCCAGCTAGACTGGGTCTGAAAGAGCATGTGATCAAACCGCATTCTCTGAATGTGGCTGACAATGAGGGCAAACTGAGAAACCAATGATAATGACACAGGATTTTGATTCTACTGCATGTACTGGCTTTTTGGGAGCCTAGTCTGTTTGGATGCACACTTTTCTAGGATTGAGGAGGGGGGCTTGGACTTCCCACAAGGCAGGGCACCCTGACTTCTCTTAGGACTGGAGAGAGAGTGGGAGGGAAATGGGAGGAAAGGAGGAGGTGGAAATTTTAAATAATTAATTTAATTAATTAAAAAATAACAGATCCTTAGACTGGTAAATGAAGAGTGAAAAGATTAGTAGAGGTGAGGAAAACAGATTCATCTATGAACCTTCAAATTGGGAGACACTATGGAAGTTACTTTGGCACTGGCAAGGTGTATGCCAACGCCAAAGCAGAGCAAGGTGGTTCAGATACTGTTGAGCATTTATATGAGCTTGGAATGAACACACATGTGTACCCATACCAGCTCTACTCATCTGTGTGCACACATCAACTGGCAGTTTCTTTGACTTTAGTTTCTTCCTGTAAATATGTGTGTGTATTTATATGTGTGTATATGTATGTGTGTAACATATTATATATGATATTAATATATTAAGACATATATAGATAAAGATATGTGTGTGTGTTAACATTATGCAGATACTGAAACGTTCCCTGTACTTCTCACTGTACCATTGAGGGGATCATCATAAAGGTAAAGGAGAGTGAAAAAGAGGGCATAGGACAAACAAGTTTGATCAAAAGAAATTCATTGGATTTGTAAGGAAAAGTATAGGCTCAGCACAACCAAGACCAAGTTCTCAGGACAAAGGAGAATTATTTGCCTCAGAGGAACAGAAATCAAGGAATAGAGACAAACAGAGAAGGAAGAGGATGAGGGGTTAGGGGAGGAAACAAGGGAGAAAGGGCATGAGTATTTGTCCTGGAGAGACAAAGGGCTGCATCTGCATAGAGAAGAGGCAGATGCGGCACATAAGAAAATGACAGTTTATAAAAATAAAATAAGAAACCCTGTGTTAGGATGAGGCATTTAATTTCAATTGGACAGGTTAATTAGGTGAGCCAAAGGGGGCTTTTGGTTACTGGACAGCAATACTTTAATAGCTGGACCTTGCTAGTCAACCTCAGAAGAGGAAGTGGCCAAATAAGTGGCCAAACGGTGGCTTGCTTTGGAATGTAATCTAATGGTTTTTAGACAGGAAGATGGACTGGGGGAGAAGGGCACGGCCAACCACAGCCACATGTTTGCCACACTCAAGCTGGCCAGAGACCCTTCAGAAATTATTATTAAGACAAGATTATATAATCAAGAATCCTTTATGATTCGCATTCCTGCTGGAGTATAATGATGGAATTTGGAGAATACAGAAATTTTTTTTCCTAGGAAACACAAAGAGCAATATTGGAAAACCCTGCAATTAACTGTCCATTTACTTTTGGTGGTGTGGACAGAAAGTCAATAAAGATATGCATATAAAAGGCAAGCTTCCCACTAAAACTGTAGAGCAAAGAGGAACTACATTGAACAAATTATTATACGAATCATAGATTTTTCTCACTCACATCTAATAATTCTTATGTTCCTAATGTGTTATATACATACATCATATTATTCATAAAATAAAAGTAAAACATGCATGAAGTTCTATAAAATATAATTATTTTTTAAAGTCAGTAAATTTTTACTCACATTTATATAGATCTTTAAAGTTTATAAAATCCTTATAATGCTCTTGCTATTCTTTTCATTGCTTAAAGAGGCTTTAAGAGCCTGCTCTTGGTCATAGAATGGATGTGCAGTGATACCACCCACTTGGCAGTAGGGAAAGGTGATGTTTACATAAAGACATTGTCAGCATGCTTCAGTGTTTCATCTCAAGAGTTGGTACCAGGAGGACTGCGGTGTGAGCCACAATCAGGTAAATGTCAAGGTATCCCAACCTTTGCTTTTAACTTTCTTGTCTTAAAACTAAAGTTATAACAGTCCTCATTCTTTTTTAGAATGCCCGGGAGAAAAATGCATTCACTCTGGTGTAGGAGAGTCTTCTGACTATGTGTTACTTTCATTGGTTAAATAAAGAAACTGCCTTGGTTTTTTGATAGGGCAGAATTTAGATAGGTGGAGTAGACTGAACAGAATGCTGAGAGAAAGAAAACAGAGTCGTACAGACACCATGGCTTTTCTCTCTTAGACGGAAGCTGGTTAGACTCATGCCGGTAAGCCACAGTCAAGTGGCAATACACATTAATGGAGATAGGTTAATTTACTATGTGAGAGTTAGCCAATAAAAAGCTAGACATAATGGGCCAGGGAGTGTTTAAATGAATACAATTTCCATGTAATAATTTTGGGTAAAGCTCGCTGGGAGTCAGGTGGCGGGAAGCAGCCCTGCCACTCCCTATTGCAACATAACTCACAGAGGACAGTTGTTTTCTTTTATTAATAAAAAAATGATCGGGAGTCAGATATTATGGTAAAACCTGAAAGATCCACAGAGCATCTCATCTTCAACTCCCTTCTAGATATGTCCTTAGCTTAAATAACCTTTGCTTAATTCAACTCAACTTTAGTTTAATCCAAGATTTCCCCATCTCTGAATGTCTATGGGTACATTCTTGTGTTGGTTGGCATTTCTTCACACAGGGAAAAAGACTTTATAAAGGTCTTTACTATTGTTTGGGAATCCTACTGCAATGCTTTACTTGCTCTGAGACTGGCACATCCTGATTTTCAACTGCCATTGACACAGCACACACTCAGATCTTTAGTGTGAACTTCATGCCATTTGAAAGAAGACACATGGGCCAGGTATGGTGGCTTACACCTTTAATGGCATAACTTAGGAAGCAGAGGAAAGCTGATCTCTCAGTTTGAGGTCAGATTGGTCTACAATAGCAAATTACAGTATAGCCTGGGCTATGCAGCAGGGAAACTCTGTCTCACAAAAAGAAACAAGCAAAAAAAGGCATGAAATGAGAAGGAATATGGTGGGGAAAATAAGGGGTAGGATGGCTGGTGAACATAACCATAGCATTTATGCATATATGAATTTCTTGTAAAATAAAAAGAGAAGCAGTTGATACAAGGTTTTGTCATCCTCCCAACCAAGAAACAAAAAATCAAGTATACTCATTGCTTTAGCTGCATGGTTTTCCTTTAGGCACAGTGACATAAACTCTACCTGCTAGTTTTATCAACTTCTGTTTATTACTACATAGGAAACTTGCTCAAACAAATTGTACATTTTCTATTTAATTTTCAGATTTTAAGTTGCAACTGAACAAATATTCACATTATATCTTGAAAACATTCTTCGTATTCACTGTAAAAATCATTCCACACTCACAGTCAGGACTGTGAACAAGTAAACATCTCAAGTAGTGCCACCCCTGCTGTTTCCAGTTATTCCTCCCTCCCTACTGGGAAATTTTATTTAGATTCCAACACAATACAATCAAATAGGCCCTGACCTCAAAGACATGAATCCAATGATCAACTCATTTCTAGTAGTTCTTTGCAATAGGTGATCATTCCTATATATTCTCTTAAATCTGTTTGGGGAGAATAATCTCTCTGACAAATTCTGCTTGGTTTATTTTACTGTCTCCTTAGCTCCTTTACTCAACTAAAATTCAGATAGCATAACTTTTTTCTTTTTTTACTCTACAGTTTGGAGAATGCCCTCAGTGTCTCAGTTTAACAACAAGAAAGGCTGCTTTTATAATCACGATTCCCTAACGAATAGTTCCAAAAATCAACCACAATCTCAAACTTGGCTTGACTTGCTTTTGTAGTCCCATGTCCCCATTAAAAAAAAAAAAAAACAACCAACAAACAAACTTCATTTCTGTTTATATTATGTGGGAGGGTCATCTGTCTATGTGTTACTTTCATTGGTTAATAAAGAGACTGCCTTGGCCTTTTTGATAGGCCAGGCCTTAGGTGGGTGGAGTAGGCAGAACAGAAAGCTGGGAAGAAGGCAATAAGTCAGACGCCATGGTTCTCCTGCCCAAGATGGACATGGGTTAGAATCCTCCTGGTAAGCCACAATCTCATGGTGATATACAGATTTTTAGAAATGGGTTAATTAATATGTGAGGGTTAGCCAATAAGAGGCCAGAGCTAAATGGCCAGGCAGTGTTTAAACGAATACACTTTCTGTGTAATTATTTCGGGTAAAGCTATCCAGGCAGCTGTGAACTGGGCGGCGGGAACACAGCCCTCTGTTCCTTTTGCAACATTTATAGCAAGAATCTTAAATTTAACAAAGTATTTGATAACCTACCAATAAATATGCTCTACTGCTTATATTTTCATCTGAAAAGACCAAGCATTTCTTTCTTTCAGTTGTTTGACCAAGATCTGAGTTGAAGAATGACTTTTTTTTCGTTGCCCCATGTTTCTAACCTTTGTCATGTCTTATCTGTACAGTTTTTTTTAAATATACCTAGAATTGGATCACTCTTCCCACCATTTTCCCTCAGATGATTCAAATAGCTTCTTAACTGCCCCCCAGCTTCCCAGTGCCCCTGTCTTTGCTGTTTTGGTTTAATAGAAAAGTTATAACCTATATAATCCAGTATGAATGGCCTATAAGTCCCTATGAAGTTCAGGGTGGTCTTGAACTCACTTTTTTACTCACTAATTCTACTTCTTCAATTTCCCAGATTCTGAGCTCTGCAAATCATCCCCATCAGCTCTCTCTTCTGCTCATCATCAGCTAATGCAGTTCCTCAAAGCAGTCATGCTGATTTTTTAAGTCACTCCATTTCCAATGTTGCACATCAGTAATGTGTTCACATCTTTTACCTTCCAGAAAACTAAAGCACAAGAGAGAAACAGACAGACACACAGAAACAGAGACAAAGAGACAGAGAGTAGTTACCTGAATTATACTCTACTAGAGGAATGTAGCACAAGCAATACAAACCCAGAGACAGAAAATGGGGTTCATCTAGGAAGATATGAAAACAACGAGAAGCTATAGGGAGGAATACTAGTGCCACAATTAGTTGCAACTTCTTTTCCAGGAGAGGCTTTCCTCTCAAGCAGACTGAGTTGTGCCTGGTCTTGATGTTAAATGTTCCATGTAAGTGAGAAGGCATTGTCAGATAGACTTAATGAGTATCTACTCATTAAGTTGCCAAGACAGCGCCTCACTTAAGAGTATTCTGATTGAAATATGTACAAGTTCAAAATTCAACAATCCCTTATGAGTCATAGATTACGAAGTCCATGTTCCTCACACTGCTCTCAGAGTCAAAGCCTTCTAGCTCCCCTTTACACCATCTGCCCCTCATTTGAGCAAAAACTGTCATGCTTTCCCCCCACTTCTTTCTGACAGAGTCCTCTCAATGTTCATTACTGACTCAGTTCTCTAAGGGAAAGAAAGACTCATTCTTTCTTTAACTCATTTAACTCATTCTTTCATTAACAACCCCATTTCCTCCCCGGGAAGTCCAACCATCAACTGTCTTATTTTACTTTTGCCTCATTTTTTTTCTTGAAAACTTCCTCAGTGTGTGTCAAAATTTGTTGCTTTTGAAATTTCTTAGTGCTGTCCTCTGACATATACCATCTGACCTCTGTGCACTATCTCGTTCTCAATAACAAGACACAATGATTAGATCATTTTACCATAATTTGATTATTTTTATATATCATCTACTTATTATATATATGCATATCTATTTATGTATGCACACATACACACATGTATACACATTCAGAAATACACATGCACACACATACAAATGTCCAAATGTATACACACATGCCAACACACCCACACACAAACTCTCTCTCTCACACACACACACACACACATACACTCACATACACACACATGACTTAGGCAGCTGACTTGTCTGAGACTTATTTTAATGAGAAAGGCTGAGCCCTTACTTGATGACAATTTATAAGTTTTTTGCAAACATTATTTTTATCTTTTGGTGACGTGAAGGAACTTCCCCCTTTTTTATCTTTTCTGGGGATTATAACTATATAAATCTCTTGTATATAATTATAAATGTTTCAGTTCCATTATTTTAATATACTTCATTAAAGGAGAAAGCATCTGAACTGGAAATGATATTCACTTAGGTCAGTATTTTTTCTTTAGTATTTGGCATATTCCATAGTAAAAGAATTTAATATTATTCTAATAGCTTTATTCTAAATGGTGCATTCTCGTGAGTTTATTTGACAGGATGAAATACTTAATTATGGTTTTCAGCACTTTTATTTTAAATAAAATATTTAGCTACAGTCGAGGTCAAATGCCAAAACAATTCTTTATATCCCCTCCAGATGTCAACACTAGACATTTCAGGAACAAATGAGAGACACAGAACACAGAAGGGGCATGAAGAAAGAAATAATCTGTCATTTCCTGGCTGAAAGGTGACCCTACTAATGATGTATTTGTTAGCTTAAGTGACAGAGGCCATGAAGCCTGGAATGGTTCTCATGACAGATTAAGCTGACTACAGATCCACCTGCCTCCATATCCTTTGCTTCCTTTAAACTTTGCTGATGTCACCATTAAGCTCTGCCGTTATAATTATCTTACTCTTTGAGCTACATAAAGCTATTTGAGAAATGTGAGCTACTAAGACCATGTCTCATATTCATACACATGTAAGTGCAGTCTTATTTTTCTCTTTGGGGGCCCGTCACCCAGTTCTCAAATAAATGCATGGAGACTTACTGACTTATTCTTACGTATTAATATCCAGCCTTAGCTTGTCTTGCTTCTAGCCTGCTTTTCTAAACTAAATTATTCTGTTTTAAGTACATTTTGCAACTGTTATTTTTTTACCTTTTCTTATTTTATATATCTTTCTTTCTTAATCCATGGCTGCTTATGTGGTGGGTGGTTGGCCCACGGTGTCCTCCTATACCAATTCACTTTTTTTGCTCCCTGCTCTTTTCCCAATAATTCTCCTCCTATGTATTCTCTCTGCCCAACAGTATAACCTATCTCTCTCCTGCCTAACTACTGGATCAGGTATTTAAGGCAGGCAAAGTAACACTGTTTTACAGAGTTAAACAAATGCACTATAAAAGAGTACAACACATATGTGCATCATTAAATAAATATTCCACTGTATAAAAGAATGTAACGCATCTTAAACAAATATTCCATGACATATATGTGTGTGTGTGTGTTTGTGTATGTATATGTATGTATATATATGCACACATGCATATACACCCTTCCATGAAAGTCAGACTTGCTCTTTTCTTATTAGTTTGGTTAATTTATTCATGTTTTCCTGTATGAATCAATCTCACTATTCCAACCATTTCTGGACTTCTAACATATTGGTGAACAACCTTGATAGAATGTCTAGTGTCCATTTTTATTTCACGTGTCTTTTCTTTCTGAACTTTATGTTCATATGATTCTAGTGAGTCATTCTCTTTAGCATACATAGTTAACCTGCCATCTTTGATATCATTGCTCTCCGCTTGTGAAGAATGACAAATATTCATTCACCTTAAACTAAGTCATTCATCCATTTCTGTCCCATGATTCCAAAGAGCATTTGTCTTTATCTATTATCACAGATTCTAAGCAATATAAGGTTTCTGATAAGACATTTGGTTCTTATTTTTCTGGATCAGGCTGATTTGGTGAAACCAAAGAAAATCAGTCAGAACATGAAACAAATTCACATATAGCTAAATATTTACAAAAGATTAAATAAGAATGAAGAAACAATAACTTTTCATCCCAACCTGGTGTTTCCAAGGGATGGAGTTACCAGCCCTGTTTCATTACTCTGGCTCTTTGTCTTGTGATAAAATCTGTTTGAATGGTCAGATTATACCAATTTCTCTCTTTAGGTTGTGAACATTTCAGATTTTTCAATATGACCTTGAGGATGTTTCTGGAAGACTCTGCCTCAATATCATGATCTACAAAAAGTGTTACAATTTCTGCATGTCTCACCAGTTTTCTGTGACTTTTAGTGAGTGAATTCTGAGAACATACTTGGAAACACGGGATGCGCAAGGGATGCCCTTGTTCCTGGTTTCTGACATTCATGATAAGAGTGACGTCAATTGATTTCCCTACAGTAAAATACCTAGGTTGAAAACTCAGCAAATCCCTAAAGTATACTCCCTTGTAATTGTTTATCTAGCATAATGCTTCAACTTAATTCTCTCAACTTATGTAAACTCATGTGGTCCTTGTCCACACAATTCACTCTTAGGTTGAAATCCCATTCAGAGAAGAGAAAGTAAAGTGGCATGGATTCCAATGCAGGGTTGGGGGTGAGCTGGTTCAGAATTCCAAAATAAATGTGCCAAAATGAAATATTTTATATGAATTGTTGAGCTGGAAGAAAATTTTTAAAGAGTTCCTCAACACTGGAAATGACAAGAAAACATCCTTGGAAATTAGGTAAAACCTGAATCTCTTTTTTCTTTCCACTTGCATATGCTGACTTCTGGTGACTCTTATCTTAAGGCTTTTATGGGAAAAGGAAGATTATTCCTGTGACTATGTAAGATGGAAGTTATAAAGGGCACATAATTATGCAAATTAGGAAATGAAATCCCTAACACATGGCTCACCTCCACATCAAAGTATAAAATGTAATGATAATATTCTTTTGCTGCAATTGACTACCCAAATAGTTTAGGGCAGTGATTCTAAACATGGGGGTCAACTAAACTTTTCACAGGGACTGCCTAACAGATATGCATATTAAGTATTTATATTACCTCTTATAGCAGTATAAAAATTACAGTTATGGAGTAGCAATGGGATTATTTTATGGTGTGTATCACTACAACATGAGAAACTATATTAAAGGGCAGAAGGGCTAGGAGGGAGAGAACACTTGGTTTAAAAACACGTAGATATAAAGTGAGGGTGCGAATATATAAAAAGGATGGTTAGTATCCAAAACAGTGGTCTACTGCAAAGTGTGTGTGTGTGTGTGTGTGTGTGATCAAATGACCTTGAAGATATTGTTTTGATGTCTTTGTTCTTAAGCTAAATATTGAGTACATAGATACTTGTTTCAGTATATTATTTAAAATATTTCTTGACTTTTTATATTCTCCTAAACATATGTAACCTACAAATAGAACAGAAAAATAAGGAATTATGACATATGGGTATGAGTCATTTCAAAATAGTATAAATGCCTTCAATATTTTTCAAAACTTATAAAAGTGGGCCTAGCAAGATGACTCAGTGGTAAAGGATCTTGCCACCATTTTGATGTTCTACGTTCTGTTCTCTGGATGCACATGGTAGAAGTGGAAAGCTGATTCTCTGACCACACATTCATGTCAAAGTATGCCTGCACAGACACACACATCTAGATACACACAAATCTCCAAAGAAACGCTGTAGCCATATTTACCTCACTTTCACTCTTCTGTTTCATGAAACTTTTCTATGACACACGTGAAGAAGGGTTTATCAACACTGATACAGGAATGCCAATAAGAAGATAATCTAAAACCATAAATGAACTGTAGAACTACTTCCCACTGTATTATTTCATAGGCTCCTCCCACGCTTACATGATATCAACTAGTTCCGTTTACCTCTTGAGAGGTAAACTATGAATTACAGTTTAAGTACGGAAGTATTTTTCTTATTTCCAAAGATGGCTTAAAGAAGATTTTCCTTGAAAATGCAAATGTTTATCATTAGCTTGAATATATATTGCACAAAAGTGATAATATTTCCAGATAAATAGTTTTTTCTTTCCAGCCAGAATAGACAGTCACTTGTGTATTTCAGGAGTATTTACTAACCACTTCCTTATGTGTCAGATTCTGTACAATTTGCTGGAGATTGGATATATAGAATACAGCGCTAACTATATGTATTTAATAATCTAGTTATCTCAAATAGCAATTAGCAAAACAAAATAAAACCCCATGAAAATTCAAGCTCTAGAATAAACTTAAACTTAAGGAATAGAACATAGACAGGGAATAAGCAAATTATTTTCCTTTTTGATAAGGAAGGCTAAAATTTGGATGAAATGAGAAAGCAATTTACATGTTAGAAGGAATAAACAAAGTTGCAGATGTCCTGAGACAAGAGTTATACCACCTTTGAAGATGTACTGAATGGAGAGGAAGAGTTCATCCATTGTAAAGGAGAAAAAGTGGAGAGTATGTATACAGATCTGAGCACAGATGTAAGCAAGGGTCGGAAAAGGAGGACATTTTCACCTGATTGCTGCAGGATTTCCAGAGGAGGAAAAATGCAAGGTCATCTGTTCAAAGTGAGGATTAACAAAGGGAATGGCACGGATTTGCAGATAAAAGCTACATGAAGTAGATGAGGGAGATGTTTTCAATGGGCACATGTAACGAAAATTCCAAACAGCATGAGGATGCACTGAGGAGTCCTGGAAATACATTTAAGGTCAGATCAGTCAGCAGCATGCTGTTGAATCGTTTCTCAACAAGCTGTTAAGGGGCTAAGTAAAGGCCGAGCTGAGAACTTGACTTCGCTGCAATCAATACTTGACAAGCATGTGAGATGGAGACAAGGCAACAGAGGACACAGCAGGCTGATTGCAGTGACAGAAGTGGGGCTTAATCTTGACAAAGAAAGATGCCATCACATCTACTGCTGAAGAAGTCAGGGACCATGGGTGTTGAGAGCAATGCTCAGCAATTGGACATAGGAGGGATACTCCTCTCGAACTGTTCGAGATCCTGCTTAATTAGAATATTTTGTATCTTCTGTGATTGTTTTTTGGTTTGCTTTGCACTTAGATAAATGCATTTAATTGCCATTATAAAGAAATAGTGACCTAATTACTTCATTTTTATGTAGTGTAGTAGTTATGATTTTATTGTTATGAAGAGACACCATGACCACAGCAACTTTAATAAATGAAAACGTATAATTGGGTTGGCTCACAGTTTCAGAGGTTTACCCCATTATCATCATGGAGGGCAGCATGACAATGTTCAGCCAGACATGGAGCTTTATAAGTAGCTGAGAGTTCTACATCTAAATTGACGGGCAACAAGTAGAGAACTGACTTGAGCTTCTGAGACCTCAAAGTCCATTCCCTAGTGACACACTTCCTCTAATAAAGCAACACCTACTCCAACAAGACCATACTCCCAAATAATACCACTTCCTTTGAACCAATGGGGGCCATTTTTATTCAAACCACCACATGAATTCATTACATCCGCATATCTGCAAACTCACCATTATAAGCTTAAGTTTTAATTCATCAACATTTGAGGTGATATCAATAATGACATTTGGGACAATATAAAATTTAAGACTGAAGATTCTTATGAGCCCTTGCTTGCTGGAAAAGGCTAATGTCCCTGAATATGAATACTTGAGAGCTGTTGTCACTTCAATGTTAATTGGCTTAAGACTTGAGGATCCCACTCGGGATATCTATTCTTTACTTAAAGAAAACAATGATGGTCATTATCATTTGATTCACTTATGAACTGAACAGGAAAAGAAATCTCTGAATTCACACTTATTTCATTCCCTGCATTTATCACCTAACATGATCCTTTTGGAAGATTAACTAAGCTGTAGAGTAAACTAGTATAGACATATATGCAGTGAGGAAGTAAAGATTGAATTGGTCTGATAGAGAATTATTTAAGATGTTGCCAACATCATATCAGCACTGAGCTCTGTGAACAGAAGGAAACAATGAGACATAGATGAAGTGAGCACACAAGAAATTCTGAGAAACAGTTTTGTTCATATAGAAAATACAGGGTTTCAAAGGATGTCAAAGTAAACAGAAGTATCAAATGGTACAGATTAGTTCAAGTATTTGTGATCTTTTTATTAATATTGTATTGAAATTATAAGTGAAATTTGATAAAATCGTGATTTTGAGAAAATAAAGGAAGAGGTCAATTAGAAGAGGGAGCTAAGTGAAGGGAACAATATAAGAAAGAACTTGTCTTATCAAACTATCTAAAAGGTGAGACATGGTAGCTCTGATGAAAATGTACTAGGTGTTAATTACGCATGTAGGAGTTACCTAAGGATATCAGAAAGATATTTACTCATGGAAGGATGAAGACCCATTTGAATGGAAATTGCCAAACTTGGATTGGAGTTCATCACTTGACTATAGGAGACTATTTGGTATTCATCATTCAGGAAGAAGATTTTCATATATACAGTTGACAATGAACAGTGCTTGAGTAAATCTGATACCAGTTTTAGCATTTAGATTTATCCTCAGAATTTTCTAAAATATCAAAATACTCAAGCATATTGCTATGGAGCCTTGATACCATGTATTTACAAGAAATCATATTTTATATGAACAGTTGATTTATATTTTTTCTTGTTATTCTTTCAGATTTTGCATATAAAAATTGGCTTCATTCTATACTTTGTGTTAATATCGCAGAATTAATTGCTGCTGAATCTTTCCTACCATGTTCAAGCTAAATAACTCTGTGATCTCACACAGTTCAGTAATTCCTCAAAATCTATAGTCCCTTCAAGGTCACTGGACCAGTCTTCATGCACTAGAATACAGTCTTGCTCATGTTAAATATGACACCTCAGTCTCCATGACCTTTCTCAGAGAGATGGAAATCAGATAAAAGCTTTCAGCTTTGTTGGGTTGAGACATTGGGTTGTTATTTAAAATCTAGGGTACCTTCTTAAGAGTTCAGAAAAATAAGTTATAGTGACGATGTGTGTTCTGTGTAATATTCAAAACAGAATTAACTGATAAAATCACATTCAAATTTAATTGACTATTCTATTATTTATTGAATTAGTCTAGTGATTCTAATGGGAAAATCCCAAACAGCTTGCCAACCTGAGTTTGATCCCTAGTACCCTCACAATAGGAGGGAACCAAGTCACACGTGTTGTCTCCTATGCATCACAAATACATACACACACACATACACAAACACACACACACACACACACACACACACAAATGGAGACTCTTCTTTCATTTCCTGGCTGCCCAGACATGAATAATAACACAGAAACTAAATTAATTACAAACATAGTTTGTCTAATACATTAGGCTTATTCCTAGCTAGCTCATACATTTTAAGTTAACCTATTTCTTTTAATTTGTGTAACACCGTGAGGCTGTGGCCTCCCAGTAAGGTTCCAGCATATTTCTCCTTCAGTGACTACATGGTATCCCTCTAAATCTGCCTTCTTTCTCCCTACACTCAGTTCAGTCTCCCCAGCCTAGTTCTAGTCTCCCCTGCCATAGGCCAAAGCAGCTCCTTTATTAACCAATGGTAATAAAATATATTTATAGCATACAGAGGGAAATCCCACATCTCTCTCTTTCTCTGTCACACACACACACACACACACACACACACACAGACACACACACACATACACGCACAAAACAAATACACACAATGTAATTTAAAAAAAATATTTTAAAATAAAAAATAGGTTTCCTTGGAAGAAATTTTTATACATTATTTTTAGGGTGTCTCATATATATATCATTTGTCTTTTAGCAGAGAAACATTAATTCTGGCTATTTCAGAAGCAAATATCGAAGGCTGAAATCACCCAAGAGTCTTGAAAATTATCAACAGAGGACCACTGTCAGTGGTGATCAGTAAAATAGTCCACATGATACCTGTGAGAGGATGCTCTTTATGAAAGAAATGTCAGCTTCCCTGTGGGCTAGTTTCCCTGGTCTTTGGATTTGAATGGTGCCTGATGCCATGGCAACATCTGGAAGCTTATAGTGCAAATGACAGGGTAACAAAGCTTGGAAGATTTTGACAATAGAATGGCAGGCTCCTCAGGGAGAGGCCCAATCACAGCTCGGAAACACTTGAAGTATTCATAAAACTGAAGGAAAGAACCAATGCTAGACAGCGCGTCACCAGCTGATCTCTCTGCAGAATTAGCATTGCTCTGAAGAGAGATGCTCTCCTGCAAAGATGAAGAAGTCTTGGGAAGTCTCTGTCCCTTTCTAAAGAGAAAAAATAAAGTGATCAGGGCCTTTACTGGGGTTGGAGGTTGTCAAAGAAATAATGATCAAAAACATTCTTGACTGGAAAACAAGCCTTTAGAATCTAGAAGAGAGGGATTTTCAAACTATTTTAAGTCAGTTTGGATTGCAGAAAATTATATAGAAACTACCAAATGCCACCTTGCCCCCTACTGTTTCCTATACACTGCTAACATCATTGTACATTTGTCACTTAATATTTATATCTTACTAGATATCAAGACCCAGGGTTTACATTGTGCTCCTGTCTTTATGTTGTATATACAAGCTGCTCACAGAAGAGGGAACAGAAACTTTGTGATAGGCAGAGGATGAAGGAAAGCATGATGTAATACTCTATTCAGGATATAATGAGGCTGTTACAAAGATGAACACACAGTATCTGCAGCTACATGACAATGACAAAGACCTGCACATGTACAAAAGGCATGTAAACACACACACATGGGGCGGACGGAAAGAGAAAGCGAGAGAGAGAGAGAGAGAGAGAGAGAGAGAGAGAGAGAGAGAGAGAGAGAGAAGATGGGTGCTATTTGGGGAGAAAGATATCAGCGGAAGTGAGAAGAAAACAGAGTGAATATGACTGCAAAATATTGTATATTTAATTAGATTGTCACGTTAATAATTTAGAGAACGAACACAGGGTGCCAAGTACTTCCTCCAGTTTGTTATTCAGAGGAGTTCACCCTGCTTCTGCTTGAAGTCCTGGTAATCATTCAACTTTTCATAGCTCTTTGGCGTTACCGTATCAAGGACGCCGAATAGATGGAATCATCCAGTAAGTCTTTTTCCATATCTGATGGCTTTTTAAACTAAGCATTCACATTTAAACTCCTTCCCTGAAATTTTTGTAGCTTGATAATTTCTTTATTTCTATTACCAAGTAATATTCCACTATAGTGCTATAACTGGGTTTATAAATTTAACAGAGAGATAAAATTTTTTTTCTTGAGAAATATTTTAATATTACAAAATAATGATGATTCCTTTTAAAACTGCATTTCAAAATATATGTCAAATTATTTCCTGGATTTTTTCTATATGTTTCCTTTGGAATAATCTTTGCCTTGCTATATTGAAACAAACTTAGACATTTAGAATATAAGCCTTGAACTTGTAATGAGTTAAGTTAAGCTTCTATCTCTGCTATATGAGCAGCCTCTGGAAAACTCACACAGACATATAATAGTTGAAAGACTATTTCATAGTGTATTCTAGGTCATAATTTTATTACACTTGTGTCATTGGTACCATCCTCCTTTTTGAGTTTTTACTGTGGCCTGCTGCATCCCACCACCCACTATGTTCTTGTTTTATTGTACATAATACAGCAATTTTAATGTTTCCTAGTTTTGCATTCTGCGGAGAAAATTTTGAGCTAAAATCTCAAGGTGTAAATCCACTATGCCAATCCATCATGATAAGGATCATTAATACAAACTAAGAAATTAACAATGGCAAGAACAAGAACTTGAGTGATATTGCCATAAACAATAACACCTCAAAAATGTCACTTATCCCATCCAATCAATGATAAGGATATGGCCACACTAAACTTTGCTGTATTCATGTAAATTCATATTCTAATTAATAAAAGGTAATATTCATGATCATAAAATATAGATTTAAACAATTATACACTTACCATTTTTTCTAAAGGTAGAATGCTTAGTAGGATAAGAAATAAAAACATCAACTAATAATTTTCATGACATTTATTTTTTAATATTAATTACAATCATTTGGCTTGTTGCTCAGGCTTATTGCTAACTAGCACTTAGAACTTAAAGAAACTTCCTTCTATTAATCTATATTTTGCTATATGGCTTCATATTGGTACCTATTCTCTAGCACATCTTGCTGTTCTGGTGACTCGCTGGCATCTGCTCTGATTCCACCCTTCTACCCCTATCTCTACTTGAATTTTCTGCCTGGATCTATCCTGTCTTGCTATTAAAAGCCAAAGCAGTTTTTTTTTTATTAACAAATGGTAGTAAAACATATTATAAACATACAGAGAGTTATCCCACAGCATTGCCCCCTTCCTGTCTAATCAAAAAGGAAGGTTTTAACTTTAGCAAAGTAAAATTACATATAATAAAGCAGTTATTGAGAATTATAGTTACATTATTTAGTTTATTTTTATTTGACTAAATTAGAAAAAAAATTAATTCTTAATCCTATCTTGGTGAATTCAAAGTTTCTTATCTAATTTATCTATTATTATCATTAAAAATATAATTATCTAGTCTTTTACTCAATTAAAGATCTAAGTGGGAAAAATATTACCTGATTAAGCAGGAAGTGCAAGCAAGAGACTTCTGAAAGATGCAAGAAATGACAGAAATAGATGACTGCCTGGACAGTCATCCAGGTTTTTCTGTGATGTTGGAGCATCTAATGTTGGCTTATAAGCCTAGAATATCTGATAGACCATTTTCAGAAATAGGAATATTTAAAGGATTGTCTTACCTTGTCTTGGAAAGTTTCAGCAGTCACTTTTTCTTGTGTACTTTTTGTCAAGACTGGACAGCAAACTTATCATCAGCAGTTAAGGCAAAAGTAGTTCTTCCCCAGTAGGTCAAGGCTTCAGGGCATCTATTTCTGATAGCATGTTTAGCTGAATTTGGGAGTGGTAAAATGGTTCCATGGTTAAGATCATGTACTGCTCTTGCAGGGATCTAAGTTTGGATCCCAGCACCTACACAGAATGACAACAAATCCCTGAAACTGCAGTTCAAGGGAGATAAGATACCTTTGGCTTCCAGGGGTACTTGAATACCCCTACAAATTCATACCCCACCCATACCCACATACACTTATGCATATACACAAACATGTACACATATACACATGAACACCAACGTAGCTAAAAATAAAATTTAAGAAAAGATTATCTGAACTTTCCAACAGACATTCTGATTTTTATCCCTTAAACCAAATGTAGACAGGTAATTTGGCATGTATCCTGGTGGTTGCAAAGAAGCAAAGAACAAAATCCACATAGGCAAATAGTCACTAAGCTTGTTTTTCCCATCACTGTGAGAAGACTCTCATCACTCAATAGAAAATAGATCAAGGCAAATGGATGTGAAGAACACTGATGCCAGCAAGATGGTATTGTAAGTGCAGCAAACCAAAACTTGAAGACAAAGATGATGCAATGAACATGATGCATACCTTTTAAGAGCTTAAGTTAACTCCCAGAATTGGGTTGTTTTACTAGAGAAAAACATACATGTTAAAATAAAAACTAATTTTACATTAAATGTAGAAGGAAGGAAAAGAAACAATCTCTACTTTGGTTTTTATTTTTTTGTATAGTAAGTACAGAGTTAGAAAATATATAGAGTGATCTAGCTTTAGGTTATGTTTAGAATTTTATAGGAGTTCATGATGTTTTCTAAATTTTGTCTGAGCTTTTGAGATTAGATTAGGCAAAGCCTGAGAAAATGACAGCTGTACGATTCCCCAAAGTATGTCAAGTATGACTAAACATAGGATATCCTAGACTTTAACAATGACAATAATTATAGGAATTTGGAAGATGTTATATAAATGAATGCCCTAAAATATGTTTTCAATGCAATTTGCTTCTCATTCCATGAAGGTTTTCCTTTATACTGTTGCAGTATTGGTCAAACCCAAAATTTCTCATACTACACACTTGGGTACCTCTGCTCCAAGCCCATGCTTTCTTTATGTTATTAATGATGTTATGAATCTGCAAAGCTTTGCTCCAAAGTGAGATCCTTTGCTACAAAGTGAGATTCACAGTATAAATAATTATAGTGTATAAACTGGTCTTCACTCTAACAAAGAAGGTTAGGACTGATTGTTATTCTTCCTCTGTGAGTAGTGTAATCAACATTATTCACCTCTTCTAATAAGTGGTGATTTAAGTTACGTGGCTATGAATCAAAAATACAGATTGCCATTGTTATTTTTATAAAAATGACTTGAAGAAACTGGGTGTTTCACACCATTACAGCTTAAGTCTAACAGTGCTATTCCTAACATTTTTAGAACAGTAAGATTTATTTTGAAATGATCTCGACATCTTAATGCCACTCAAAAAAAGTTTCTCAGTATGGTTTTCAACATAATATATTATTATCAAGATGGTATAATTAAAAGTGCTGAGATGCCAAGAAGTTAATGAAAAGAGGAAGCCTGTTGCAGAATGAACATTCTGTGGCTCTAATGCACAAAGCACTAATTGTTTTTTAAGCAGCCTGTGAAGCAAGCATTGTCCAGGGAGGAGACCCACTTCCTGTGACCTGTGGAAATGTTGTTATTCAGATCGGCTATATTGCCTTAGAGGGCCGTCTCTTAAACTCTTCACCCTTTGCAGTCTCAGGGTGGAAGAAAATGAGTTGATTTTAAGTTTTTACTGGCCTGGGTCCTCTCATTATCTGATCCTGTAAAATAGCCAAGACCAAGACACAAGCCACACATGGAATTAGGCATAAACACACTTCCCTCTCATGCTGAGGATCCTCTCATCACACAGCGGAGAACACAGCACAACAAACAAGCAGCTGGTGCCAGGAGGATACTATAAGCAACCCAAAATGACCAAGGCTAAGATGGTGGACACATTGTGAAAGAGCTCCAAGAGCAGAGCTGATTTTCTAGGACAAACTGACACAGCTATTTGCAGAACTTAGGACAGTTATCTAATCAAACACTGGGCCAATGGAAAAGCCTGAGGGGTCTCAAATTCCCTTCCGTTTCCAGGTCTCTGTGTGGGAGAAGTGAGGAACCATCATGTTGTGGACAGGTGACTGAGAACCTCCTTCAGTTTACAAACGCTGTCTGATTTTTTATAACACAACACACACAGCAGGAGGGGGGGCAAAAAGGAGAGAACTTTTCTCTTACTTAACCTCCCTCAAAAGTTGATATGTATGGGCTGGCATTTTCTGTAAAAATGTGGTCAATTTACAGGGATAGCCTTTTTTTGACATTTGAGCACATTAATTTTCCAAGCAAACAATAAAGGGTGATTTCTGAACTTATGGCCATTGTAATGGCAGCTAGGTACATTTATGTCATAATTTAATAAGGATCATCGAGATTTGAGAAAATCACCTATTTTCCCTCAATGATAACTGTTTTTAAATGATCCACCTTATTTTGTGATTTAATCCCTGCTTTTGAAATATATACAAGAGTGAATAATAATATTTTTTGTCAATTTTAGGCTATTAATTTGGCTAAAGTTACGACACCCTATAATGCTTTAACTTCTGGGAGCCCATAAAGAGAATGTTTTAGGATGAATTGTGCTTTTATTCTCCAAAACACAATCTGTTTGGTCTCAAATACAAACTTAATTTATTAAATACCATTAAAAGGCAGTTATAGAGCATGTATGCACACACGGGAGCAAAATACCCCTGTAGTCTGGTATGTGCCCCACTGCTAGCTCTAATATTTGTTATTTATGTTACTCAGCAAGAAGATTTGCTTGGCCAGGCAGCAGGAAATACAGTTGTGTTTTGTGTTTACTACTTACTCCACAGTACTGTTGTAAATAATAGGATATACATATATACACATATACATATATACACATATACATATATACACATATACATATATACACATATACATATATACACATATACATATATACACATATACACATATACATATATACACATATACATATATACACATATACATATATACACATGTACATATATACACATGTACATATATACACATGTACATATATACACATATACATATATATGTAATTGGCAGTAGTTTTCTTGTAAATTTATATCTTTGTTTATATTTTTGCTTCATGATAATTATGATTGAAGAAAAATGCTGTCTATTCCACTCCCTTCCTTTATATCCTGTGAATGTATAAAGACTGTTTCAAATTTATTTTGATTTATTCTTTGAGATAAGGCCTTGTGCATCTCAAACTGGCCTCAAACTGATCATAACATCATGTAAAAGAGGATGACCTTATATTCCCCATACTCCTCTTCCTGGAGATTGCTAGGATTGCAAATGATTGACACTGCATCCATCTTCAAAGTTTGATTTATTTAATAATAAACTATAGTAAAGTACCAAGGGTAAACCAAGCACAGTTATAAAAGCATGTAGCAATAATGTTAACTGGATATTCTATTTTTGAATACATGGATTGCACCAAAAATTAACTGACATTCTTAATTGAATGATCAATTATTAAGTGCAACTTTGAAGATCTCAGGGATTTTACTAAATGATAATCCTGAGAGAATGTTGGAGTGCTCTTGGCACTTATCTTTGGGTGGGATGTCATTGGTACATAGTCCATGCCCCAAAGGATGGACCCTACACCTGTGTACACATAAGCAGCATTAACACACCTCAGTGGTTACTACTAATTAAAAAATATGTATGGGAGGAATTTGGTAGGGAAATATGTTGTATTATACCAGCAGGAGCTTGAGGGAGACAGCAGAGGGGGTTAAGCTTAAAATACTTAAATTACTTACATGAGAGTAAACACTATATATATAATATGCATTATATAGTATAAATAGTTTTAATATATACACAAATTTTACAGAAATACTAAAAATATTACTTAAATGGCATTCAGTTCATTCTGAAAAACTGCATTGTAAATACAGGGTCAGGTAAAACTAGAAACTAAGAGTATGAATTTCAAACAGATCCAGGTGATTAATGTTAACTTTTTTTAATTTAAAAAATAAAGTTTTAAAATCTGTATATACTGGATTTTTGGGATCCAGTCTGTTTGGATGCTCACCTTCCTGGACCTGGAGGGAGGGGGGAGGAACTTGAACTTCCCACAGGGCAGGAAACCCTGACTGCTCTTAGGGATGGAGAGGGAGGAGGAGAGGGAGTGGGGAGAGTGGGAGGGTGTTGGGAGGAGGGGCAGAAATGGAAACTTTTATAAATTAATAAACTTTAAAAAAATACACAATCTAATCCTGTGAAGATAGTAGGCTCACAATAAAATATTAATAAATGCCAAAAAATAAAGTTTTAAAATCATTACTGACTAAATTATTCATATAGATAAGTTTGTGGACAAATCAACAGTTTTAAACTTTAATATTTACCTTATTTTAGCAACCCCTTTCCTCCCAAATGTACCCCTGTGTGATTGGTATGGCCACTTTGTCAACACAGACACTCTTAATCACTAGGCACCTCACATCTAGATGACTTATCTGGACCCTTTTATCTATGACAGGTGTTTTGTTACCTAATACCAATATGGAAGCAGAGGAGTTATGACTGTAGTTCTAATTAGTAAATCTATTTGTCCAGGCTTTGGATTCTTATTTAAAAGAACTTTTTTAGTATATTATTAATTCAAGGTTTATTAAGTCCTATGTGTTATGATAAACAATTAGAACTTAAGATTCTTCTTCAAATAGTTTCATCTTAAATATATTGTCATTCTCAGAAATGTTCTACATATGCTTATTCAATCAATATTTCTAAAATAAATACTGAAGACATTTAAATTAAATTTCCAAGAGCACTTGACAACTGAAAAAATGATAGAACCTGTCCGAATTTTAAAATTAATTCAAGTAAAATTAATTTCATAAGCAATTATAAACAATCATTAATCCCAGCAATTATACAACAATTGTATAACAGAAATTTGAAAGTATGATTAAAATCAGCCAAAATATAAATGGGAATATATTATTAAAGATCTAAGGCCAAAATAGATAAGACACCATGGGATTGTTATTTAACCTGCATGAGACTAAACATTATGTGTGGTGTAATATCACATCATGGTACTTATCGTGTTATTAATTCCCCATTTGATAGAAATCCTCCATTTGATAGAGCAAGCATTTATTTATGAAGCTTATTCCATCATTCACCGGTTCTGTGCCTATTACATATTATTTTCCCCTTATTCATGTGAGTGAAAATAGAGCAACTTCCATGGGGTTACTTTGAAAAATCCTTGCGAGCATTGGCTACACAGTCATTGCTTAATAAAGAGTAGCTGTTGATTTTATTCCTACATATGGGAATATTATGATAACATGTTTTTTTTTTTTGAGTGATAGTCTTGGAGCCAACAAGATGATGCAGTGTGTGAAGGCGCTTGTTGCCAAGCCTGAAGACATGAATCTTATGGCAGTGACACACTGTGGAAGGAGAAGTGACTTCAGGGTGTTGCTCCCTGACTTCCACATGCTTGCCATGACACACGTATGTGTTCACTACACATACACACTCATGCACACACACACGAGCACACATACAAACACTGAACTTTTTAAAAAGGTTCTGAGCCCCCAAGGTCTAAATGAGGAGCAGAAGGAGGGAGAACATGAACAAGAAAGGCAGGACCGTGAGGAGTGCGTTCACCCACTGATACAAGGGAACTGATCTAAAGAGAGTTCACCAAGGCCAGTTGGACTGGGACTGAACAAGCACGTGATCCAACCAGATTCTTTGAATGTGGCCAGAGTCTCTGAATGTGGCTGGCACGGGGTCTTTCTGAAAAGCCTTTGACAATGACACTGGGACTTGTTTCCTCTGCATATACTGGATTTTGGGGATCCAGTCTGTCTGGACGCTCGCCTTCCTGGACCTGGAGGGAGGGGGAGGGAGCTGGAGCTTCCCACAGGGCAGGGAACCCTGACTGCTCTTAGGGATGGAGAGGGAGGAGGAGAGGGAGTGGGGGGAGTGAGAGGGTGTTGGGAGGAGGGGCGGAAATGGAAACTTTTATAAATTAAAAAAAAATACACCCAGACCTATATCTAGATTAATGTGGGAATTCTTACATAAGTATTTTAAATGTGATTGGACACATAAGGGATTGTTGACTATGTTTTGGTTTAAAATAAGGTACAGGAAAACAAATAAGAAAAATTATACATAGAATTACTCTATAAACACAAAACAAGAATAAAGAACTGTTTAAAAGTGAATCAAGTTGTTTAGAATTGTAATGAAATTCCAATCTCCAGAAGTATTCAAGCGGTAATACCCTGCACTTACCTTGGGACTTGTATGAGGGAAGCTGGTCTTCTATGATCAAAAGTGGGTTGAGATGATGTATGCATTCCTCTGTTTATTTTTTGTTCATCTCTACTTATTCTTGTTCACTTTTTCATCATGAAGTAGTTTAAGACAAGTTCTTTATGCTTACATTTCCTGTAGAACTATCTTATCCTGGCACTAAACAGTGCTGTGTGATGCTTCTTTTCCACTTCAAACTAATCAAATTAGTAGAATTGTCTCTGAAACACCCCTCCACACACACATACCATCTTTTTTCATCTCTCTGGGAAAACAAGTTGAAAGTTGTGGGTGTTCACCACAAACTATCAGGCTCAATTGACAAAGCAGTTCTTCATTCAACAACAGATTCAGTCTTCAATCTAGAGTTTCTTGAACACATTTCTAGGCATAACTATGATCTTGAAGCAAACATAACCCAGAGGCATTAGAAGAGGATATCCTTCCATGTTCTCTGCAATCATTCTCTCTGAGATTCTCCAGTGATCCTTAAAAATTGATAATATGATCATGTTATTCCTTTATCTAGCACCTATGAATCCAAGCATAGAAAATTATCCTACATTGAGGAACATCCATTGACAAGCATTTATAGCTTTGGAATAGTAGGAACACCAAGATAATGCATCATTTGTTCATGGTGTCTCAGTATATTAAGGCCATGATGCTGGCTAGAACCACCCTCTTATAAAAGCTTGATTGGTCTGGATGGTCTACAGTGGCTTATACTCATGGGTGTCAATAGGAAAATTTACTTCCCACTGGGAGGCCTTTCTGTAGGATGCCAATGTATGCCATCTGATTTAACTGAAATAAAAAAAAATTAGCAAGAGAGCGAAGAAGGATTCACTATGGCATACATATACTTAACTCCAGCCATTGCTTGCTATGCATTCCAGCACTTTTTCCTCTTTAGCAACGAGTGACCAAGAAAAGTCCACACCAAAGTGAGGTCAAGTAGAGTCCACCCTTTGACAAGAGAAGGGTCAAAATAATATAGGTATGTGTTTTCAATGCACCATCTTTGCTACAGTTTGAATGTTTTCTCAAAGTTCATGTTCCAGAAATTTGGTTTCACATGGGAAAATGCTGAGGCAAGGGACCTGGAAGAGATGGAAGCCCTGTGTTAGGAGCTGTAGTCATTGGCACAGTGCTTTCTTTAGAGAAGGATAAATCCACCCCTTCTTTTGTGTGTTTGGACTTCGTACCCGCCCCTTTTCTACCTCTCACATGAAATGGTGCAGGAAAAGGTCACACCAGCAGTTGGTCCAAAGTCTTGCACTTCATGGTCTTAGAGCTTAGCAAGATAAAAATTAATTAATTATTAATTACCTGCTCTCTGCTTCCTGATTACAGTGGCACAGAATGGGTGAAGACCTTATAGTATTTAAAATCAATTAATGATGCTTAATTTCCTATAAATTATGGTTTCAACAACTTCTTATTCAAATAATAATCTAACCCTATGTTATTTGGAGTTTCCTACTCTTGGTGTTCACTCCTAAATCCTCTAATCCAGTTCTCCTGAACTGTTTCAAATTGTCCAAATCTTTCAAACTCCTTGACACATTCATATATTTCATGAGATTTCCCCTACACAGTTTTGCTCATCTTCATATGCCTGGGGAGATCCACTCACTCAAATTTCAAAGAGTTCCTCATAACCAGTCCTCTTTTATGAATTCTCACCTGATACAAAACAGCTTTTAAGAAAAAGTAGAGGAAGGAAATAGGGCAAAGGAAGGGTAATCAAAGAAAGAACATGCTGGCATTTCCTGAGTTGATTAGTGGTGAAAGAACAGCTTCACCAACTGAGCCTTAGGGTTTCGGTGACCCATTAATCCTGTACTTGTTATATCCAACACTGTGCTTGACATTAATTAAAGCATAACAAGTCCCTTTCAATTCATCTCACCTTTCCAACAGAGGTGTTATACTGCATGAGTTTCTTTCTATTTTCCTAAGAGGTTCATCTAAATTAGTCTGAATAGAGAAAATAACTATAAAATAAAAATTGTTTAAAGGAATCCCCTTTTTCTCCAGAAATATTCTTTTCTATAAATGTGACTTTTCCAACACAACATAAGCTTCCTAAGGAATATTCTGCTTACCTTGCTATATAAATCTAACTAAATAGAAGTACCATTCTTTAATGAAATAACCCATGACCAAGACCTAAGAATGAGTCTATGTATCAAGCTCCCATTAAAATGACTAACTCCTCCTAAAAATGTCACTGATACTTAGAATTCAGATCTTTGCAACCAAGTGAGGTGTATTCATAGTGTGTGTTTGAGTTTTCTTGATGAATGACAGAGTCAGGACTTGGTGTTTTAAGAGATTATAGCTCAGCCATGGTTATATCTTGATCACTTCCACTGCTTTGGCATTTGATTTAGATGAGTAGTCCAAGAAAAGATGGAATCTTTGCCCAAGAAATCCCAAGAACCTGCATGAACTTTTTTCATCTTTAGAATAGGAAAAGAGACAGCCTGAATGATAATGTCAAGGACAAATGGACATTCAGATGTTGACTCTTTTATCTTTATTTTGTCCCATTTCTAATTACTATGTTTTTGTTTATATGTCACCATACATCACTTATTCCTTAAACAAAGAAGTACAAATGCAATTGTTTTTGTCTTGTTTTATTTATGCAATTTTTCATCTGCTATCAGTTTTGGCTTCCTTAGAACACTAACACTGTAAACTATTCAACAAACAACAATGATCAGTAATACATGGATTTGTGGATAGGTATTGGATAAATCTGATTTTGTTGGGGAATATTTTATTTTCTCCATCAATGGTGATTGAGAGCTTTCCTGGGTATAGTAGTCTGGAATTGCATCCATGGTCCTTTAGTGCCTGCAACACATCTGCCCAGGATTTTCTGCCCTTCTTGGTTTCCATTGATAAGTCTGGTGTAATTCTGATAGGTCTAACTCTATAAGTTACTTGACCTTTTTGCTTTACGGCTTTTAATATTCCTTCTTTATTTTGTATGTTTTGCACTTTAAGTATTATATGTCAAGAGGACTTTTTTGGATCCAGTCTATTTAGTGTTCTATAAGCTTCTTGTACCTCCATAGGGATATACTTGTTTATGTTGGGAACTTTTTCTTCTATAATTTGGTTGAATATATTTTCTTTGCCTTTGAGTTGGAGTCTTCTCCTTCTTCAATCCCTATTATTCTTTTTATTATTATGTATTATTATTATTTTATTTTATTATGTTAAAAATACCAACCCAAATTTCCACTTTCTCCCCTTCTCCCATTCCCCTCTTACTCCCACCACACACCCTCCTCCAACACCCCCCTCCAAAATTAAGAGAGGGAAAGACATCCTGCCCTGTGGAAAGTTTAAGGCCCTCCCCACTACATCCAAGTTGAGCAAGGTATACATCCAAAGACAGTAGGATCCCAAAAGCCAGTACATGCAGTAGAGACAAATCTCAGTGCCATTGTCATTGTCCCCTCAGTCTGCCCCAACTGTCAACCACATTTAGAGAGACTAGTTTGATCCCATGCTCTTTTACTCCCAGCCCAGTTGGAGTTGGTGAGCTCCCATTAGTTCAGACAAATTGTCTCAGTGGGTGAACTTCTCATGAACTTGACTTCCTTGATCATACTCTCACTCCCACTCTTCAACTAGACCTTGGGAGCTCAGTCCAGTGCTCTGATGTTTGTCTCTGCCTGTTTTCATCTGTTGTTGGATGAAGGTTCTATGGTTATATTTAAGATGATTATCAGTTTAACTACAGGGCAAGGCCAGTTCAGGCACGCTCTTCTCTATTGCTTGGGGTCTTAACTGGGGTCATCCTTGTGGATTTCTGGGAATTTTTCTAGAGCCAGGTTTTTTTGCTAAACCCAAAATGGCTACCTCAATCAAGATAGCTCTTTCCTTGCTCTCATACCTGTCCTTTCTACATTCCCTCAACTCTCCCCTTTTCTCCTTCCTTCTACTCTCTGCCCCCAGGCTCCCAAATTTTGTCAGGTAATCTTGTCTGCTACCAATTTCCAGGTGGATCTATGTTTTTTTTTTTGGATTCACCTTATTACTTAGCTTCTATAAGATCATGACCTATAGGCCCAAAGTCCTTTGTTTATCAGTAATATCCACTAATTAGTGAGTACATACCATACTCATATTTTGGGGTCTGGGTTACCTCACTCAGGATGGTATTTTGTAATTCCATCCATTTACGTGCAAAATTCAAGATGTCATTGTTTTTTACCACTCAGTAGTACTCTAATGTCCAATGGAATCAAATTGAAGACCTGGATATTAGTCCACACACCTGTGAACACCTGATTTTTGACAAAAGAAGCTAAAATTAGACAATGGAAAAAGGAAAGTTCTTCACCAAATGATGCTGGCATAACTGGATGTTAACCTGTAGAAGAATGAAAATAGATCCATATCTATCACCATGCACAAAACTCAAGTTCAAATTGATTAAAGACCTCAATATAAATCTGACCACACTAAAACTGATAGAGCAGAAAGTGGGATGTAGCCTTCACTGCATGGGCACAGAGACCACTTCTTAAGTAGAACCCCAGTAGCAGTGGCAATAAGAGCAACAATAAATAAATGAGACCTCCTGAAACTGAGAAGCTTCTGTAAAGCAAAAGACACAGTCAATAAGACAAAAAGGCAACCTACTGAATGAACGAAGATCTTTGCCAACCCCATATTAGACAAAGAACTGATCTCCAAAATACATAAAGAACTCAAGAAACTAGACAATAAAATTCTAAATAACCCAACTTAAAAAATGGTGTACTGAACTAAACAGAGATTTCTCAACAGAAGAATTTCAAATGGTCAAAAGCTACTTAAGGACATGTTCAACTTCCTTACCTATCAGAGAAATGCAAATCAAAACAACTTTGAGATACCATCTTACACCTGTCAGAATGGCTAAAATCAAAAACCCCAATGATAGCCTATACTGGAGAGAATGTGGAGTAAGGAGAACACTCATCATTTGCTGGTGGGGATGTAAACTTGCGCAACCACTTTGGAAATCAGTGTGGTGGTTTCTCAGAAAATTGGGAGTCACCCTACCTCAGGATCAAGCAATACCACTCTTGAGAATATACCCAAAAGATGTTCAATAGTACTAAAAAAGGATTTGTTCATCTATGTTCATAGCAGCACTATTTGTAATAGCCAGATCCTGGAAATAACCTATATGCCCATCAACAGAAGAATGAATAATGAAAGTGTGGCATATTCCTGTTACTCTTATGTTGGTCTTTACATGATGTCCCAGATTTCCTGGATATTTTTGTGTCAAGAATTTGTTGTATATAATGTTTCCTTTGATCAATGAATCAATTTCTTCTATAGTATCTTCAACTCCTGAGATTCTCTCTTCCATCTCTTATATTTTGTCGGTTATGCTTACCTCTGTCGTTCCCATTCATTTCCCCAGATTTTCCATATCCATAATTCCCTTAGTTTGTGTTTTCTTTATTTCCTCTATTTCATACTTCAAGTCTTGAACTGTTAGCTTCACCTGTTTGGTTTTTTCCTGGTTTTTCTTGAGAGATTTATTAATTTCTTCAATTTTTTGCTTATATTTTCCTCCATATCTTTAAGGTAGTTTTTCATTCCCTCTTTAAAGGTCTCCATAATCTTCACAAATTTATGTTTAAAATCTTCTTATGCTTCTTCTGAGTTAAGATGATCAAATTTTCCTGTTGTATGACCACTGTGTTTTGGTGTTACCATGTTGTTTTTTAGGTTGTAGGATGAATTCTTGCATTGGCACCTACCCATCTTTTTCTTCAATTGATGGCAACAGTGTCTTTCCATCTTGATCCAATTTTTATATGACTGTCTATCTCTTGGAATGTTTTGTTGGTCTGCTTTATACTGTCACTGTCTGAATCTCAAGGTTATTGGAGCAGCCTACGTACAGTAAACTCTCCTGTTGGATGGTTAGAGAAGTCAGTGCAGGTCGGGTGTCTGGGGTTTTGCTCCAATAAGGAGAACATAGAGAGTAGCATGTCCCATCAGGTGGCTGGTCACTCACCTCTTGGTCCTCTCTGTGTAGTTGCAGGCTGTGTTTCAGAGTTCTACTGAGTTTGTCAGGGAATAGGAGGGTTTGAGGGCCAGGTGGGAGTTGTAGCTTGCAGGGCCCAATGGTTGGGATGGGGTAATAGAGCAGCCTACCTAATGAGACATCTTTTTCCACCAAGATGCTTTGCTTTACTCTCAACTTCTTACAGAAGTCACCATGTCTGCTCCAGGACTACTTTGTATATTATTAATGTTC
Organism: Myodes glareolus; assembly: GCF_982192425.1. NCBI lineage: Eukaryota > Metazoa > Chordata > Mammalia > Rodentia > Cricetidae > Myodes > Myodes glareolus. The sequence continues at coordinate 94,114,278 of NC_142031.1, forward strand.
CAAATTTGAGGTCAGTTAATCTCATTTTATCTTTCATCCCAGGTCTCCTTGTCATCCTCCACAATGAACATTAATCACTCTGGCCTGACAACACACATGCTTTATCTACCTATTTTAGAAAACTCACCAGCTATTTAGGGAATATTCCTTCCACCTGGCTCTTGTTTAGGAATCATTTACCCAGTGGCTCTATTATGAAAATTGTTACTGATTTTCTGAAACCCCTGATATGGGAGATAATCCAAAACACTTCAGCTCCCCAATGCTTTTCAGCCCATTACTTTCTGTTCTCCTATGACATCTGTGTGACTTGAATCCTCAGCCATTTGGCTATGCTACTCAAATTTACCACCTGGTCCATTTTCATTTCTGATCTCATGTTCACTCCTCAGAATTAATTAAATAACTCTGCATCAAGTCCACATTTCAATCGTGTAATATTTAAAGTTAAATGACTGTCTTATGGAAACACTTCATTACATGTGTATAATGTATTTTAAAACTTATAAAAACATGAAATTAATTGTCATTATAGATTCTCCAAAATACACATTTTATTCATCTTTACTTTCCATCAAATATTTTATTTAAGTGTAAAGAAGAGTATACTCATGATCACATGTCCATTAATTAGTTTAGAAATGAAAATATGCTGATAAATATTACTATTATAAGTAGAGAGATAAAATGGGGACTTTGTGATGAATGTAGAAGACAGAAAAGCAAACAAAACTAAAAATGCCCAAGTTCACGAATATTATACATTTGTAGATTCCTAATTGTTTTAAAAAATAGATTATACATTTTTATAGAAAAAGGCTTTAGGTATTGTATAATGAGGAATAAAGGGATAGTTTGGTGGATAAAGTTCTTATATCACAAACGTGGTGACCAGAATACATATAAATGACATGTTCACAGTACAAATGTTTGTAATCCTAGTATTCTGTTGTGGAGACAAGAGTCAGAGATAGAACACCCCTAAGATCCTGAACAAGCCAGCCTGGTATATGCAGCAAGAAATCAACAAAAACATTTTCTTCCAACAAGGTGAATGATAAGGATCCACACCCACCTTCGTCCTCTAACTACCACATAAATCTCATACACATACACACACACATACACACACACAAACACAAACATGTGAATGTGTGTGCATGTGCTCACATGGGTATGCATACAATCAAGAATACGATCTCAGTTTCCTCTTGAAATATGAAAATAACATAAAAATTTTAAAAGCCATTGATATTCCTAACATGCCTTTGATATATGCATTTTAAAGTGTTTCTTTGGAGCCTGCATAATGACTCATTGTGAAAAGCCCTTGTTGCCAAGTCGGATGACTTGAGTTTCATCACTGGGACCTACATGGGGAAAGGAAGACTTGTGTTATGACCTCAACTTGTTGACCGTGGTACTTGTAAGTCCTTCTCCTCTCTTCCACACTGTAAATAAATATAATTTAAAAACATAAGATGTTTGTAAGTCTCTGGTCAAATAGGAATGAAGGTGAAGACAACATCAGATTCTCTATATCATTTGAAGATCTGTAATGAGTAGACAGAACACTAGCACTGAAGTTTCTGAAAGTGATATTCTGCATTGATGTCTCCTTTGGTAGCTACTTTGCTCAAAACCCACAGTGAGGACTCCAACTCTGCAGAGGATGACAGGGAAATATTCAGAAAACATCACTTGCCTTGTTGACAGAACACATACTTGGAAAAGGCCATACTTCCTAGTTCAGATCCACAATCACAGGAACCTGTCCTTGTAATTCTAAATATATTTTGAAACACTGGGTAGTTTAAATAAACAAGAACTCAGCTCAGTTCAACTCATCAGTATTAGCAAGCACTCCCATTAGTTTCCTTTTAAGGATACACATATATTTGCCAGCAAGTTAGAGTTTGTGCAAAATACTAAATCCTTCAAAGATCCTTAATAAAGATTTAAATTCAACTCAGCATACCTTATAGCTTTGGCTTGGCATGTTCAGTTTTGTATATGAAGAAATTTAATCTCACATCAATATGACAAAATATTCCTTATTCTCAGGACTGGTTTATACTGGTTCATACTGGTTTGTGTAACAATGACTAGAAGCCTATACTAGTAGCAAGCCTCTTCCCTTGATTATCAAATTTGAAATGATCTAAACCCTGGACACACCTGAAAATTGATGCTTAAGAAAGAAAATTAGGGGATTTTTTTGTTATTGTTGGCATTGTTAATTTTTGCTTTTCTTGTTTTTGGAAATACCCTCCAGATCCAGTAAAGTAGAGTTTGAAACCAGCTTTAGAAAAATAGTTACACACACGAGAAAGCATCCTGACCATTCAATGGCTTTTTGATATCAGAAGTTCAAACACTCCTATATAAAACATGACAATTCTTCCAAAAAAATAAGAGATTTAGAAGGTAGCACAAAAACCATTTTTACACATTCATTGATGTTCCCTTATCACCATTTAATAACTAAACCACCTCTTCCTCATTTTGTCTGAAAATATCCCCACTTCAACTATCTGTCCTTAGCAGAGTCTGATTTGGGCTTTATGTTCCTGTCCTTGACCAGATGACCTAGAAGTACAGCTCCAGGTTCACTGTGTTTACTTCTCTGAACACCTATCCAGCAGTGAGTCCTCGCTGAGTACCAATTTTATTTTATGATGAAGAATATTGGGCAACAGTGATTATAATTAGAAAAGTCAGGCATTAGAAGATATACACGCATGGATTAAATCTTGCAGGACCTCCTGGGTTGTACCTTACAGCTACCTTGAAGTTATTTAGTGGTTTCCCTTATCTGTTGTGTTTGCACTTCAAGATAACATTGACTTACAAGGTTCAGTTCACCTCTTAATAAATCACTTAGGAGACACTATAATTCTAAAGAATATTGAGACCGTGAAAGATTTGTACAGGGTAGGATCTTTTAAGGTATATTTCCTTTCTACTAAAAATAGTCAGCATGGTCTACAGAGCAAGTTCCAGGACAGCCAAGGTTACGCAGAGAAACCCTATCTTGGAAAAACAAAACGAAAGCAAAATAATATAAATAAAATAAATTTCTGCTTATTCTAAACAATTTAAAAGACAACTACTGAAAAGCAAACATTGCTTCTTGTTCCAAGGCTTAAATTCAGTCCTAAAATTTAGGATTGGAATGCACAAACCTGGATTATTTAGCATTCCTAAGCTCCCTGAAGTAATAAAGAATTCATGGTAAGGTTTGAGTTTCAGAACCTGAGAGGCCAAACTTACCTTAAAGATCTGCAAAATTAGAACTCTAGCTAGACAGATAACCCATAAGATATAGTGGAGTTGATAGCAAAATAGATATGCACTATCAACGTTCTCAACATATGTCACAAAAAAAGAGGATATGGAGGATGGTGTTGGGTCAGGGAAGAAGTAAGAAAGAAAAGGAGTTGATGGAAAAATAGATAGGCACTATCCAAGTGCTTTACATATATGCAAAGAAGAAGGAAGGTATGCAAGAGTGGGAGGATCAGGGAGAAGGATGAAGATAAAGTGGGAAAAGGAGAAAGAAAAGTAGAAGGGGAGGGAAGAGAAAGAGAGCATGAAGTGTTAGTTAACAGTGATCACAAAATAAAAAATAGGTGAGTGTGCTCTCTGCCTGTTCTGCAGCCCCATGATGAAAGACAATCAGATGCGATAGGGAGTCAAATCAAAGCAGGAACTCAGTTTATTACTGTGAGCATCAGCTTATATAGGTTAAGTGACATTGTATGATGTGGGGGTACCTTCAGTCAATGAGAGACAGCCAAACCCTCTCTCTGGCTGGAGGGGGGATCTACCTGGATTTTGCTCTCTCATCATCACTGTATAGCTTTGACTATCCTTCAAACTCGAGCCAGGTTTGTCTCTGTCCTACAAGCTTCGAGGTACAGGCCCTGAGATAATTTTGGCCCAACAGGTAAGGATAATAACAGTAAACCACGTCTAAAGATCAGAGACATTTACTCTGGGTTAGGGAAGTGGATTCATCATGGTGAGGATCAACTCTAGAGATTTTCATATTGTATATTCATATGTAGGTATCAATCAAAAAGCACACCATTATCCTAGGGTCAGATATGCTCTGCCCCTCTGCCCCTCTGCCTCTCTCTCTCTCTGTCTCTCTTTCTCTGCCTGTTCTCTCCCCACTGTGTGTTGCAGGCTATTTATTTTGAAATAAAATCTTTTCTTAGAGCTAATATTCTTGTGATAAAATTGCATGACCAGTAGCAACTCGAGGAGGAAAGGCATTATTTGACTAACATGTCTTCAATCACAGTCAATTTAGGGAAGCCCATGAAGGTACTCAAACATGTCAGAAACATAGAGGAGGGCTGCTTACTGACTTTTTCTGGCTTTCTCATCATGATTTATTCAATCTGATTTCTCATAGAACCCAGGACCACTAGTTCAGGAATATCTGCACCTACAATATGCTGTGCCCTCCCCCTCCAATTTCTATTTTTAAAAAAATGTTCTAAGGGCTTGCCTACAGTAGAAGCAATTTCTCAATTGAGATTCCTCCTTTCATACAACTTCAGCTTCTGACAAGATAGAGTAAAATCATAAAATCAGCCTGCACAGACCTCTATCTCAGCTCAATATCCAGCTCCCTATGTAAACAAGGATGATGTTGAACTCCAAGGCTTCTGTCTCGACCTCCTTGGTGATGGCCCTGCAGCCCTTGCTACAATTCGTGGGTAATGTTGTAATGGATATTGAATCCAGGTACTCATGTATGATGGGCAAGAACTCTAAGAACTGAGATGTATTCCCACTCTTTCTTTATTGTTTTGACATTTTCACACAAACAGGATTGTAATGAGGTCTTAAAACTCACCCAGCCCCCTGCAGTTTTCTCAATATTACCTCTGGTGGCTGTTTCATTTGATAAATGTTTACACAACTACCTCTCTCTCAGCATGCACTTTCTGAGGATCCAGTGATATGAAGTTATCCTTGTCTTTAGTGCATTGAGCCTGCAAAATATAATCCCTTTGATCTTCTTTTTCTATTAAATGCATTCTTCTCCTATTTAACTAATGTTGACTTTTGTGGTCCCACTGCAATTCTAATAAAGCTAATTGATTTTTCTAGATTTGGTTAATCTTACTAGAACCCCCCCCAACCCCTAATAAAATAACTCCAGAAAGAAGTCCATACCGTAGCTCAATATTATTGTTATAGAAGAAACATAAGATTTTAACAAGATTTCAAATAATGTTCAAGAGCTTCAAATATTCCTGTTGCTGGTAAAACCAACTATGATACGTTCATTGGATCAGAATTTGTGAGCAATGTACTTAGTCTTGCAATTTAGAAGTGAATCATCAAGAAGGGAGAAAATGTAAGAAAGTTAAGTTGTATGTTTCCATGTCCCTGACTTCTTCCCACCCTTCCATCCATTATCAATCTTTCTCCTTTTTATTGATTTTTATTGAATTCTACATTTTTCTCTGCTCCCCTTTTGAAAAATAACTAAGACCATAAGCAACAGTTGACAACGTGCCCAAACTGGCCTTGCCCATTAGTCAGACTGACAATTATTTTAAATGTTACCATAGAACCTCCATCCAGCAACTGATGGAAGCAGAGGCAAAGAGCCACAGTGGAGCACTGGGCTCAGCTCCCAAAGTCCAGTTGAGGGGTAGGAGGAGTGAGAATATGAGAAAAGAGGTCAGGCCATGATGGGGCACCCACTGAAAGAGCTTGCCTGAGCTAATGAGAGCTCAGCACCTATGGTCAGACAGGGAAGGAACCAACAGAGGACCAAACTAGTCCCTATAAATGTGGGTGACGGTTGTATGTTTGGGGTGGACTGCAGAGCCACAGGCAGTGGCACCAGGATTTATTTCTATTGCTTGTACTAGCTTTTCAGAACCCGTTCTCTTCGAAAGGATACCTTTCATGGCCTAGATATAGTAGGGAGGGCCTTGGTCTTTCCTCAAAATAATGTTCCTTATGCTCTGCAAGGAGTGAATGGGGGGTGTTTGGGGGGAAGGTGGAGGGAACAGGAGGAGGTGAGGGAGTGGGAACTGGGATTGGTATGTAAATGAAAAAGATAGGTTTTTTTTAAATAACAATGAAAAATAATAATAATAAGCTGTTTGATGATGCTAAAAAGTGGGTGCAGAGTATAGCAAGAGAGTATGGTGTTGATGGAAAGAAAGTTGAATTAAACTTTCAGATTTTATTTTGTTTTTTAAAGCGTTCTGCTGTCTCCACTTTTAAAGAATCCTTAGTTGACAGACAAACCTTTAGTGAGTACTCTGTCTGGGTATTTAATGCACATAAAGAAAATTCCCACTGAAGCTCAATAAACCACTGCCTCCACCCTTCAAAGTTAGCTAGCACCCAGGAATTAGAGACCTATAGGAACCACACAGAACAGGCACGTGGCACAGGAGGGCATTTTTCAGCAGCAACGTTTGTAGTATTTCCTCTCAAGAAAGACTGCAAAGTGAAAACTCTGCTTTGCTGCAGACTGTACTAGCATGACTCATGTTGAGCTGAATGTTTTTGTCTCATTATTGATGAAAATTAATTATGGGTAACAGATGTTAACTATGAATCTGAAAGGGCATTCAGCATTTAATTGATTAAGAGGAAACTATTTTTCCTAGATGCTAATAGCATTCTCATAGCAAAAGAAAAAAGTGTCAGAAGTACAAAACAAGGACAATGACACTAATGGAGACTCTGACCCAACAGTTATCCTTCAGGCTAATTTTTAACAGTCTTGTACAGCTTTGAAGTTATATTTAGAGGAATGCTTAATCAGTGATCTATTCAAATTTGCCTAATAATTAGTTATATTTTCATAAACTCTTCCCACATGTCTAAATTAGCGAGTGATTTTGTTTGAGTTCTTTTCTTAGGGAGCTCAAACAGTGTGTATGTTTGAAATTGAGTTAAATTATTTTCTCAGTATCTATTTAGATGCAATCAACAGGCTCTGGCGAGAGAAACAGATGTGATGCTTTCTTTTACTCAAAAGTACATGAAAAATTTAACTAAGGTTTTCACAGCTTGGCTCATTGTACAAGATTCATCCAGACCACATCTGCTTCTAGAAGCTTCCCCTCATTCCAAGAGTCATAGAGAGAGAGCCAGATTCTCTATAGCTGGGAAGGAAGAGAAACCTACCCCTTTGGTTATTACCTCATTGTTGAGCTTGCTACATGGGTTTTCTCTCTTTCTGAGCTAGCGGTCAGCAGACTGATGTCATGGCCATCATTTTTATACAACTCTGTCATTTCATTAATATGTAACTTTGACATAGAAGAACCACCAATTTCCCTAAATAGACAGTTCATTTTTTGTTTGTTTTTTTCATGCCATGTATGTTAAGCTTTCCAGAAAATACTCTCAAATGAAAATGAATCCCACAAAAAATAAATTCATAAAACCAAAAGATTTGAATAGCTGTACTATTCATGTTCCAGTTCCTGCCTTTAATAGATAATAAGTAACCTTAACAATACAGAAAATAGGATTCCAATATAATCAACGAGAACAAAACTTACTTTAATTTACTTCCAAAAGTTGAAAATCATTAGTACAAATTTTAAAACTGTTTTCTCTCACCACTGTAGAAAATGTTCTTAAAGACTTTGCAATGGGGTGTGCAGTCTTCTCTTTATTTTGTAAGATGTTTTTTCCTTTTTGAATTTCTGTGCTCTTCTCTGATGTACACTTATGTTTTTTTTTTTTGAAATTTTGCCCATGTCAGTGCTTGACAGAGAGCTTATTACTACTGTTTTATTCTATTACTCACTTACAAATTCAGGTTTATTGGTCATTTATTCTGTTTAAAGGGCACCATTAGATCACTTGCCACTGGCTATCCTGCCTCTCATCTTTTTTCTCCTATGTACATTTTGAGATCTTAATATGAGAATTCATTCACTCTATTTTTTATTTTCAGAACTTTTCTTCTCTTTATTCCTTTTATTCTCTTTATTTGAAAATTCAACCAACCTGGTAGCTCACCCTTGCCAATCTCTTCTTCAGATTTCCACAGATGTCTTGATGAAAAATGAAATATCAGTTTTTCCTTGCTGGGCCACCAAGGAGCTAAATAAATTATTTCATCTAAGTTCAACTCTTGTGAACCCATGAGTTTGTTGGGTGGCATATGGGGGTATGTGAGAGTTATTAGAGGAGCATTGAAAATGCCCATTCCGCCATGGATAAGAAGCCATGGGAAAATACATTTTTGGAGCCCTAATTTTTGGCAAACACTTCATTTCCTATATTCTGTAATACACCCTTTAATCCCAAGTACATTTTATAGACAATGGTTACTAACTTCTCTGGAGAAGGGCTGGAGACTTTTAACAAGAGAGGCATTTTATAATTCCATTGACATTAGGACAGAATTAGCTATCCCTATTGTTTTAGTTACTTGATTGACATGATTACAGTGCCAAAGTCTTTCATAACTCACTGCAGCAACCTCTCCTTCATTATAGCAGATGATGATCATGCCAGGCCGAAGGAAACAGCTTCATTAACAACACCATCACCTGCCTTTTCCAACTCGCATACTGTCAAATTGTATTACTGAGCTATCTCTTCAAGGATATTCTCTTTATGGGGAATTTGAAATTTCCAACATAATGATAACACTTCTAAAATGTAACTATGTGATTCAAGGAAAAGTTTCTAATCTAGGACATAATTGGCATCAACGTTTGTCAAACCAGCTCTTCTAAATGTTATATAATGGAATTCATAGTGATCTCCTTCCTGGGTAGCAGGGAAACCCTTGCTGCCAGGAAGCCTTCATCCTTTGTTAAGTCCAACCCCTTTCCAAATCCGTACCCTTCCCCTAAGATCTACTTTGTTAAGTGTGGGTGTTTTGTCTGAATGTAAGTCTATTTACTGCATACATGCCTGATACCCACAGAGAACGGAAGAAATTATCATATTTCCCTGAAACTGGCATTACAAAAGGTTGCTTGTGAACCATATTCTGGGTTCTGAAAATTGAACCAAGGTCCTTTGGAAGAATATTCAGTACTCTTAACTGGTCCAGCTTCATCATTAATAACTTCTTATCCTAGGGACTCCTGAATAATGTGTCCTCAAACACTGCTCCTACTTGTGGGTTTTGTTGTTTATTTCACTGAGCATTCTCTTATGTGTTTTGTCTGTCTGCCTGTCTGTCTATCTATCTGTCCATCCATCTACCTAAATATTTATCTAGTTCTAGTTCTGCCTATCCCCTTTCTGCTTCCATCACTCTCCACTTTTCTTCTTCTTCTCTCTCTCCATCTTCTTCCTTATTTCAAGATAAATTGCTCACAGGATTTCTGTGTAACATATTCCACTCCTCAATACTTACCAAAGCTCATCTCTTTTAACTTACATTACATGTTTCAATTCCTCGACAGGGTGGACTAAATGGGTATCGTTAAATTGAAAAAAATAGGACACTTTAGGCAAAAAGTACAGCTTAGTGCCCTTTGAAATGCCTGTGCCTAGAAAAACTAAATCTATCAGTAATCTTGTTAGTTCCTCTTCATCATTCTAAACTATTCTAACTAATTCTTTAGAATGTAATTTGTATTCCTTAGCTTTCCACAAAGAATTCCTGTTGTCAAATATTTGTTCATGGATGTGTATGAGAGATTATTCATAAAATTCATGCTATGCAAATGTAAACAATTCAAGGTGCATGCATGACTAGAGAACATTCATGCAGATTCCTGCATGTGCAACAGAAAGCAGGACATATGCTGAGAATTGTCTAATGAGATGGAAGGGCAAACCCAGGAAGTTTTTGAGCACTTTATTTTCTATGGGGAGTTAGTAATAAAGAAAAACTGAAAATATCTTATACCCTCTGGTCCTCTGCTTTTGGCATCCCATTAACTTTGAAGATATGAGTCTTTGAGGCTCTTTTTTTCTATTGGTAGGTTTGAAGAATCAACCATTTGTTCAATTGTAAATTGTTTGATAAGATTTTTGAAATTATTCCTAAAGTAAATATATTTTATCTTCATTGTTTTTTATCCCAAAGAACATCATGCTTAATTCACCAAACAGATTCACATCAAAGTGTTCACAATTCCAGCAGTTACAATCAATGGCTAATAATTCATGCAATAAATAGCCAACTAGAGAATTTTATTTGTATCTTGCTACCAAAATGTGCTATTAAGAATCAGACACATAGGTGCTTAATATTCACAGAAGTGACTTTAACTACTCAGTCTTTACTTCTAAAATAAGTATATATATATACATATATATATATATATATATATATATATATATTACAATTTACATTGTAATAACCCTCTTGAGGAAAAAAGTACAGTTTATGTCCCTTGAAAATGCTTGTGCTATTTCATGTGTTGATATAAACCAGTGTGTGTGTGTGTGTTTGTGTGTGTGTGTGTGTAAAATTTCCCTTTACATTCTGCACAACATTACCCCTGACAAGTATATGAGTTTTACATGCTGAAGTAGCTTTGAAATATTTGGATATCCTGTAATTCAGTTATGACACTATCTATAACTAGAATTGGTGCAGTTCCCGGGTTAAAACATCTGTTTCAAGAATTTCCTCATGCTGGATCCCAACTCAAAGTAATGGATTCCTAAAGAATCCACAGTTCTGCTCTACTTGGTTGCAGACTGAGGGAACACACACACACACACACACACACACACACACACACACACAAACGTGCTCACATGTAATCTTTTATTTACTAGGGGTAGAATGATTAATAAAAATCCAGAAAAAGAAGTTGGGGTTCAATTTGAAGGTCAGAAAAGCCAAACTGCCAGTCATTGCTTCTTACCTTGACCTCAGTCTGAAATGGCGATTCTGCCTCCAGGAATCTCAGATTGAGACTGAGACTGAAACTGAGACTGAGAGCTGTCTCCTCCTGTTTTATAATCCTCTCTAGTTCTGGGATTAAGGGCATGCACTACTACTGCCTTGTTTCCATGGAAAGATAATGTGGCTACTGGGATTAAAGGTGTGTGTCATTGCTGCCTTGTCTGTAAGGCTGACCAGTGTGGCTGTTTTACTTTTCTCATCTTCAGGCAAGCTTTATTTGTTAAAACACAAATGAATGTCACTGCAGCTAGGACTACTCAGAGCATTAAGAAAGAGTTACTCACTTGCCTAGATTGTGTAAAGCATTGTGTAATGAGGGTAATGAGTTGCCAGATGAAAATGACACACGAAGGAATGTCTCAGCCAAACACTACAGCTCTTCCCTTGGAGGAATGGCAATGTCCCCACTCCCCAACTTCCCATGTAAGCAATCGATAAACAGAAGCTCTCTAAACTTGGTCCATGGGAGATGTGTCCTATTGCTTCTTAACACAGGAAAGGTTGATTAGTAACTGAGTACCCACCTCATCTTCTCCCAGTAAGATGGGGCAGAGTGATGCCAGTCCAAAAGCTTTAATGATGGCTTAGTTGTTTGGGTTTTCTCTCCGGAAACAAATCGAGAGCCACTTCATTAGAGTTATATTACTATCACGGTTCCCCTAACTACCAGGGCATTAAAAGCTCTGAATCAAAAACTGAGGCCACATAGATGAGTCTATCTCTAAACCCTCCTTAGAAAAACTTCTTGAAATAGATAGTGCTTAATGTAGAGACCCACGGCTAGTGAAAATAGAGAGGATAAAAAACTTAGAAGTTCTTAGCCCCAAATTGGACGTCTATATCACCTTTGTCTATCCAAAGTTCAGGGATCATCAGAGACAACTGGATGAAAGATTGTAACAGCCAGAAGTTATGGATGACTTCACAGAAACAGTATTTTCCTGATGCAACAGGGAAGTTGCACATAGGAGCTTACAGGAGTTGTAACAGCACTCACAAGATCTGCACAAGCTCAAGACAAACAAAATGTCAGCATGGATGAGAAAAGTGGACATGAAGTCTTTAACTGAGAAGCTATTGGCAATTGATAGCTTCTGGGAAAGGGAGAATAAAATTTAAGTGTTTGATCCCTGGTAGGTTGATCATGGTCCAGAGTACGGTAAAATGGACTCAATGGATTTTTTTAAAGCAAATACAAAGGAAGAGGAAGAGGAGAAGAAGGTGGAAGATTAGTGGAAAGGGAGTGAGCATGGAGGGGGCAGGAGGAGGAAGAAGAAGAGGCAGGAAGTCTGGTGAATACAGAGGTAGGGACATATGAGGTGTTTGGTGAGATGGTAAGAAAGGGAGGAAATATGAGGAAGATGATTAATAATAGAATTTAGAAAACTTGAGTGAAATCGTAGATGGCAGAAAAAAAGATGCTGTTAGCTTTTCTATCACGCAACAGGTGATGAGGAATTTAGTATTCTACCAGGGATCAATAACAAGTGTGAGTTGTGTTTGTATGTGTGTGTGTGTGTGTGTGTGTGTTTGTGTGTGTGAGAGTTTCTTAAATTTGTTTATTACTGCCATCACCAATCTCATCAGAAAAGTATTCAGGAAGCAGGAGGTCATCACGTTCTCAGTAACAGGCACGAGTGTAAACGTTTTTCAATCAAAATCTCAGGTATTGTTATTGCCAATGACTGTTGACCTCTGTTTACCTCGGTATAATAGGCTCAGAGAAGATCGAGGTCTAATGATGTTTATTGTTCATTACACTAAAGGAGTTTCAAAGCATTGTAAGGATTACCATGAAAGATCCTTGCAGGTCAATGATAGAATTTTAAAGGATTTTATAAAATCTCTGTATGCCTCAAAAGTTAATAGTATATGCATGCCTTCTATATAGTGGTAATAAAAAAAAAAGCAGGAGAAAAAATGTGAGAAATGTGATAAGTAAAAGACATAGCAATTATTTTTAGCATAATCAAATACTATTTATAAAATTAATTCTAAAGAGTTCTAAAATTGAGTTATAAAATCGTCATCATTTTGTTCCTATTTTTCAAGACTTTTTAGAGATTTGTTTCCAATTTCTAGGAAATACAGTGACTCTAATATTTGTACTATTTCTCTCTCCCTCTGTGCTTTTAAGGAAACAGAATTTGAACTGCAACCACCCCTACCACATGCCCACTTCTATCTCCCAAGAAATAGGATTGTGTACAACTGAATGCAGAATTCTGCTGTTTTTCATCTTCTGTACGAGGGATGACTAATACGCTCATCTGGTTTTGTATCAGTAAAGGCAAAGAAAATTACATAGGATCTCTTACCATGTTGTAAAGAAAAACATTTCTAGATTTCGTTCACTCTGCACATATGTCGTACCTTCTGGGGTTAAAGTCTAAGCAATCTCATCCCCAAAATGTGTTCAGTTACATTATTTTAAAATGCTGTGTTTATAATTGATATTCTCAAGAGTAAATGTTAAGATACTTGGGAGAGTCTTCTGTAAGATATGATTTTCATTGAATAGAAAGAATGCTGGCTATCTTATTTGATGTTTCTTATCAATATTGTATTTTGCAATCAATACAATGTGTGGATTGTAATGGAAACTCATAGAAACAGTCATAATGCCTTCTTTGAAGTAGACTGGAGCAACAATGGCGGTTTCCTTTGCAATGCTGTAAAAAAAAGACAGTCTTGCACTTTAAACAATATAGGCTGTGGTTTTAAAACATGATATCATTTGTGATATATGTCATGTCTGGAATACAGACTTATTCCCAAAACTTCTCAAATCAATGAGACAAAGTAAGCACATACAGAATTATTAATCAGTGCCTAGCCCAATCATCACCAGAGAGGCTTCTTTCCAGCAGCCGATGGGAGCACACACAGAGACCCACAGCTGGACATTTAGAGCCCCAATTGAAGATCTCAATCAGGTCTCTCCCCTTGGAGCTTGGGGAACTCCTTGGAAGAGGGGAAGGAAGAATTGTAGAATGGAGGTCAACAGCAGAACATGGCCAACAGAATTGATTAAGCAGGGCTCCTAGGGTCTCACAGATCCTGAAGAAGGAGTCAGGGAGCCAGCACAAGTGTGCTACGTCCTCTGAATATATGTCTTGGTTCTTTAGGTTAGGAATTTGTGGGATTTCAGTAGTGAAAGTAGGGGTGTCCCTGACCTTTTTGAGTACTCTTGGGACCGTTTTGCTCCTACTGAATTTCCTCACCCAGAGTTGATATGAAGGTTTGTGCCTAGTCTTGTTATATCTTTTTATGCCATGTTTTGTTGATATACCGAGGATCCCCGTTCTTTTCTGAAGGGAAATGGAGGAGTAGATCTGGAAGAGAGGGGAGGCAGTGGGGGGAGACTGGGAGAAATGGCAAGAGGGAAAACTTCAGTTAAGATCTATTGTATGGGAGAATAATAAATAAATAAGTAAATAAATGATGTGGGATTTCCTTCTGTTTGCTGTGATTATCATTAATGAATAAAGAAACTGCGCTGAGTCAATAGCAGGGCAGAGGTAGGTGGAGAAAACTAAACTGAATGTTGGGAGGAAGAAAGGTGGAGTCAGAGAGAAGCTATGGATCTTTTGCCTGAGACAGACACTGGGAACCTTACCAGAAAACCCATAGCCACGTGGCAATAAACAGATTAATAAAAATGGATTAAATTAATGTGTAATAGTTAGCAAATAAGAAGCTAAAGTTAATGGGCCAAGCAGTGATGTAATTAATACAGTTTCTGTGTGATTATTTTGGGGTTAACCTGCCGGGAACCAACAAGTGGCCTCCTTCCTACAAATAAATAAGTAAATAAATCATTGAGATATTAAAATATAATATTTACTGTTTCTTTTACTTAAATATTAAGTATTGGTAAATTTTTAATTGCATTTATATAGTCATTTGGAGTATGATGGAGGGGCACGCACCAGTGTACATGTGAAGTCTGGAAGAAAGCTTGCAGAAGATTGTTCTTTCCTCCCACCATGTGGGTCCCAGGGAAGAAAATCAGGTCATTAGCCTTAGTGACAAGCAGCACCTTTACTGGCTTTGCCATCTTGCTGGTCCAGAATGTCTGTTTCAGAAAAGGGATAAAAGGGGGTTAAAAAGCTACAGTACTCAAATGTGAATAAGGAGGTAGGAAATTTTAATAAAGATGGCATTTGAGTTCAACCTTAAGTCTGAAAAAACGTTGAGTGCATAAATATGTGTTCAAAAAGGTGAAGAAAATGGGAAGGGGTTGACTTCAGGGCAGAGGCAGAAACGTATTTTGGAGAGAGAGTGAGTATATGCAGTAGGGAGCGAAAGTACAGGAGAATAGGAGCCAAGCCAGTACAGGGACTTGCTAATAATAAATGGTCCTTTTACACAAATACAAGCATGGGGATGGGTGAAAATAGGAGAAAGAAAAATACAAGTAAGCAACAGACAATTTCTGTCAAGGTTTTAAGGTTTTAAGAATTGTGTTTATATTGGAATACTTGCCCTGTCTAGCATTTCTTAGCAGTATGCCTGAAATCCCAAAAAGGTCAGATTCAAAAAGCAAATAATTTAAATTAATTATTAAAGGATAATTTTATTGCTAATGGTAGAAAGGTGGACTTCAAAGTTCAAAGAAGCCTGAGGCCTAGGTTGGCATTGCTTTTCATTGGACTCTGTTCTTTCCCTTGCTCCCTAGTTTCCTGTGGGTGAGGCCCTGCTTGCCCACGAACTGCAGTTCTGTGTCTATAGGATGACATCTGTCCAGTGTATTTGACCCTGGTTCCACAGGATGCATCAGTTCGAAGTGAATTGACTTTCAGATGTCCTTGTCATGTATTTTTTTTACCAACATGTACACTTCAGTTGTTCAGGATACCTCAAGAAGCATAAATCCAAGGCATGCCATTCATCAAAATTTCCTTGTTGACAGAGGTTTCTGTCCTGTCCGGTGCCACAGCCATTCACTCCCTGGGCTGGTATCTTCAAGGCTATTGGTTGAAGGAGCTTCCACAGCAGTTCCTTGACTGGTTGTAAGCTTGAATGCCAAACACACCACATACAGAGAAGGAGGAGAGGAAGGTAGCCAAGGCAACACTGTGCCTCAGCTCCCCAGAATGTTAGTTGAGGTAGAAGGTAAATCAGCTTACATTCTGGGAGAATTCTCAGTGTAGGGGAAATATTCTCGAAAGCACCTGCTCCCAAATGGGAAGCATTAAAGAGGAGTGCTTTGGGTACTGTGCGTGTTTTTGGAGAGTGAACAGTCTATTTTGTATAGAAAATGAGGGAAGTGTACATAAAAGGGGGCTTGGGATAGCTGAGAAGCCAAGACAATATAGCTGCCTGCAGCCGACTGTGAGAAAGGAACAGAATGAGTTTCAGCTATTGCCCTGTGCAGGCTATGTGACTGGGTCCCACAGGGATGATCTAGATGTGACAACTCCGTTAAGTTTTGTAGTTACCGTCATTGATATATATACCATGAAAGACCTGATTAACAGTGCCCCTATACAGCAGTAAGAAGTTTGGAGAGAAATAACTACACCCATATTCCAAAATATTGTTTATAAATGTTTTCACATTTAAAGGGGGATAGGATATAGATATGTATAATTTGCATTGGTATGGATTTTAAGGTCAATTTTATTATATGTATATATATTTCTGATCTTGATTAAGGTATTATGATTGTGTAGTTCACTTAAAATGTAATGTATAATTATGAAATATAGGTTGTTAATGGATAATCATTGGTAATAATCAAGCTTGTAGTCATGTTAGTTATATTTTCTAGGTATAGAGATATATTTTAGTTAGATAGGCATTCTTCATAGCTTTCAAAGACTACAGAATATAGCATTCTCAATGTTTTAATAACTTGGGACTTTTCATGACAATGAGACACGTCTGCTTATGGCAGCACCAATCTACTTCAAGAGGAAGATGGGCAAGAAACTGCTCTTGCCTGGACTGTTGCATAGACTGAACACAAAGAACCCGCAGAGAGGGGACTGCTAAACTTGCCTAAAGGTGAGATGATCTTTCGGGGTTCCTGATTCATGAAAGAGTCTGCGAGACATTCTGCAGTACACAGCAGATAGTGACTGAACTCTCTTTGAAATTTCCTGCTTCATGGAAATGTCTCTGGATACTATGGGCCTATAGGGTGAAGATGGATGCCCCAGCGTTACAGAGGAATTTTGGGTGACTGTCCAGGCAGCAAGATGTCTCTGTCATTTCTAGAGTTTTGGAAGTTGCTTACTTCTTGTTTACTTAGGTAATATTATATCCTTCTGGATTCTTTGATGGAGTTGAAGAATGGTTAGTTATAGTTATAGTTTTCCATTATTATGATAAAGATAAAATAGATATAAATATTGTAACTGTAATTCTTACTTGATAACTGTTTTGTTATATGTAACTTTGCTATGTTAAAGTGAAAGCCTTTCTTTTTTGTTTAAATAGTAAAAGGGGAAATGATGTCGGTAGGCCTTCTGTTTTGTGTTATTTTCATTGGTTAATAAAGAGACTGCCTTGGACCTCTGATAGGACAGAAAATTAGGTAGACGGAGTAAACAGAACAGAATGCTGGGTAGAAGGCAATGAGGCAGACGCCATGTAGCCAGCCACCAGGTCAGACATGCTGAAATCTTTCCTGGTAAGCCACCACCTCGTGGTGCTACACAGATTATTAGAAATGGGTTAATCAAGATGTGAGAGTTAGCCAGTAACTAACTCTGTAGAGATAATGGGCCAGGCAGTGTTTAAATGAATACAATTGGTGTGTTGTTATTTCCAGGGCTAAGCTAGCCATGTGGGAGCTGGGCGGGATAAAAAGCAGGCCTGTCCACAGCTCCTTACTACATTCCTCACCTTTGGAGTTTACCATAGGTGTTTTCAAACCATGGTGGGTTTTTTTTTTAAGGCTAAAACTTTGTTTACCTCATGATTTCGTCTCAAAGGACAAAAAACTCATAAATATTGTTGGAACTATTTCTAAGATTACTTTTATAATCAACTTCCCCAAGACAAAATAAGATGCTTGCTTATTTTTATGTGTCATGTGATTTCTTTCTAAGTGGAATAAGGATTGTCTGTTTAGAGTTGAATGACTGGATGGAGAAATGATTAGTGAAAGTTAGATAAAATGCAACATTTGTGACATGTAAGTAGAATTATTTGGTTATGACAGGAAGCCAAACTTTAAAATCCTAAATATGTTCAATTAAAAGAAAGTAAAATTTTGAGGAGCTGTATTTGCGCAGACAATACAGTAGCAGCAATTATCTGTCATTACGCAGTTCCAATCACAGAATAATAGAGGTTTCAGTGTCACCAAGCGCTGTAAGGATAATTATGCTTTCCATTATTCTGATGGATGTGTCATTAGCAGCTTTAAAAAAAAAAAACGTTCATAGGACCATAACAGCCTCAGTTCCAATAAGAACTCACGCTGCAAGCAGCTGGATTAATTGTGTTGTAGTTAAAACTGACCTTTTATAGCACTTTAAACCGCATACTGGCGCTTTTTCAACCAGTGCCTACTTTTGCCTTTTCAGTTATAAGCAAAATCCCGCATTGCTACGATAGACAGTGAATCTTCCAGCCTCCAGGGCTACCTTAGAAACTGTTTCATTTTACTTTCTTTGATAATGTGATGCATGTATTCAATGAATTTGGATCATTTCCAGCCCTGTTACTGTCTCTTATCTTCCTCCTTCCCCTGATGCCCTGCTGACCCCCTCCTAAGATTGTGTGTGCGTGTGTGTGTGTGTGTGTGTGTGTGTGTGTATTCCATGGGGTTTAATTATATATAGTGTCTATATATAGTGTCTTGCATGTACTTTGATGGGGTGGGTGTGAGAAGTTAGTGAATCATGAACAACTTCTCAGTGGCTATACCACTGAAGAAATTGGCACCCTTACCATGGCAACCATTAACTGTCCATTGTCCTTCAGAACGAGATGGAACATCAACATCCCCTCCCTCATGCCTGGTAAATCCTGAGAGGCCCAATCTTGTTTAGCTCTAATTCAAATAACCTAAGCTGCATTGAGTCTATGAGTCTACTGACCTTGGTGTGTCCAGAGGACATTTTAGCACACTTTTCCCTTGTCCTTCCTTCATCCCTCTGTGATTTTCCTTAAGCCTTGAAGGAGGTGATATTGGTGGCTCATTTAGGGCTGAGAAGTCTGAATCACTGTGAAAAAATTACAATTATAATTTCACTGAGCAAATAGTATTACTGAAATGATTTTGTGTTGTTTAACATTTCCCCCATATATATAAAACCAGATGTGCAATGACAGAAAGCATGATCTTAGTGACAATTGCACACACATCTGATGGGGTGGCTTTATCAGTGCCATGAATGACATCAGCATTGCTGTCCTAGATGAAAGTGCTGGGATGCCTTCTGGATAATGGACGATAGCTCGAGTTCTATCTCTGTGAAGACTTGAGTTATATTTAGGCTTCTGAGTTCAACCAATAGAAATTACATGGAAATGTCCACAGACGAATGAATTACAGAATTGCTGTTTTAATCATAGATGAAGTTGTTTTTGCATCCGTAATTTATAGAAATAGTGATATATTATGTATAAAATTTCTACAATTTAATATCTTAACTCAGAATTCTGGCTTATAATATATATTGGTAATTTGCACAAATGTTATATACAGTTTATCTATGTGAATTCTTTCAATCTATATATAGATATATAGTGAATGAATCAATGTATACATATATATATATTGAATAAATATTGTGTAATTAATCTCACATTTTGTTGTTATTCTAATATTATTTCACATTTGATGTTTCCCATCAACATGAGGCAATGCTTCTAGAAACTTCAGTGTAACCTTTCAAATTTTCTAAATATTCTTCTACAACTTTAAAATATTTCATAGTATACTTAATATTGTGATGAGAATCTTTTAAATATATACAAGTACACTTTGTAAGATATGTGTATGCACACACACACACAACACACACACTATTATTTAGTTCAGTAAGTCATCAGCTCTCTTCTACAACAATATGCTGAATCTATAATATACTGACATTCACATGTATACAAATGAACACACAAACACACTCATTTCTTGTGTTTAGGCAAGGTTTCTAAAGAAGAAAATGTCAAAACTATATAGTATCATCTGAAATGATGATTTTCAACTTATTTTTTTAAACAGTGACTATTTTAAAATTTTCCAGGAAGTTGGTTCATTTATTTGTTATTAATACTTTGGATTAGATTTTTGAGATATTTTGTATATTGCAGGTAAATAGTCAATCCAATTTTTAAAAGTTCGTTCTAACATTTTGAGTGCACATTTTAATTACATTGTCAATCATTAATGCAAACTTCATCTTTTTTTTAAAATTTTACTTAAAATAAAATTTTGTTTTAAGGTAATGTACTAATGTACATAATAAACAACTTGTGCACAGCTGCTGAAACTATAAGTAGACTATAAATTTGTTTTCAAATATTATTTACTCATTTGTTCCAGTACCACATGCAAAAAAATGTGCATTTTGAATAATAACTCTCTTTGCAAATAAGAAAAAACATCTTCAAATCTCTGAAGTGAAACCATGCAACAAAGGCATGATTTACAAAAAAGAGTAAATGGATAAATGTTAATCTTTCAGAATGTCACAAGGATGATTGCAGTCAGGTTATAGGGATTGAAATAAAATGAAAACAGAAAAATGTATGAAAAACCAAGAGTGCTTAACTCCCTTGGGGCCACACTACTATCTGTTCTCCTAGTCACGCCCTTGGGCACTTTACTGTAGGGTTTCTGACCTACACAGAACATCTCTGCCCAAATTCTGCCAGTGTAGTATGTCTGATTAAATAAACTGTCTTGCTTCTTATTCCTTGATTCGAAGGTTACTGAAATGGGTTCTGAAAATCTGCTCCATGTTCAATTAAAAGACTACTTCAGCAGTCATGGTTTTCATATTTCCAATGTTAACTTGTTTTCTTCAAAATGAACTATACATAGGAAAATCACTAGCTTTACTTAGTCTATAAGTTGATGTATTACATTAAGTGTAGTTTAATACACTTACTTGTGACTTTATTAGTAATATACCTCATAAAGTATACATTCATGCATATACTTATTATTATGCATAGTTTACTACCCAGGATATTCTTTTATTTTTAAACAAATGTGAATGTCTATCATGAACTACAAGCTGTTTTCCAAGAGCACTATATTAAAATTTCAGCATATTATTCTCACATTGATTTTTCCTGTTTCATTTTTTTCTCCCCAGTGTGGTTTGGTAATGTAATAGCAATTTGTGCATCCTATTCTTTGTTGTTTTTTATAAACATCTCTTTATAACTTTAACATGTAAGTCAAATAAATAAGATAATAATAAATAAGATAAAAAGATAAATAAATAGATAAGAAAGATCTAACCCAAAGACAATTCAGCCTTTAGTGATGTCTGGATATTTAATTAATTCTGAGATGAATGACAGTTTTACATGGTATCATCAGTCCTGTTATAATATAAATTCTTAGATAAGCAAGATGAAATTTAAGATTTAATGGTTTTCTTTATTTTTAACTATCCATGGTATAGTTTGTGTTTGGTTACTCCTTAATGACCACATGTTGGAAACTTACCCATAGGTGCAAGGAATGTAATCTGCTGGTGCTTTGAGCAGTAAGGCCAATGAAAAGTGTTCAGGTGACTGGAAATTCCATATGAAAGGATGTTGGCATTTTCTTGAGTGACAGGGAATAGGTTTGTTTTAAGAGCTCAAGTTTTGTCCATTCATAGTTTTTGTTCCCTAGAGAGATGTTCACCTGATGCCATCATTGTCCTACTCCAGGATATAATAATGTATTCAAGAAGACCTTCCTTGAACCAAATGGATGCAGGTGATATACATTACCTCTCAATCTGGGAGCTAGAAAATGTTTTCCCCAAAGGACCCTGCATCACTGCTTCCTTGTTGAGATGAGAAACTCTATACCAAGATCCAGTGTGGTAAGTAAGTGTATCCACAAAACAATTCCTAATGGTGCATATGTCTCTTCTTTTAATTTTTACCAAATATGACGACTTAGTAAGTACTCAAGATGTCTTCTAAATTTATAATTTTAAACTTCCAAAAATTCCCATCAATAGAGATAAAAGGAAAAGCCATTCATATTTATATGTCTGAAAGCCATTTATAGTTTTAACATATTGCTATTTATTATATAATTATTTTTCTGAATAACATAGAGGATTCACATTTTTCTACTTATCTTTAAAAGTAAATAGGATTTACTTCAGAGCATTTCATCCTTTAAGCATGATGCATTCTGTAATAGTGTGGCAAAAATCATATCAGAAAAATGTATTTCTACAAACCGAGTGTGTTAGTGACTATAAAATAGAATTTAAGAGGTAGTGTGATTCCTTCCGTTGATCTTCTTAAAGTTTATTTTACTACGCATCTACATATTTCTTTATTTACCTGTTTAAAAATTTGATCAAGGTCTCACTATATTCCAAAGTTGTAAATTTATAATCTTCTATCCTTAGTTCTTGACACTGCCTAGAAGACATTGTCATGTTTTTTTTTATTTATTCATTTCTTGTCTATTAAATTCCAACTAAAGTGTCGACTTCCTCTACTCCTACCAGCACCTCCACCTTACTCCCTAGATCCACTCTTCCTTTATTTACCTTTAGAAAATAGCAGGTCCCCCAGGGATATCAATCAAACAAGGCATAACAATTTGCAATCATTGCATGGATGGTATGGAGTAACACACTGCTCTTCAGTTGGATTTAAGGACCACTAACACAGGAGGAAACAGGTCTTGGACTGTGGATCTAACCAAGATCTCACGTCTAAGAATTGCAAAGTCGTAAGGAATAAGTCTACTACTATTTGTTTGCTCAAAGAACACAGCATTAAACTGCTGTACCCTACATTCTTGTCTTTACATCCACAGATTATTGTGGTTTTCAGATCTGATCAGAGAAGTTTCTTTGAGTAGCAAACATCCCTTAACATCAAAACTCCTGAGTGAGAAGAGGATAGAGAAGACTGTGAGTAACCAGCCATAAATGGGATATCTATATCAGACCCTCCCCTCAAGAATCAGGAACTATATGAGATGAAGACGTGAAAAGATCATGAGCCAGAGGTCAGAGGAGGACAACAGAGGAGGAAATCTGTCTTCATACAAGACAGGACCTTTGCATTCATGAAGTCACAACAGCTGCAGTTGCTTACACCAATCAAATCAGCTAACATTCCAGCATTGACCAGGCAGAAGAAGAGTCTATAGGTATGACCCCTGGCAAGTTTGTCATGCTTAATGGATAGCTTTGGAGCCCAGAATGTATAAGCAGCACAAAATGTACTATGTGAGAAATATATACATATATACATACATATAATGTCACATATACTATCATACATAAATATATGTACATATATGCATAATATGACATAAAATTTGGATGTGTTAGGAATGGAACTAGAAAGAGCTCTAGAGAGGTTTGGAAATAAATGCAATCAAAACAAATAGTATGTATGTATGAAATTCTCAGAGTTAATAAAAAAAATTACATAATATTTTTAAATGGTGGTTGAATTTCCCAACTTGCTCCTAAACTAAACATTATTTGAATTTCAGCTCTGCTGTTGGATACATGCCAAACTTTTAGATGTAGGCAAAACAAAGTAATTTTCGTTTTATTTTAAATCATAGAGTTAAATCCAATGCATCAAGCATACCAGGAAATAGTTTACCACTAAGGTAGCTCCTTGGCCATTAATAATATTTTAGGTGAAAACAATATAGATATTGATACATTTTTAAAGTCCAGGCTCACCCATTATTACCAATCTAACTTATTATTTTTTATTTGGATATAAAATATTGAAAAGATGGGAGTTATTATCTTCTAAAAGTATCCTTTGCTGAGAAGTAATCATTGTTTATATACCTTTGAGGTCCACTTGTGCAGGTATTTATATTAATAATGATTTTATGGAAAAACTATCATAATTTTACCTGTCTTTATGTGGATAAAACCATGAGCCTCAAACACACTAGACAAGTGTTCTACCTGTTCTACCACTGAGCTGCAACTTCAGACTTATTGCTTAATGATTTACAAATAAAAGAAGAACCACAACAAAGCAGAATTAAGGTGATGAAATACTACACCTTTTTTTTACTAACGTAGCAAAGCTTTATAAATGATAGAGAAAATTCTGGAGACATTTACACATTTGAAATTTTGCATTATAGTTAGGTATACACTGCACTTAACATGTACAGCAGTAACATTGATTGGACTTATAAATTGCTGAGAACTACATATAAAGCAATGGTCCTTAAAGTTAACCTATGCAATGGAAGGTTATTGACGTATATATGTTGAAAATATCAATTTATCTAGTATTATAAGATGAGAATGCAAGATGGACAGTGGTGGTGCACACCTTAAATCCGAGCACTCAAGAGGCAAAGGCAGGTGGATCTCTGTGACTTTGAAGCTAGTCTGGTCTACGGTCAGGACTACATAGAATAATCCTGACTGGGAAAATGGGGGGGGGGCATGGGAATGAGCATGTGACTTAATATTTCTCTTTAATTTGTAGTAACATGTTGAATTATTTTGAAAATAAGGACTATGTTGCCATGAAGTATTAATTTACAAAGTTGAGTTGAGTCTTACATTAATTTTTACTTGAAAGTTATGAGATATGTGCTCTGGGGAAAAGGAGGAGACAATTTATATCAAATGAACTCTTTGAAATTCTTTTGTCTCTACACATTTTAATAGCTTCAATTATTAGCATATTTCTCTTCATTCTATCGTTTATTGCAATCAATGAAACACTCAAGCAAACACAACCCTTTAAGAACTGGCAATATTTTTAAAGTTCACAATATGAATAAGTTCACTCTATTATTATTAACGTAGTAAGACAGAATAGAAAAATTGAAAAAAACAGAATTACATGAGACAATGGAGGCTCTCAAGAATCTTAATTTTTCATTTCATTGTTTTATAAAACTCTTTTGCTACAGGAGTATTCGCCACCAGAGCAAAGGAGCCATGGAACTGACTGACAGATTTATTTACACCTCTGTGGTCCTTCCTTTCCCATCTCTTTGATGACCGTGCTAGTGAACCGTGGGATGCCTGAAAATGCAAAGTCAAGTACTGGAAACTTGAATATGAACAGAAAGTGGAAGGCGATTTTATTAATGGAGAACTAAAACTAATGAGCTTTTGCTTAATTTTGCACATCCCCTGTTTTTTATCATCTGGTCAATATTATGTATCCATCTAGAACAAAAAAACAAGACTGGCAGATGGGAGCAATGCTGTGGACACATGCGTTGTCATAACAAGGTCCACTAATCTCAACATTTACCTGAAAATTAAGTGTAATATGGAGCAGTCATTTATTGGTTACAAAAATCTCCATTAAAGAACTGTTGACAGTTCCATTTCGGTGTCAAGTAAAAAAAAAATTGTCAAACATTAATTCATTTGGGGGTAGCATTTAGTGGGCCAATGTAAAATCTGTATTTGTTCCCTATAACTGAATAAATAAGGCTTAAGTTTATTTTTTTCAAATTCTCCTGACTTTGACAAATAAAGTGTAATTGTATTCAAAAGAAAGTTAAAACACACCAAGTTTTAGGGAGCAAATTGGAGTTTAATTTAAGATAAAAAGAGCTTTAGAGGCAGGGTGAATGGTTAAAGAGAATTTGAAACAATACTCCCAAGAGCTGTCAGTGAAAGCGTATGAAACTAATCAAATTCAGTCAAGTCAGAACTGCCATCACAGGCTGAGACTGCAAAAGAATAGAAAGGGGTAGGTGAAAGTCAAATGGCGCAGGGACTCTGCAATCTACAAGCCATGATTGAGGTCTAGCATGTAGAATTAAAGAACAGAAGTTTATTTATCATAATTCTAATATGATCAACACTGACCATTTGATTATCAGTGAGATAAAAATGAATCAGATTGAAGAAAGGGAGATTTGTCTCAGAGCTGTTAAGGACCATGGTATGACCCTGAGTTATTTAATCCTTTATTTCCAAGTCCCAGTTTCCTTTTGGAAATAATTTATTATTGATTTTTATTGAGCTCTACATTTTTCTCTGCTCCCCTCCCTGCCTCTCCCCTCCGCATCAACCCTCTCCCAAGGTCATCATGCTTCCAATTTACTCAGGAGATCTTGTCTTTTTCTACTTCTCTTGTAGACTAGATCTATGTATGTCTCTCTTAGGGTCCTCATTGTTGTCTAGTTTCTTCGGGATTCCACCTGTAAGAATGGCCAAGATTAAAAACAATTATGAAAACTTATGCTGGAGAGGTTATGGGGTAAAAGGAACACTCCTGCAATGCTAGTGGGAATGCAAGCTGGTACAGCCCCTTTGGATTCAGTGTGGCGAGTTCTTAGAAAATTAGGAAACAACCTTCCTCAAGACCCAGTAATACCACTTTTGGGTATATATTCAAAGGATACTCAATCGTGCCACAAGGACATGTGTTCAACTATGTTTATAACAGCATTGTTTGTCATAGCCAGAACCTGGAAACAACCTAAATACCCCTCGACCAAAGAATGGATGATAAAAATGTGGTACATTTACACAATGGTGTACTACACAGCAGCAAAAAATAACTATATCTTTTGCAAGCAAATGGATGGAGCTAGAAAGCTTCATTTTGAGTGAGTTAACCCAGACCCAGAAAGATAAATACTACATGTACTCACTCATAAGTGCTTTTTAAACATAAATTAAAGGAAATAATTTCTTATGTTGGCATTTCAGCTCCCCCAAATTCACTGATTACTGCTCACAAGTCTTAATTCCTTCAACTTGTTGGCCCAATTGTACAACTGTTCCTCTGTACCTGTTCAGGGTGTCTATCCCTGCCATCACGCCCAGAGTTAGCTTGCTCGTGGCTGTTTACTAAATTACAAATGAGTATCCCTGACCCCCTGTCTAATATGTGTGCTTATAAACAAGGTTTCAGTGGCTATCTAGCATTCTAGCCAGTGGATTATGTGTCGGTTGTTTGATTTATCAAAATTATGTTTAATTTCAAAGTTCAGTTCGCATTGCCACTGTTTCATAAAAGCCAATAAAGTAAACAACATCTTTCTGTCTTGTTCCGTTTGTATTTTTGTTCATATTAACACACGACATAGTAGTAGACAAAGTTCACTGGCTCTGGAACCCATCGGAAGATGAACATTAGAGAAGTCTTGGAGATTTAAGTGAAAAAAGTCTGTGATATTTGTTAATGCTTGGGACAGAAAACCAGATACAGTTGCATGGTAATGTCAGTCCAGTAGAGATATGTATGAAGGATAAGCAAATCATTGTAAGTCATAACAAACTTGGATTCTATCTACTGAGCAGTTAGAAACTCTAGTCATTACCAACACCAACAGCCAGGACACAGTGAATCATGGACACATACCTGGGTGAAATGGAATGCATCACTAAAACGAACTATTATCAACAAGCTTCCTATCTAGATAGGAAGTTCCAGGATAGATGTGAACAAGAAGGACAAATCCAAGTGAGAAAATGCTCTGAAAATGCTTTGGCCTTGAGAAAGCACCATAGAAAGAGTTTATTCATAGGGAGCTCTAATCTGGGCATAGTCTGATATCTAGAGTGTGTACTTGTCTTCTCGATATGTTTAGTCAAGAGCTACATACAAAAACCTGACTTGTTCGTAATCATTAGATTATAACATCTCTAGACAATAGACTTTAGAATATAGAGGCCTGTGTTGGTAACCAACCCTCCATAATTAGGTTATAATCAGTGAACTTATTCCCGCAGTTAATACCAGAATCCAGAAAGACAAGTCTACCTTGTTTGATAATTTTGATTGTTGAAGCCTAAAAAGAGGCAGAGGTGTGTGCTTTGCTGCATCCTCTCTGACATCTGAAGAAATACAATTTGATGAAGAAGGAATATATTTTCCAACTGCAATCTTGATAGATGAAAATTTTACCAGGAATTCATACAACTCATCTGAACATGGTTGTCATAATATTTGCTCCTAGATTGGTTTCTTCCTATTTTTTTTTTAGCTAGAGAATCTGGTTTTGAATTTGCTTTAAACATTATTATTTCAAATATAGTTGTAATGTAATAAATAGGTCCATTTCTCTCATTTCAATCCAGCAACACTCTGGATAAACTTGTGGGACTTTTAGTAAGATTTACAATACTCTGCTCCTATGAATTTATCGCCCTAGAAATTCAACATTAGTTTCAAAAATATTCACTTGGGTTCTTTCAAATGAACCAGGACTGATGAGAATATTCTATGTATATAAATAATCCTGACATCATCAGTAATGGATAGTCATTAGCATCTATTGTTGACTATTGCCTGTAACTCCATTGAGATTACTGTGGACACATTATTTATCACAAGTGGCCATTGTCTTTGTTTACTTTACTGTTGCTATGGTAAAATTCTCTGACTTTATAAAGAATGTGTTCATTTTGACTCCCAATTGAAGGTATAGTTCATTATAGTGGATTAGTAAAGGCAAAGTAACATGAGACCGCTGACCACATTACGTCCACAAGAAGAGATCAAATGCTTGTACTCAATTCACTTTCTCCATTTCATACTACCCAAGATCTTCACAAAATGAATGGGCATGTCCACATTTAAAATACACCTTTCCATATGAGTTAACCTAATCAAGAGAACACTAGTCGCCAGCCCTCTAGCTCCACTGCAATCACTGCCACTGGTGTGACAAAAAGCTAAATAATCACTTACAGGCTGATTTACTAGGAGATTCCAGATTCTGTCAAGTTGTTAATTAGCACTAACCATCATATCTACCCATTAACATAGGCTACATAGTCTTGATCCTATCAATCCTCCTCCTTAGCCTGAAGTGCAGTGTTAATGTACTACAGCTCACTGAGTATCAAGATCTTTCATACAGTATCTCAAAGTCAACTTTAAAAGTATACACTCTTACCCTTACTGTGCACTGTTATAGCCAAATATTAAAAGGACAGCCTATATATTGCACATTTTCCTTGTGCTCAGAGTCACATTTTCAAAGGTTAACAGCTTTGTTAAATTTACCAACCTTAAAAAGCCATTCGTAAGAAGTCTGATGAATGGCTTGGAAGTTAGCACATTTAGTTAGGAGAATAACATTTCCTGTAAAACTGAATATGAATGTCCTGAGTGTTTCTCTAACATGAAAATTTCAGAAAAGGTTATGACAAAAATGGAAGATTTATTAGGATGGCATCAAGACCTTTTCATGGCACTGTCTATTTTGAAGAATTTAAGTATATATACTTAATTAGATCAAACTTATTTTTAGACACCTAAAAGTGGGATTTCACACAACACTGAGCACAATTTCTGTCTTCATTCAGAAATGTCAGAGACACTTCTGAAAAAAGCATTTAATTATACAGGCTACAACTATAGCCTCCAAGAGATAATCCTAACTTATTCTGAGTTGTTCCTAACATGACCTAGTGTGCACCTCAAAAATCCTTACTCTCACTCCTGGGAGTGACATAGGACTAGTATTTTCTTCAATATTACAACTTTAATATATAAGCATCTTACTATTTCATAAAGTCATTCCAAGGAATTCTGGAGCTTTTTATTCATGTTTAATGTGTGAAGGACGTATAATATTTGGGCAGTGCCTTTCTATCTTTTTCGTGTCATATTGTTAGCTGAAAGTGGTAATACAACTAACACCTTGTACCAGGATTTCATTTAATTTGTTGGCAAGGTCTCACACCTTTTCACGTGAAAAATTGTCAGTTTGAATGTGAGAATTTATATCATTTGCTAAACTTATTGACAGTTCCATCCCATGATTCCACTCCCTGCTTAGAACAGATTGGACTGCATTCGCTGCTTGCTGAGAGTAGAACATTTATCAAGTTTTCCAAGGCATGTCACTTTAGGGTCCCATATCAAAAAACAGTAAAATCTTCATTATTGATGTTAAAACAAAGGTTGTCAATCTCAGGGGTATGGTATATATGTTAGTAGAAACACGCAAGTTTATTTCATGTTCTTTGCCTATGTTTAAGTGAACACTGTAGCTCATAAGAGCCACACTTTATATATAGTGGTTGTTTTAAGTGCATTTGGACAAGTACTGCAATTTTTATAGAAGAAAATGTATTAAGTGAATAAGATAATTGCAATAAATAGAAATAATTCATTTATATTTTGAAGTTAACTCTCTTGAAATCAGTTGTTGTAAAAGACCATTAACTACCCTTTTCTAGAAAGGCACATAGTCAAATATTAATAAGATATTTCTTATTATTGCTTAGTCCTTGATAAATGGGGAAATACAATTTACAGAAAAAAATTAAATATATTAATTGGCACAAATTTTCTATCAGTAAGCCCATTTTTATAGATGTACTGCCTCAAAGCTTTTTCCACACATCAAAGCAAAAATATTAATTTATCTTATGCTGCTTGCTTCAATTTTACCTTTTCCTAGTTTTGAAGTCAACTTTTCTTTGACAAGTTTTCAGGAGTGCATGAATGTGTGCCCATATCATCTCAGGTGCCCTGGTATTAATTCGTAATCAAACAAACAATTGTAGCTGTGGCAGTATTGTCACTACAGGATTGAGTTCTTCATACAAAGAAGATAGGAAAGGGTGAAGCTGAAAAATCAAAAGATCCTGAGAGGTAATATTCCTACAGGGGAAAGCATGGTAAAGAGATCAAGGTCAGGGCAGATGGATTTGAAGTCTGCTTCTTCTGTTCACTCACACAGTGACCTAGACAAGACGAGCTTCAGCTTTCTTGTCCATCAATAGAGACCGCCATGCACAGTGCCCAGACAAAGCAAATCTGTCGGGAAACTATTGCCACCAATATTCCATCCATTTTACTTCTCAGTTCTGAAGGAAAGCATGGCAGATTTAGAGAATAAATGTTCATACAACTCATAAAAGCATTGTTTCTTTGAAAGCAGTCTTCCTCAAGCAGACAATATAAAACTACTGTAACTGGGGAAGTCACATCATAAAGAAATTAATGAATATCTCAAAGTTGTGCATAGTTCATGAGAACACATTTACTCCTCTATTTTGTAATTTCACATGTTACCAGTAATTACATTTTTATTCTTACAAATTCATTAATATGGGAACATTTAGTACTATATTTTATTTAAAAAATTAAGCTGACCAAGATCACTCAATTTTTTACACAAATTGTGTCAACTAAAAATTAGATTAGGTAATTTGAATTTTAAAATTCTAAATGATAAGAATTCATAGTTGTAATATCCTACCATGAGGTTATAGGGTTTAAATCATCTGAGAAATATTTCTGAGTATAATATGAAATTGGGCTAGTTTTATTTGACTTCAATTAAAACCCAAATGTCACCAGGGCAATATAGTCTAAGGCATCTAAAGATAAATAGGTTGGTTTCTTCTTTTAATCATTTTTATCACATATTTATCATATGCAATTTCAAAAATTTAGGATCAGTGAGATCATTTATATTTAAAAGCATGAAAAGAGGAGAAACAGAGTAATGATGAGATTTTTAATATGTGTTTCATTGTAAGCTAATAGTAGAGGAATCTTTGATTAAGGGATGTTGGTAGCAAAATCTGATACTTTTTACTAATAAGATGCAGAAGTGACTTTTTGTACATACTTCTCTCTAATTAGACATGCTCAGTACAGCAGACCAGTTAAGTTGAGAGTGTGTCCTACAGAGCAGAGGCATGAAAAGAACATGTAACTTCAAGGGAATAAAACATAATTAGTAAGTCCTTGGTGAATCGTTGGCATCAGAAAAGACTTTTAAAGGCCTGGCTATGGAACTTTGGAAGAATCAAATTCCATTAAATGCAAACACTGAGAAAATCATTGAACTCGGTCACAAAGGTAAAACAAGGAGGTAGAAGCAGTCAATACTTCTCAGACCCGCACGCTGGGCTCCCTATGATTTGTTTTAGGAACGGTGACCCCAGTGACAGGAAATTGAAAGTCGGCTACTTTCTTACTATGCTTTAGTTAACAGGAAATGGGAGTCACACAACTAGAGACCTGAGAATGGATTGCTGCTCCTGATATCTGGCAGCTCCAGCACTAAGTGTGAAAAATCTGATTATGTGAACACAGATTATGTTTAAAGTCATACACTATTCCATGCCTAAGCTTAAATTCCCTGTTGGTTTCTTATCTCACTCCATCTAAGAGTTCAAGCTCATTGGTTTTCCCACTGTGTCTCTGAGTACTCCCTTAGTCCCATTTTCTCTAGCGTACTCAGCTTCACCTGCATGCATTGTCTCTTATGCCTGAAACGTAACAGACAAGTTTGTGAATTAGGGTCAGTATGCTCCTATTCTCTCTGAAATGGTTTTTGCCAAAACCACCACATGACTTCTTATATTCAATCTATAGATAACAAAATATTGTTAAACAATATTATTAATTAAAATATACCTACACCTCTTCTTCCCCTTCCCTTTCCCTCCTCCAACCCCTCCCAAGTCCACTCGCTCATTTCCTCCCATACCTCTCAAACTGATTGCCTCTTTCTCTTTTATTATTATTCTTGCATATAAATAGAATTATAATAGATAAGTAGAATATAGATAAATAGGTGATGACAGATAAATTGATAAATAGATGATACATGCATAAACATAAATACAACTGAGCCCATTTTGTTGTTTATATGTGTTTATCAATCACAATTCTGTATTGGATAATAATTAGGAGAATCATCCCTGGGGGACTTTGACTCTCCCTCACTTGGCAGTAATTAGTTGTCTGAAGTTCTTTGTCTAGGAGTTTGACTCCTCACCTTACCCAGCATAGATGTCACAGATACAGAAGTATGAAGGCCTTTTCTCCATGTTCATAAATTATTTGACTTGCCCTTATATCCATTAAAGAAAATTTGATAATGAGCTAAAAATCATAAAGACTGGGAGTTTGTTTTCTTGGATCTACTAGCATATTAAAACTACATAAAAATATTTATATAAATTATATGACCTAATTTGACAATAGAGATTATAGGAGACAGTTGTATTATTGTACTAACTATAAAATTTTAGACAATACTAATTTTCAACCTGTGGAAGGCAACTCCTGTCAGATAAAATCATCGGTTATCTAATCAAATATAATACAAGTGAACAAAAGTCATATACATGTATCTCTGGTTCTTACCAAAAGATGACTTGTCCCTCCTGTGAGAACAGGAGGCCATCTATAGATTTGATCTGTTCATCATGGATCAGACCTATGAGCCAAGACAAATCTTGTTTTCTCTATAACTCAGGCAGTCAGCAGTCGAATATCATTCACTACAGAATTCAGAACTAATACAAGACAACTACTGTTCTGGAACATTGTAGGATACATATCATATATGGATGATATTTATACACACACACACACACACATATATATATATATATATGACATATATATATATCATAGATCATATATAAAAGGACCCTTATATGTTGACACACCTTCAGGGTGCTTTCTTTTGTTATCATATTAAGCCTGTAAGGAAATTTCTTCTGTGTAGTTTTGGGACAACTTGGAAGAGTTACTCATAGCTCTATAGGCGTTTAAACTTAAATATTAAATGTTTTGGAAGAGTATCAGAAGTTCACATGAGTCAAACCCTAAAATTCTGAATAAAGCATTTTTTTTTTACCAAAATGCCTATGAGATTTTACAGTTACTTAAAAGTGATGGCTTTTAAATATGTGTATGTCTGTGTGTCTATGTGGGGGGCTGTAAATATGTATGTATGTCTGTGTGTCTATGTGGGGGGCTGTAAATATGTGTGTATGTCTGTGTGTCTATGTGGGGGCTGTAAATATGTGTGTATGTCTGTGTGTCTATGTGGGGGGCTGTAAATATGTGTGTATGTCTGTGTGTCTATGTGGGGGGGCTGTAAATATGTGTGTATGTCTGTGTATCTATGTGGGGGGCTGTAAACGATGGGAAGCAACATAGGGAGAGAAGAAGAGAGGAAGGGAGGAAAAATGGAGAAAAGGAGGTTGGGAGGAAAAAAGATGGAGGGAAGGAGGGTTTTCTGAGTGTATTTCTATAGTCTCTACAAAAGTCATATGTAATTTTCAAGTATTAATCTGATATTCAACGCATATTTCTTTCGGCTTTATTTTTAGTTTTTGTTTCTGCCCTATTTTTATTCCCTTTAGTTTTCCTTTTCTTTGTCCTAATTGCCTCCTCATTCCCACCCATTTATTTTCAGAAGCACACATTTTTGCCCCTTGCTTATATATAGAGAAAGAATCGTACCTCTCACTAAAAGATAATCTGAAAAACCTGTAGTCCATACCATCCATTTCCTCATGTCCTGTATCTAAAAATGCTGTCCTTGGTTCATGAAAGAGGGAAGAGGTTGCCAGAAACGTGCTTATTACATGAGAACATCAGGTGTTAGCTGGCAGTAAAGCTCATCAGAGCCCCTGAAAACTTCTGCCCTAAAAGCTCCACCTCTGTCTCTAGTGCCCCTCAGTCCTGCTGTAAAGCCTCCCTTGGCTGTTTTCCCCAGGTCTCTCTGAAGATCATTCTGAGGCAGAATATGGGCCTGTGCCAGACAGGAAGTTATTTCTGAAAAATCAGTCATGAAATCTTTTATCTCCTTTCATCACTTGACTCCTGGTTAAGCCTCTAGTGGAAAATCTGTAAAGTTACTGTCAGGTGTCCACAGCTCAAAGAGGACAGCATCACTCTATAATTGGAAGCTTTATGTCAGCATTAGAAGGGACTTTTATCACAGGCAGTGCCTAAAGTCAGACGCAGTAATTGGAATTTGGGGAATCTTGTCATTTACATACTCTTTCCCAACATATGGCAATATCTGCGGATGCCAAGGACAGTCATTCTTAATTAAAAACTTAGATGGTACATATACAGAAGTATGAAGGTCTTTCTCCTTGCATATTATTCAACCTGTCCATATGCCCATTAAAAAACAATAATGAAGGGCAAAAGGCCGAAAGACTGGAGGTTTGTTTTTTTTTTATTTACTGGCACATCAAAAATGTGTAAAAAATTTATATAAAGTAGAGTACCTGATATAACAATAATGATTCTAGGTGACATTTGTGTTATTGTGCGAACTATAAAACTTTAAACAATATTAATTTTCAGTCTGAAAATCTGTATATAGTTGAAATTATTTTTCAGATTCATAAAGAAAATACAGCATAGAAAGGGAAAACCTCAGCAATATATGCAACACATATCTCTTAGTAATTCAAATGAATTTCCAACATGATATATGAATCCTAAATGTTTTCAAATTTATTGGTTATGTATATGTGGATTTTCTAATATTAAGGCTTAAACAAATTGTACTAAAAATGAACGCAGTCTCTCTAGCAAAACACCTTCCAATTAAACTGATTTCAAATGTTCTTCCTCCCAGCCAGTCTTCACATTTTCAGTTTTAATTAACAGGAGTTGATTTTTGACATTGTGGGATATTTGATCACACTGTGAACCCTTTGTTTCTGTTAATTAAGTAAAATTTTTTGTCAAAAGGCAGATACTGTCTTGAAAAAAACCAAAATAATAATAATCAAAGAGACAAATCCAACAACTAGTTGGCAAG
This sequence comes from Myodes glareolus, assembly GCF_982192425.1. Lineage (NCBI taxonomy): Eukaryota > Metazoa > Chordata > Mammalia > Rodentia > Cricetidae > Myodes > Myodes glareolus. The sequence goes on from NC_142031.1 coordinate 94,149,848, forward strand.
AAGTAGACATGTAGGGTTAGAGGAAATTGAGGAAACAGAAAAATGCACAGAAAGGTAGTAGCGAGGTACTTGGCGTGTCCTTTTGGCTGGTGGTGGCAGAGGTATGCTATCTTGCTGGGTCACCAGCTAAGAAGGAAGATCAGCTCATTGTTCTCAGCCTCTCTGAGCCAGCAGGTTTTCATCCTATTAAATGACTCCTGAGTCTTCATTGGTAAAATAGATCAATAAATATGTAGTTAAAAACTAAATTTGACTTCAGTGGCAGTTCTGGTGGAAAACAAAAATACAAGTGGGCCCTGGACTGAACATTGGGGCAATGATTGCAGAACCACGCAGTTAGTAGCTGAAATAGCAGTAAATTCAGGCTGTACCTATGATAAAACAACAGTTCAGCGCATGTAAGCGTTCACCACACAAGCCTGGAGCCTGAGTTCAATACCCGGAAACTACTTGAACGTAGAAGAAAAGAATAGACTCAATGATGTGTCCTCAAAAATGATAATTATTTGAAAATTAAGCTGCCTGAGGGATCACCCTCGAGCAACGCAGGGTTCAAAGGAAATCCACAGAGACATTGTATACTATGACTTTTCTCTCTGAGGGAGTGAAAGGTGAAGACACTCACACATTCTCTCTTGATGCATTGCATCAGATCTTTCCTTTACTCTTCTTTTGTATTCTCCATTCTCTATTCTTATCTCTATCCTGAATGTTTCTTCTGTCACTCTGATGCTTTATTTCTCCTTCCTTCTTGCTCTCTCATACTTGATGTTTTCCTTCTAACTCATTTGAACTCCCTCATTCTTGATGTTTCCTTCTTTCTATCTGACTATTTCCTCCCTTACAGTTTGCATACCCCAGCAAAATATTTTCAAGCAATAAAAAATTACAATGTGGTTGTTACATTCTGTTTTTCCATTAAATACAAGTAAAATTCAGTATGTTACCCATACACCTTACATGTTTAAACATTTTATGTTTGACAGATGAAAAACAAATTATTCCCAAGAAACCACATACACGCATATTCAAGTAACTTGTTATAGATTAACAGAGTGTAAAGAAGCAATATATTCTTTTACTGGCAGGCTGTCTTTTGTGTTTACAAAAAGAACTTACCACTTTATTACCTATCTTTAAATGTAATATTATAAGAAATCTTTAAGGAATCAGAAATCTAAACTTTGTATATGAAAAGCAATCTGTCAACTCTACTTTAAATCTTTGTGGTTCACACCCACTCATTAATAGTTTTTTTTTTAATCAGGAGATGGTGGCAAAAATGGGTATAAAGAATTAATTATCACCTTTGATCATCAGCCAATCCTAGCAAGAAAGGCACGTCAGCTAGTAATAATTGGGCTTCTTTGTTTTTGTTCCCTGACATTAAGGAGTTCCTCACTTGACTGAGTGCCTTTTTAAAACTTTAGGTTATCTTCATGGGTTTTCCACCTTAAAGCTATTTGGCAAAAACATCTTAGTCTAACTTTAGGTTACTTTCAAAGCTTTGTTTCAGCTGTGATGCACTCTGAGACTTGTGAACACATCTCCCAATATTAAGAGTTTAAACCTGCTGGGTTAGTGGGACTCAATTGTTTTCCGTAATCATTAACCTAAGCCACAGTCTATATTGTTCCTCAATAGAAACTAGTGTGTTCTAGCTGTGTGACACTTTCCTGTTTTATTTTTATCACCAAATATCTATTTAAACTGACATTATTTTTATCAATTAGACAGTACTGCTCAGGGAGAAATCAACTTCATAATAGTCCAGAGGTAAAAATACCCAGTAGAATAGTATGTTTCCATGAGACAAACACATTTCATTACAGACAGTGGGGATCTCCTCACACCCAATTATGCCATATCAGATTTCAGCAGCCAAAATGTGAGGGCACAGCAGAAGCAAAAGACATTCTGGAGTCTATTGTCTTAGGGCCATGTCTATCCAAGATTCATTCATCAGTGATTCTCTGCCTGGTGGGCTAACATCCTGAAGTCAACTGCCATCTGCTGCTCCTCTGACATGCCCACTGGCAAAAGCTGAATTTCATCAGGACTTTGTTGACTGAACTTTTCTAAAACTTTTATAAGATCATTTCCCTTCAAATATGTTTCTTGATTCTGTCCTATTTTTTTCTGAGATTTAAACTAAATGTATTAAACTTTCTCACTGTATTATCTAGATAATTCCATTGAGAAATGGCCTCATGATTGGTTTTCTATTGCTGTAATAAAATGTGATGACCAAACACCTTAAAGAAGAGAGAATTTATTCGTTTTTACAGCTCCAGGGCCATAAATGCCCATTGTGACTGGGAGGCACAGCAACAAGCAGCAGGCACATGCTGGCTTTACTGGGGTGCTGAGAGCTCACATCTTTTACTGTAAGCTTGTAGGAAAAGAGAGCAAACTGGAAGTAGATAGGTCTTTTTACCGTCAAACATATCTTGAGTAATATACTTCCTTCAACCAGGCCTTATGCCCTAATCTTCCCCAAAACACAGCGCAGACTGGGACCCAAGTGTCCAAGTGCCAGAAACAATGAGGGGTCACTTCTTATTCAAGCCACTAGATATCATTTTATCTCCTTTGCCTCATTTTTATGTTTTTTCTTAGCTTTCTCTGATGCATAAATTCTGTTGGTAGACTTTTCTAAATCTATTTTCTGAGTTTTTAATTCAACTTCAGATTCAGTATCAAAATTCCTGCTCATATTTATTTGTCTTGCATATTTTTCTTTTTATTCATTTTATTTTTTTAAAAAAGAAAGCAAACTTTTTTTAATTTTACATACCAATTCCAGTTCCCATTCCCTCCCTCCTCCTATTCCCTCTACCTTTCTCTCCACCCTAACTCCTATTACAGGTAAGGCACATTGTTTTGAGGAAGGTCCAATGCCATTCCTACTATATCTAGGCTTAGCAAGGTATCCATCCAAAGAGAATGGATTCCAAAAAGACAGGACAAGTAGTTGGGATAAATCCTGGTGACACTAGTAGTGACCCCGCAATCTGGCACAGCCATACAACTGTCACCCATATTCAGAGGGTCTAGTTTGGGTCCTTTATTGGTTCCTTACCTGTCCTGCTGGAGTTGGTGAGCTCCAATTAGCTCAGGTAAACTGTTTCAGTGGGTGTTCACATAATGCTCTTGATCTTTTTGCTATATTCTCACTCCACGTACTCTTCAACTGTACTTTGGGAGCTCAGCCCAGTGCTCCTCTGCAGGTCTCTGGCTCTGATACCATCTTACACCAGTAAAAATGCCTAAAATCAAAAACACCAATGACAGCTTAAGCTGGGGAGAATGTAGAGTAAGGGAAACACTCCTCCCTTGCTGGTGGGAATGCCAACTTGTACAACCACTTAGAAAATCAGTATGGTGGTTTCTCAGAAAATTGAAAATCAACCTACCTCAGAAGGCAGCAATTCCACTCTTGGACATATAACCAAAGGATGCTCAATCATACTATAAGAACATTTGTTCAACTATGTTTAAAAGAGCATTATTTGTCATACCCAAAACCTGAAAACAACCTAGATGTCCCTCAACTGAAGAATAGATAAAGAAAATGTGGTACATCTACACAATGGAGTACTATCCATTCATAAAAATAATGACATCTTGAAATTTTCATGAAAATGAATGGAACAAGAAAAAAACCACCCCGAGTGAGGCAACACAGAGTCAGAAAGATGAACATGGTATGTACTCACTCATAAGTGGATACTAGCTGTAAAGCAAAGGATTATTGAGCCTATAATTCATGATCCTAGAGAAGCTAAGTAACAGTGTGAACCCCAAGAAAAACATATATAGAACCCCCTGGGAAGGGGAAATAAACAAGATCTCTGCAAAAAATCAGGAACATGGAGGTAGGAGAAGAGAGGGAAATAGGGGAAGAGGAGAGGAGAAAGGGAGAGGGTAAGAAAACTTGGGGGAATGGGATAGTCAAGATGGAGAAAGGACAGAGATGGAGAGCAAGCAAAGCTATATTTTGATTGAGGGAGCCATTGTGGTACTAGCAAGAAACCTGGCACTAGGGAAATTCCCAGAAATTAACTGGATAACTCTAGTTAAGAACCCTAAGCAATAGTGGAGAGGGTGCCTGAACTGGTCTTGCCCTGCAGTCAGACTGACGAATATCTTAAATGTCAGCATATTTATTTCTTTAAAGAGAAACAATTATTGAATTGGACCTCTGAAACTGAGAAGCTTCTGTAAAGCAAAGGACATGGTCAACAAGACAAAGACAGCCTACAGAATGGAAAAGCACTCCTCCATTGCTGGTGAAAGTGTAAACTGGTCCAGCACCTTCAGATATCAATATGATGATTTCTCAGAAATTAGCAAACAACCTACCTCAAGACCCAGCAATAACACTTTTGGGTATATACCCAAAGGATGTTCAATCATACCACAAAAACATGTGCTCAGTTATGTTTATAGAAGCATTGCTTGTCATATCCAGAATCTGAACACAACCTAAATGTCCCCTGACTGAGGAATGGATAAGAAAAATGTGGTACATTTACACAATAACAGTACTACATGTCAGAAAAAAATAATGACAACTTGAAATTTGTGGGCAAATGAATGGATCTAGAAAACATCATATTGAGTAAGGTACCCCAGACCCAGAAAGACAAATATCATATGGACTCACTCATAAGAGGCTTTTAGACATAATAAAAAAAAATCTGCCTACAAATCACAATCCCAGAGAACTTTGACAACAATGAGGACCCTAAGAGAGTCATACATTTATCTAAACTACATGGGACATAGAAAAAGACAAGGTCTCCTGAGTAAATTGGGAGCATGGGAACCATGGGAGAGGGTAAAAGGGAGAAGACAGGAAGAGGAGCAGAGAAAATATATAGCTCAATAGAAACAATAAAGAACAATTTAAAAACAATAAAACCTTTTCTAGTGAACTAAAAAATAATAAAATAAAATTGCTATTCATGTTACAAAGTTTTCAATTCACTAACACTATTGTTTAATTTCTTTCTTACCTTTAAAAAATAGTAATTTTTGTTTCTCTGTTCCTTACTCAGGAGACCTAGAAATCCTCCTAATTTCTTATGATACTGAAGCAGATTTTTAGTTGTTTTGCTTTTTGTACCTTATCACATGCTATTTTAGGAGATAGATGTAGCATCTGAACACTTTGGTTGACATGACTTAAGATCACGATATTCCTACCCTTCAGAGAGTATTTCCATTGGATTTTGCAGCTTTCCACATTTATCACTTTGGGCTGCTTAGAGGAGTCATCTTGGCGATAAAACCTCTTTCAAATCTCATTTCTTTCTGGCTGCATCATTGAGGACATAGATTTACATCTTGAATTTTTGTCAGAATATTCATCTACAGAAGCTGTAGACTTAAGTTGGCCTTGAAGTTCTGAAGCTGGCAAGACCCTCTCAGCTCCTCTTTGGGATTAACAAATACGCAATGTGACATCAATCTCTGAATTCCATATTCTTTCACATCTTAGTCCAGTCATTCTTCTTCATTTCACTAGCCACTTAAAATATATAATAATTTTAAAAGTTCATTTACTTTTGTACTTTGGTCCAGTACACTCAATATCACATTTTCCTCAACAAGTCCACTTTACTTATTGATCCTGACTTTTTTTCTTATATTTAAAATCAACTTTTTTTCATATAATATATGCTGATTATATTTTCCCATCCCCATAATTCTCCCTGTTGCTTGCCAACCACCCGCCCCATCTACATCTATACCTTCCTAATTCTTATTAGAAAACACACAGGGAGGCTTTTGTCTAGTCTGACTGCATATTGTTATGACATATTCAGCTGGAATCATTGTTCTTTTCTGCAGTTTAACAGTGGAGCATTGAATCTGGGGGAGACAGGAAGTTGGGTTCAGGGAGGAGTGGAGGCTGCAGTAGGCATGTATTGTGTGAGAAAATAATAAATAAAAATAAAAAATAAAGAAAAAGAAGAAACAGACTACTAAAGTATACTAATAAAATATATAAGATAAAACAAAAACAAACATATCACAATGGGACAAAACAAGCAAACAATAAAAGGAGCCCAAGAAAAGATACAAGAAAGAGAAACAGTCAAAGGGACACACTCATTTTTATACTCATGAATCTCATAAAAACGAAACTGATTAAATATATATATGATATATATATGCATATATATCTCATATATATTCAAAGAATCGTAGGAGAGATGAGACACAAAGAGGGAAGTTTAAAAAGTGATAAAATTAAGAAAAAATAAGGAAAAGAAAAAGCCCTGACACAATATTTTATTATGTGACAAAGAATCTCCAAGGATGTCACTGAGCTTGCTTTGCCATTGGCTGGGCATGTGGCCTACATTTAAGAGTATCTTCTTTCCCCAGTGAGATTTCCTTGGAGAAAACTTAAGTTTTCATTGGCAGGTGGTTATCAATTGTAAGTAGCTTCTGGGTTAGAGATGTAGTTTGTGTCCACTTTTCAACTCTAGGACCCCATCTGGTTCAGAACTATGCAGACCCTGTGCCTGATGCTTCAGGTTCTGTGAGTTCATATGTGCAGCAGCCCCGCTGTGTCTAGAAGACCTTGCTTTTTTTCCCATCGCTTCTGGTTCTTGTACCTTTTTTGCTTCCTCTTTCAAAGGGTTCCTTGATACCTGAGGGGAAGGGTTTGATGGAGACTTCTCACTTAGATCTGAGTGTTCCAACTTCTCTCAATCTCTAAATATTTTCTAGCTGTGGGTCCCATCCGCTGTAGAAGAAAGCCCCTCTGAGCAAAGCTCTGATTGGTAAGTATAGCATAATTTCATTAGGAGTCATTTTAACTGTGTTCATTTAATAGAACAGTAGGAATTTGTTTTATGTTAGGCCCTTGTGAATTTTTAAAATATGGACAAATGACTATACAGATATACACAACTACCTTCAAAATTTTTTTCATGGGGAATGACAATAAGGTAGATCTAAATACAAATTTCCTTGTCAACACCAAATCTGTGTTCCCTCTCCACCAGTAGGTAAATGTGGACCCATACATTCTTTTTAATGATTTTTCCTTTAAATCATAAAGACTCATTAAATATTATGTCTTACAGGAAAAAAATGGCTTTTAAAAATTAAAATTGGTGGTTAATACATTAGAAAGAGAAATAGTCCTTGGAAGTATAAGAGATATCATGTGAAGGCTGAAGACCAAGCAATGTCTTAACAAAACTTTTACACCAAGGTAAGTTATAGATTGAAAATGTTTGTACATATGAAAAAGCTGCAGTAATTGAGTCCATGTGTGTCATTTTTGACTCGTGTCTGTGTCTATGTGCTACCAAGGATGATGGAAGAAAAGGGTGAGTAGAGTTATAAGGAACTGGTACACTAGTTAACCCCTCTCCCTCTACTGATTTGGTTCAACTGGGAAAATTGTTCTCATTATTATGATTCTTTCAGAGGGAGATGGACAAGGCACAATTGCTGAGGTAAAACAGTATGATTTAAGAGTAGAAGAGAGTAATATGGAGATTAAACTAGAGTTGCTATAGGTAACATGATCCTGAGACATCAGAATGAGTAATTCCAGGAGACATATGGACAGTCAAAGAATCTGAAGGAGATAATTCTTCTAACCAGGTGGCTGGCTTAATAGCTCCTTTTCTGTTGGGATAATAATGCATCATGAACAAAAGTTCATGGAAGAAATGGTAAAATTTGCCTTACAGACTAAAAGTGTAAGGATCATGGTGAGAAGGCAAGGCAGCAGCAGTCATGGTGGGCAGAGTAGAACCTGAGAACTCACAAGCTCAAGCACAAGCAGGGAGGAGAGATAACTGGGAATGGCGTGAGGCTTGAACCTCTTAAAGCCATCTTGAAACCAATCCTAAACTTCCTCCAACAAGTCCATGCTACCTAAACCCCCACAAATAGTACCTCCAATAGGAAATCATGTGTTCAAATTCTTAAACCTGTGGGAAACATTTCTCATTCCTACCACCACAGTTGGGGAGATTGCCCAGTGGTTAAAGTACTGGCTGCCGAAACAAGACCAAGAAGCAGAATTTGGATTCCATAACCTACTTATAAGCTTGGCTGGAAAGGTAGAGCACCTGTTATTCTAAACTCAGAAGGCAAGATAAAGGACCTCTGATGTAAACTAAATCAACATATCAGCCATAGATTAGAGCTAGGTGCAATTGAAAAGACTTTGTCCTAATGGTTAACTCCAAAAATAAAATGCTAGCATCCACCTAAGGCACAGATAACTTTTCCCAGACATATGCCCACACATATTGAAACATGTATATATGTGTGTGTGTATATGTGTGTGTGTGTGTGTGGGTCCCATATATACATACACACAAAGGAGAAGAGACTATTCTGCACAGAGACAAACACTCCCTAGTGCAAAAGCATTCATACGAGTGGTTGCCCCTCACAGAGAAAGCACTGCAATTCACTAAGAAATGAAGATACTGGGACATTAGTTATAAAAGCTAATAGACAGACAAACATCTAAAATCCAGTGTGCTTTGAATATGATAATGAAGTGGAGCAAGACTGTACGCTGTAGATTAATAATGCCATCAGCTATTTTATACCAAAATTCTAGTTTCTCAGGAAGATAACCCATGTGAAATCCCTACAAAGTAGGACAGCTCCTGGAGAATAATATTGACTATCACAATAGAATACAAGTGACTGCATACTAAGGAGGGTTTCCTCTGACAGAACACAATACGATCTCCTGAACTGGTTAAAAAGAAGCCCTTCTTTGGTCCTAAGAGCCAGTAATTGGAAGGACTTGTTTCTTTTCTGAATTAAATGTAGATCCTCCACTGCTTTGGGGATGCTATTACTCAACCTTTACTATGTCTAGGACCAAAGGGGGACCATCCAAGCACTCACAACAGTCATCCTCTGCCTGTCCTGAACCCAAAAAAATTAAAATTAAGAAAAAGGAGTATTCTCTCTTCTTGGTCATTACTGCACATCGCATCACTAAACTACTCTGAAGGTCACCAAAGAATTTTAATTTATTTAACCCAATGGACATTCCTCAGCCTACACTTCTTCAGTCTCTCAACAACTCATGTAAGTGCAATTGGTTTTCGTATTTCCCATACCTACTCTTTTCATGTTTAACATTTTTTAACCCCATGACTTTTATAATGCATACAGATGCCTTAAATCTTCCCCAGAGTACCACATCCTGGGTTGACACAGAACCAGGTTTCTACATCTAAATACATCTAAACATTTCAGAATTCTAGTCACCCATGCACTTTTGTTTCTATCATTTTAATAAATACTATGACTTGCATATTTGCTAAAAATATCTAATAGAGACTTTATATTTGTGTTTTTTATTCTCTCATGCCTCAAACTGAACCCATCAACAAATCCTTTTTACTTTTACCTCAAATCCCTTTACTCCTCATTCTCTACATGACCAACAGCCTCCTCCAGTCATCATATCTCAACAAGGTGATTTCTTACCCAGACTGAATCCTGAATTTGCTGTACTATGGCTACAGATATTTTGTACCTTCTTCATTATTAAATTATTTTATCAAACAAAATGGAATACAGAGCCAGGTTTGCAGCCTTGAACCTGCAATCCCAATGTTAGGAGGCAGAAATAGAAAGATTCTGAGCCTCACTCGTCAGTCAGTTTAATTAAGCAGGACGTTCCCATTTTAGAGAATGACCTTGTCTCAAAAACATTAGAGGGGTATAATGGAGGAAAGCATCCATCCAGTATTGACATATGGCCTGCACTGCACAGGTACATAGTGCACACATACCCTAATATATGTGCATACACACACCATGTATATCTACAACACACATATGAAGTAATATAGGTACTGGAATATTTTTCATGCTAAAATAAATCTTGTATAAAACATATTGATTACCTTGTCTCTATGGAAGAGGTAACTATGTGATATTAAATCTGTATGTGAGGTTTGCATGCTCCACAAGAAAGTACTACGTTATAAAATAAGGCTCACATGCCAGAGGTTTCTTTAGGGCCTATAGAATTGAAAGTAATTTTAACCATGAAGTATTCCACATAAAAGATGTTCAGAGTGAAGAAG